>NC_064641.1:523974297-524599297 GCF_023864345.2 Schistocerca serialis cubense
ATTTATTTCTATAAAGGAAAACACAACCCCAGTTTCGGGACATGTATTCCATATTCAGATGCTTATTAAAATGTGACCCCACAGACGATGCACACCTGAGGTTAAAATAGGGTTCACATTTTAATATGCACCTCAAGCCGGGACGTATGTCCTGAAACCGGGTAGTTTTCTCCTTTTTAGAAGAAAATAATTCTTACAACTGTGATGTACCTTACCATTGAGCGCAGATTCATATTCACCAACTCTAAGGTGATTATTAGTCCATAGAGTAAGAGCCATTGTAGAAATAAAATAGGATGCTCCCATATCCCTGTTATACACTTCGGCAATATGGTATGTACGATAGGCCATAATGTCTATGTCATAAAAAGCTTCAAGTCCTTCAACTTTAGATACTTTGTCTCCTGGGTACCCATCCATTACCAGCTCTGTTGGTATCATTATTTTGTAGAGTGAAATTTAACACTCCTCCACAAAAACAGAAGGGCCGTGGAGAAACACCTGCCCATTAGTGCTATTGGCTTTCATATTAATGTTATCAATAGCTTTACAACTGTCTGGCGTGTATGCCTCCTCCTCATGTAGTCAGGGTGCGATTTCTGCTTTTACCAGTAAGGGGGGGGGGGGGGGGATGTCTTAGGGGGTTAGTTGAATTATATATGTTACTAGCTTGGACCGTGGTGTTACGCATGGTTAAACAGCTATTTATAAATAGATGTTAATGCCGAAACTCACTATTCACGCGTATGCACTGTCAGAAAAGCCATCCCTTCTTATATCTTTAAAAGTTCATTATAGGTAAAGCTTATTTACAAAATCATCTACATACAGGTATACGAGAGGAATTCAAACGGTAGAGGCACATTTGTGAAAAGCTGTACTTAGTCTGATGTTAGAAAACTGAAACTTATTAATAGTATTAATAGTAAGACTCACTATAAACGTTCAGTGTTCGGCTCCACAAATTTAAATTATATGTAAAGTTTTACTCCAGTGCGTGGGAGATAAACATCCCAGGTTGGGATGCATAAACTAAAACCAGAGGAGGGGATGGTATGATGCAGAGGGGGGGGGGGGGAATCCCCCCCATCCCCCCCTACAAATCCCACACTGCATGTAGTAGCTCGACATCTTTGTGTGTACGTGCTGCTGCTCGTGCGATTACCAAGGTAGCAGTTGTGTATGTTCCGTGAAGAGAAACGTCTGAGAATAATTAGCATTTGTGTTGTCTAACAATTTACTAGGAAGCAAGTAAGGAAGTACTAGAAGACGTAAAGGTATAGATAGTAGTATAGGTAGTAGTCCGAAAGAGAGGCTATAACAAGTCGAGTACTTTAGACGATCGATTGCATCTCTGGAAAGACTGGTGGACAGACTTGATTTTTTTTTTCCCCTAAAATTTCCGGCAAGCTGTTCGGACGATGTCCTCGTGTGAGCCGGTGTGCTCACTCAGCTGCCAGCGCCCTTGAAACACGATGCGGTCGCCGGCGGTCCGCTTTACCGCCGTCAGGATTTCGCGGAATCCGACGTAACGGGCCGTCCATCAGGCGGACAGGGCGGGCCACAGGTGCAGCCCTGTAATGGCCGCCCTAAATCCCCGCAACAACAAGTGGCGCGGCCGTTGTCCACACGACCTCCAGACCTCCGCCCCGGACGACTCATCGGCCGGCGTGTAGGCGGGGTTACTGGTATTACAGAATATGGACGCAGTGGCAACGCCTTTCCAATGATCGAGTGCTGTTCGGAAAGTGAAGTCCGATCGGTGGCGAAATGAAAACCACAAATGGTTCTATTTCAGACTGTTAGCTACACCTTGCAGATACTTCTCTACATATTTGCCGCATCTTCATTGCCCCAGCAGAGTGCGGCCGAGAACTGTTATGAAGAAGGAAACGCAATACAGTTGTTATGTGTGCTGCCTGGCATGAGGTAATCCTATTATCTCGGCATTTTTACGTGTTCATAGTACGCTCAGACCTGAAAAGAGCGATCTGGCGTGACCGACGGGCATACTAAAGACACTGCCCAACACATCTATGCAAAGCTTGATCGGATTTTCACTGAGGTTTCCTTTTCGCACCCGGTCTGACCTTAGTAACTGAATAGGCCTCGTATGGCGGTAGCCTGGCAGCTCAGTCAGAATTTAGAAAAGCTTTTGACTTCTTGGTATGGAATAAGACAGAAGGGGCAGATAACCTTCAGTCGGAATTCTTATAACCAAGGGGGGGGGGGGGGGGAGGTGTTAAATAAACAACTATTCATGAAGGTGTTTGGAATCTATGACACTGTCACCATACCATTAGACTTTCGAAAAAGCATCAGTTACACTGCTCCGAGGATAGCTTAGGCAGAAGTGCGAGAACTATCACTCGCTGCTACAGACGTGATCTTTGTATTCCGTGTTGAGGGCGGGTTTTGTTATAACTCTGAAGCCCGCGTCGCCTAGGACAGCGCTTCCGCACATAGAGGCGGAGCGGAAAGGAAGCGTGGGAGGGGTGAGGACT
This sequence comes from Schistocerca serialis cubense, assembly GCF_023864345.2. Lineage (NCBI taxonomy): Eukaryota > Metazoa > Arthropoda > Insecta > Orthoptera > Acrididae > Schistocerca > Schistocerca serialis. The sequence continues at coordinate 523,976,802 of NC_064641.1, forward strand.
GCGAATGCGCGGCAGCAAAGAGCAGGCAAAGAAAGTCCACTTTGCCGAACTGCATTGCTGCGGATAACAGTCAGGCTCGTTGGTATACGGTATATTGCATTATACGTTCAAATTTATGAGGGAATAATATATACTAAAACCAATTTCGAGATATCCTCATGAGAGAAATATTAATTCACGTCCACTGCTCCACAGATTTACTCTGCGTGACTTCGGAAGGCGAGAACAGCTGACACAGCTTTGTGAAGACGTGAAGTACAATTTTTCTCAAAACGACATTGAAACTGCTTGCAATAATTACCATTTGTTGCGACTTTAACAACATTATAAGTAAAAATTTAATACATGACAAAATTAACTTCAAGCACAAACCGAAATGATTATATTTGCTTGACAACTACTTCTGCTCAAGAGAATTTTTAAAAATATGTAGGGTGTGTGTGTGTGTGTGTGTGTGTGTGTGTGTGTGTGTGTGTGTGTGTGTAGTGTGTGTGAGTGCGTATGTGTGTTTGTTTTACGATAGTTAGGTGTAGCCGGCCGGTGTGGCCGTGCGGTTCTAGGCGCTTCAGTCGCGAACCGCGTGACCGCTAAGGTCGCAGGTTCGAATCCTGCCTCAGGCATGGATGTGTGTGATGTTCTTAGGCTAGTTAGGTTTAAGTAGTTCTAAGTTCTAGGGGATTGATGACCATAGATGTTAAGTCCCATAGTGCTCAGAGCCATTTGAACCTTTTTTTTAATTAAGTGTAATCACTGCGCGTAAAAAAGAATTAGTGATAGAAAAGACTAATGTAAAAGATTATCGTAAAAATGGTCAGTAAATTGTCATATTTTTCGTTGTTAATGGGCATTATGAGTGTAAACTAATACGATCGATATTATAGTGAGAGACCGCATTTATAATCCACTGAACAAGCAAACAATTATCCGTCATCTGCGAATAACTCCAGGGAATCTAACCGATAACATCGAAAACCGCCGATATCTCTACAAGTAACAGTTACTGTCATTTTAAGTTCTTATCCAGTTTATGCCTTGAAAATGACAGAGGTTACAACATGCGCCAAGTAACATAGCTCGATGAAAGTGGGACCATTCACAGAAAGTACTTCTGCAGTGCAGTGTAGCACTGTACAGTACAGCACAGAAGATAACTGAAGGACATATGCGAAGCTAACGGTAATGAGACATATACTCAAAAATAATAATGTCCTGAAGTCATCACGATTTGTGAAGGTTTCCTGGACATTACAAAAGGCGAGACTTAGTTCTTAGTACAGTATCTGATCACCAATTATGATAACATGTGCTCTGCAACGTAATCCCATATCGGCCACAAGGTTATTAAGGAGTTCTCGTGGTAGGGCGTTCCATTCCTCCACCATTTCTGTTGACAACTGCTGGATGAACGTTGGTGCATGCGCACGTGCTACAATAAGGCTCCCCAAAGTGTCTCGCATGTAATCGATGGGATTTAAATAATGAGAATGGCCAATCCATTCGCCGAGTATCCCCTCGTTCCTAGAGCTACTAAAGGTGCGACGTTCGATGTGATCGCACATCGTCATCCGTAAAAATAAATTCAGGGACGAATACAACCCTGAAAAACCACACATGGGAAAGGAGTACAGTGTCACAATAACAGTGATCAGCGAGTCTATCGTGTTCAAACATTTGAAGGTCAGTAGGCCCATGCCACATTATGCCTTCCCAAACCATCGCACTGGACCACCAAGACTGTTACGCTCGACAATGTTCCTGTGTGCATCACGTGACTGCACTTCTAGCCATATGGGGGTACGCCCATAACCTCTGCTCACACTGAATGTGCTCTCATTCGAGAAGAGTACGCGTCCCACTTACATCAGTGCAGTAAGAATGTTCTTGGCACCATTGGAAACACTACCACCGATATACGGTCGCCAGCGGAAAACAACTTACTGGTCGTCCGGTAGAGAGAGACCATCCCTATGCCGTCACCGTGCCACCGTGAAGCATAAGATTGTGTGGCTATTCAACCCTGTGAAGTGTGGAAGTCTCTTCTTGCCCGTTGCACATCGTAGCGAACATATGCTGCTATAGCCGACCGTTGTCGACCTTCACCTCTCCTTTGGGTAGCAGTGCCTGTGACTCGGAATGCTCCACATGCATGTGAAACAATGCTGTGATCAACAACAAGCTCCTGAATTACACTCGTCACACTTCCTCCTTTTCTAGTTTACTGACGATTCTGCGCAGTGTAAAGTCATCCAAATGTTGTCTCCGGGCCTTGTAGCAATGAAGAACATCGTCTAAGTGCACAGTAGCTTCTTGTCGGGTGTCAGATAGTGTCTTTCCAGTTCCTTCAACTGCCTCATGTGGCGGGTCAAAACCTCATTCGGCTCTCATGCCACATGACGTCAAGATTCTGTGCACGACTTAGAGATCTCTGGCAACATGTCCCCGCACTTTCAATCATTTTCAATCAGTTGTTAGTATGTTGTATTACCGTATCTGACTCGTTCTTAGGTGTTGCTGTGCAGTGTGTTTTCAGCGTTGTCCTTGACTTCTACTCAGGTGATAGAAAGCTTGGTTGGATCAGTAAAGTGCTCGTGAACAAATGAAACAATCTAGTACGCAATACGAAGTCATCAAACAAACTCGATATCATGACAAATTACAGAGGTCCGTGATTAAACATGACACACGAATCGCAGCCAATAAAAGCTTAACAAAATTTAACGGTACTGGTTACTCTTAAGTCCTCAACAAAAGATTACTCAAACTACAGAGCTCAACAGCAACGGCTGCAGAATGCCAAGACAGGCATTCAGTTATAATCGCATATGACGAAATAATCTATCAAATAAGTGACAGAATCATTAAATGAAATAAAACCGATCTTAGAAACTTTAAAAGAATTCAGAATAAGCACTTGAAGACTGCTCCAAAAATGGGTAAAATACTCAGGAGGTAAAATAATTCCCCACGCGGATCTCCGGGTGGGGACTACTCAGGAGGATGTCGTTGTCAGGAGAAAAGAAACTGCCCTTCTGCGGATCGAAGCGTGGATTGTCAGATCCCTTAATCAGTTAGGTACGTTAGAAATTGGAAGAAGGGAAATGGATAGGTGGAAGTTAAATATTGTGACAGTTAGTGAAGTTCGGTGGCAGGAGGAACAGGACCTCTGGTCATGTGAATACTGGGTTATAAATACAGAATCAAAAAGGAGTGATGGAGGAGTACGTTTAATAATTAATAAAAAATAGTAACCCGTATAAGTTACTACGAACAGTATAGTGAACGCATTATTGTAGCCAAGACAGACATGAAGCCCACACCTACCACGGTAGTACAAGTTTCTATACCAACTAGATCTGCAGATGAGGAAGAGATTGCCGAAATGTACAATGATATGAAAGAAATTATTCAGATAGTTTACGGAGACGAAAATTTAATAGTTATTGGGGTCTAGAATTAGATAGCAGGTAAAAGAAGGAAAAGTGGCAGATGAATATGGACTGGGAGAAAGGAATGGAACAAAAAACCACCTGATAGAAGTTTGCTCAGAGCATAATTTAGTCATAGCTAAAACTTGGGTTTTATACATAGAAGAGTCCTGGAGACACAAGAAGGAAGAGATTTCGGGACCAGATTTTAAACTGTAACACATTTCCATGGGCAGATGTAGAGCCGACCACAATTTATTGGTTATGAACTACAGATTAAAACTGAAGAAGTTGCAAAAAGTTAGGAATTTAAGGAAATGGTACCTGGAGAAACTGAAAGTACCAGAGGTTATAGAGAGTTTCTGAGGGAGTATTAGCTAACTATTGACGAGAATAGGGGAGAAGAATACAGTATAAGAAGAATGGGTAGCTTTGAGGAATGAAATAGTGAAAGCAGCAGAGGATCAAGAAATGATAAAGACATGGGCTAGTAGAAATCCTTGTGTGCACACTGTAAGACCTTCGGTACACACAACAACAGATTATTTGACTTGTCGCTCTAGCGAAGTAGTCGAGTGTCAGCAATATGTCTCGTGGTCCTATCGTGGCGTGTTTATCTTCTGCCGTTAGGTCAGACGATAGAAATTTACTTGCACGCTTAGAGTAGCAGATTGACGGTGACCCACTTTAATCACAACTTGATTAATTTTCACACACATTTATTAAAATAATATCCAGCATAAAAATTACTTAACTTGGTTCTGGATGCTATTTACAATTGACATTCTGAAATTCCTTTGGTCTTGGTACGTAAATCTTATTCTCACATATTTCTGATACTTGACAAAGTGTCTATACATTTATCTTCATGGCTATGTACAGGAATGTGATAATCTTATTAGGCGCAGACTGAAACGTGACTATAGACTGGCACAGACAAATGCAGACTGATGCAGACTGACTAATCGGAGGTCTGCAAACTCGTTATAATACCTTGCGCCTTCAGGTATCACTGCGCGAGTGGGATCCGCGAGGAGAAAAGGTTCTACGTTAGCAGCAATCTCATTAGCTGCAGTCCCTATTAATACGCAGATCGGCGGAAGCAGAATTTGGTCCGTCTCTAAGACAGCGCCATCTTGTAGAGTGGAGACAGACGAGCGCTGTGCCTGTGCTGTTGTGCTTAGCGGGGCGCGCTCTAGTGGCAATGTTGTGTACGCGCTGACTACGCAGAACTATGTACGCAACACCTTGGCAACATAAGATATACTGAATTTAATAAATGGGAGGAAAAATATAAAAAATGCAATAAGTTAAGCTGGCGAAATGGAATACAAACGTCTAAAACATGAGATCGACAGGATGTGCAAAATGACTAAGCAGGAAGCATGTAGAAGCATATATCACTAGGGTGTAAGATAGATGCTGCCTACAGGAAAGTCAGAGAGACGTTTGGAGAAAAAAACCATCTGTATAAATAACAAGAGCTCAGATGGAAAACCGATGCTAAGAAAAGAAGGAAAAGCAGAAAGGTGAAGGAGTATGTTGAGGTTCTATATAAGGGAGATGTACTTGAGGGCAATATTATGGAAATGGAAGAGAACGTAGATGAAGATGAGAAGGGAGATACGATGATGCATGAATAATATGACAAAGCACTGAAAGACTTAAGTCGAACAAGGTCCCGTTGAAGTTAGTAATAGCCATAGGAGAGCCAGCCATGACAAACTCTTTCATCTGGTGAGTAAGATGTATGAGACATGCGAAATACCCTCAGAGTTCGAGAAGGGTATAATAATCCCAATTTCAAAGAAAACAGGTGCTGACAGGTGTGAAAACTACCGAACTATCAGTTTAATAGGTCACGGCTAAAAACTACTGAACAATCAGTTTAATAGGTCACGGCTGAAAACTACTAACACAAATCCTTTATAGAAAAATTGAAAACCTGGTAGAAGCCGACCTCGGGAAAGATCAAGTTGACTTCTGGAGATATGTAGAAACACGTGACGCAATATTGACACTATGAATTATCTTAGAAGATAGGTTAAGGAAAGGCAAACCTACGTTGATAGCATTTGCAGACTTAGAGAAAGCTTCCGACAATGTTGACTGGACTAATCTCTAACAAATTCTAAAGCTGTTATGGTAAATTACGTGGAGCGAAAGGCTGTATACAATTTCTTCAGAAACAGATGGCAGTTCTCAGAGTCGAGGGCCACGAAAGGGAAGCAGCGGTAGAGAAGGGATTGAGACAGGGCTGTAGCCTATCCCCCATGTTATTCAATCTGTATATTGAGCAATCAATAAGGGAAACAAAAGAAAAATTTGGAATAGCTATTAAAGTCCAGGGAGAAGAAATACAAAATTTGAGGTTTGCCGACAACGACTGTCAAAGGCAGTGAAGGACCTGAAAGAGCAACTGAACAGATTGGATAGTGTCTCTAAAGGAGGATGTAAGATGAACATCAAAAGAAGCAAAACGAGGATAATGGAATCTAGCAGAATTAAATTAGGTGTCACTGAACGAATTAGATTAGGAAACGAGAAACTTAAAGTAGTAAATAAGTTTTGCTATTTGGGAAGCAAAATAACTGATGATGGTCGAAGTAGGGAGGATATAAAGTGTAAACTGTCAGTGGCAAGAAAAACATTTCTAAAGAAGAGAAATTTATTAACTTCGAGAATATATTTAACGGTCAGGAAGCCCCTTCTGAAAGAATTTGTATGGAGTGTAGCCATGTATGGAAGTTAAACATGGACGATAAACAGTTTAGACAAAAAAAGAATAGAAGCTTTTTAACGTGGGGCTACAGAAGAATGTTGAAGATTACATGGATGGATCACGTAACTAATAAGGAGGTACTGAACAGAATTGGGGAGAAGAGAAATTGGTGTTACAACCCGACTGCAAGAAGGGTTCGGTGGGTAGGGCATTTTCTGAGGTATCAAAGGATCATCAATTCAGTAGGCTACTGGAGGGAAGCGTAAAATCGCAGAGGGAGACTAGGAGGTGAATACTGTTAGAAGATTCAGAAGGATGTAGGTTGCAGTAGCTACTTGGAGATGAAGAAGCTTGCACAGGATAGAGTAGTATGGAGCGCAGCATCAAACCAGTCTTTGTACTGAAGACCACAACAGCATGTTGAACATGATGGTTCTGGGTCCAAAACATTACTAATTACTTCAAAACAAATAACAGTACCTGTCGTAATTTTAGAACATGATGGTTCTGGGTCCACAACTTTGTTAATTACTTCGAAATAAATAGCAGTACCTTTCGTAATTTTATTTTCTAACACCACAACCGAATTCTCCCAACAAGGTGATTTCCAAGTCAATAACTGAACAATATTGAAAAGAAAGGTAAAAACTGAATAATTTCTATGAAAAAGAAAGTAACGACAAACATCATTAAAATAAGACAGCTCAATAAAATAAATAATTTTGTATAGCAATTCGTCCATAGTTTAAGAATGTAACATACATAAAACAAACCTAGAAGTCCGTTTCATAACTTCAAAGCGAACGAAGTTGCAAAGAGGGCAGTCTCATTGATTAATGTACCTCCGCCCAAAAAAATTTGCTTGATACTTTTGTTTTTTACTTTACTTGTAGAAAATAGTAATTTGAGAGCGGTCAAGATAAATGCGACACCCTGTGTACAATGGCAGTTCCTTGTATTAGTCTTATTTCTTTGAGTTTACTCCTATGCGTACAGACAATTCCGATTGCAAGAAAGAATGGTGACAAAATACCTAATTTCAAACTGATTGTGTCTGTGTAACCTCTGCTTATTAACGTCCTTGTTTTCAGATTAGGGCTCGTATTACCTTGCCAAGCAATGCGCCTGCAGACTGTCACTGCGAAGTGGAAAACTACGAAGGGCAGTCCGGAGGGCTGGGGGATGGGGGAGGGGGAAGCTGAAGGACCTAATAATGGCCGGCACTAACTTAGCTGGAAACATGCAACGGGGCAGGTAGCTGCAAATTGCGCTTCTCTACAGATTACTTGTGCTCCTTCGTGTACTGAGCCGCCCCCCCCCCCCCCCTCCACATGATTGGAGATCAGATTAGCAACGTGCAGTCCTCGTCAACCTAATTAGTGCAGCCATCGCCGTTCGTACTGTCCCGGCGACATATATACAACACGGCTGGCTATTTGCCACACCGTGAAGGCGGTATACAGTTAACGTCTAATTGACTTGAAGCGTATTTCGTGTTTCGATATGTAAATAATTAGCGTTGTGGCACAACCGCGGGAGACAAAAAGAAATAATGCCATTTACTTTCTTTATAAAAGATACATTATTCTCTCTCTCTCTCTCTGCGTGTGGATGTATGTGTCTGTTAGTTTCTTATTTGGCAGCTGAGCTGCATGTATCCGTAACAAAATACATGCGGTGCATAAGGCCAATTCGTTTGGATAGCCAGTGTTGTAATCTAATGAGTTCGGAGTAAGCAGCACACACTAACAAAGACTACACCATTTAATACTGACTTGATAAGATTATGAAGTTGGAAGTAACTGGGTATTTCTGCTCTTGAATCTGCAGTTCACTAACTCGTTCTGCCAGTTACAGATTTTACATTTAAAGAAGTTCTTGAGTTTCAACTTGTTTTTTAGATGACATCAATCAAATCAATCAGGAATAATTACAATGAATTTCCAAAGAAACCTGAACTGATATAAATATGCAACTATTGTTCTTTAATTCTGAGCGAAAGACATAAAAGTGGATAATCCACGATGTTGCTTTAGCTCTAGATCACTCACACCACGAACACAGTTTCCACTTACCTGATGAAGTTCTGGTATCTTTTACGTTGATTTCAGGAAGCTGCTACGCCCAATGAAATTCTTTAGTACGACACACACGGAAAAGATTGTACTCATTGCAAATAGATCACGGGCTAACGTTGGTGTAATGGTGAATTGTCACATATAAATTCGGAGTTCGTAGGGCGGAGTGAATGCTGTTTGTGAGTTAAACTGTCCAATGATGACAAGAGGAATATTATGACCGTGTAGAAATTGCTGATTTTCCACACAACAGAATTATATGTAACACCACGCCATTGCGTAGTAGTCACTCCATGATAACTGTTCTTGATAAGTCACAAATTAATTTCAGAGACGCAACTTAATTTCACACAGGTATTGAGAAACTTTCTTACAGCACTCTCCATATAGTTAACGTCATATTTTCACTCCATTTAACTTCGAACATGAAGATGATGCACGACAATTAACAAGAAATACTCCAGTATAGAACACGTCTACCTTCAAGTACGATTAAAGCCAGAGTCCCCCCCCCCCCCCCCCCCGAGTCTCGCTATACTTAGCAATTACATGAAAACTAAGAATAACGAAGTCATCGACAGTACTGCAGTGAGCTGCGTCTCCATAAGTATGTCGTCTCTGTGGCTTGCGCGTTATTCATCTTGTAAGAATGTGAATGTCTTTCAGCCCATATGTAAAACGCTGAAGACCGGACCATGGTCTATCGATATTGCGGTTTAAGCGTTTCACGATACTGGTGCTCACATTAGTCGTCACTACTGCCGCGCTAATACGTAATCTTTGAATTCAGAAGATCCATAATCAGCACTTCTCTGGATCTCAAACCATCCACGTAATAAGCACCCGATGGAGCAACAAACAGTTTGCTCGGCATTGCAGGAGAGTAGAGGCACGTCACACATCTTTATTCAGGATACATAATTGTTGTATGTATGGCGACTTAAGTGACGAATGAAAATTTCTACCATGGCTGGCTGGGATCTGAACAAAGGGTCTCCTGCCCACTAGGCAGATGCGCTAACCATTACACCACCCTGACACAGTAGCCTTGCGTAATTGTGAAGACTACACTGGTATGCTGATATATTCAATCAAAATTCCCATTCATGCCTTAGCAGTGATCAAGGGACTTGGGTTTGAATTCTGGCCTTGGTACAAATTTTCATTCGTTGCTCAGTCTGCATATACACACCATAAATGTTTGGGACTTGAAAAGGTCTGTGGAACAGTACAGTTTCGATTAAAGCATCTATGCATGGGTTTCAGGCAAGAGCCCCCATTTAGGTAGATGCTGTGGTGCTGTTACTGTACAGCAGGAGAGCCTCAACAATGCTGTTTGAGTTTATGGGGAATACCAAATGGGCTGAGGCGTGAATGGAGTTTTGGATTGAGAGAGGCATACTATGGTAGTCCGTCCAGTGCGAATCCACTGTGTGTGAGGTAACGGGCGAGTTGCGGCGCCCTGGAAATATTCTAAGCTCACCTTAATGGCAGACATTTCACAGTTCTTATAGAAATTAATTATAGCCAGATGAATCATGATACCTCAAGAAGAAACATGTACATTACTATTATTTGCACAACGATTCTGATGGTGTAATCAGATTTTCGATATATTTAGTACTTAAAAGCTTAGTATCGGACGACAAATTATACAAGTAACACCCAGCAACGAATTTCCAAAATATAAACGCTTCATCCGATTTTGTCGATCGCCGTGTCCTTAGAAAGCTATTAGTGTTAACCTAAATTGGTATGAATTACAGGCATGTAACTTAAATAGTACATAAGTTATTGGAGGTCAAAGTGGCTGATTACTATCGATCGCGTCAGGCCATAAGTACTCCACAGTTACACGAAGATACAGGAGGAGCATGCTTATAAATATATATATTCATCTATGTCTTTGTTATATCCGATATATATATACTATTCATGAAGAAATTGGTTAAATATTTATTGTGTTATAGAAAGCAAAGAGACATTAGGCTACTGGCCTACCTTTTGTTCTATTCCTTTGATATATGTTTATTTAATTTCCTAATGTATCTAATAATGTGTGTTAGACCGTGTTTATGGTGCAGCCGTAGGAATATTTATATAATTTCAAGTTATTTAAATGTAAATCCAGTACTTCGAATGTGTTTCATTATGTTTGTGTGTGCGCGCTGGCATGAAGACATGGCGCGAGCGCTCTAGCCAATCACAGCACTCGTGAATGGGGAGACTGAATGGAAGTGAGTTCGGGTGATGAGTGTAGGGAGTACGAGATAGGAACGAGAAGTGCTGGACTTTACGGCGCGAGCCGGCCGTTGTGGCCGAGCGGTTCTAGGCGCTTCAGTCTGGAGCCGCGCGACCGCTACGGTCGCAGGTTCCAATCCTGCCTCGGGCATGGATGTGTGTGATGTCCTTAGGTTAGTTAGGTTTAAGTAGTTCTAAGTTCTAGGGGACTGATGACCTCAGATGTTAAGTCTCATAGTGCTCAGAGCCGTTTGAACCATTTTGTTACAACGCGACGAACGCTCTGTCGCGGGAGAGAGACTTGGAGAGAGTGGAGCGGTTTGCGCGTGCGCGGCAGATAGAAATACTTTGCAGTGCCTACTTGTGCACTTGTGAGATTTCCGTGGCTTCTACAGTGAAGACGTAGTGTGCGTTTAGAAGTGAATACCTTGCGAGCTGTGTTGCTGTCCATAACTAATTACGTGCTGGGGGAATCTATTGTCTCCCTGTAATTCAACTCATATTTTATGCAATTGCTGGACCATCGACACCAATAAGTGTTTTGCAGAAACATACCGCATTCTCAGAAGCACTTCTCTATCGTGCTCATCATCTGAAGTCGTTAAGATAGTACCTCCAGAGATAATTTAATTGCAATCTTTCACTTATGAATTTATATGTTACTTTCATAATTGCGGCAACTACGTATCCCAGCACCTAGACAACGAAACCAGCTAAAACTTTTGGTATTTCAACGCTGAGTCGGAGGGTACATAGTTGAGGGCCACCATTTCAACATTTCATTATTTTGAAAGCCCGCATATGCCAAGGTAGTGTAGTGGTTAGCGCATCTGCCTAGTGAGTAGGAGGCGCAGGTTCGATTCCTAGTCATGATAACCATTTTCATTCATCACTTCAATCTACAGATATACCTCGTAAGTGTTTACACTGGGGTGCCATTTCAATACAGTTGGTGTGTCTCTGCAACGCTGTTCGAGTTTAGGGGGAATAAAAAGTGATTTGGGTCTGAATGGGACATTGGATTCTGGAGGGAAGTGTGATAGGGTAGTCCGTCCAATTTGCAAAACCACTGTGGTGGGGTGACGTAGTGGTTAGCACATCAGCCCAGTGAGCAGGTGACCTTGGTTCGCATTCCAGCTTTGATACAAATTTTCATTCGTCACTTCAGTCCGCATGAATACGTCATGAACGTCTGAGATTTGGAAAGGTCTCTGGAACTATATAGTTTTAGTATGATTGTTTGCAGTAAGCTTCATGGACTGTGACAACAGGCACCACTGTGTGCCTCTCCATGGTGCATCTGCAGGGAGAGGAGCACCGACAATGCGGCGCCCGACGGGAATACCGGAGACTCGCGTGGCACCACGTCGTCTTTGCAGACGAGTCCCAGTTTTGCAAAGAGCACCACGATGGACGTAACCAGACGTTGAGGCTTTGAGGAGAATTAACGTTCCCAGACTTAATTTGTCATCGCCGTACGAGGCAAGCACCTGCCTATTGTACAGGGCGTAATTCGGTACACACCACGAACACTTCTGGTTCTAATAGCCAGATACATTTTTGACGCGATAAGGCCGATGGCTGTACGTTATCTTCAAAGACTACGTGAAATTATCTTTCAGCAAGATAAAACTGGACCGCATATGTCCCTAAGTAACTTACCTTTTTCAATACAGAGAATGTTTGTGTGCTGCCTTGGCCAATAAATTCTCCACATCTCTCACCATCTGAAATTATTTGGTCAGGATTTTCTAAACACTGGCATGCCAAATCTTGCCAGCCGCTAGAATTGATAAATTCTGGTGTAGACGAGACATAAAACATGAACATGTGTCCGTACCTATTAACCAAGCTCGTTTCGACTCGATTCCTAGCTAGTTAAAAATCATTGTTGCTGCCAAAGGTGTTAGCTCTGTGTACTGACTGTGTAATCATGTATTAATCCCACTACACTACTTACACACAATAAGAAAAATGTGACTATTCGGTATACCTCTTATTTTTGCAATTTTAGTGGCCAATGAAGGATCTCCTTTCGTATTACTGAGGGGAAAATTCCACCCTTCGCTATCTGCATCTCAAACCCCTTGCAACACCAACTGCCCAATAACTTTTCCGACTTATTATTTTCCCTTTTTGTGTACTAACTACGAAATGAGAACATAAATGGGCTAAGGTGTTTTTGAGAGTAGTGTCGTGGTTGTCTAAGAGAAACCTGTCCTAAAAAGAACAAGACGCTCCTCTTATGTGCTATAACGATCTCTATAGTGTTGTTTACTCAACTACTATAACTTTTGGGGTAAAAAGTTGGTAGAGGATAGTCGAATCAAGAATATTTTTTGAGTCTTCAGTCTTCTGTCTATTTTTAGTCGGCCGTCCTAACCTTCGTCCCCCCACTACCACACCAGCTGACTGCGCGCACATGCGCAGAACTACGAACACGCCGCATGCGACAGTGCATTCGGTAAGGAACACCGCCCTGCTAGCATGTGGCTTAGTTTCATGTTAAGACGTTTGATAATATTAAGCTCTGTACAACACATCATGCCGAGCAATACTGAACCTTTGTTGGTTGTTGGTACACCTACAGAAAACTAACAATAACGCTGGGTTCAAATGTTCAAATGGCTCTGAGCACTATGGGACTCAACTGCTGTGGTCATAAGTCCCCTAGAACTTAGAACTACTTAAACCTAACTAACCTAAGGACAGCACACAACACCCAGCCATCACGAGGCAGAGAAAATCCCTGACCCCGCCGGGAATCGAACCCGGGAACCCGGGTGTGGGAAGCGAGAAACGCTGGGTATGAAACTGCATTACACCAACAATATCGTACTTCTCACATCGTCACTTGTAAAATTGTTACAACATTTAAGCAGAGATATAGAAACGGACGTAAAAGTAGTCTACAGCAAGCAGTATGATGTGGAATAAGTGATTCCAACTACATGTGAAACAAGCAAATTTTACCTGGAACTACTGTACAGAATCTGCAATAACTACAATTCTCTGCAAAACATATGACAAATACAACAAAATTATCACCATTAATTTAACTATTTTTGGTTCGCTGTAGACATAATAAGGTTCATATCCGGCACAAACTGGCGGCACACGGACAAACGCAGACAGTTTCTCATATTTTCGTCACTCACATTGCCACGTAATCATGACTTATTTAGTTTCATAATCGAAAAAGACCTTTCGCACCTGTATGTGATATAGCTTTTGCAGCCTCATTGTGGAGAGGAAAACCTTCGTAAAATTCCTGGACAGTTTTTACATTAAAAAAATTCGTCCTTTAAACAGGAATTACATTGCAGGTCGATTAATTCCATTTGCAAATGCACTGGAGCACTTTTCACTGAAACGGCAAAGGGTCTAGAAAATAGTTCAAAAACAGATGTCAGACTGACAGTGTCCTGGAAACGTTTAGAAAATTGTGCCTGTAGTTCCTCCAACACAGAAACGAATTCGTCAGAAGTTGCGTTTTCTCCGACTTTAGAGAGAACAGGGACCTGGGCGGTATTCTTTGTCATGAGTTGTTCCTTCTACAATGCGAGTTTCTTATTAAATGCATCCACTTTTTCCATCAGATCAGAAACAAGCTGCTTCTCACCTTGCAAAGTCTTATTGAGAGCGTTCAAGTGTGCAGTCAGATCAGCTGAAAAGGCGAGGTTTGCAATCCATTTTGGATCTTCTAATTTTGGCTCTGCCTTTCCTTTTTCCTTCAGGAACTCAACAATAACGGGTCTTAAACTGAAAAATCGTTCGAGGCATGCCCCTGGACTTAACCAACGTATTTCGCAGTGGTAAATAACATCTCCGTACTCTTCATTCAGTTCCATGAGAAACTATTAATACTGACGGTGTACTAAGCCAAGCGACTTCAAAAAATTTACTATGGTGACTGCTAGCTTCATCACGTGCTCCAAATTTGTATATCTAGCACATACAGCTTCTTGATATACAAAACAATGAATTCCGTACAAATCTTCTGTCGATCGTCCTAGTTTTTTACGCAACAGTGCTACAAACCCATTTTGAGCCCCTTGCATTCCTGGCGCTCCATCCGTGGTGACTGAAACTAACATTTTACAATTCAGGTCAACGGCTTCAACTGCCTCTTCAACTGCTTTTAGCAAGTCGGTACCCCTCGTTGTGTCTTTCATTGGTACTAAATCTAACAGTTCTTCCGTCACGTGCCAATTTGTGTCGACTCCACGAACATAAATCGCTAGTTGTGCTGTGTCCGAAATGAAGGGTCGATTCGTCCACAGCAATCGAGAATGCAATAAACTTGCAGGTACTATCAATTAACTCCCTGTAGACATCCGCTGCCATACCAGCTATGCGGCGAGCTATTGTCTGTCTGGAAAGACTAATTGTGGTGTCACCGCCAGACACCACACTTGCTAGGTGGTAGCTGTTAATCGGCCGCGGTCCATTAGTACATGTCGGACCCGCGTGTCGCCACTGTGTGATCGCAGACCGAGCGCCACCACAAGGCAGGTCTCGAGATACGGACTAGCACTCGCTCCAGTTGTACGGACGACTTTGCTAGCGACTAAACTGACGAAGCCTCGCTCATTTGCAGAGCAGATAGTTAGAATAGCCTTCAGCTAAGTCAATGGCTACGACCTAGCAAGGTGCCATTAGTAACATTGCATGTATCTATGGAGTCTCACTTATATCGTCAATAGCGATGTACCAAGGATGGATTAAAATTAAGTATTCCAGAAGCTACGTACTTTTCTTTATAGCATTCATTACGTATCCTGTTACAGACCTATCTCTTGCCTGCTAAACGCGTGCCTTTCGGCTACTTCCGTGGCGTGGCTGTCTTGCTACGCCACAACAGTTGGCGACGAGTCAACGGAAAGGGTCTTGTTCTTTCTAATTGCTTACATTTACTTGTGTCATGGCTTCGCCAGATGTACTGTCCGAATTTTATCGCTTGCAGAATCAGCAGGCGTTATTGGATGCCCTTGGACAGCTCGTCCAGGGTCAACGTGCAATGCAAAACGATGCGGCGGCCACCGCTTCACCGCTGCCGCCGCCACAACATGCTGTTGCACCCCAGTTTCGGCCCTACGACGCGACCGAGGAAACATGGACAGAGTGGTCACGCGAGTTTGGATTTCATCTCGCCGCCTACAGAATTCAAGGTAACGAGCGGCAGCCTCATTTATTGGCGTGTGTAGGGGTGCAAACGTACCGTGTGATAGTGAAATTACTTCCCCGACGCGACGTAGCAACTCTGTCCTACGAAGAAATTTTGTCTGCTTTAGATGCCTATTTCAAGGAAACAGTCAATGTAGTTGCAAAATGGTATACTTTCTTTCGTACAAAACGTACTGCCGGTCAGACTAATAGGGAGTGGGTTGCAACATTGCAAGGCCTTACAAAGGATTGTGCTTTTGAGTGTGAGTGTGGACTCCCTTATTCAGATACTTAGGTACATGATGCAATAGCACAGAACGTTTATGATGTTCGCATATGGGAACAGATTTTGAAACTCGTCAATCCCTCCCTTCAGCAAGTGATAGACATATTAGATAGACAAGACACACTTGACTTTGCACAGGAATCATTTGCTACTTCGCCAGCCATGTGTAACATTAACCGGCCCGCCGGGCGCGCTGCACGGCCCGGTAGACTGCCCTCGCACACGTCCGCGCAGCTGCCGCCACGCTCTAAACCAGGTGTGCCGCGCCAGCATGCAAATGCAGTGAAATCATGCCCGCGGAGTGCTACTAGACATTCGCGTGAAATTTGCCCGTCACGCCAAGCTATTTGCTTTTTCTGTAATAAGAAAGGACATGTTCAAAGTGTTTGCCAGAAAAAGCTCAGATCAGACAATCACAACCGTTCCAGGCCTTTTGCTTCGCGCCGGAATCGAACCAAGAATACTCAGGCTCGTGACCCTTTGCCCATGGACATTCATGTAGTTACTTCCACTCCGCCCAGTGCCACTTTCTCTAACAGTGACTGTGTTCGTCCCACAGAAAGCGTGCGTCGACGTCGCCGGAAATCACGTCAATTAGAAAGTGATGCTGTACCTGTATCAGTTCAAATTGCATGAGACAGTCGTTCTTGTCATCAGCAGGACAATAAACTTTTTTTAGATTTGGACTTTAATGGCAAGGTCATACCATTCCAGCTCGATACCGGAGCTGCAGTTTCATTGCTCAATCATGACACGTACAAACAACTGGGCACACCTCCGTTGCGTGCCACAAATGTTCAGTTAAATACTTATTCAGGTCAGAATATCCCTGTGTTAGGACAGTGCAGCCTTCTTGCAACATATAAGGGACAAACAAAACTTGTGTCTTTTTACGTCCTTCGTTCTTCTACTGCAGTGAACTTGTTTGGTTTGGATTTATTTCAGTTGTGTAACATGTCTATAGTAAATCAGGTCCTATCAGTGAATCAGACTGTGCCTTCAGACAGTGTTTCTCGTCTATGTGAAGAATTTGCAGACAATTTTGCACCGGGCCTTGGTTGCGCTAAGAACTATGAAGCACATTTGGAACTGAAAGTCAACGCGCAACCGACATTTTTCAGAGCGCGCAATGTTCCCCACGCATTGCGTGATGAGGTCGCAAGAACATTACACGATTTAGAATCACAAGGTGTGAGTGAATGTGCGCAATGCCTCTTCCATTTCAGCTCCGCTTCATCGCTTACGCCGTACAGCTGTTCCGTTCGTCTGGACGACGGAATGCGAACGCGCTGTTCGCCAGTTGAAATCGGCGTTGCTTTCAAATACTTGCCTTACGCCATCCGATCCCCGGAAATCCCGCACGGAAGATCTTTTTGCTAAACTGTGCCCGGGTAAATATTTTTCGAAGTTGGACCTAGCGGATGCGTACTTGCAACTCCCAGTGGACGCCAATTCCCAGCGCGTCTTGGTGGTTAACACGCATCTTGGTTTGTACTGATTCAAAAGACTGCCATTCGGGTGTGCATCCGCCCCTGCATTGTTTCCGACAATGGCCCACAATTCATGTCCGCAGAATTTCAGTCATTCTGCCAGGCCAATGGTATTCAACATCTGACATCCGCGCCGTTTTCGCCTCAGTCAAACGGTGCCGCTGAACGATTGGTCCGGACTTTCAAGTCACAGATATTGAAGTTGAAAGAGTCACATTCTCGGGAGGACGCGTTGTTGCTCTTTTTGTCATCGTATCGCTCTCAGCCCCGAGATGGTCGCTTGCCGGCTGAGTTGCTCCACGGTCGTCCTCATCGAACCTTGATGTCTTTGCTGCACCCGCCGCATCAGGTTCCTGTGCAGTGGCAGACTTCTGCTTTTGCTCCAGGCGACGTTGTATTCTATCGCAACTATCGAGGTTCACGGCGTTGGCTCGCAGGGCGCATTCTTCGCTGCCTCGGCCGCGCGATGTATTTGGTTTTGGGGGCCTCTGGTGAGGTGCGTCGGCATCTCAATCAGCTGCGCCTCTGTCGTCGCACGGGTTCTGCCCCTCCCCGTCTGCTTTCAGCGACGGTGCCGTCAGGTCAGCGCCCTGGGGACCCATCTACTGGCTCGCCTCATCCCCAGGTGTTACCGACGCTGCCTTCCATTTTGCCCCATGGCGACGCGTCGCCGCCGCCTCCGCCGCCGCCACCTGTCCTCCAGCCGGCGCCGCCCGCAGTGAACGCTTCGCTGCAGCCGCCGGGCGCCTTCCTGGGTCGCGCGCCGCCGATCGCTTCCCGTGACCAGCCGTCCTCCGCCATGGAACTCTTGCCCGCTCCGGATCCCATGGCATCTTCGCGCGTCTGGTACCCCAACGCAATGGAGGTCGAACCTTCGGCCCCTCCTGTCTCTGTACGGGCGCATACACCGCATGTTGACGTGCACCCTGGACTAGGTTTTCAGGCGTTTCCTAGCTCCCATCGGACCGAATGGCCGGGTGCGGGTGGCACAGCCTCGCCTGTTGTTAGGCTCCCCACCTCATCGCATAAGTCAACATGGGGTCCTCCCCACGGCGGGCGGAAGCCTTATAACGCGACCGTTCGCCGATTTGCGGGGGAGGAATGTGGTGTCACCGCCAGACACCACACTTGCTAGATGGTAGCTGTTAATCGGCCGCAGTCCATTAGTACATGTCGGACCCGCGTGTCGCCACTGTGTGATCGCAGACCGAGCGCCACCACAAGGCAGGTCTCGAGATACGGACTAGCACTCGCCCCAGTTGTACGGACGACTTTGCTAGCGACTAAACTGACGAAGCCTCGCTCATTTGCACAGCAGATAGTTAGAATAGCCTTCAGCTAAGTCAATGGCTACGACCTAGCAAGGCGCCATTAGTAACATTGGATGTATCTATGGAGTCTCACTTATATCGTCAATAGCGATGTACCAAGGATGGATTAAAGTTAAGTATTCCAGAAGCTACGTACTTTTCTTTATAGCATTCATTACGTATCCTGTTACAGACCTATCTCTTGCCTGCTAGACGCGTGCCTTTCGGCTACTTCCGTGGCGTGGCTGTCTTGCTACGCCACAACACTAATTTCACTAAACTTCTTTACTTCCAGTGGCGTCAAGAGTTCCGCCGCCTCAACAATACACTCCTTGATGAAATCAGCATCACTGAAAGGCTTATTCGCTCTTGCAATTTTGAGCGCTATTTTGTAGCTTGCTCTTGAAGACAGGTCGCTACGTCCGGTTGCAGGCTAAAAAAAATAAACAAAAATTGAGTGAACTCTAAATTCGAATCCTAACGACAAATATGTACAAATACAAACAACAGAAACACAAAGATTTGTAAGGGATACTTACGTTCGGTTCGTCTCGCTGCATAACACTACGTCTTCTTAATTCCGCCAACTTGTTTGATCTATCAGCCCCAACTAAATCATTAAGTTCTTTGTGTGTGGCGTTATAATGCCGTTCTATTGCAAATTTGCGATGCCCGGCGAGTATGCGACTGCATAATAGGCATTGAGAATTTTCATCCTTCTCTTCGAAAAAATATTGCAATCCTCATTCAGCTCGGAAGGCTCGTGACATTGTGTCACTACCCCGCCTCTTTGTGAGCATGTGTTCCATTGAAACAATCACTGTATAGTACTTATAAACTTCCTACGAATCGCTAACAAATAGCGAGGAATAAACACGGCTGCCACTACCAATCAACTAACACACCATATGCTGGATGAAAAGATGTCGCATCGCACAGCTAGTCTAATGTTGCGCCGTGCCGAACAGTGCCGCGAAAGGCCGAGGAAAGACGAGTAGTGGCGAGGCGGACCGAGCCCTGGACGGCACGTGTGCAGCACATCTGTACACGCGTGCAGTTTGGCACGCCGTGGCCGTCCCTGGGTTAAGTAGTGTGTAAGCTTAGGGACTGATGACCTTAGCAGTTAAGTCCCATAAGATTTCACATACATTTGAACATTTATATATATATATATATATATTCATTCATTCATTCATTCATTTCATTGTTGCCCTTATGGACAGTGTTTGAACTCGAAAATCACATGATGACACAATTTTCACTTCTTTCCTTTCTTCCTCTTCTCTTCCCAAAATCTCTTCATCCTTTGGCTGTGCTCCTGTTTCCTTTGCTCTGTCCATAATGTTCCTTTCTTCTTTCTCTCCTTTACAATAAATTTTGCACTCCTAACTTTGTTTCTGAAGTATTTCCTGTCTCCTATCATTTGCCTGTTGATCCCTATCTGCCTTAAGTCTTCGTCTATTTCATGATACCAATTTGTTTTCTTGCTTGAGCTGTTTACTACATCAAAAATTTTCTTTGTAAGTCGGTTGTTGTCCATTCTCTGTATGTGCCCATAGAAAGTTAATCTGCGTTTTCTGATCGCGTCTGTTAGTCTGTCAGTGTGCTGGTACAGCTCTTTGGTAGGTCGCTTCATCCATATGCCATCTCTGTGAATTGGTCCAAATATTTTTCTGAGAATTTTGCGTTCTATTTTTTCTGTGTCTATGATGCCTGATGCTCCAATTGTGGTTGTTTCTGACGCGTACAATGCTTCTGGTAATACAACTGTTTTGTAGTGCCTAAGTTTGGCCTGCCTCGATATGCTTTTCTTATTATAATGTGACCATGTGAGTTTGTATGCCTTCTGGAGTTTCTTCGTTCGTATATATATACTACGTAAAAGCAAAAAGAAAACGAAATCAGATTACGTTCTAAATTAAGAAAAATTACAATCTGGTTACAAAGAATGTATACGCTCACATCTACATATATATCATCTGTACACAGTTTGCAATAGAACTGGAGGGATACGGGGTCAAAACACAAAACAAACCGAGCAGGGAATCTAGGAGAGAACAAGCCGAAGCAAATCAGATAGGTACACTTATTATCAGAAAAATGACATTAACCAACACCTTGCCGACGGGAAACAAGATTCTGCATTGTGGCGAAGAGGTCTGGATATCGAGGAATTCGCAGGCTCGTCCAATAGGCCGTGATCATGTACTCCATGAAGTTCGAAGTGTCCCAGCAACCACGTAACGGTATTGGTTTTCGACTGTGGAAAGAAGGAAGAATATGGGCACAATATGATATCCGTAGTGTACACAGTCTCAAAAGACGGAGTAAGGTAGGCCAATTGTGTCCTAATCCAAGACCAGTTTGCCATATGACTTCCACTAATAAAGTGATGTCGTGTAGTATCTGTAGACGTACAACGACAACATAAATCCGTTTCGCTAAGCCCAATACAGAAAAGTCGCTCGCTCTCTCGAATAAAGTTATTTACTGTCTTATGCCTTGAGGACGCTACGAGCATCGGCAAAATCGTAAGACTGATGTTGAACCAAACTGTCATCCATGTTGTTTCCGGCGATTTTCTTTCAACCAGGTTCAGGCAAGGGACTGCTTCCCAACGAGTCTTTAGGAATTTCGTGATGAGAACGGATCTCTACAAAAACTCAACCCCTAAATAGCTCACAGCAAGATAGAAGTCAGGAATGTGTTTTAACTTACAATTTATATGCCAGACATCAATATGGGGTTCAAGACTAGCAGATCGGACACAGATAAATAAACGAGACGCGAATGTGTGAGTTCCTTGATTCACCGACAAAATAATACAGCGTTCATATTGCATTTGCGTCTTCTTCCGTATATCATCCAAAAGAAAGAGGATTCGTGAGCATCTCTTATCGTAAGCGTCTTTTCCATAAGAAACGACCACACAATTGTTGGAGTTTCTTCACCATTGTCAAGGGAAGCGGATAAACTTGGACCAAGTAATAAGCTTTGCATAAAACGTAAGTGTCCACCATTCGCACTTTCTGGAGCAGAGTAAGAGAACGCCTTCCATATTTTAGTATCGCTCCCTGAAAGTTTTCCGTAGTAGATTTCCTGTTGAGCGTCGCCATTTTTAGTGGACAACGATCAATGATGATACCGAGACACGTATGACGAGCCACTGCAGTAGCCCATGGAACAACTGCATCATCAAAACCTCACAAACAAAGAAGAAACAGGGATCGTGTGAGACCCAACTCGCTTTATTTGTTCATGAGACCCAGAAAATATTAGATACAGGCTCCTAGGTAAATACTATTTTTCTTGACTTCCGGAAGGCGCTCGATACGGTTCCGCACTGTCACCTGATAAACAAATTAAGAGCCTACAGAATATCAGACCAGCTGTGTGGCTGGATTGAAGAGTTTTTAGCAAACAGAACACAGCATGTTGTTATCAATGGAGAGACGTATACAGACGTTAAAGTAACTTCTGGCGGGCCACAGGGGAGTGTTATGGGACCATTGCTTTTCACAATATACACTCCTGGAAATTGAAATAAGAACACCGTGAATTCATTGTCCCAGGAAGGGGAAACTTTATTGACAATTCCTGGGGTCAGATACATCACATGATCACACTGACAGAACCACAGGCACATAGACACAGGCAACAGAGCATGCACAATGTCGGCCCTAGTACAGTGTATATCCACCTTTCGCAGCAATGCAGGCTGCTATTCTCCCATGGAGACGATCGTAGAGATGCTGGATGTAGTCCTGTGGAACGGCTTGCCATGCCATTTCCACCTGGCGCCTCAGTTGGACCAGCGTTCGTGCTGGACGTGCAGACCGCGTGAGACGACGCTTCATCCAGTCCCAAACATGCTCAATGGGGGACAGATCCGGAGATCTTGCTGGCCAGGGTAGTTGACTTACACCTTCTAGAGCACGTTGGGTGGCACGGGATACATGCGGACGTGCATTGTCCTGTTGGAACAGCAAGTTCCCTTGCCGGTCTAGGAGCCGGCGAAGTGGCTGTGCGGTTAAAGGCGCTGCAGTCTGGAACCGCAAGACCGCTACGGTCGCAGGTTCGAATCCTGCCTCGGGCATGGATGTTTGTGATGTCCTTAGGTTAGTTAGGTTTAACTAGTTCTAAGTTCTAGGGGACTAGTAACCTCAGCAGTTGAGTCCCATAGTGCTCAGAGCCATTTGAACCATTTTTTTGCCGGTCTAGGAATGGTAGAACGATGGGTTCGATGACGGTTTGGATGTACCGTGCACTATTCAGTGTCCCCTCGACGATCACCTGTGGTGTACGGCCAGTGTAGGAAATCGCTCCCCACACCATGATGCCGGGTGTTGGCC
Organism: Schistocerca serialis cubense; assembly: GCF_023864345.2. Taxonomy (NCBI): domain Eukaryota; kingdom Metazoa; phylum Arthropoda; class Insecta; order Orthoptera; family Acrididae; genus Schistocerca; species Schistocerca serialis. The sequence continues at coordinate 523,999,872 of NC_064641.1, forward strand.
CTGTGTGCCTCGGTCGTATGCAGTCCTGATTGTGGCGCTCACCTGCACGACGCCAAACACGCATACGACCATCATTGGCACCAAGGCAGAAGCGACTCTCATCGCTGAAGACGACACGTCTCCATTCGTCCCTCCATTCACACCTGTCGCGACACCACTGGAGGCGGGCTGCACGATGTTGGGGCGTGAGCGGAAGACGGCCTAACGGTGTGCGGGACCGTAGCTCAGCTTCATGGAGACGGTTGCGAATGGTCCTCACCGATACCCCAGGAGCAACAGTGTCCCTAATTTGCTGGGAAGTGGCGGTGCGGTCCCCTACGGCACTGCGTAGGATCCTACGGTCTTGGCGTGCATCCGTGCGTCGCTGCGGTCCGGTCCCAGGTCGACGGGCACGTGCACCTTCCGCCGACCACTGGCGACAACATCGATGTACTGTGGAGACCTCACGCCCCACGTGTTGAGCAATTCGGCGGTACGTCCACCCGGCCTCGCGCACGCCCACTATACGCCCTCGCTCAAAGTCCGTCAACTGCACATACGGTTCACGTCCACGCTGTCGCGGCATGCTACCAGTGTTAAAGACTGCGATGGAGCTCCGTATGCCACGGCAAACTGGCTGACACTGACGGCGGCGGTGCACAAATGCTGCGCAGCTAGCGCCATTCGACGGCCAACACCGCGGTTCCTGGTGTGTCCGCTGTGCCGTGCGTGTGATCATTGCTTTTACAGCCCTCTCGCAGTGTCCGGAGCAAGTATGGTGGGTCTGACACACCGGTGTCAATGTGTTCTTTTTTCCATTTCCAGGAGTGTATATAAATGACCTAGTAGATAGAGTCGGATGTTCCATGCGCATTTTCGCGGATGATGCTGTAGTATACAGAGAAGTTGCAGCATTAGAAAATTGTAGCGAAATGCAGGAAGATCTGCAGCGGATAGGCACTTGGTGCAGGGAGTGGCAACTGATCCTTAACGTAGACAAATGTAATGTATTGCGAATACATAGAAAGAAGGATCCTTTATTGTATGATTATATGATAGCGGAACAGACACTGGTATCAGTTACTTCTGTAAAATATCTGGGAGTATGCGTGCGGAACGATTTGAAGTGGAATGATCATATAAAATTAATTGTTGGTAAGGCGGGTACCAGGTTGAGATTCATTGGGAGAGTCCTTAGAAAATGTAGTCCATCAACAAATGAGGTGGCTTGCAAATCACTCGTTCGACCTATACTTGAGTATTGCTCATCATTGTGGGATCCATACCAGATCGGGTTGACGGAGGAGATAGAGAAGATCCAAAGAAGAGCGGCGCCTTTCGTCACAGGGTTATTTGGTAACCGTGATAGCGTTACGGAGATGTTTAACAAACTCAAGTGGCAGACTCTGCAAGAGAGGCGCTCTGCATCGCGGTGTAGCTTGCTCGCCAGGTTTCGAGAGGGTGTGTTTCTGGATGAGGTATCGAATATATTGCTTCCCCTACTTATACCTCCCGAGGAGATCACGAATGTAAAATTAGAGAGATTAGAGCGCGCACGGAGGCTTTCAGACAGTCGTTCTTCCCGCGAACCATACGCGACTGGAACAGGAAAGGGAGGTAATGACAGTGGCAAGTAAAGTGCCCTCCGTACACACCGTTGGGTGGCTTGCGGAGTATAAATGTAGATGTAGATGTAGAAAGTAAGAGGCCTGCATTTACCTTCACTAAGTAATTCTCCAGGACTCCGACAATTATCATCGATTACAGGCTTCAGTCGAGGTGTCTCCGCAGGATTGTCGCAGTAGAACCATCACGTCATCCGAGTATGCACGAACAGCTATAGTCCCTCCGAAAAGCGTCCAACCTTTGAGCTGGGATCCTAGCATCCGAAGTAGGAGCTCCAGAGACAACACAAACAAAGTGATTGACAGCGGGCTTCCTTGAGGCACTTACCGACGGACATTTATCGGGTCGCCAGTTAGCGATTAACAACCACAGAAGCAGAAATACCCGTAAACAAATTTTAGGGGGCCCGCAGTGTATCACAAGCAAAGGCACAAGGACGGACGTTACAACAGCAACCGAAACCACGTCACCACGTTCGACTATACCGGTAAGAATGGTACGGCCAGGTACGCAGTTTCGCGACAATCGTCTCCATCAGAGCCGACATCCTGCTATTAACTGCCCTCACCACAGTCTTATAATCAGAGTAATTGGGCGTAAGCTATCAGGGGAAGCCGGTCCACGGCGTTTCGGGATTCAAAAAAATTTTCTCACTTTAAACGAGGTCGGCACTACTCTACCCTGTAAAACTTCATTCAAAAGGAACATAAAGGTTGCACCAAACAACGGCCAAAAGCGCACGTTAAGTTCCTCGGGAAGCCCATCTAGACCCGGAGACTTTTGAGAAGGCGATCCCATAATAAGACTGTAAACTTCCTCAGGCTGAAAGGCAGTTAAGACGTTTCAATACACTCAGGTGTAGTTGTCGTATCCAAGATGCTGAATAGTGTGTCGTAAGAGGTTTCACTGGACTCATCGGTGTCGTTGACGTCTACGTAGTATTGGTGTAAGACACGCACTATATCAGCTTGCGCCATTACAATATGTCCTTTATTTATCGTGAGAGAATGTATATAGCCGGCCGCAGTGGCCGAGCGGTTCTAGGCGCTACTGTCTGGAACCGCGCGACCGCTACGGTCGCAAGTTCGAATCCTGCCTCGAGCATGGATGTGTGTCGTGTCCTTAGGTTGGTTAGGTTTAACTAGTTCTAAGTTCTAGGGGACTGATGACGTCAGCAGTTAAATCCCATAGTGCTCAGAAACAATTGAACCATTTGAATGGATATAAGCGCGTCGGCGACAGGTCTGATGCCGAAGCAAATGATATAAGGAAGTCAGTTCTTCAGTCACAGGCTTGGTTTGCAATTTCAAACCTTCCATTTGCATTTTCTTCAGGGTCAAGAAGTTTGCCTTTACACGCCTAACATCCGCAATTCGCAGAGGGGCGTGATCCGCAGCATCATAAAGCTCTCGCAGGATGGAATAGTAATGTTCATAAGTTCTCCGAAAGTGTCGCGCTTTGGCAGCACTGGTATGTATCAAAGTTTACCTGAGCCTCGGTTTCGCCAGTCAGAGATGGAAGAGCACTTGCCAATGTACCGTAGAGTACGCTTCATCACGTCTCGTACCACGTCATCGAGAGAGGGGTCAGCTAGGTGAGCGACGTTTAACGTCCATGGAGTGAGAAACAAGTGACTGATTGCCATTCAAGATTGAGAGGTGTAATCACAGCAGAGTAATCTGTAAAGGAAGATGGGATGACTTCAGCATTAAGAATACTATCGCGCAGGTAGACTGATAAGTAAACCCTATCTCAGCTGCTACTATAAGTTGCAGTAAAGTGGGTAAATTTGACTAACGTTGAGTATTTATATATCCAGACGTCTATCAGGAGTAAGGAGCGGACCAATTAATGTAATTTAGGAGAGAATTTAAAATGTGTAGATTTATCTGCAGGACGCAGAAAACTGTTAAAATCACCGCCCACTAGAATACCCAACTAGTCCGAGAAGAGGCATATAAAAGAACCAAGACAAGATTAAAAAGTTGACAACCTATGCCCCTGCCAGAATCCAACATTTTCACTTCAGCCATAGGAGTGCCTTCGCGAAGGAATATGGCGGTCCTCGTAGAATATTCGGGCGCTACATCAAAAATCACAAGAAAACCAGGTAAGGATAAATGTCTAAATACCATCTTCTGCAAGAATACTATGTCCGCACATGAATAATAAGGGGAATGACGCAAGGGAGCCAACGACAATTCTGATTCCACACGATTAATATTTAAGGAAAGCAACGTATAGGCTTGGATCACTGAGCACAGATATACAGGGATGTACGAAACGTATCGAGCAGAATTAAGTAGACAACTGCGTGTCAAGGTCCACTGCGGAGTCCACAGATGAATCAGACGTTGGGGGACCGGAATCCCCGTCATCGCAACGTTTTTCATATATTTCTTACAGGCCATCATCGCACGGTCAGTTTGTATACGCTGTTTCTGTCGGTTACGTGGGATAGCAGCCTTTGCAGATGTATGTGCGCGATGGGTCATAAGCACTGCTTCCTGCTCCTCAGAACAAGGGTCATGTAAAGTACGTCCAGTCACTAAGGCAGATCCATTGTGTGGAACTACCAATGCAGCATGTGATACTTGGTCGCTAATTTTACTCTCCTCGAGAATTGGTGTTCAACAAACCGTTGGCGGCTGAAGACGAAGGAGCAGGAGAACATTGACTAAACGGTGGATACAAAGACGAAGGGAGGGAGAGGGACTCCGCTTCCTCCCCTCACAAGCAGGCAGCTCAGAAAGAGGCACTTCGTGAGCAGGAGGGATGCTGGAGATAACTTCTTAGCCATTCACCCGGAGGAGGTTAGTGCAGAAGGCACAGCCAAATCCTAAACCTCACCATCTTCTGTGCGACTTCGCTTCTTTGTCACTGTTACAGGTTCCATCCTGAGGACAGCTGGACTCTGAACCTGTCGCGTAGGTAAAGGTGAAAATTCGTTTACGCTATTACCAGAACTAACCTTTTGTTAAGTAAGATCCGAAGCAGTAGTAGGTCCGACATCGGGAATGAAAGGAACAAGATTAGCAACTGTCAATTTGCGGCTCTGTACGAATGATAGCTTTAATACAAAAACCCTCCGTGGGAAATCAGACCGAATGGGTCCACTTTCAGCACATGGGAAGCAGGTTCCCTTTTGACCAGTATACACGACACGAACGCGGTAATCATTCATGTAAATGTGATTCAATATTGCGTTCGATCTGCATTTCCACGGAAGGAATTTCAATTTAACACAGTAATCCGTGCTGAGCAGACCAATATTTACGACAGAATTTTTCAAGCTACCGTAAGGAGTCAATATGCCTTTTGGAAAGTTGTCATAAACCTCCCGCCGCAACATTGGTATAGTCAGTTTCAGCAACTGCGAGCGACCCCATACTAACGGAATTCTTGCGAAGCTTCAACGGGACTTGCAGAACTATGTCGCGACACTAATCTTTCAACGTGAAGGGGATCCATAAGCCGGCCCCAATGACCGAGCGGTTCTAGGCGCTTCAGTCCGGAACCGCGTGACTGCTACGGTCGCCGGATCGAATCCTGCCTCGGGCATGGATGTGTGTGATGTCCTTAGGTTAGTTAGGTTTAAGTAGTTCTAAGTATAGGTGACATGACCTCAGATGTTAAGTTCCATAGTGCTCAAAGCAACTTTTTTTTTTTTTTTTTTTTTTTTTTGACTGATGACCTCAGCTGTTAAGCCCAATAGTGCTCAGAGCCATTTGAACCATTTTTGGGATCCATAAATTTCACGTAAAAGACGTACTCGTCTGCATCAAAATAAGCGGTGTGGACCTGATCAGAGTTCACATGAAATGTATCGACAAGCCAGTCATGGATTTCTAGAGACCCGGGCTGCACGTGGCGCGTCGTTTTATTGAACGTAAAGCTCACAGTACCTTTTGGTGGAATACACATGGGAACCATGGTAGCCATAGAGGAGTTGCCGATGCCGCTGCATGTAGGCGAACAGACAGACACTATAGCGGAGCGGAGGCGCTACGACTCACTCGGCAGACACAACACCACTAACGGGGAAAACTTCACACAGGCTACGCTGCGGCGAGTGAAATAAACAAGAATCTTCCCGTTCAGCGCTCGAAGCGGAACACCCCTAGACCACGGGAATCAATAAATTAACCCGCAGAAAAAAGGCTCATGCACCGGGAACGAAATATGTCACGCGAAGTGCTGCGATAAATCTACTTATTACTTTCTTTATTGTATGGCACACATAAAAAGATTTCTAATTACATAAGAAGCTATACATATACAAAGATTGCTAAACTACCAAATATCAACACTTCAGCACGGCTTTCCACCATAATATAATGGTCGAATATCAAGCTCTTTTGTGTAATTCATCGCTCCACTCGTCACTGTCAACACTGTCTTCGAAACGACCCTTGAAGGTGCGTGAAGGTCACGTTGATGTAGCATGAGAAGCTGTCGGTCATTCACCACCCAAGAAGGTGATGAAAAGTTCCGACACTTGTAGAGAGTGCCTGCAAATCTTCAATGTCTCCTTCCGATGTGTTTCAGATTAGTCCACATTGCCCGAGGATGGTCAAACATTGGGATGTCTCCTGAATACCTTCTCCTTCATACTGTCTCCTGGGCGTAGACAGTTTAAAGCTTTGTGGGGGCAGTTTCGTTACCAGCCGCTTTTGCATTCCTCGTTGGCACTGAAATGATGCTCTGCGAAAAACCTGTCAGTGATGAGGGTGAGGTCTCGTCATCTTACATCTCTTTGGCTTCACGGACAATACATCATTGAATAAAGGTAGTACAGAGTTAACAACTATTCACCTATTCTCCAAACTTCATGTGGTAAATCACTCTTCCGTCCGATACCAGAAGAAACAAAGTGACACAAGACAATGAGCCAGTATATTGACCCCCTAACGATAAGACAGACAAAATTCCCGATGACACCAGAAGATAGTTTCTCCCGCTTCCCTTTGTGCTTCTGAAACCTTACCTTGCCCAGCAAGGTCTCCGAGTCTCTCCTCAACGTAGAAAGTGTGGGGCATTATAGGGCTCTCCAACAAGCTCGGGATTTTGACGATCTAACGCACCATTTGGGTTGAAATGGGCAAGAGACCCCTCAGGAGGATATCCGGCAACTTTATCAATCAATACTATGCCGAATTGCACCTGTGGTCTAAATGGACTGTAGCTGAAAAAGGGTCAGGATGATCTCGCCATTGACTGAAGATTCCCGGATAGTCCCCATTCGGATCTCTCGGAGGGGCCTGCCAAGGGGGACGTGACCACAAGAAAAAGATTGAATAACAAACGAAAGGATAATGTTCTACGAGTAGGGACGAGGAATGTCAGGAGCTTGAATATAGTAGGGGACCTAGAAAATTAGAAAAGGGGAATTCAAAGGCTCAATCTATATATAGTAGAGGTCAGTGAGGTGAAACGGAAAGAAGACAAGGATTTCTGGTCAGATGAGTATAGGCTAATATTAACAGCAACAGAAAATGGTATAAATCCACAGCAAACCAACATCGACAATGGTAGTTCAAGTATATATCCCACTGAAGATGATAGGATACAGAAAGCATATGAGGATGCTGAAAGGGTAATACAGCTTACCAGCATACCCAGTACGTAACGGGAAATGAAAATCTAGTGGTTACGGGAGACAGCGATGCAGTTCTAGGGGCGACAGTAGAAGAAAAGGCTACAGGAGAATATGGGCTTGAGACAAGGAACGAGGGAGGAGAAAGGCAAATGGAGTTCTGTAATAAATTTCAACTAGTAATAGCGAATACTCTGTTCAAGTATCTCAAGAGGGGAAGGTAGACTTGGAAAAGGCAGGGAGGTATGGGAAGATTTCAGACAGAGTACATCATGGTCAGACAGGGATCCCAAAATCCGATATTCGATTGTAAGGCGTACCCAGGAGCAGATAGAGACTCAGATCACAATGTAGTAATGATGAAGAGTAGGTTGAAGTTCAAAATATTAGTTAGGAAGAATAAATACGCAAAGAAGTGAGATACAGAAGCAATAAGGAACGATGACATACGCTTGAAGTTCTCTGAGGCTATAGCGCTGTAAGCAGTACAGTTGAAAAGGAATCGGCATTTCTAAAAAGGGCAGGCACAGAAGTTGGAAAGAGAAACATAGATACAAAGAAGGTAACTACAAAGAAACTAAGGATAACAGAAGAAATACTTCAGTTGAACGATGTAAGAAGGATGTAAAAACATGTTCAAGGAAATTCAGGAATACAGAAATACAGTTCACTGAGGAATGAAAAAAATAGGAAGTGAATGGAAACTAAGACGAGATGACTACATGAAGAATGTGAAGAAATCGAAAAAGAAACGAATGTCGGAAAGACTGACTCAGCATATCGGAAAGTCTAAACAATCTTCGGTGAAATTAGAAGCAAGTCTGATAACATTAAAAGTGCAACCGGAATTCCATTGCAAATGCAGAGGAGATATTTATAGGTGGCAAAAGTACATTAAAGGCCTCTGTGAGGAGGAAAATTTGTTTGATGCGATAGAAGAAGAAACAGGAGTCGATTTAGAGGAGATAGGGAATCCAGTATTAGAATCGGAATTTAAGAGAGATTCGAATGACTTAAGACCAATTAAGCAAAAGGAATGGATAATATTCGATCATAATTTCTAAAAGAATTGGGGAGAAGCGGCAACAAAACGACTACTCATGTAGGTGTGTAGGATGTATGTGTCTGGCAACATACCATCTGACTTTCAGAAAAATATGATCCATACAATTCCGAAGACTCCAAGAGCTGACAGGTGCAAGAACTCTCGCACAATCAGCTTTAAAACCCATGCATCCAACTTACTGTTCAGAAAAATATACAGAAGAATGGACAATAAAATTGATGGTGTGTTAGATGACGATCAGGATTAGATTGGCTTTAGGAAATGTAAAACTGCGGTTGAAATGGAAGCAAGACTAAAGGAAAATCAAGGCGCGATCATGGGATATGTCAACCTGACAAAAGCGTTCGACGAAGTAAGATAGTGAAAGATTTTCGAAATTCTGAAAAAGAGAGGGTAATCTATAGGAAAAGACAGATAATATACAATACGTGCAAGATCTAAGAGAGAATGATAAGAGTGGACGCCCAAGAACGAAGTGCTCGGATTTAAAAGGCTGCAAGACAAGGATGTAGTCTTTCGCCCCTACTGTTCAATCGAAGAAGTAATGATGGAACTAAAAGAAAGATCCAGGAGTTGGATTAAAATTTAAGGTGAAAGGATATCAATGGTACGCTTCGCTATGATATTGCTATCCCGAGTAAAAGTGAAAGAGGAGTTACATTATTCGCTGAATGGAATAAACAGTCTAATGAGTACAGAATATGTGCTGAGAGTAAATTGTAGAAAGACGAAAGTAATTAGAAATAGCACAAATGAGAGCAGCGAGGAACTTAACATCACAGCATTGTATGGCAGCAAAATGTGGACTGTGGGAAAACTGGAACAAAAGAAAATCGAAGCAGTTGAGATGTGGTCCTACACACGAATGTTGAAAATTAGGTGGACTGCTAGGGTAAGGAATGAGGAGATTCTGTGCGGAATTAGAGAGGAAAGGAACATGTGGAAAACACTGACAACGAGGAGGGACAGAATAATACACTACTGGCCATTAAAATTGCTACACCACGAAGATGACGTGTATAGACGCGAAATTTAACCGACAGGAAGAAGATGCTGTGATATGCAAACGATTAGCTTTTCAGAGGATTCACAGAAAGTTGGCACCAGTGGCTTCACTTACAACGTGCCCACATGAGGAATGTTTCCGACCGATTTCTCATACACAAACAGCAGTTGACCGGCGTTGCCTGGTGAAACGTTTTTTTGTTTTTTTTCGTTTTCTTTGTTTTTTTTATGGTTTTGGGGCGCAAAACTGACACGGTCATTAGCGCCCAATGGTGGTGAAACGTTGTTTTGATGCCTCGTGTAAGGAGGAGAAATGCGTCCCACCACGTTTTCGACTTTGATAAAGGTCGGATTGTAGCCTATCGTAATTGCGGTTTATCGTATCGCGACATTGCTGCTCGCGTTGGTCGAGATCCAATGACCGTTAGCAGAATATGGAATCTGTGGGTTCAGGAGGGTAATACGGAACGCCGTCCTGGATCCAAACAGCCTCGTATCATTAGCAGTCGACATGACAGGCATCTTATCCGCATGGCTGTGACGGATCGTGCAGCCACGTCTCGATCCCTGAGTCAACAGATGGGGACGTTTGTAAGACAAGAACCATCTGGACGAACAGTTCGATGACGTTTGCAGCAGCATGGACTATCAGCTCGGAGACCATGGCTGCGGTTACCCATGACGCTGCATCACAGACAGGAGCGCCTGCGATGGTGTACTCAACGACGAACCTGGGTGCACGAATAGCAAAACGTCATTTTTTCGGATGAATCCAGGTTTTGTGTACAGCATCATGATGGTCGCATCCGCATTTGGGGACATCGCGGTGAACGCACATTGGAAGCGTGTATTCGTCATCGCCATACTGGCGTATCACCCAGCGTGATGGTATGGGGTGCCATTGGTTACACGTCTCGGTCACCTCTTGTTCGCATTGACGGCACTTTGAACAGTGGATGTTACATTTCAGATGTGTTATGACCCGTGGCTCTACCCTTCATTCAATCCCTGCGAAATCCTACATTTCAGCAGGGTAATGCACGACCGCATGTTGCAGTTCCTGTACGGGCCTTTATGGATACAGAAAATGTTCGACTGCTGCCCTGGCCAGCACATTCTCCAGATCTCTCACAATTGAAAACGTCTGGTCAATGGTGGCCGAGCACCTGGCTCTTCACAATACGCCAGTTATTACGGCCAGAGGTAGTTGTTCTGGGTACTGATTTCTCAGGATCTATGCACCCAAACTGCGTGAAAATGTCATCACATGTCAGTTCTAGTATAATACATTTGTCCAATGAATACCCGTTTATCATCTGCATTTCTTCTTCGTGTAGCAATTTTAATGGGCAGTAGTGTAGTACATCCATTAAGGCAACAGGGAATAACTTCCATGCCACTAGAGGGAGCTGTAGAGGGTAAAAACTGTAGAGGAATGCACGGATTGGAGTACATCCAGAAAATAGTTGACGACATAGGTTGCAATTGCTACTCTGAGTTGATGAGGTTGGCATAGAAGGGGAATTCGTGGTGGGCCTCATCAAACCAGACGGAAGACTGATGGCTCAAAGAAAACAAGAAAAGAAAAGAAAAAAATCAGGAGGTTATCCCTTTATCAATGACCACTAAGCCAAATAACTATTTTCTTGAGAGGCCAGAGGTGGAAAAACGCGTTACTGACTTGCTTAAATAAAGCATCCAATCTTTGTCAATTTTAATCATTTATTTGTCTGTATTTGAACATCACAGCTACCGATTTGCATCGCATTCGAGTAATTCCTTTGCGGTGAGTTGTATGAGAAATGTTATTTTCTTTTTCGAACTTAGTAGATATTTGCGACAAACGCTTCTTAAAAAAATTATCCTACGCATATCCCAAGGTATTTTAGGTGCATGTCAGGACGAAATTAGTCTCGCCTAAAATAGGTATCAAGGTCTCTGTGTAACAATCCATGGGACGGATGTAAACATGCAATTTCTATTTTATTTGCGTTGGTCACAAGTTACCTTTACGGAAATGTTGACTTGAGGTGTCTAGATCAGAAGTTAGGGCTGGTTCTCTTGTAACTAAGGTTTTGTGTTGGGTACTACTGTCCAAATATCCGCACAGAGCCAAGCTTTCTGGACTAAGTTAGAGCAGTAACAGATATATGTAAGTAAAGAAGAGAAAAGCGAGGACCATTATTCACTACATTTGGACAGATAGTGTCTTTCCCATAGCTACAGTAAACGTTCTTCCAACTAACACATTGTGAACGGGCTTTGTTGCATAGGAGCTTGTAATGGCTGAAGTAATTTATAAAGCATCATGTGCCTCAGAGCCATACGATACGCTGCTCTCAGGTCAACTAAAGCTACGGATGTTTTCTGCCTCTTTTTATGTCCAACTTCATAAATGTTGTTAGTAATATGACTTGATCAGCGGAGCTCAGTCCTGGTCGGAGTCAACCTTTCTCAACACGAATGTGCTGAAAGGTCATGGACTAATCCGAATGTTTAGAAGTATTCAAAGGAGCTTATAAAAATCACTCGCTTATGCAATTAGGCGATAGTTCTTTAGCTGGCGTTTTGATTTTCCAGATTTGACTACTGCTGTGGTTATTGATTGCCTCATTTTTGTGGAATTCAACCAGATATCATAATGTCAGAGAAGAATTCCGACAAACATTTTTGTATTGTTCCCACAAAGCAGAAGAAATTCGGAATGGATTCCACCACATCCCCTTTCCAGCTTCTACATTTTTAAGGCAACAGAAATTACAGATGAACAGGGAGTTCTCGAGAACTCACATTGCTCTTCAGTGCTATTTTTGTGTGATGTAGATATGCGTCTGATATATACTGTCCGAAGAGAAATTTGTTAACATCGAGTATAGATTTAAGTGTCACTAAGTCGTTTCTGAAAGTATTTGAATGGAGTGTAGCCATGTATGGAAGTGAAACATGGACGATAAATAGTTTGGACAAGAAGAGAATTAAAGCTTTCGAAATGTGGTGCTACAGAAGAATGCTGAAGATTAGATGGGTAGATCACATAACTAATGCAGAGGTATTGAATAGAATTGGGGAGAAGAGGAGTTTGTGGCACAACTGGACAAGAAGAAGGGACCGGTTGATAGGACATGTTCTGAGACATCAGGGGATCACAAATTTAGCATTAGAGGGCAGCGTGGAGGGTAAAAATCGTAGATGGAGACCAAGAGACGAATACACTAAGCAGATTCAGAAGGATGTAGGTTGCAGTAAGTACTGGGAGATGAAGAAGCTTGCACAGGATAGAGTAGCATGGAGAGCTGCATCAAACCAGTCTCAGGACTGAAGACCATAACAGCAACATATACTGTCCAGTCACATTAATGTGACCACCTGTCCAAAGCCTGAGTAACCGTCTTTTGCGGCGCGGACCGCTGCGAGACGTGCAGGAAGAGGGTCAGTGAGGTTCTGGAAGGTACCGACAGCGATGTGCAGCCATGATGACTCCGTTGGCGTGCCCAGATGCGTTAGGTTTCTAGGTTGGACAGCCCCGTCGAGACGGTCCCATGGACTCTCGGCTAGGTTTCAATCCGGCGTATATTGTGGTCTTCGAAGCACGAACGTATGCTGCGACGCGTGTGAAACGTTGCTGGTAGACGCAACAGTACCGAGGAACAACCACTGTATGTAAGGGTTGACGTGACCGCTGAGGACAGATACATACAGGTGTAGATTTATTCTGCCTTCCAGAACGATGAAATCACCCAAGAAAGCTTACCCCAGATCATATCACTCCCTCGTCCGGCGTGAATCCTTGCAGAGTGTGACAGGATTATTGCAGGGTGTTTTCTTTCTTATGTTTCATACCGTGCACCCCAACGACCATCTCTCGGATGGAGGATATAGCGTGATTCGTCTGTAAAGACCAACTGTAGCCACTGGGTGAAAATTCCAGTCTTCGTAACCAATGAGCAGCAGGCAGCATGGGTGCAACAATCAGGCGCCTGGTACGGAGGGCCATACACAGCAACGTTTGGTGAACGATCGTTGAAGACATACCCTCCATAGCCCCTTGGTTCATCTTGGCTGTCAGTTCGTCAATAGGTTCACGTCTGCTTGCCGTTACATATTCCCGCAGCCGTCGTTCACACTGTCGTCAGCGCCCCGTGGTGCTGTCACGTCTGTAGTTTCCTGCGAGCGGATCAGGATGGGAGCTACACGCTAAATCCAGTAATTAGGTGGCTCGCCCAACTCCAAGTCCTCGTGCTGGAAAACATGCTGGAAATTCTGTGCAGATAAGGGAACTTCGTGGAATAAAGAACGTAAACTTGTGATGAAATAACTGAGATGAAGTACGAGGTAGGATAAGAACACTGACGAACCCTAAGAGGCACAAACACATTGAACGTAAGTTGTGCAATCCTGCATGCACCCTATGCATCTAAGTGCCACGAGAAACTAAGTCCCGTCCCGAGGGCAGAGTAACTCCGATCCAGCGTCTGAGGAAACTATCGAAGGAATCACCGTAGCAGCACCAGTGACCCTGCTTATATTGGCTCGTCGGATGCAATCCCCCGTGATCACGCGCGTCTCCCGTGTCCTGTCGTCCTTCCAGAACATTCTGTCGTAGCTGGCCATGTAGCTCCAGCGTCTCTTGCCACAAAAACGCAACCTCTCCTTCTTCCCAGCGTCCTGTCCGATGTTAGGTAGCCTTCCTACATGTTCATCTTATGCAATCTTATGCATTTCTACTTACATCCGCGACCCATTCCCGACAGTGCATCACATTTGCCGCTGCGACGCTTTTGGATAACTTCATTTTTCTATGGACGATATACCTTAACCATGCCGGCAAGCGAATAGTTTTCACACATAGTCGTTTCCGAAATGCTTCCATCATTAACCCAAAAACCAATGATCATACCCATTTGGACGTCAGATAAATCGCTCCGTTTCCGCTTTCCGACAATGACTCCACTGTCCTCCGTGTCGCTCCCCCCCTTTCCCCTCCCCTCCCCCCCCCACCCGCCCACCACTATTCGTGTACTGTCCACTCTGTTAGTCCTGTCACCTGTCGTCTGTGAACAGTTGAATCAAACATGGGCAGTGGTCACATTTTGTGACTGGACCGTGTATTTGCTTAACACCTTGGTGCTCTAGAAAGACAGTATATGTGACGCAATCAGTAGGTGTTGTCCCTTACCTTTATCTTTTTCCACTTAACTTCCTGTCCGCCCCCGGTAGCTGAGTGGTCAGCTCGGCAGACTGTCAATCCAAAGGGCCCGGGTTCGATTACCGGCTGGGTCGGAGATTTTCTCCGCTCAGGGACTGAGTGTTGTGCTGTGCTAATCATTATTTCATCCCCATCGACGCGCAAGTCGCCGAAGTGGCGTCAAATCGAAAGGCTTGCACCAGGCGAACGGTCTACCCGACAGGAGACCCTCGTCACACGACAATTCATTCATTCACTTAACTTCCTTAGTAATGACAATGCTTATCTGCTTGATGTTTGAAAATTGAATCAACAGCCACTACCCATCAACTACATCTTACTGTACCGAGGTTCTGAAATAGGGTATCCGGCAGTTCCATATCACCACTTCTTACATCTTTGTCATACTGTTTGTCATTAATTAATACCCAACGCGGAAACTTGCTTGCAGTGGCCCGCAGGGTATATCTTCTTTGTTGCACTGGTCATAGTTCCAACAAGCCTCTCATTGTTATTTGGTTTTGGAGGAATCTATACAGGACTTTGATCAAGACTTTTAGCATTCCTAAGGTCCCATCTAGGTCGTGGATAGCATTATAGTAATAGGACATTTGTTCCAATTTCAATTAAGATTTGACAGTGTTACCTTTGAGGTTAGTCTTTAGTTCAAATCGGGAATTCTCAAGTTTATCCCTATATGTTGTCACAAGCGATAGATCTGTTCAAATAATTTACTTACTTTGGGTAGGTGACCACCTTGACAGTTTCAAGGCAAAACTACAGCAAGTAACCGTTATGCAAGTGAATTTAAAACCTCAGCTGACAGAGTAATTCCGTAAGGATAACACACACACACACACACACACACACACATACATTGTGAACACTAGCGCCACAACACAATCGAAGATGACCGACGACCGATGTTACCGATGTTGAAAATTACTTAACAACGGGTGAGGAAGCATTAACTCTGTCTCTCTGTTTTTTGACAAGCAAGAGCGCAGGGTTCCACGCTGGATATCAACAAACACCTCCCTCTGCTTAAATTCTGCACTAAATTAGTTCAAATTCTCATTCTTCGCTTCAGTCTGTATTCACACATAATAGATGTTTGGTACTGAAAAGGTCTCTAAATCATATAGTTTCATGTGATTAAATCTCCTATGCCCACATTTCAGGCAGTATACCCCGTTCCGTTCGACGTTATTCCAGTAAAGTTTGAGAGCCTCTGCAATTCTGTTCTGGTTTAGGGGGAATACCTAGTGGCTTGAGGCGTGAATGGGAATTCGGGCTCAGGAGCTAGAGATTCTAGGGTAGTCAGTCCAGCTGTGCAAAGCCACTGTGCCATGGTGGGTAGTGGTTAGCGCATCTGCCTTGTGAGCAGGAGACATAGGATTGAATCTCGGAATTTGTACCAATTTTCATTCGTCGTTTCTGTCTGCACATATACATCATAGATGTCTGAGACTTAATAAAGAATCTGGAACCATATGGTTTCTTTTGATTAGAAATTCAAATAACTTATGCAAGAAATAAAAATAATTCAATCATTAAAATTTACTATACCATTTTCTTCAGAATATTTCCATATTTTATGCTGTACACACGAAGTTAAAGAAATAAGGATTCTAATCCTTATTGAAGCATTTCATGATTTTGGAAACAGTCTTGCTACGAAACAAAACTGTTCAAAACACGCGGTGCAGCACACTACATCGCGTATTTAACATACAATTCACAAACTGAGGGAAGATTTGACTCTTTAAACTATCTGAAGATGTTCCTCGTTAGCGACCTGAACGGAAGAAAATTATCTGTTCCTGTGTTCATTACAATACACTCAATTTTATCCGCCTAAAGAGTGACCTTACTGTTCATACAGATTATATAAAAATACGTCATCTCATGTATGACTTGGCGAACTGGTCTTTACAAAGAGGGAACTGAAATCTGGGAATGTACAGAGTCAGCGCTGTGATGCGTTGAAGTCTGAAAATGATAGGGGCAAAGATTCTTCGGATGATATTTTGAATCCTGATCATGTATATAAGTCATGAGCAGTCAATGTAAAGTGGACGCACAGACTGCGTCAGCGGAACGTTTAGTATCTTGAGCAGAACGGCAAACTGGCCAATCTTCAAGATGAAGCAGAAGTCGGAAAATTTATCGATTTTGAGCTGCATCTCATTACTTTCGTCTTTCTTCTGTTTATTCTCAGTCCATATTCTGTGCTCATTAGACTGTCCATTTCATTCAGCAGATCATGTAATTCTTCTTCACTTTCACTCGAGATAGCACTGTCATAGCGAATCATATTATTGATATCCTTTCACCTTGAATTTTAATCTAAGTCCTGAATCTTTCTTTTAATGCCATCATTGCTCCTTCAACGTACAGATTGAACAGTAGGGGCGAAAGACTAAATCTGTGTCCTACACCCGTTTTAATTGTAGCATTTCGTACTTAGTCGTCCACTCTTACAGTTTCCTTCTGCTTCTTGTACATATTGTATATTACCCATCTCTCCCTACACCTTATCCCTAATTTTCTCACCGACTGAGGTGGTGCAGTGGTTAGCACACTGGACTCGCATTCGGAAGGACGACGGTTCAATCCCGCGTCCGGCCATCCCGATTTAGGTTTTCCGTGATTTCCCTAAATCGCTTCAGGCAAATGCCAGGATGTTTCCTTTGAAAGGGCAGGGCCGACTTTCTTCCCCGTCCCTCCCTAATGAGAACGATGACCTTGCTGTCTGGTCTCCTGTCTCAAAACAACCCAACCCAGACTAATTTTCTCAGAATTTAGAACTTCTTGCACCATTTTACTTAGTCAGACGCTTTTTCTCGGGCGACAAATCCTATAAGCGTGTCTTGATTTTTCGTTAGTCTTCCTTCCATTATAAACGACAACGTCAGAATCGCCTCTCTGCTGCCTTTACCTTTCCTCTTGCTAAACTGATCGTCATCTGACTCATCCTCAATTTTTTTTTCTGTTCTTCTGTATATTATTCTTGTCAGCAACTTCGGTGGAAGAGCTGTTAAACTGGTTGTGCGATAATTCTCGTCCTTGTCAGCACTTGCCACCTTCGGCACTGTGTGGATGACATTTTTCTGGAAGTCAGACATTATATTGCCAGACTCATACATTTTACACACCAACATGAATAGTCGTTTTGTTGCCATTTCCCCGAATGTTTTTAGAAATTCTGATGGAATGTTATCCATCCCTTCTGTCTTATTTGATCTTAAGTCGCCCAAAGCTTTGTTAAATTCAGATTCTAAGGCTGAATCCCCTCTCTCTTCCAAATCGACTCCTGTTTCTTCTTCTATCACATCAGACAAATCTTCCCCCTCATAGACGCCTTCAGTGTACTCTTTCCACCTACCCGCTCTCTGCTCTGAATTTAACAAAGGAATTCCGGTTGCACACTTAATGTTACCACACTTCTTTTAATTTCACCGAGTGTTGTTTTGTCTTTCCTATATGCTGAGTCAGTCCTTCCGACAATCATTTCTTTTCCGATTTCATCACATTTTTCATGCAGGTATTACGTCTTACCTTCCCGGTGCTTACCATTTATTTCATTTCTTAGCGTCTTGTATTTCTGTATTCCCGAATTTTCCTGAACGTTTCTGCACTTCCTTTTCTATCGATCAGCTGAAGTATTTCTCCTGTTTCCCATGCTTTCTTCGCAGTTACGCTCTTTGACCTTTGTTTTTCTTTCCAGCTTCTGTGAATGCCGTTTTTAGACAAGTGAATTCCTCTTCAACTGCACTGCCTACTGGACAATTCTTTATTGCTGTATATACAGCATTAGAGAGCTTTCAGCATGTTTCGTCATTCCTTAGAACTTCTGTATTCCACATCTTCGTGTATTGATTCTTCCTGACTAACCTCTGAAACTTCAGCCTACTCTTCAATACTAACACATTGTGATCTGAGACTATATCTGCCCCTGCATACACCTTAAAATCCAGTATCTGTATTCGTAATCTCTGTCTGACCATGATGTAATCTGAAATCTTCCCGTATCACCCACGCTTTTCCAAGTATTTCACCTCCTCTTGAGATTCTTGAACAGAGTATTCGCTATTACTCGCCTAAATTTGTTATGTAACTCATTTAGTCTTTCTCATCTCACATTCATTTTCCCAAGCACAAATTATCCTGTAGCGTTTCACCTACTCCTTCCCCTACAATTGCATTCCAGTCACCCATGACTATTAGATTCTCGTCTCCCGTTACAAAACGTTTTATGCTTTCAGCATCCTCACACACTTTCTCTACCTTTTCCTTTTCAGCGGCTAATATACCTGAACTATGTTGTCGATGTTGGTTTGTTGTAATTCTGATACGAACACCCCTATCACTGAACTGTTCATAGTAACACATTCTCTGCCCTAACTTCCTATTCATAACGAATTCCACTCCCTTTATACGATTTTATGCTGCTGTTGACATTATCCTATACTCATCTGACCCGAAATCCATGTCTTCTTTCCATTTCACTTCCTTGACCCCTACTACATCTAGATTGAGCCATTTAATTTCTCTTTTCAGAGTTTCTAACTTCCCTAGCACGTTCAAGGTTTTGACATTCCACGCCCCGACTCGTGGAACATTATCCTTTTTCTCATGGTCACCGCCCATGTGGCAGTTCCCTTCCAGAGATCCGATTGGGGGACTATTCTGGAATCTTTTGCCAATAGAGAGGTCATCATGACACTTGTTCAACTACAGGCTACATGTCCTATGGATACACATTATTTGTGTCTTTAATGCAGTGGCTTCCATTCCGTTCTGCGTCTTCATGCTGTTGATCATTGCTTATTCCCCGTTTAGGAGCAGTTTCCCACTCCAAGGAAAAGAGAGTACCCTTAACGTCTCTCCGCTTGTCCGCCCTCTTTGACAGGGCGGAATGAGGGTGACTTCTTATGCTGGAAGGCTACGGCTGCCAGTGCTGATTATTAATTGAAATTTAAGCTGTAGCTGGTTTCGAACCCGGGACCGCGGACGTTTTGATTATGAATCAAAGACGCAACCCCTAGACCAAGGGTGAACTGTCATTTAGTGAACAGAATACGAGCTTCCCGAGTATCGGAACAGATTCGTGACTGGATGCAAGACTACCTTGCAGATAGGACTCAACACTTCGTCCTCATCGGAGTTAAATGGACAAACATAATTTCGTCCCATAAATGTTGCGACAAAGTTCTAGGGGATATGGGGTACATCATAACGTATGGAAAGTACATAGCAACCCACGGCCGCAAACGTCGTCGTACTGTACACGAGAGTACTGGAGAGGAGCGCTACTTGCTTAAAGATGTTCCAACAAACTTGAGGCACAGCATGTGGTTCCAACATGATGGGGTACGTGTTCATTTCGGACTGGATGTTCGCAGACATCGATGGATTGAGTGTGGTGGATTGGTTCCCTGGCTCTCGCGCTCAGCAGGTTCTCCGAGCTCTGATTTATTTCTGTGGCTAGCCTTGATTCTCCAACGTAAAGCGAGCATATAGAGTCTGACATGCATCTTGATGCACGAATCACCTGCGCAGGTGCTACAGTTGAAGAAACTCCTGATGTTTTCGAGCTTTTGCAGCAATCAGTTCTCCGCTGGTATTAGGTATGCGAACTTCTAGCATCTGTTGCAACACTATAGCCGTTTTCATGTCGTACACCATGTGTACTCATTAGATGCAATAAATGTTTCAGATGAATCACCCTCTTGTTTCTTTTGCATTCTTCAAACTCTGCTACCACTTACCCCTAACGTTTGCGGCCATGGGTTGCTACGCAATTCTCAGTCCTTAAGATGTGCCCCTCCTCGCCTGGAATTTTGTCGCAACCTTTCTGGGACACCCTGTAGATTAATGATCCGGTGGATAGCACTGGAGGCTCTGTGAGGCTATTGGCTATTCAGAGATGATGTCGTAATCCGTAGGGCTGTTGAGACGCCAGAAGACTGAAGCGTAGTGCAGGAAGATATGCAGAGGATCGACGGTTGGTGATAGGACTGGCAATTAATTCTGAACGTAAATAAGCGTAACGTGTCACGCAAAAACATCGAAGAGATCTACTAATGTTCAGTTACACTATTAATGACAGATCACTGGAAATATGAACTGCAGTAAGATATTCAGGAATAACCACACAGTGCGTCCTATAGTGGTATGACCACGTAAAACAGGTAGTAGGAAGAGGATTGCAGGACTTAGATTGACTGTGAAATCGTAAGAAAATATGTTTCATCCGTAAAACTCGTGTCCTTCGACCCTTTTGCTGAATACTGTTCTTCAGTGTTGGGCCATGATTAATAGAAGAGATACAGAAGATCCAACCAAAAGCTGTGCGTACTGTTACAGGATCCTTCACACTCTGCCAGCTGCCAGAGCGTTACGGAGACGTCCAGCGTACTCCATTGCAAAACGCTACAAGACAGTGGCTGTCCAAAGTCTACAGTAGAAGTTTAGAGAACGTACATTTGAAGAAGAGTCGGACCACACATTACTTCCTCCCGCAGACGTCTCTAGAATTTATCACTAAGAGAAAATAAGAGAAATTAGATGTCATAAGCAGGTTTATCGACTATCGTTCTTCCCAAGTGCAATTCTCGAATGAAACGGTGGAAAAGGGAAAATACGTTGGTGCTGAAGAACCTTCCGCCACACACCGTCATGTGGCACGCTGACTACACTTGCAGTAGTAGTAGTAGTAGTAGTAGTAGAGTTATGATATAACAGCTAAGAGTCCCGATAACTGTGGCGGCCATAGAGCGGGTCCCCATACACCAGTCCAGTGGTTTGGTTTACCGTCCCACTAAGCATACAGGCCACGCCGCAGGCACAATCTGTGCATCCGCCGTACACCAATGTCTAATGGGTTGCATAACTAATAGATGTATCAAGTACAGTCCGAAGACACACTAATGCCACTGTTCTCAAAATTTCAACTCTGCACGGCGTCGCAAAGCACATTTGTCAGAGGTTCTCTCTTTAAAAAATCAGGTTTTCGTCATGCACAATGTAATAACCGTTTCAGTTTTTAATTGATACCCCCAATAATTTTGACACTAGTAATTGTAAATTTTTGTGAAAACGTATTCTGTATGAGGAACTTTTTACACGCAGAATAAAAGCATTGCAGGTGTCTTACTATAGCGAAACATCATTAATAGTATCATTATCATCAGTTTTACGACAGAACATAGGCCTCCTGCAATCCATTATTCCATTATTTTCTGTTTCGTGCCGAACTCCTCAATTTCAGAACTCCAGTTTTCGCATGTCGACTCTGACATCTTCCTCACAACTTAGCTTTCTTCTTCCTACCGTCCTGGTTCCTTCAGGCACTGCTATTAGTATCATTTCAGTTATTCTGTCGTTAACTCTCGGTACATGTGAGATGCATTCCATCCTTTAAATCGTAATGCCACTGATAATATTTGGTTCGTTATTTGGATTATATAATTCAAATGTTATTTGGATTAGATAATTCAAATATAATTCAAATTAGTCTCAAGATCTTTCTTTCAAATGGCTAAAGGAGCTTTTCGTTCAATTACGTTAGTGTCCAATTTCCAACATCGTATGTTAGCACCGGTCTCATTGAAACTTAATACATAATAACTTAAGTTTGCCTGGTTACTGATGTTTTCTGAGAACATGATAGCACTTCTTGGCGGACCATATTCGGTTTTTCCTGTATTACTGTATTACCGCTGTATTACCTGCATCAGTTGTTTGAATTTCAAAGCAGACAATATTGAAATAAAGACCTGTGAATTTCTGAATTAGCAACATAGGCCTAGAAAGAATAAAACACAGTTATGAAATTATGATTATTTATGTGCTGCATAAATTAACGTTATCACGGAGAGAACAGCATCGTGCAACTTCCTTCACGTTGGAAGAACATACATTTTACTCATTAACTTAATTTGATATTTTTTCAAAAGGCTAATATTGGCGTGAAAATTCCATAAATTAATATTTTTGTGCAACCATTAATGACCAGCAGTTTACAGAAAGTAACTACAGGGTGTTTCAAAAATGACCGGTATATTTGAAACGGCAATAAAAACTAAACGAGCAGCGATAGAAATACACCGTTTGTTGCAATATGCTTGGGACAACAGTACATTTTCAGGCAGACAAACTTTCGAAATTACAGTAGTTACAATTTTCAACAACAGATGGCGCTGCGGTCTGGGAAACTCTATAGTACGATATTTTCCACATATCCACCATGCGTAGCAATAATATGGCGTAGTCTCTGAATGAAATTACCCGAAACCTTTGACAACGTGTCTGGCGGAAGGGCTTCACATGCAGATGAGATGTACTGCTTCAGCTGTTCAATTGTTTCTGGATTCTGGCGGTACACCTGGTCTTTCAAGTGTCCCCACAGAAAGAAGTCACAGGGGTTCATGTCTGGCGAATAGGGAAGCCAATCCACGCCGCCTCCTGTATGTTTCGGATAGCCCAAAGCAATCACAAGATCATCGAAATATTCATTCAGGAAATTAAAGACGTCGGCCGTGCGATGTGGCTGGGCACCATCTTGCATAAACCACGAGGTGTTCGCAGTGTCGTCTAAGGCAGTTTGTACCGCCACAAATTCACGAAGAATGTCCAGATAGCGTGATGCAGTAATCGTTTCGGATCTGAAAAATGGGCCAATGATTCCTTTGGAAGAAATGGCGGCCCAGACCAGTACTTTTTGAGGATGCAGGGACGATGGGACTGCAACATGGGGCTTTTCGGTTCCCCATATGCGCCAGTTCTGTTTATTGACGAAGCCGTCCAGGTAAAAATAAGCTTCGTCAGTAAACCAAATGCTGCCCACATGGATATCGCCGTCATCAATCCTGTGCACTATATCGTTAGCGAATGTCTCTCATGCAGCAATGATAGTGGCGCTCAGGGGTTGCCACGTTTGAATTTTGTATGGATAGAGGTGTAAACTCTGGCGCATGAGACGATACGTGGACGTTGGCGTCATTTGGACCGCAGCTGCAACACGGCGAACGGAAACCCGAGGCCGCTGTTGGATCACCTGCTGCACTAGCTGCGCGTTGCCCTCTGTGGTTGCCGTACGCGGTCGCCCTACCTTTCCAGCACGTTCATCCGTCACGTTCCCAGTCCATTGCAATTTTTCAAACAGATCCTTTATTGTATCGCTTTTCGGTCCTTTGGTTACATTAAACCTCCGTTGAAAACTTCGTCTTGTTGCAACAACACTGTGTTCTAGGCGCTGGAATTCCAACACCAGAAAAATCCTCTGTTCTAAGGAATAAACCATGTTGTCTACAGCACACTTGCACGTTGTGAGCAGCACACGCTTACAGCAGAAAGACGACATACAGAATGGCGCACCCACAGACTGCGTTGTCTTCTATGTCTTTCACATCACTTGCAGCGCCATCTGTTTGTTGAAAATTGTAACTACTGTAATTTCGAAAGTTTGTCTGCCTGAAAATGTACTGTTGTCCCAAGCATATTGCAACAAACGGTGTATTTCTATCGCTGCTCGTTTAGTTTTTATCGCCGTTTCAAATATACCGGTCATTTTTGAAACACCCTGTATGTACATTAAACAGACTACATAATTACATAATGCTTGACCCTGCAATGTAATGTAGAAAATATAGCTAGAATTCGTTGCGATAGTTGATAAAAACTCTCCTGTCGCTTCATTTCGTGTCTGAGAAAATAATATAGTTTCAGTACGAGGTACATACGTTTTGCATACATTTTATACTAAATGATTCACCGTAGAAACATTGTCTTGTGTTAGAGAATAAAGAAGCTCTAAATAAAGACCCGTTATTGATGTGATTTGCTGCTGTCTCTGTAGTCTGTATAGATAATTTGATGTTGCTGTTGCAGCCATATCTGGTTGTTTGCGTGTTTCGTTACTGGGTTCATGCTTTTGTTTCCTTTTCACTTCGAGTGTCGATGGCACTATTGCAGGAGTGAACAGACACATACGGCCCACCATTGGTCTGTAGGTGGCGCCCGCTTCGATTTTCGTTCTTGTAATCATTTTTACTTATCTCTGATTCCCTCCCGGAAAGGTCTTCGTAGAATTTAGTTCTTTTGAGTATACGATGTCACCGCAACTGTAATTCTTAAATAAAGTAAATATCTGTGAATCAACTGATGTAAACTAATTATGTATAGTTCCTTTCTTCTCTCCTTCCCTTACGTAGTCACAGGGAGAAGTTTGCGATTCGCAGTACTAAAAATATGTACACCTATGCAGTGCAGTATTGCAACCGTGGTTTCGGTGTTAAATGTGTTATTGGTGTGTGTTACGAGGGTTGTCCAGGAAGTAAGTTCCAATCGGTCACGAGATGGAAACGACAGGGAAAACCAGAAACGTTTTATTTGAAACAGTTAGGTACACCTTCCACCTATTTCTCTACATAGTCGCCGCTCCAACTTCGAGTTTTGTCGTAGTGTTGTATCAACTTTCCAATGTCATCGTCATAGAAAGCAGCCGCCTGTGATTTCGGTCAGTTATCTCCACTGCTCTGCAGCTTGTTGTCTCTGGAAAAATTTTGTCTTTATAGCCAGCGGTTCTTGTGAGCAGAGTTGAGACTGAGGGGGAGCAAATTACAGACTGTATTGTGGGTGATCAAATACTTCTCATCGGAAACGCTGCAGGAGCATCTTCAATGGACTTCATGGATTCTACATTCCTTTTTTAATTTATAAAAGCAAAACATTTTTAAAATTTAGTCTTTATATTCATAAAAATTGTAATAATAATATATCATAAAAACATTAAAAAAATCAAATGTCTTTATTAACAGAAATTTTCACAATTGACTTTATATCGTAGGAACTTATATCACTGAAAGTAAGATTATACGAAATTATTTTATAATACAGACACTGATTATGTAATTCAAATATACCTACGAAACAAATCTATAATGGCCTCACTCGAAAGAAATACATAGATGAGCGTTTTTTCGCTTTTCTATAACATAATGTCGACATACGCGAAACTTACGGGTTTCTTGCATATGTCAGATTTCCGTTACGTCTCTTTAACACGGTCTCTAAATATTTTCATGGAGCACTTCAATCTTTCTAGTTTCTTTCATATATAGCAGAGGTAAGCCGCTTTGATTCTGGTCTTACGTAAAATCGGTAAGCGGACCAAAAGCTTCCATCCAGTCACTCACTGATCAGTCTGGCCTAGCAACGGAAGACAGCAAAACGAAAGCTGGAATTTTAAATTTAGCATTTGAGAAATCTTTCACGCAGGAGGATCGTATAAACATACCGCAGTTTCAGTCTCGTACATATTCTCTTATGGAGGACATAGTAATAGACATCCCTGGGGTTGTGAAGGAGCTGAATGGGTTGAAAATAAATAAATCGCCAGGTCCTGACGGGATTCCAATACGGTTTTACAGAAAGTGCTCTACTGCATTGGTTCCTTACTTAGCTTGCATTTATCGCGAATCTCTTGCCCAACTTAAAGTCCCGAGTGACTGGAAAAAAGCGCAGGTGACGCCTGTATATAAGAAGGGTTGGACGAATCCTCAAAATTACAGACCAATATCCTTAACATCGGTTTGTTGCATGATTCTCGAACATATTCTCAGTTCGAATATGATGAATTTCCTTGAGACAGAGAAGTTGCTGTCCATGCATCAGCACGGCTTTAGAAAGCATCGCTCCTGCGAAACGCAACTCGCCCTTTTTTCACATGATATCTTGCGAACCATGGATGAAGGGTATCAGACGGATGCCATATTCCTTGACTTCCGGAAAGCGTTTGACTCGGTGCCCCACTGCAGACTCCTAACTAAGGTACGATCAAATGGGATTGGTTCCCAAGTATGTGAGTGGCTCGAAGACTTCTTAAGTAATAGAACCCAGTACGTTGTCCTCGATGGTGAGTGTTCATCGGAGGTGAGGGTATCATCTGGAGTGCCCCAGGGAATTGTAGTACGTCCGCTATTGTTTTCTATCTACATAAATGATCTTTTGGATAGGGTGGATAGCAACATGCGACTGTTTGCTGATGATGCTGTGGTGTACGGGATGGTGTCGTCGTTGAGTGACTGTAGGAGGATACAAGATGAATTGGACAGGATTTGTGATTGGTGTAAAGAATGGCAGCTAACTCTAAATATAGATAAATGTAAATTAATGCAGATGAATAGGAAAAAGAATCCTGTAATGTTTGAATACTCCATTAGTAGTGTAGCACTTGACACAGTCACGTCGATTAAATATTTAGGTGTAACACTGCAGAGCGACATGAAGTGGGACAAGCATGTAATGGCAGTTGTGGGGGAGGAGGATAGTAGTCTTCGGTTCATTGCCTATGTTTTAGAATTTTGGGAAGATGTGGTTCATCTGTAAAGGAGACCGCTTATAAAACACTAGTACGACCTATTCTTGAGTACTGCTCGAGCGTTTGGGATCCCTATCAGGTCGGATTGAGGGAGGACATAGAATCAATTCAGAGGGGGGCTGCTAGATTTGTTACTGGTAGGTTTGATCATCACGCGAGTGTTACGGAAATGCTTCAGGAACTCGGGTGGGAGTCTCTAGAGGACAGGAGGCGTTCTTTTCGAGAATCGCTACTCAGGAAATTTAGAGAACCAGCATTTGAGACTGACTGCAGTACAATTTTACTGCCGCCAACTCACATTCCGCGGAAAGACCACAAAGATAAGAGAGATTAGAGCTCGTACAGAGGCATATAGGCAGTCATTTTTCCCTTGTTCTGTTTGGGAGTAGCACAGGGAGAGAAGATGCTAGTTGTGGTACCCTCCGCCACGCACCATATAGTGGATTGCTCAATGTGGTATAAATTCCAATGGTGGAGTGATTCTCGTCGGCGAGGAGAAACTAAATAATCTGTTGCTTACTCTACGGTGGATGGCTGCTGAAAGGCAAAGTTGAATTGTGACATTATCAAAATCTGGATGCGTACTATCATATCATTAACGTTTAATCTTCTGAGTAACTAAAATATATGGAGTCAGTTTTGAAATTTCTTTGTTCATAATGAGAATCTGTGGATTTTAGAGAGCTATCCAGATTATTTTATTTCTTCAAAGCTATACAGCTTTGTTAATATCGCCTGATTGAAGTTAAATCTTCCAAATATGGTGGCATTTGGAGTCAGTTTTGAAACTTTTTTGTAAAATGAGAATGTAAGGTTTTGTACCCCGTAGGTGTGTAGAGCGAGGGATGCGTGGATGAGGTGCAGAATAACACCTTCATATTTTTGCTTAAGCCAAGACATTTTAAATGCACATTACATTACTGACCAGAACCAAGATTACATTTTTTTCTTGAGCAGCCCTTGTTAACTTATCAAGTAACTCTTTAAAAATTATTAAAAACTTTTATCATTAAATGTTAACTCAACGGTCTCACAAAATAACGTTGAAAATGAAGGAGCAGTGCAGTTGAATGCTTTACTGAATTTTAAGGAAAGGTAAAAGACACAGGTATTTACTTCATATTAATAACAATAAACCATAAAGATTTTGCCACTTACAGGCCACTGAAAGTAAGAGATCCGTAATTTATCTGATGCTTCTCTGAATGCCCACAACACATACTAACAATAAAACCCCAGAATCGAATTACTCGAAAGATTAAAAAGGAATCAGTGGCAGCCTATAACCATTAAATTTACCTGTGGTCGAACAGAAATCGACTCTGCAGCATAATCCAAATTCAAAAATGTTTAAGAACAGAAGCTCGTCTAAGACATTGATGTGCTTTAACAAAACAGCTCCAGAATCATTACATGGAAGACCACACACTAGTAAGTAATAATCGAGTTGTCATTCAGCACCAATTAAGTAACTGGCAAAAGCTTAATCCAGCTACTAAGATTAATACAATACCAACAAACAGTATTCATCAGCTGTTCCAGTTATAAACTGTTAATCCAGCGTTTCAGTATGCAGCTACTGCCCGTTACATGGCGGCGTAATATTCAACTGTACAATGTCACTGAGACACCGTTTACAATTCAGGTAGGTGCGTTCACCCTTCATAGTACACAACAAGGCCTCAGACAATCTGTAAAGAAACTATTTCAGTTCCCGAAATAGTGGCGCGCTAATGAGACACGTTGTGCTCCTTAAGTTTCAAAGTTACAAGAGCCTTAGACAATGTAAGGCTAGTCTTAGGCCCCTGCACGTAATGCCCACAGAATACAACTGGCAAAAGCTGTCACTGAATGACTAGTTAACACACGTAACAAAGACGCCGCCCGTGAGCACCGTTTCTATGTTATTTGAAATAACGGTCGGGTTCCCACAATAAACGTGGGTGCTTACAGCGGGAACACCACGGGCATGTAACACTTGGTGCAGTTTAACACACTCAACTTCTTAGCACTGAATAACGTTCCGTAAAACTCACTCGTAGGTTCGGATGTACCCAGACAGAAATACCGCTCCTCTTTCAAGAGTTTCAGCTGCAGAATTTATACGCTACCACCTGGTAGTCGTTTCCCATTCCGTTCACATTAAAAGGCTCAAGCCAACACCAATCCAACACGGTTCTGCCTGCAGAAAGCAGTGCTGTAGCTCTCGCCGAACACGCCGCCTGTCGTAACCGGGCCGGAGTCAGACAAATCGCGCGCCGAGCAAACTTTACACTGCCCATTTCCCACTCCACCCGGACGGCCACTCCGGCGTCCGCGAACACCGCGCGGCCTCTCGGTGGCGAGAGCGTCACATGCGAAGCATCTAGGAACTAGTTATGTGCCGGATCAAGTCTGTACCGGCATCCGGTACCGTTCTTGAAAGTCTTTAAAGCAATAAAATTTTATTGAAATTGTATTTATGAAACTTGTAGCACCCCTTTTGAATGTTCTTGAAATAAAATTGTCCTATCATTCCGCATTCATCTCACATACTGAATCGCCTGGTACGTGTAAGAGACCGGTGACGTTGTGACTGGGCCGTGGTTCTTACACTAGTCTCAGTTACAGTTCTGAGGCCATTACTGAGGGATGATTGAGCCCTACATCGCCCTCCAAGCTGTTGGTTCCACAGCCATGACGGAATCTCCACTAAAGCCCACAAAATTATTGAACATGCCACAAGTAAATACATTAGTATATTGTATTCAGCGCAACCTCGTCCGTTAATAAAAAGCCATCCCTCTGCTTCGAACTACTAAAATTTCCGTTCAGTAAGATTTCCGACCATAATGAGTTTCTATGGGAATCTGTATGGTGAATTAACAAAGAGGCACAGGGAACATTTATTGAAAGCTAACAGTTTGAAAAGTCACACCTCACTGGCTGGAGAAAGTACAACTGACGAACAGATGACAGTATCCCACGGCAAAAGAAAGCAAGCGCTGGAGAATACTTTGCGACAGAGTGCTGTTCTGGTCGAACCTTGATGAAGGGCACTTGGAGACGTGTCCTGTTGGACTCTTCAAGGAACCAAGAAGCTTCACTAGCTGCTTCTGTTGAGATGATGGCTGAACAAAATAATAAACATCCTGAATGCGTCCGCGATCAGTGTAATTATTCTTTGAATAAAACGCCCATATTAGGAATAAGTTTCGTTGGAACTAACGCTGGAGATTGTTTTGTAAGTTAGTTCTAAATAGAGAAATTAATTACGCGTTCTAGTTGGTTTTATTCACAAAATGTGCCACTACCTGTCCACATATCCCTGTCAACATTATGCTGCTGACGGAGTTCGAGGTCAGCTCGATGGTTCGAGGATCACTCGTAGTCAAAGACGCATGAGACATGCGTTGCCCCTCACGCCCGATTGTGGCGGCCGCAGTCTATTTGCTTTGATTGGTGCACAGTCGTCACTTTCGGAGAGGAGGGAAGATGTTTCCTTAAGGCTTGACTCACTGTAGACAAGCATTTTTATTGCCATATAACATGCCTGTCTCGAGCAGCCCTGGCAAGTCTTGGCAAAATGTCGCTCTCTAGGAGCAGACTCTCAATACATCTTTTATCGCCACACAGCCGGCGTAAATGTTTTGTTAATTTCCTTACGAGACTCAACATTTCCTTATTACATTCCTATTACATCTCTGTCACAATGGTATGCACACCGTAGTATATTTTAATTGGGCTGTAGTAACCAGCCTAGCACCCAGCTCAATTAATTAAATGAACAGTTTAAGCATAAGGCAGTCTCACACAGTGGGTTTCATTATCATGGGGAAACTTAAGATGCTGCCAGTTACGATTTTCTTTTATGTACTTATTGGACAGTATGCTGTACATAAAATAAATATAGGAACATCGTGACTGGCAGCATCAAAAGTTTCCTCAGTATAACCAAACCATTTGCTTTTACAGTCGCTGGCTTTTGTCAACCATTTCAAATTGATAAATAAAAATAATCTCAGAAAAATAAACTATTCTAAAAATTGAAGCCTGAATGCATGTTATATTACATCAAAATATTTGCCAGCGTGGACCTCTGTGAAACCAAACATAACATTCCTCCGCTCAGTATGGGTCAGGTAATAACAAGGTGACTGAAGCAATGGAATTACCATGAAAGAGAAACGAGATAAGCATTCAGCACCTGCAGCGCTGATGAGCTAAAACAAATACATGTTAAATAATTTTCAGGACATATTTGTAGTCGGTTGTGGATCCTCGGGATGGAAGACACGTGCGGTAAGACCAAGTTTCTGTTTGGAGCAGGAACCGAGATCCCTAAATTAATTTATGAAACTTGTAATACCCCTTCTGAATGTTCTTGATATAAAATTGTCCTATCATTCCGCATTTATCTGACATGCTGAGTCGACTGCCACATATAAGAGACTGCTGACGTTGTGATTGGGTCATGTTTCTTATACCGACCTCAGTTAAAGGCCTTTGGTCATTACTGTGGGATGGTTGAACCCTACATCGTCTACCAAGCTGGTGTTTCCGCAGCCATGATGGAACATCCACTACAGCCCACAAAATTATTGAGCCTGCCACAAATAAATATTTTGGTAAGTGATATTCATCTCAACCTCGTCCATTAATAAAAGCCCAGCCCTCTACTCCCTACCATTAAAACTTCCGTTCAGTAGGAATTCGACCGAAATGAGTTTCTGGAAGATTAGTGTAAACGCGCACGCGCGGCTGTGTGTTCGTGTGTGTGTGCGCGTGCGCGAACGCGCGCCATGAATGGTGAAGCGATGTTTTGTAATCTTACACTGAAGCACCAAAGAAACTGATGTGGGCATCCATATTCAAATAAATTTATACGTAAACTGGCAAAATACGGCGCTGCAGTCGGCAACGCCTATTTAAGATAATAAGTGTCTGGCAGTTGTTAGATTGGTTACTGCTGCTAAAATCGCAGATTATCAAGATGTAAGTGAGTTTGAATGTGGTGTTGCAGTCGGTACACGAGCGATGAGACACAGCAGCTCTGAGGCAGCGATGAAGTGGGGATTTACCCGTACGACCATTTCACTGGTGCATCGTGAATATTAGGAATCCGGTAAAGCATCGAATCTCCGACATCGCTGCGCCCAGAAAAAGATCTTGCGAGAACGGAGTCAACGACGAGAATCGTTCAGCGTGACAAAAGGGCAACCCTTCCGCAAATTGCCGCAAATTTCGATACTGGGCCATTGACAAGTATCAGTGTGTGAACCATTCAACGAAACATCATTCATATGGGCTTCCGAGACCATGGGCCTCTCTTGTACTCTTGATGACTCCTAGACACAAAGCTTTACGCCTCGCCTGAGCCGTCAACACCGACATTGTACTGTTGATGACTGGAAACATGTTGCCTGGTCGGACGAGTAGTTTCAAATTGTGTCGAGCGGATGGACGTGAACAGGTATGGAGACAACCTCATGAATCCATGGACCCTGCATGTCAGCAAGGGACTGTTTAAGCTGATGGAGGCTCTGTAATGGTGTGGGGAGTGGGCAGCTGGAGTGTTATGGGACCCCTGATATATCTAGAAACGACTCTGACAGGTGACACGTACGTAAGCATTCTGTCTGATCATGTGCTTCAACTTGTGTCCATTGAGTATTAAAACGGATGACACCCCACACTTCCAGAATTGCTATGGTACTTCGTGTTGCGGCACTTCTGCGTGCTCACGGGAGGCCTACAGAATATTAGGCAGGTGTACCAGTTTCTTTGACTCATTAATGTAATTTGGCCGTAACTGCATGTAGCTAATGAACTGATAATGTATTAGTTGGCTAAAAGAACAATTAATCATAAAAATGGTAATGGTCTTAGCACAGACAGCGGTTATCGTAAGAATACTCAATTAAGATTAGTTAGATGGAGGTGTATTCCATTAACACTCGTAATTCAGTGAAATTCTGCGGTCACCAGTCCTAAAGCAGACTATCTGCCCTTCGAACTAATTACTTGAGATTGTTTTTGGATTTAGAACTGGGAGAGTGGTGTGCTGAACACATGCTCTCCATACTGCACCCACTGATGCCATTAGCAGAGGATGACGAAGTGTACGTCCGCACCCGACAGGCTCATCTAGGGCCAGAAGGCGGAGCTTTACGAACCTTTACCTATTCTTGGATTCACGAAACAGGCATTGATACTAGTACTGATGTCGTCCACTGATGAGGCAAGCACCTACTCACTAGCGTGGTGTTCTAACTGTGGAACGCAATACAGCAGCATTAATACTGTAAGTCCTCTTCAGATTCCCTTAGGTATGTGGCACCAGTTATTCACGCACGGAACACTAAATTGCTGGCCGTTAGCTCATGTGCCAGTACTGACTCAAATGTGTTCCATCGGGTTCAGATATGACGAATTTTCCGTGCAAGACATCGATATAAGTTCACTACTGCATCATGCTCCTGAAGCCACTGTAGTACTACTGTGGCTTGTGACTACGTAAACCTTTCCGGCATATTGACTGATGCTATCTTTGTCGCATCTGCAGCCGAATCACACAGTCATTCAGGTACAACGTTTGGACCTCGCATCTGGTCACCATATTTACGTGAGAACGCTGTTTGCTGAGTTATATCCCATTATACGCCACGAAGTCCGCTCCCGGTAGCTGAGTAGTCAGAGCGACAGACTGTCAATCTTAAGGGCCCGGGTTCGATTCCCGGCTGCGTCGGAGATTTTCTCCGCTCAGGCACTGCGTGTTGTGTTGTCCTAATCATCATCTTTTCATCCCCACGACGCGCAAGTCGCCGAAGTGGCGTCAAATCGAAAGACTTGCAGCAGGCGAGCGGTCTACCAGACGGGAGGCCCTCTTCACACTCCAAGGAAGACGAACAGCGAGTATGCGAGAAATCTTCCTGCTGCCCCGTAACACAAATGCAGGTACAGTCTTCCAGTGGTGAAACTTCAGTCAATAAACTCTGCCGGTTAAATCAAAGATCTTTGTTTTCTTAATGTAACATAGAACAAGATTCCACATTTCACTTCAAGATTAGTCCTTGTCTCTATTTAGCGTTGCCTGGCAGTCCGATGTCGATTGATTCCTTAAAGACACAGTCCTAATACCGAGACGTAGGGGCAATTAAATGTTTGCCATCATACACCATTCTGAGTCCCTCGATTACGTAGTTATCACCACTCGCAGATTCCTCAGGTTGTAGTAATCGTTTGTGGTGATAGTGCTGAACACATCTGTCGTGAACAGCGCAAACTGTCCTGCTGGGAGATGCCATCAGATATGTAGGGATACAAGCGGTCCGCAGTAATATTCACGTAATCCACAACTGTCAAGCTGCTTTCGATTACTACGACAATTCCCATGGTATCCCACATGAAAGTCGGCCCATGCTGCCCCTCCCCTCCCGACGGTCAGCGTCCGTAGCGAGATGCATATTTGAAGCAGCCATTCACCTGGACGACGTTATATCCAGACGGGGTCATCGACCTCGCCGCGTAGTTAAAGACCGTAAAGAGCAAAGAAGGGCCATCGGTGCCGATCGTGACAATTTTTTGTCGAACATTATAACAGGCGATGAAACATGGGTTCATCACCTCTAATCGGAAACACAACGGCAATCTAATACTATACCCGTGGTCTAGGGGCCGGCACGGTAGCTCAGCGTGTGCTGTCAGAGGGCTAGCTGCCCTTTGTAATAAAAAAACTGAGTTAATGGATCAACAATAAACTGAAACGGGTGTCTTTCGACGTCCGCCCAGAACACATACAACGAACGAAAACGATCAAAATGAGATAAAAAAAAAGGGTACCGTCTTTGATTCATAATCAAAACGTCTTCGGTCCCGGGTTCGATCCCCGCCACTGCCTAAATTTTGATAAATAATCAGCATTGGCGGTCGAAGACTTCCGGCATAAGAAGTCAGCCTCATTCTGCCAACGGCCTTGTCAAAGAGGGCAGAGGAGCGGATAGAGGTTCAGGGCACTCTCTTGTCCTAGGGGTGAGAAATTTCCCCTAAAGGCGGAAGAATCAGCAATGATCAACGACATGAGGATGCAGAAGGCAATGGAAACCACTGCATTAAAGATACGTAACGTGTATCCACAGGACATGCGGCCTGTATTTGAAGAAGTGTCATGATGATCTCTCCATTGGCAAAAGATTCCGGAATAGTCCCCCATTCTGATCTCTGGGAGGGGACTGCCAAGGGGGATGTTACCATGAGAAAAAGATTGAATAATCAACGAAAGGATAACGTTCTACGAGTCGGGGCGTGGAATGTCAGAAGCTTGAACGTGGTAGGGAAACTAGAAAATCTGAAAAAGGAAATGAAAAGGCTCAATCTAAATACAGTAGGGGTCAGTGAAGTGAAGTGGAAGGAAGACAAGGATTTCTGGTCAGATGAGAATCGGGTAATATCAACAGCAGCAGAAAATGGTATAACAGGTGTAGGATTCGTTATGAATAGGAAGGTAGGGTAGAGGGTGTGTAACTGTGATCAGTTCAGTGACCGGGTTGTTCTAATCAGAGTCGACAGCAGACCAACACCGACAACGATCGTTCAGGTACACATGCCGACGTTGCAAGCTGAAGATGAACAGATAGAAAAAGTGTATCAGGATATTGAAAGGGTAATGCAGTATGTAAAGGGGGACGAAAATCTAATAGTCATGGGCGACTGGAATGCAGTTGTAGGTGAAGGAGTAGAAGAAAAGGTTACAGGAGAATATGGGCTTGGGACAAGGAATGAAAGAGGAGAAAGACTAATTGAGTTCCGTAACAAGTTTCAGCTAGTAATAGCGAATACCCTGTTCACGAATCACAAGAGGAAGAGGTATACTTGGAAAAGGCCGGGAGATACGGGAAGATTTCAATTAGACTACATCATGGTCAGACAGAGATTCCGAAATCACATACTGGATTGTAAGGCGTACCCAGGAGCAGATATAGACTCAGATCACAATATGGTAGTGATGAAGAGTAGGCTGAAGTTCAAGACATTAGTCAGGAAGAATCAATACGAAAAGAAGTGAGATACGGAAGTACTAAGGAATGACGAGATAAGTTTCAACTTCTCTAACGCTATAGATACAGCAATAAGGAATAGCGCAGGAGGCAGTACAGTTGAAGAGGAATGGACATCTCTAAAAAGGGCCATCACAGAAGTTGGGAAGGAAAACATAGGTACAAAGAAGTTAGCTGCGAAGAAACCATAGGTAAGAGAAGAAATACTTCAGTTGATTGATGAAAGGAGGAAGTACAAACATGTTCCGGGAAAATCAGGAATACACAAATACAAGTCGCTGAGGAATGAAATAAATAGGAAGTGCAGGGAAGCTAAGACGAAATGGCTGCAGGAAAAATGTGAAAACATCGAAAAAGATATGATTGTCGGAAGGACAGACTCAGCATACAGGAAAGTCAAAACAACCTTTGGTGACATTAAAAGCAACGGTGGTAACATTAAGAGTACAACGGGAATTCCACTGTTAAATGCAGAGGAGAGAGCAGATAGGTGGAAAGAATACATTGAAAGCCTCTGTGAGGGTGAAGATTTTAGGACTTGCGGTCTAATAAGGCAGCAGGGATAGATAACATTCCATCAGAAATTCTAAAATCATTGGGGGAAGTGGCAACAAAACGACTATTCACGTTGGTGTGTAGAATATATGAGTCTGGCGGTATACCATCTGACTTTCGGAAAAGCATCATCCACACAATTCCGAAGACGGCAAGAGCTGACAAGTGCGAGAATTATCGCACAATCAGCTCAACAGCTCATTCATCGAAGCTGCTTACATGAATAATATACAGAAGAATGGGAAAGATAATTGAGAATGCGCTAGGTGACGATCAGTTTGGCTATAGGAAAAGTAAAGGGACGAGAGAGGCAATTCTGACGTTACGGCTAATAATGGAAGCAAGGCTAAAGAAAAATCAAGACACTTTCGTAGGATTTGTCGACCTGGAAAAAGCGTTCGACAATATAAAATGGTGCAAGCTGTTCGAGATTCTGAAAAAAGTAGGGGTAAGCTATAGGGAGATACGGGTCATATACAATATGTACAACAACCAAGAGGGAGTAATAAGAGTGGACGATCAAGAACGAAGTGCTCGTATTAAGAAGGGTGTAAGACAAGGCTGTAGCCTTTCGCCCCTACTCTTCAATTTGTACATCGAGGAAGCAAGGATGGGAATAACAGAAAGGTTCAGGAGTGGAATTAAAATATAAGGTGAAAGGATATCAGTGATACGATTCACTGATGACATTGCTATCCTGAGTGAAAGTGAAGAAGAATTAAATGATCTGCTGAACGGAATGAACAGTCTAATGAGTACACAGTATGCTTTGAGAGTAAATCGGAGAAAGACGAAGGTAATGAGAAGTAGTAGAAATGAGAACAGCGAGAAACTTAACATCAGGATTGATGGTCACGAAGTCAATGAAGTTAAGGAATTCTGCTATCTAGGCAGTAAAATAACCAATGACTCACGGAGCAAGGAGGACATCAAAAGCAGACTCGCTATGGCAAAAAAGGTATTTCTGGCCAAGAGAAGTCTACTAATATCAAATACCGGTCTTAATTTGAGGAAGACATTTCTGAGGATGTACGTCTGGAGTACAGCATTGTATGGTAGTGAAACATGGACAGTGGGAAAACCGGAACAGAAGAGAATCGAAGCATTTGAGATGTGGTGCTATAGACGAATGTTGAAAATTACGTGGACTGATAAGGTAAGGAATGAGGAGGTTCTACGCAGAATCGGAGAGGAAAGGAATATGTGGAAAACACTGATAAGGAGAAAGGACAGGATGATAGGACATCTTCTAAGACATGAGGGAATGACTTCCATGGTACAAGAGGGAGCTGTAGAGGGCAATAACTGTAGAGGAAGACAGAGATTGGAATACGTCAAGCAAATAATTGAGTACGTAGGTTGCAGGTGCTACTCTGAGATGAAGAGGTTAGCACAGGAAAGGAATTCGTGGCGGGCCGCATCAAACCAGTCAGTAGACTGATGACCATAAAAAAATGGAGTAGCACCACACCACCTCTCCTCCAAAGAAAATGTTGAAAGTGGCGCCCTCAGCCGGTAAAGACGTGGCGACCATCTCCTGAGTCTCCGAAGTGGTTCTTCAATGTACTTCCTCATGCCGCAACAATCAACACTGAAGTGTATTGTGCTATTGAATAAACAAAGCAGGCGTGTTTGTGGCCACAGAAAGGCAAACGAGCTTTTCCTTCTCCATGACAACGTAGGGACTGATACAAGTCTGAGCACCCGAGAGGAGCTCACCGAACTTCATTGCAACGTTCTTCCTTATCCACCGTACAACCCGGATCTCACACCTTTCGACTTCCATCCGTGTGGCCCATTAAAGGACGCACTCTGTGGGAAGCAGTGCATGTATGCTGTGGAGGTTACTGATGCAGCAAGACGTTGGCTGCTCGCTCCGACGTCGAATGATAGCGTGGTTCCATGCGGACGTACAGGTCCCACCAGTAATGTGTCGTCAGGCCGTTGCAGTGAATGCAGATCATTAGGTTTTTATAGTGAAAAGAGGGGGAATAACGTGGTGTGTTGGAATCTTGAATAAAAACCAATCTGCTTTCAGAAGAAAATGTATTGCATTACGTACTGAAGGTCCCTCGTAAGAGACAAGGAGAAAGTCGGTTAACAAAGGCAAAATTGCTTTCCGTGTTGTTGTTGTTGTGGTCTTCAGTCCAGAGACTGGATTGATGCAGCTCTCCATGCTACTCTATCCTGTGCAAGCTTATTCATCACCGAGTACCTACTGCAATCTACATCCTTCTGAATCTGTTTAGTGTATTCATCTCTTGGTCTGCCCTCCAATACTAAATTGGCGATCCCTTGATGCCTCAGAATATGTCCTACCAATCGATCCCTTCTTCTAGTCAAGTTGTGCCACAAATTCCCCTTCTCCCCAATTTTACTCAGTACCTCCTCATTAGTTATGTGATCCACCCATCTAATCTTCAGCATCCTTCTATAGCACCATCATTTCAAAAGCATCTATTCTCTTTTTGTCTAAACTATTAATCGTCCACGTTTGACGTCCATACATGGCTACACTCCATACAAATACTTTCAGACAATACTTACTGACACTTAAATCTATACTCGATGTTAACAAATTTCTCTTCTTCAGAAACGCTTTCCTTGCCATTGCTAGTCTACATTTTATATCCTCTCTACTCCGACCATCATTAGTTATTTTGCTTTCCAAATAGCAAAACTCATTTACTACTTTAAGCGTCTCATTTCCTAATCTAATACCCTCAGCATCACTCAATTTAATTCGACTACATTCCATTATCATCGTTTTGCTTTTGTTGATGTTCATCTTATATCCTCCTTTCAAGACACTATCCATTCCGTTCAACTGCTATTCCAAGTCCTTTGCCGTCTCTGAGAGAATTGCAATGTCATCGGTGAACCTCAAAGTTTTTATTCCTTTTCCATGGATTTTAATTCCTACCCCGAATTTTTCTTTTGTTTCCTTTACTGCTTGCTCAATATGCAGATTTAATAACATCGGGGAGAGGCTACAACCTTGTCTCACTCCCTTCCCACCCACTGCTTCCCTTTCATGCCCCCTGACTCTTATAACTGCAATCTGATTTCTCTACAAATTGTAAATAGCCTTTCGCTCCCTGTATTTTACCCCTGCCACGTTCAGAATTTGATAGAGAGTATTCCAGTCAACATTGTCAAAAGCTTTCTCTAAGTCTACAAATGCTAGAATCGCAGGTTTGCCTTACCTTAATCTATTTTCTAAGATAAGTCGTAGGGTAAGTATTGCCTCACGTGTTCCAACATTTCTATGGGATCCAAACTGATCTTCCCCAAAGTCGGCTGCTACCAGTTTTTCCATTCGTCTGTAAAGAATTCGTGTTAGTATTTTGCAGCCGTGGCTTATTGAACTGATAGTTCGGTAATTATCACATCTGTCAGCCCCTGCTTTCTTTGGGACTGGAATTATTATATTCTTCTTGAAGTCTGAGGGTATTTCGCCTGTCTCATATATCTTGCTCACCAGATGGTAGAATTTTATCAGGGCTGGCTCTCCCACGGTTATCAGTAGTTCTAATGGAATGTTGTCTACCCCCGGGGACTTGTTTCGACTCAAGTCTTTCAGTGATCTGTCAAACTCTTCACGCAGTATCATATCTCCCATTTCATCTTTTGTTATATAATACAAATTAACGGTTTAGAATTTTTCCTTTATTTTTACTGTTAAACGTTCTTTCATGCCAGATTTCATGATTTCTAGTTGACGAGAAATTCGTTATAGATTTTTGTAAGTAAGTTAGTGTGTGCCAAAATACTTGACATACGTGGAATATCTTTTGATTTCATTGACAAGTTTTATACACCACCGAGGTATTCTAGATCTTAGTATGTGACGTAAATTTCAGTTTGATACGTCTGTTCAGTTTTCCTTTAGTTTTACTGTGAAACCATGGTATCTGCCTTTTTTCATGGTTTTAGGCCAACGGGAAGTGCCCTGTAGGTTTGATGAGTGAATTTGAGTATTAAAATATGTGAAATAAATGGAGGTTTCTTTTCACTGCAATGACTTGCAAGCTTAATTTTCTTACGCCGCCAAGGAAACGTAGACCTTAGTATATGATGTAAATTTCATCCTGATACGCGAACCCGTACCTAACAAAAAAGGATTTTTCAACAGTGAGACAGAGAGGCCGACAGTCGGGCAACGAAGTAATTCTACAAGGGTTCCGTTTTCACCAGCCGTTGTATGGAACCCTAAAACAGGATGTTACTGAAATTTTTCAGTATTTATTTTTTTGATAGTTCTTGCAAATAATAATTTCCAAATTTATGTTCCTGCTAGTGACATCCAAATTGTTATTAATGAGTTAACTATTTAGAATAACGCTAAATTTCAGACAGATAAATTTAGTTTTTCTTTCTCGAAGCGCTGATAAATTTCTTCAAAAATTTAAGTCATCATTCACAGAATGAGACTCAGAATGTGGGACAATAGGACTTGGCTCCTGTCCCAGGTGCCGGCCGGAGTGGCCGAGCGGTTCTAGGCGCTACAGTCTGGAGCCGCGCGACCGCTACGGTTGCAGTTTCGAATCCTGCCTCGGGCATGGATGGGTGTGGTGTCCTTAGGTTAGTTCGGTTTAAGTAGCTGTAAGTTCTAGGGGACTGATGACCTCAGAAGTTAAGTCCTATATTGCTCAGAGCCATATGAACCATTTTTTTCCTGTCCCAGGTAATAATGACTTCGGAAAGTAACATCGACGGTCTCTAAAATGGTTCAAATGGCTCTGAGCACTATGGGACTTAACATCTATGATCATCAGTCCCCTAGAACTTAGAACTACTTAAACCTAACTAACCTAAGGACATCACACAACACCCAGTCATCACGAGGCAGAGAAAATCCCTGACCCTGCCGGGAATCGAACCCGGGAACCCGGGCGTGAGAAGCGAGAACGCTACCGCACGACCACGAGCTGCGGACCCGACGGTCTCTATCTCATAGCAAAATTATATTGATCGAAAACTCTCGGAGATATTGATTGTCGACTACACAAAACACTATAATGCCTTATATTCAACTAAGAGCTTTTAGTAATTTGGTCTTACAGCTTTCCTGCTGCAGACGCTAAGTAGTAGCTCAACGAAAACAATGTTCCTTCCTACCACCGTATTGTAACTCATTCCTGAGGCTAACTATCTGGTACTTGTTGTGGTCAACTGGTTCCTTCTATTCGACAGTACTCCTTCCCGACATCTCTGAGCCGCATAATTAATAGTCAATTTAAGGCAGGCTTTCTGTCAAGCAGTGCTCCTCGCAACCACGAGAACTTGCTGCACCCTTATTCGCCGGGCTCTAGCTACTGATTCTCTCGTCCTCTTTCTCTCTCTCTCTCTCTCTCTCTCTCTCTCTATCTCTCTCTTTCAGGGGCACGCGCGCGGTTTCGTAACTTCTTGGCTCAACAGCCCCCACTCAAGTTCTACGACAAAGAGTCTGCTTTACGCTACGATTTACGACGGATTGGTCCAGTCCGAAATGTCGAATCCAGCCATGAAACGTTTCCCACCATCAGAATACTGCCAAAAATCACACTTACAAAATTATACTTGCTGGGAAACAGACGGGCTCCGGCAACAAGATTCGAATGATTAGAACACACGAAGGCATTTAAGCAGTTGTTCTTCCTCGGAAAGGAAAGGACATTACTCGTGCCATAGTAGGAGGTATCCTTTACCATTCCTTTCAAAATGGTTGCGGGATATGGATTATCTAGATGTAACTCACAACAGTAGATATAATTTTCTTCTTTTACTCCTGATAATGGAATCTGGTTTTGTACAGATTCCATAGTTTTATGCTACTGTGTTTTGTATTCTTCAGCAATGATGCACTCGAACAATTGACCAGTCTTTATTTGCACCGCACAAAAAGCAAAGTTCAACATAAAACAGAGTCTGGATAACGTAACTAAACGTGACTCTCGACACGACAGTCTGTACAAAGCACATGTTCACAAAATAAACACCAGACCTGAAACAACAAGACCAGAGAATGCCAGCATCCGACGAGGCAACGGCTCCAAGGGAGATGTCTTGTGGTTCGGTGTGGCTATTGTGGAGCGTCTTCACTGCTGGTTGCCGCAGCGGCGTCGCAGAGTAGTGTCGATTAGGGGCCTGGATGTCGGCTCTGAGCACTATGGGACTTAACTTCTGACGTCATCAGTCCCCTAGAACTTAGAACTACTTAAACCTAACTAACCTAAGGACATCACACACATCCATGCCGAGGCAGGATTTGAACCTGCGACCGTAGCAGTCGCGCGGTTCCAGACTGTAGCGCCTAGAAACGCTCGGCCACTCCGGTCGGCAGGATGTCGGCTGGCCGAGTGCTGAGATCTAAGACATGCGGTGTGAGCTCGGGTAGAGCACTGATTTATAGACCGTAGGACACAGCCGAGCGTGTGCATATACCACCTGCTATCGCACGAGCATTATCGTAAGCAAGCAGCACGAGAAAGGATAGCGCACAACTCGAGACTTGCAGATGCAGCATAGTCCCCGTGATTGCAGAACCGTTTTCGGTGATGGAGACGCTACTTGTGGGCGAGGCTGCCACCTCTGTCGGCGTCTGCTAGAGGTTAGCGTGTTAACAGGCATGTTATTGACGGTTACTAGACTTGGTGTACTAGCGAGGCTTGAGGCTTGACTGACCACAGAATATTAGCGCCTGCAGCACTGGAGTAGACTACCCGCTGATCGTCAGAGTTGTGCCGTAGGCAGAAGAGTAAGGCGATCGTTATCCAATTAACGTTCTCAGTCTAGCAAAGATAACATCCACCGGCAAAAAAAAAAAAAAAAAAAAAAAAAAAAAAAAAAAAAAAAAAAAAAAAACACTCGCAGCACCAAGAAGGAGTTCTGCGACTTAAACGAAAGTTCGTAGACGTTTTTCTACATCTGAAAGATAATGTCTATTCAGGTTTAACGCCGGTAGTGCTAGTAGTGCTACTATGAGGAAGCAAATCGGGTTTGCTTTAAATACACGCTATAAAGGTCGTGAGCGTTAGTTACCTTTGAGATGAGTTGATCTTAGTCAAGAAATCCTTCAATGCAACAAAGAACCCAGTGTCAACACCTCTCTGACTTTGAACAAGGTCGTGTGATAGGGCTTCGACAAGCTGAATAATTTTGCTGCGGTATTACAGAAAGAATGGGCAGGAATGTGGCCATTGTACATGGTTTCTGACAGGAGTAGTCACCAGAAAGTGTGTTCGCAATTTTGACTGGGCTCTGGACGACCAAGTTCTACTACCGAGAGGGAAGACCATCGTGTTCGGCGTACGGCTCTGTTGCATCGTGCTGCACTTGCAGCAGCAGTTTCAGCAGCAGTTAGTGCTACAGTGACACAACGAACAGTTCTGAATCGGTCACTTCAAGGACTTCCGAGCCAGACGCATTGTAGTGTGCATTTCACTAACCCCAAACCAATGCCGTTTGCGACTTGAGGTGTTAAGTGGGAGCTCATTGGAGGGCAGGGTCGTGGTCTGTTGTCTTTTCTGACGATATCTGGTTATGCGTCGGTGCGAATGACGGCCATGGGTTGTTTATAACATGGGA
Organism: Schistocerca serialis cubense; assembly: GCF_023864345.2. NCBI lineage: Eukaryota > Metazoa > Arthropoda > Insecta > Orthoptera > Acrididae > Schistocerca > Schistocerca serialis. The sequence goes on from NC_064641.1 coordinate 524,043,876, forward strand.
GTTGGGGGCCAGCAAGCAACCTGTCTGCGTGCTAGTCACACTAGACCTACACCTGGAGTTACATGAGCTTTGGTGCGATTTAGTGTGACAGCAGGACCACAATCGTGGTCAAACCACGCAACCTGAGGGCAAATTTCTACGCCAGTCTGGAGAGTCGATCTGTCGTGCTGCCATTCATTAACAACATCTCAAGGAGTGTTTTCCAACAGGATGACGCTCACCCACATATCGCTGTAGGAACCCTACATGCTCTACGGCGTGTCGACATGTTTCCATGGCCCGCTCTATCACCAGATCTGTCTCGAACAGACCATATACGGGGCATCATCGGACGACACCTCCAGCGTCATTTACAAAACGCATTAATCTTCCCCGTATTGACCGTCTAAGTGAACTGGCATGGAACTCTGTCTCAGAGTTGACAAGAGTCACACGTACACCACAATGCATGAACGTCTGCAAGCTTGCATTCAACATTCTGGCGATTACACCGGTTGCTAATGTACCAGCATTACACATTTTCAGTGGCTTATCTCGCGCGTACATTAACCTATGATCCTGCAATGTAGCGCCACTTTAATCAAATTAATCATTTAAATTTTTATCTAGGCAAATGTATTCCCGAATTTCTGTTAATCCATTTGTTTTTTGTTTTTTTAAAAAAAAAAAAGTTTCAAATGGCCCTGAGCACTATGCGCCTTAACATCTGAGGTCATCAGTCACTTAGAACTTAGAACTACTTAAACCTAACTAACCTAAGAACATCACACACATCTACACGCGAGGCAGGATTCGAACCTGCAACCGTAACGGCCGCAAGCTTCCAGACTGAAGCGCCTAGAACCACTCTGCCACAGCGGCTGGCTCTTTCTTTTTTGCCATCAGTGTATGAAGAACGTGATATCCAAATCGACGTCTGCTAACTCTCCTGAAGATCCCCGTATTTGTGATTAGCTGCTTAATGCTTAGGACATTTGTTCGAATGATTTTGGATTTTCGGCAGTAATCGGGAAATGTGGTTCGAGCAATGGTAACTGTACCGATATAAATCCACATCAAGAATACTTCTCTACCACAAGGAAATCATAGGCTATGAAGTTTTGGGATAAATGATGGAGAGAAAAAAAAACACTCGAAGTCAAGCACTATGCAAAGTCGATTCCGTTCTCTAAAATATGAATGCGGATTGTACATATGGAAATCAGAATTACAGGTGGAAAGCAACGTGTGCCAAAAAACTCAAGACAGAGTGAAGGATAAGCTATTCGCAACTTTCAGAAAAGTTCATGAGAAACCATCCACCGTTGTCGATGGTGATCTGCGACAATGGGTACTTCAAATCGAAGTGAAAAAGATATTGGTGCTTTAAAGGCTTATTACAGCTAATTAAGCAGTTTGAAGAAATCATAAAGCATAGGTACCCAAAAAAACTACAACGAATACTTACAGTAAACGAGTAGACAAGATACCACCAGTCTTCAATTCCGTTGATAAATTCTTAGTTTAGGGCTAACACTATCCCAGCCACTGTTGATCGGTAAGGTTTGTTGGATGTTGACCTGGACGTTACGCCCCCTCTGGCTTTCAGTAGTGGCCGCTCAACAAATTGTCAACAGCTCACTGTAATTTCAAGTTTTTCAGTGGTTCAATGTTTTTAAACTTCAATCATTTGTGCATTTTAAGTTTGCATCGCCACGTTTAGCGAACTTTTCCATGTACGCCACGCAACAAAATATGTGGGACATCGGCCGGGACCATCTTTTACTGCTTCCCAATTTTGTCTAAACAAAAGTAGTAATTATTCTGAAGTGGCTTCTTTCCTTAACTTTCCCTTTTCAAGGTGTGCTTGCTGTAAGAAGATCGGCTGTTTTCGTAGCTCAGTGGAACTTCATATTCTTATGCTGCTGCTAAGAAATAAACAATAATTTCAAAGAATGCGGGATATTTGCGATATTACTGATATTTCTGTCATGGGCGTTAGGACGTTGTCCAAGGCATAATTCAGTACAAGCTCAGCAAGCCAACTTCGTTATATGTTGGGTATCCACGCAGCTTTCATTTCGTGACGTCTCGAACAAGAGTTAACGCAGTTTGTTTCATTTAGCACTAAGGCCCACAACTTGTCTAATTCAAATCCTTCTTATTTTCTGTTGAAACAGTTTTTGTGCTTTGCATTTCTATTGCCCCTGTGTACATTTTAACGTAGCAGTTATTAGATCTTGCTAAAAGAGCAGTGTCAGAGAAACGAATTTGTTGAATTCCCGGCCGTAGGTGACAATTCCTCTTGTGTTCCCTAAGGCGGACGTTAATGCTTCGTTTACAGTTTCGTACGTCCACTTGGTCACAAGTGCAAGGCATTTTATATAATCTCTCTGTGACAAAGTGTGACCTTAGGTTCTCTGGAGTTTGACGTATTCACGCACATTTCTTGTTAGTTAAAACACTGTATCAGTGCCTAGTTTTCTCAGTGCTTCATTGATATGATCGGCGACAGCAAAAGGAAAACTTTCCTTTTAGTTGGTTCTTTTCCATGAGAACCTCTAGATCTGTTAGTATGTAGTGTCCTATTACTCTCTTTTTCAGAGGTCCCATTTCTTCTGATGGACGTTCTTAAATGATCGAAGTTTTCTTCTAAGTACGATAGTTCTCAAAATTTTTAGCCCGGTCCACCACACCAATGTTATAATTACTCCTTTTTTTATGCTTGAGATGATAATCGGAATTTCTCTCCAGCATTGGAATACTGTTACATTGTAAAAAGTTCAAAATTCAAAATTGTCATAAGAACTTTGCTTCATTAATTATTACAACATCTTGTACTGGTGTTTTCTAATCTATTCTGACGGATGTAATTCCCGACTGAAGTGATGAAAGACTATGTAAAGTGAAATCACAACATGTCATGGTTTTCCTTCCCTGCCAATTACCGCCAGAAGAATAACAACTACGACAGTTTATCTTTCGATATGAACGTGAAATACAAAAAAAATTAATTGTATACTATATTTTATGGTGGGGAGGCTTGCGTGCCTCAACGATACAGATAGCCGTACCTTAGTTGGAACCACAACGGAGGAGTATCTGTTGAGAGGCCAGACAAACGTGTGGTTCCTGAAGAGGGGCAGCAGCCTTTTCAGTAGTTGCAGGGGCAACAGTCTGGATGATTGAGTGATCTGGCCTTGTAACACTAACCAAAACGGCCATGCTGTGCTGGTACTGCGAACGGCTGAAAGCAAGGGGAAACTACGGCCGTAATTTTTCCCGAGGGCATGCCGCTTCACTGTATGGTTAATTACGATGGCGTCCTCTTGCGTAAAATATTCCGGAGGTAAAATAGTCCCCCATTCGGATCTCCGGGCGGGGACTACTCAGGAGGACGTCGTTATCAGGAGAAAGAAAACTGGCGTTCTACGGATCGGAGCGTGGAATGTCAGATCCCTTAATCGGGCAGGTAGGTTAGAAAATTTAAAAAGGGAAATGGATAGCTTAAGGTTAGATATAGTGCGAATTTGTTCGATGGCAGGAGGAACAAGACTTTTGGTCAGGTGTATACAGGGTTATAAATACAAAGTCAAATGGGGGTAATGCAGGAGTAGGTTTAATAACGAATAAAAAAAATAGGAATGCGGGTAAGCTACTACAAACAGCATAGTGAACACATTATTGTGGCCAAGATAGACACGAAGCCCATGCCTACTACAGTAATACAAGTTTATATGCCAACTAGCTCTGCAGATGACGAAGTAATTGAAGAAATGTATGATGAAATAAAAGAAATTATTCAGATAGTGAAGGGAGACGAAAATTTAATAGTCATGGGTGACTGGAATTCGGTAGTAGGAAAAGGGAGAGAAGGAAACGTAGTAGGTGAATATGGATTGGAGGTAAGAAATGAAAGAGGAAGCGGCCTGGTAGAATTTTGCACAGATCACAACTTAATCATTGCTAACACTTGGTTCAAGAATCATAAAAGAAGGTTGTATACATGGAGGAAGCCTGGAGATACTGACAGATTTCAGATAGATTATATAATGGTAAGACAGAGATTTAGGAACCAGGTTTTTAAGGGGCTCCGGAACGCCCTATACTTGCAATGTTAAAATAACGCTTATAAATTACATCTTTCCTCACAAAGTATTTGAGGTAGAAAGTTGAACTTTTTACAGATTATTTATTGGAATATGGGCTACAACTTAACTCAGGGATTTTACAAAATTTTAGTTCAGTTATTAAAGATGATTTTTTTTCAATTGTAATGAAAATTCACAACTTTTTTTGCAATTTTTTATTTATATATTCAAAAATATACAGTTTTTTGGAAAAAGGCTGTGTTAAATTATGCAGAAGGTACTGTGTAACATTTACTGAAAGTTTGAAACAAATATGTTTGGAAGATCCTTAGAAAACATGTAATTAGTATGAGAAAATAAAAGTTTTGGGAATCGAGCGACAAAGAATGGATTAACTTTTTAGTGCATTCCAGGTCCATAGGATGGATTATCTTCATCCTCTGCAAACTCCTCCTCCAGCTTCCTCTTGTTCCTCCTCCTGTTTACTCTTGCTTGTATTTCTAGACTCTTTACAGCCCTGTCTGCAGCCCGAAGGCGTTCCTTGTCTAAAGCAAGCATCGCTCGTTGTTGTGTTCGTAGATTTTGCTACCATTTTCTTCAGTTGCAGTTACTGCAACACTGTTCCAAAAGGTGGTCATGTATGAACACTTTTCACATTTCAGTTGTATTTCACTAGCAAGTCCTACGTGCTTTATTATGGAGAGTTCCAGACCAACTTCACTACAATGAATACATCTTACACAGTTGGAAAAAATTCCTTTGAGAACCGACATATCAAATATTTCATTCACATCCGATTCGCCCATAAAACATTCATAGTTTTCACTCATTGAACCAAGCTTCTTCTGTGAAGTATTTTCTTTCCCACTTTGACTGCTATGGGCAGGTGTACTTGAGAGGTTAGGTTCACTCACTTGGTTATCGTCTTTATTGTTTACAGTAATAACACATACCTTTGGCTTTCCAACATTTCTCCTTTTCTTAAAGGCCTTCAGAGGATTTCTAATAACTTTACTTTTACTCATTATTATACTTCAACAAAACAGAGACTCAAGAAATAGAATTAATTACGAATATTTTCGAGATAACGACAGAGTAAATAAACATGAAACAATCGACAGTCACACCAGCGATATATATTGAACCATCACAGGTTAGCCACAACACATACTTTTTCTCAAATCACTAAAATGTACCTGATGAACACGGACGTTAATAATAACACCATTTGACAGCAGTTTAACAGCGCCACAGTGGGTCACGCCCATGTAGAACACATTTCAAAAAAAATTTAAAAATAATTGTAGTCTTCGGAATTGAATAAATTATATATCTATTAAAAGATTCAGAAAACGCAAAAAAGTAAAAATTGAACTTTCCATGATTTTGAGCCTTTCCGGAGCCCTTTAATTGTAAGACATTTCCAGGGGTTGATGTGGACTCTGACCACAATCTATTGGTTATGAACTGTAGATTGAAACTGACGAAACTGCAAAAAGGTGGGAATTTAAGGAGATGGGACCTGGATAAACTGAAAGAACCAGAGTTTGTAGAGAGATTCAGGGAGAGCGTAAGGGAACAAATGGCAGGAATAGGGGAAAGAAATACAGTACAAGAAGAATGGGTACCTTTGAGGGATGAAGTAGTGAAGGCAGCCGAGGATCAAGTAGGTAAAAAGACGAGGGCTAGTAGAAATCCTTGGGTAACAGAAGAAATATTGAATTTAATTGATGAAAGGAGAAAATATAAAAATGCAGTAAATGAAGCAGGCAATAATGAATACAAACGAGATCGACAGGAAGTGCAAAATGGCTAAGCAAGGATGGCTAGAGGATAAATGTAAGGATGTAGAGGCTTATCTCACTAGGGGTAGGATAGATACTTCCTACAGGAAAATTAAAGAGACCTTTGGAGAAAAGAGAACCACTTGTATGAATGTCAAGAGGTCAGATGGAAACCCACTTCTAAGCAAAGAAGGGAAAGTACAAATGTGGAAGGAGTATATCGAGGGTCTATACAAGGGCGATGCACTTGAGGACAATATTATGGAAATGGAAGAGGATGTAGATGAAGATGAAATGGGAGATATGATACTGCGTGAAGAGTTTGACAAAGACCCGGGAGTAGACGACATTCCATTAGAACTACTGACGACCTTGGGAGAGCCAGTCCTGACAAAACTCTACCATCTGGTAAGCAAGACGTATGAGACAGGCGAAATTCCCTCAGACTTCAAGAAGAATGTAATAATTGCAATCCCAAAGAAAGCAGGTGTAGACAGATGTGAAAATTACCGAACTATCAATTTAATTAGTCACGGCTGCAAAATATTAACACGAATTCTTTACAGACGAATGGAAAAACTAGTAGAAGCCGACCTTGGGGAAGATCAGTTCGGATTCCGTAGAAATATTGGAACACGTGAGGCAATACTGACCCTACGGCTTATCTTAGAAACTAGATTTAGAAAAGACAAACCTACGTTTCTAGCATTTGCAGACTTAGAGAAAGCTTTTGACTATGTTGACTGAATTACTCTCTTTCAAATTCTGAACGTGGCAGGGGTAAAACATAGGGAGCGAAAGGCTATTTACAATTTATCTAGAAACCAAATGGCAATTATAAGAGTTGAGGGGCATGAAATGGAAGCAGTGGTTGGGGAGGGAGTGAGACAGGGTTGTAGCCTCTCCCCGATGTTATTCAATCTGTATATTAAGCAAGCAGTGAAGGAAACAAAAGAAAAATTCGGAGTAGGTATTAAAATCCATGGAGAAGAAATAAAAACTTTGAGGTTCGCCGATGACATTGTGATTCTGTCAGAGAAAGCAAAGGACTTGGAATAGCAGTTGAACGGAATGGATAGTGTCTTGAAAGGAGGATATAAGATGAACATCAACAAAAGCAAAACGAGGATAATGGAATGTAGTCGAATTAAGTCGGGTGATGCTGAGGGAATTAGATTCGGAAATGAGACACTTAAAGTAGTAAAGGAGTTTTGCTATTTGGGGTGCAAAATGACTGATGATGGTCGACGTAGAGAGGATATAAAATGTAGACTGACAATGGCAAGGAAAGCGTTTCTGAAGAAGAGAAATTTGTTAACATCGAGTGTAGATTTAAGTGTCAGGAAGTCGTTCCTGAAAGTATTTGTATGGAGTGTAGCCGTGTATGGAAGTGAAATATGGACGATAAATAGTTTGGACAAGAAGAGAAGCAAGCTTTCGAAATGTGGTGCTGCAGAAGAATGCTGAAGATTAGATGGGTAGATCACATAACTAATTAGGAAGTGTTGAATAGGATTGGGGAGAAGAGAAGTTTGTGGCACAACTTGACTAGAAGAAGGGATCGGTTGGTAGGTTCTGAGACATCAAGGGATAACCAATTTAGTATTGGAGGGCAGCGTGCAGGGTAAAAATCTTAGAGGGAGACCAAGAGATGAATATACCAAGCAGATTCAGAAGGATGTAGGTTGCAGTAGGTACTGGGAGATGAAGCAGCTTGCACAGGATAGAGTAGCATGGAGAGCTGCATTAAACCAGCCTCAGGACTGAAGACCACAACAACAACAACACTATATTTTTTGTAAGGTTTAAGTACTTGAAATTCCCGCATTTATTTATTTATTTAGCATGTGGCTCATAACATCACAGTAAAAATTACAGAAACAACACGATTAAAGAAAAAAATCACATATGTATAAACAGAGCAATAAATAACAGTTTGTATATAAGGACACCGCCAATTGTAAATTTACACTCACAGAAGAGCAATCACAAGTAGACGTCCAGCTTAGATAATAAATAGTCGATTGTCTTTTGGGTCGCCATTAGGAAATCCTGTGGGTCACCGTCGTATGCCCTTAGTGGGCATTCCTGCACGATGTGTTTGACCGTCTGTCTCTCTGCGCCTCAGTCGCAAGCGGCCGAAGGAAGTTTACCCCATCTGTGTAAGGAGTCGGCGCATCTCCCACGGTTGGTTCTGATGCGATTAAGAGTTGACCAAACTTTGCGAGGGCAATCAAATCCTTTTGTTTACTGAAGATGCATGGCATACTGTGGCAGTTAACTGCTGTTCTGCTCTCCCATTCCTCTTTCCATCGGTCATTTATTTTAAAGTTGGTTTGGTGCAGAGCCTGTGCGGTCTTTAGTTGAGGATGCCTGGACCGGAGTCGGTTTCCTTGGATGTCGTGAGTATCTTCATGTAATTGAGGGTTGGTCATGATTTCTTGAAATTCTCTGACCAGAGCGTGTTCACGGCGCAGGTTAGGGGGGGCTATGTTACTGAGAACGGGCAGCCACACTGTAGGAGTTGGCCTCATTGTGCCTGATACAATACGCATTGTTGCATTAAGTTGGCTATCTACCATGTGTGTGTGTTTGTTGTTGAGCCACACTGGGGCACAATATTCTGCCACTGGATACACCAAGCCAAGTGCGGATATTCTTAAGGTAGATGCTGTGGAGCCCCAAGTGGTGCCACAGAGCTTCTGCAATATGTTGTTGCGTGTTTTAAGTTTCGCTGCAGTTTTCGTCAGGTGTTCTTTGAATGTTAGTGTCCTATCTAGGGTAATAATAAAGGAAGCTGTGTATTTGATAAAAACGGAAAAACAAATACTTCATTACAGATAACGCAGTTGTAGTTTTATTGTGTGTCACTTTTCCTTAAATTCTATCAATACCTCAGATATTCTGTGCAAACAAGAAATATCATAGGTTGAGATTCCAGAGGCATCACAATCAGTATGAGACACTAAAAACAAAAACTCCAAGTTAAACTGAAACGACACGGTTAGATTCAAGATGCGTATATTTTCAGTTTAATGGTTGTATCCTTTAATATCAACGCGTAATTGAATTGCGGTAGTGTGTTGTCTCTCGATTTGCAGCCAGGCTGGTGACTCCTTTAAAAAAGTATTTCATTGATACAGTAGTGCAGGTTCCAAAGATTAACATTTGCTCATTTTTTTACACTTTAATTTTTTTACGATTCTCTAAAAAAATATTTGAATTTGAAGACTTTTACTTGTTAGTGATAGATCTTTATTAACGATGTATTTAAAACTTTAATCTTGACATATCAATAATATTTCCTTGAAATTCATGTTTTTGAACACGTTTAAATTGTTTTTGTTTCTGTGGTCTTCAGTCCTCAGACTGGTTTGATGCAGCTCTCCATGCTAATCTATCCTGTGCAAGCTCCTTCATCTCCCAGTACCTACTGCAACCTACATCCTTCTGAATCTGCTTAGTGTATTCATCTCTGGGTCGCCCTCTACGATTTTTATCCTCCACGCTGCCCTCCAATGCTAAATTTGTGATCCCTTGATGCCTCAGGACATGTCCTACCAACCGATCCCTTCTTCTAGTCACGTTGTGCCACAAACTTCTCTTCTCACCAATCCTATTCAATGCCTCCTCATTAGTTACGTGATCTACCCACCTAATCTTCAATATTCTTCTGTAGCACCACATTGCGAAAGCTTCTATTCTCTTCTTGTCCAACGTTTAACTTAAGAAAACCTAATATTAACATTTCTTGGGAGGTTAAGATGCTAATGTGTAATATGTTTGTCGAACATAGAAGATATATAAATATGAATGGGTTTAGGTATTCCATTATGTCAGTTTAAATATTGTAAGGTAATTAGTAGGATTATAAATTTCATATGTTTATAAAACTCAAAGTTGAAAACTTTTGTAAAATTATAATGTGTAGATTTAAGATTTTTAGGGAATATAAACATGTTTATGAATAGGATTATGCCTGTAAAGTCATTGGGAAGGATTCGGTTGAGTTTAATATAGATCATAAAGCTTTATTATAAGAAATGAAACCTTCTTAGTTCATGATTGATATAAAAGCTGGAGATAAAGTGAAAATCATTGAAAAACTGGAGGACAATGTTAAATGAAGGTTTGCTCAACGTCAATACATCTCCATCATCATTTAACATAAATTAGGCAATCAAAGGAAACAGACCAGTCTCAAAAAAATTTAGGGATGATACAAATTTATAGATAAACTCAATTGTTTGAGTTTAAATTAAAATAAAAATGTAGATAACTACATTGAAACAAAAGGACCTTAGATTCGTTAAATAGGATTGTATAAAATTCAGAAAATTAGAAAGAATTTTAAAGTTTGAAAGAAAAGAGAACATCATTTACGAGCTCAAATCCGTAAACATGAAATCAAGTACAATGCAGAATAGAACGATACGGAGACTAGATTGAACCACTGTTCAAGGTATGCCAAATATTAAAATAGGAAATTGTCAGTAAATATGTCAGTTGCTACAGTCAGCAGTAGCAAACAATTTTGCACTGACTGCAATCAATTTCTCAACCATTGATTGACCCAGCACAAAATTGAACACGTAAGGAGTAAGACATGTAAGGTGGCAGAATGAATGAGGGTCAATTTCGCACCTTACATAAGAATTTTATACATTTATCACAGTACAGACAACATCATGACATAGATGTAAGAATTGTTTTGTAAAGAAACTGCTAGTTAAAATTTACCACTGTTGTGTTTAGGATTATTTTACTTTCTGAGGACGAGATGCGTTCGTTTTTACAACTGTCGTAACATCGTCACATTGTAAACTGTGTAAATGAGTATATTTCTGTGATATGATTGCAACATTAAACCAAACATATTTACAACTTACACAATTGTTTTTATGTCCTCAAAACCTTACAATAGGGGTATTTCATTGAGAGACTCTGCTGACAGAGGCATATCAACTCTTTAACTCTTGTCTTTTAGCCAGCCGGGATGGCCGAGCGGTTCTAGGCGCTACAGTCTGGAACCGCGCGACCACTACTATAGCAGGCTCGAATCCTGCCTCTGGCATGGATGTGTGTGATGTCCTTAGGTTAGTTAGTTTTAAGTAGTTCTAAGTTCTAGGGGACTGATGACCTCAGAAGTTAAGTCCCATACTGCTCAGAGCCATCTTATCTCTTAGAGACAAGGAGCAGTGTGCGCTTGTTTTATTAACTTTTGTACTGATAACTGCCCTTAGTGATCAACAGTGTTCATCAAGATGATGTATCGCTGCTGTCGTCTTCAGTCTGTAGACTGGTTTGATGATTCTCTACACGCTACTCTACCTACTCCAAACCTCTTCAAAGCCAAAAACCGCTGCAACCTACATCTGTTTTAAATCTGCTTACTGTATTCATCCGTTGCTACAGTTCTACAATTTTGAGGCACCACTATCGTCCATCACCAGACTGACAATTCCTTGATGCCTCAGAATTCTGTTCCTCCTTTTAGCTCTAGTATGTCTCAAATTTCTCTCCTCCTCAACTTATTCAGTACTTCGTCATTAGTTACACGATCTACCCAACAAATCTTCAAAATTCTCGAGCAGCACCACATTTCAAAAACTACTGCTCACTTCTTCAGACTGAAATGGAGAAGGAGGCAGAAGTTTAAGAGACCTCCTAATGGAAGAATCAGTGCACAACGAAGTGGGATACGGAAGTACTAAGGAATGAAGAGATACGCTGGGGGGTCTCCGAGGCTCCTGAGACTGCAATAATTAATAGCTCAGTAGGCTGTTCGGTTGAAGAGCAATGGACATCTCTAAAAAGGGCAATCACAGATGTTTGAAAAAGAAATGTCGTTACCAGAAAGATATACCAGAAAGATAAGTGTGAAGAAACAATGAATTAAAGAAGAAATCGACGAAATAAAGAAGTTCTAAAATGTGCATGGAAACTCACTAATACAGAAATAGAGGTCACATAGGAATGAAGTAAACAGTAAGTGAAGGGAAGCTAAGGCGAAATAGTTCCATGAAAAATATTAAGAAATCGAAAAAATTAGGAAGGACTAATTCTGCATATAAAACTAAAAAACTAACCTCCGACAGAACAGGCCATAAGGGCCAACGGTACCGACTGGCCGCCGTGTCATCCTCAGCCCAGAGGTGTCATTAGATGCGAATGTGGTCAGCACACCGCTCTCTTGGCCATATGTCTTTACGAGACCTGAGCCACTACTTCTCAATCAAGTAGCTTCTCAGTTTGATCACAATGGCTGCGTGCAGCCCCCTGGCCAACAGCACTCCGCAGACCGGATGGTCACCCATCCAAGCGCTACCCAGCCCGACAAATGGTTCAAATGGCTCTGAGCACTATGGGACTCAACTGCTGAGGTCATTAGTCTCCTAGAACTTAGAACTAGTTAAACCTAACTAACCTAAGGACGTCACACACATCCATGCCCGAGGCAGGATTCGAACCTGCGACCGTAGTGGTCTCGCGGTTCCAGACGGCAGCGCCAGAACCGCGCGGCCACTGCGGCCCCAGCCCGACAGTCCTTAACTTCGGTGATAGACGGGAACCGGTGTTATCACTGCGGCAAGGCCGTTAGCACTGACTCCGCATATGGAAAAGTAAAAACAGGAGATGGAAAAATAAAAACAGGGGCGGTAACATAAAGGGTGCATGGTAATTCCATTGTTAAATGTAGAGGAGAGAGCAGATGGGAGGAAAGAGTACACTAAGGACCTCTGTGAGGGGGAGGACCTGACATGATAGAAGAAGAAACAGGAGTCGACGGGGAAGAAGTAAGCGATACACAATTTGAATAGAAGCTTTGGACGGCTTAAGATCAAATAATACAATAGGGGTAGATAACATTCCACAGCAGTTTCTAAAGTCACTGGGTGAAGTGGTAACGAAACGACTATTCACGTTGGTAAGTAGAATATATCAGACTGTCGATGTAACATCACACTTTTGGATAAAGCCATTCACTGCCGGCAGCGGTGGCCGTGCGGTTCTAGGCACTGCAGTCCGGAACCGCGGGACTACTACGGTCGCAGGTTCGAATCCTGCCTCGGGCATCGATGTGTGTGATGTCCTTAGGTTAGTTAGGTTTAAGTAGTTCTAAGTTCTAGGAGACTGATGACCTAAGATGTTAAGTCCCATAGTGCTCAGAGCCATTTCAACCAAAGCCATTCCCTCATTACGGAGGTAGCAAGAGCCGACAAGTGCGAGATGTATCGCACAATCAGGTTAACAGCCCATGCATCCAAGTTGCTGACAGTAAAAATGTACAGAAAAATAGAAAAGACAACTAAGGTGCTATTTGATGACGTTCAGTCTGGCTTTAGGAAAGATAAGGTTTCCATTGAGGCAGTTCTGAAGTTTCGGTTGATAATGGGAACAAGACTGAAGAAAAACCAAGGAAAGCTCATAGGACTTGTCGACCTGGAAAAAGCTTTCGACTAATTTGTAATGGTGCAACATGGTTGTAATTCTGACGAAAATACGCGTAAGCTATAGGGAAAGACGGGTAACCAAAGTATATTGTAAAAGTAAATGTACATTGTGCGTGCCGCTGAAACTGGGAAATGAACCCTGGTACGATCAAGGGAGTTATGTGGTGGGGTATCCCTTCATCCTCGATCGGCGAATAAGATTCCCGTTTTTATCTGAAGGGCGTGCTTTTGAAGATACGAGATCAGGAGAGTTTCACCCTCCAGAAACTTCTAGAACATTCCTGAATATTTTAGAGTGTTCGAGGACATTCCAGAACATTGTAGAGTATTCTCGGACATTCCACAACATTCCATAATGTTCCAAAATGATCCAGGATGTTCTGAAATATTCGGGAATAGTCTGGAACATTCGGGAAGATTCCAGAATGTTCGACAACATACCGGAACATCCCAGATCATTGTGGAGCATTTCAGAACACTTTCGAATGTTGTGGAATCTTCTGAAGCATTGTGGATCATTCGAAGCCTTTGTGGTGTGTTCTGGAATTCGCTAGTGGTGCGGCTACGCATTGGTAGGAGAACAAAAAGCAAGACCCGTCGTGGGTTCAATCGCCAGTTTCTTATGAGTGACGAAGGCAGAAACCGAAAGAGTAGTACAGTGAGAGAACAAAAACAACAGTGAAGTATGGGTGGTCAAAGTGATACATTGACTGAACATAAATCGAAAAAACATGTGTAAAGTGTGCTTAGTGTGTTTGTTAATAAAATGTTTATTTGATCTACATGGTGATTATAATTAAAGTTAAACTTTCAAACCACTGAAGAAGTAACACCATTTAAAATTGCAACGGAATGTTATCGGAGAATAGGGAAAACATATGGCAGAAGAAAGATAAATAGTTACTAAATGTGGCAACAGATGGCGCTGTAAGCATAGTAATTTTTAGTGGTCGACTACAAATGACAAATGAATCATACAACAATTACTTAGGTGTATGTTTGACGTTAAAACAACTGTACTGCTTAGTGTGCATGGGTGTGCAGGTGTGATACTGTCAGTTACGTATGCCCATTCATCACGGCAAGGTCATATCACTTCGTAAGGGAAAACTTTGTTTTTAGTTGTCCTGAGGCCAAACCCACATAAAAACGTCAATCAAAATGAAATAGGATATTAATTTCCTTGTGACTAGCGCAAAACATGTTGAATATGGTGTCCACCGTTTTATGCAACAAGTTGAAATCGAGAAACAGCAAAGCTGATCGATGTATTTCCGTGGTCACATTCAGAATGTGTTGCGCAATGAGTGCCTTCAATGCACCTAAAGTTGCACTCAGAAGACGGACGCAACATCTGTCACATAGCCCCACAGCCAGAAATACACAGTTTAAGATCATGTGATCGGGACGGCCTGGCTGTAGGGAAATGGTGGCTGATAATTCTAGCACTTCCGAAATGGCGCTTCAGCAGCTGCTTAACTGGATTCTTGTTGATAAAAGCTATTATCTTTATATGAAGAAAAGTATTATCTCTTCAGTAACCTTCAAATCGTCAGCTACAACCTTAATTTTTATACATGAATTAGCGAATTTATTCATGGCACTTTTGTTGCCTGTGCTTGTGGTTGCTTTCAAAACTCAGATTAGTAATCAAATTAATGAATTAAATGACTTTGCATCTTAAATGTACCATCACAATAAAACAAACGCATTGCGTAGTGTAGGGACTGTGAAAGAGAACAGTGGCGTACTTGCGTTTACAAAATAATGATGAGTTTCATTAATCCTTTTGTAGCTACAATTTGATGATAAATATTACACAAGAGATAAAAAACAAAAATCAGAAAAGGAATGTTGATTGATTGGTAAAGCTTACTTTGATGTGGAAGCTATACAAGTTCTCCCCTCAGTTAATCCCTTTTTCAAGGCAGTCTGGTTTAGTTTGCATGAATCCACTGTGAGGTCCAACTCTACTCAAATGGAATCAACTACGACCAAATATACCACGAACTATGGTTCACCTGAGAAGAGAGAGCTGTGAATATTATTTAACAACCCTATGTCGGTGCAGCAGTATTTTACCGTTTCACCTTGATTCATACGGCAGCAGATAATGGCGCGTGGTGGGCGAGGAGCAGTGCGCTGCGGCAGCTGCAAAGTTCTGATTCGTCCATGAAAATTAGCAAACTACGAGCTCTCGATTTCTGCTTGTCAGGACGCCGGAAGCTTCCCCATCAGAGCCTTGAAATTCCGGCAGATTTCAGTGTGAGATGCACCCATGTACAGGTATGGCCACACCAATTTTACTGCCTACTCAGGACGAATAAGTCCACCGTCGCGATGCATGATATGTCTGCGATGACACGCAGTTCCACTCTCAATGCAATTGGAAAGTGCCACTCGCTCTTAGTCCACCACAAGATACAGAATACAAGTCTCACCCACCATGGAAAACCCTGAAGTTCTCCACCAGGGAAAGACCAAAATAAGAATAAGGCTAACACTTACAACCACTTTTCATAAAGCCTCAGTAAGGGTGCCGAATTTGGAAAAATGAAACCGACCACAGATTTCACAAACCAATCGAACTATCCTCTACCCATTGAACCTCCCCTCTTGATTGTTCTGGTGGTTTGGTAGCCAATCCAGTCACAGCACTGCGGCCTCCACTTTGCATATCCTGCGAGGAGCCAATCAGTGTCTCCAAATCTCTCTTGTCTGAAAAAGGAAGAGTTTAGACAAGGGAGACATCGTTTTTGTGATAAGCATAGCCATGTTTGGCAAAAAAATTCTATCTACACAGGACTGACCATTTCCAACTTCTGAAAGAAGGCTGTTAAAATTCCTAGTTAGTCGTGCCTGTGAAACACATTCTTGCTATTCACTATTAGAGCCCGGCGACTTCCTGGCTCCAGGGGGCTACAGTTTTGCCTCCACTAAACATTTGCACAAGCCACTCTGTCCGTATCGTCCCAGCTTCTGACATGAAAATGCATGGAATTTTATGCCTTCCCACCGTTTGGAAAAAGGCCCACTTTACGGCAGTCTCTCTTAAATGGTTTCCTCCACGCACCTCCACCACCCGGCTGGCTTCGGGACGGAATGCCACCTGGCCCAGGTAAAATGTTTTGCGAAACGGTGCCCTTCTGTTCGACCCCAAGTAAAAGGAAGAGAGGGCTTCACCGGTAGTCCCCCTGCAGCTAAGATCCACTGAGTGCTGCTTCCTAGGATCACTCGCACAGCTAGGTCACTGTACTAAGCATATATGATCCGCAATTCACCTCTCCCCCTGTTCTTCGCTGTCTCCACTACGCCCCCCCCCCCCCCCCAGCAGCAAGTTCTGTACAGGTTACACACGCAGCTATATGAATATTCCGCACGCAATTTCCATATGTAAAAAGTCATTAACCACATATAGCAACTGTACTGTTGCGGAACAGCGAAATCATGAACTACAACCTGAAAGTTAATCTGACTGATGGTGTTGTTAAAGTGAGAGAGTGGTGTGCCACATCTCAGTACCACGCAACGAGAAGTCCGGATGCGAACGTGTAAACAGTAGAGCCTAACAACTGAAGCATTTCACTATGACCCAATGAAAGAATGTAACAAACACGAACACATCGTAATCGCAAAAATGGATAATATTTACCAATTTTGCATCGCGAAAAGAACTGAGTAGAAAACCTACAAGTTTCTGTTACATGAATTGAAAAATACAATTAACACCACTGGAAGCACCTCCACAGGAACTTTTACATTACATGACCGGGGAAACTCCGCTATCAAAACACTTTCTTCAAAATATAGAAGCGTACAACGCCTGCTTCCAAATGACTTCTTCAACACGACATCGTTACTACCACTACCCAATAAATGCCATAAATTTCTGTGAGTATCTTTCATCGGAAATGAAGAAACATAAATTGATCAACGATGCACAAATGTCAGTGGATTGAGACTAGAAGTAGTCCATTTTGTACAGAGGATCTTACACAAATACAATCAGTTGATTCACATATTCAAAACAGCACTAGACACAATGATTTCTGATGACTATAAAGTTATAATTTGAGCCGACAAAGACTCACCTGGATAACACGAACGTTGATGTAATGCACTTCAGATAGAAGAAGTCGCCCACGTAATTGTGGACAGTGAAAGACAAGCAGTGCCATAATTGTACAACAAAGAAGAGAAGGATTTGAAAGTATTGCCGAGACACACCGTTCATATGATGCCCTCCAGTATCCATTAACGTTTCTACACGGAGAGGACGGATATCATTTTGTTGTGGAACAAATCCAATCTGAATCAGGTGAGAAACGAGCAAAAAAGTCACTTCCAACGAGTTCTATGTTTACCGCTTAATAAACAGAGACAATGAAATATACAATCACCTGCTCAACACTCATCGTTTGTTCCAACAATTCGTGGTAGTTATGTATGCAAAAATAAAAACCGAACGGATGCTTTACGTAAGACTGAATCAGAAGAAACTAGGCAAGAAAGAACACATTCACCTCCGTGACGCAACGATAAATGACCTTAACATTGATGACATTGGAACAATGGCACCTTACCCTCATCATACATAGGAAGTCTGACATACTTGCTCGAATACACTGAATATGACATGACCTACACAAAAAGATGTGGACGAGCTGACCTCTTCCAAAATTCACATGCAACTCGTCTTGGCAAGAAATCAAAGAACAACTAACATACGGACAAGTCCCCATGCGTCGACACGACGTAATAGCCAGAGTTTTCCGACAAAAACAAATGAGATTTATTGAAGTCATCACAAAATAACATGTCTTTGGAACCGTTAGATGCTGGAAGTACACAAGCGAATGGCAAAAACTAGGTCGGTACCACTCACACAGTCTCAAATGACTACACGACAAAATTCATCCCACATAATCCACAAAATCATCCATTCTGAATTTATCAATACACAAGAATATCCGGAACTATACTGCATAGTAGTGAAAAACATCATTCACGGATCATGTAGGACATTAAACCTCATACCGCCATATATGCGAGATGAAAAATGTACGAAAGTGCCCAGAACCATTTAACTACACACAAATCGTAGTTGATGGCTATCGCAAATTCAGAAGATGATCACACAAAAAATGGTGGCTTCACAGCATACAGCAACGAACTAGAAATAGATAATCAATATATAACACTCTTCTTCCCAAAATGTTCTAAGCACACGTAAACGTAGAACACTGCAATTCAGTGAAACCAATCAAATATGTCTGTAAATATGTGAAAAAAGGCTGCGATTTGGCAGTATTTCCAATAGTCAACCAAACAAATACGACGAGATCCTCATTTACAGAATGGGAAGATACATCAACAGAACTGAAGCAACGTGGCGGGTTTTTGGTTTTCCGTTTCACGAGCGCGAACCAACTTGCTATATCTAGCAGTACATTTGGAGAATAGGCACAGAGTTTACTACATGGAGACATAACCAGAAAAATTGCAGGCGAACCACCTCAGAACACAACATTAACAGCTTGATACAAACTGTATCAAACGAAACATTACTATTTGTCTACATTCCTATCTATTATACCTTAAACACAACAAGAAAACTCTTTCAACGACGAAATTATGGAATATCACCCAGGAACACCCCCGACCAAGAACCATGGACCTTGCCGTTGGTGGGGACGCTTGCGTGCCTCAGCGGTACAGATAGCCGTACGGTAGGTGCAACCACAACGGCGGGGTATCTGATGAGTAGCCAGACAAACACGTGGTTCCTGAAGAGGGGCAGCAGCCATTTCAGTAGTTGCATGAGCAACTGTCTGGGTAATTAATTTGGCCTTGTAACCTTAACCAAAGGAATCTCGCTGAACTGGTATTGCGAACGGCTGAAAGCAAGAGGAAATAACAGACCTAATTTTTCACGAGGGTGTGCAACTTTACTTTGTGCTTAAATAATGCTGACGTCCTCTTGCATAAAATATTCCGAATGTAAAATAGTCCCCCATTCGGATCTCCGGGCTGGATACTACTCAGGAGGACGTCGTTATCAGGAGAAAGAAAAGAGGAGTTCTACGGAAAGGAGCATGGAACGTCAGATCCCTTAACCGGGCAGGTAGGTTAGAAAATTTAAAAAGGGAATGGATAAGTTAAGTTTGATATATTGGGAATTAATGAATTTGGTGGCAGGAGGAAAAAATTTCTCGTCAGGTGAATACATGGTTATAAATACAAAATCAAATAGAGGTAATTCAGGAGACCGTTTAATAGTTCATAAAAAATAGGAGCGCCCATAATATGCTAAAACAGCGTAAGGCTTGTATCCTTTCTACTTCTGCCATTGTGTTAGATTACTGCACAATTAGTCAAACACGTCCACTACGTTTAGGGCCTCATCTCCCAATCTAATTCCATCAGCATCGCCTAATTTAATGCGCTGCATTCCATTATCCTTGTTTACCTTTCGTTATTGTTCATCTTTCAATACACCGTCCACTCTGTTCAGCTATACTTCCAAGTTCTTTCCTCTCCAAATTTTTCATTAGTATGTTTTACTGTTTGCTCTGTGTACAGTCTCAGTAACATCGAAGCTAAGCTACAACTCAGTCTCCCTCGCTTTTCAGCGATTGTCCTCATTCATGTCCTTCTACTAGTGTAACCGCTGTCTAGTTTCTGTACGAGTTGTGTATTTTATCCCTGTTGCCCCCAGAATTTTTCACTTCACAAAACGACGAAACGCAATACCCTATGATTATAATATCAAACAGTCATAATAGGAATCGGTCATATCACACAAGTACCCCAGCGTAAAAATTCGTAGGTACATGAAAACGAGTTATTACATTGGCTCATTCGAGGGTAAAGGAGATGGTAGACTTCCGTTTCCTGCTAGGGTATTGTGGAAATGCAGTAAGTGAACAAAGGAGATTTTTCATGATTAACTGAAAACCACACCAGCTGTATTATTACACAGTTATGGTGTTGCCGAGTTGTGCTAGAGTCATGACATCAATGGTGCGGTTGGCGTGGGTAATGTTAAAGAATAAATCCAAAAAGTACTGCTCATAAAAATTCTCCCGACCCCTTGGAAGAGGTATGGCAAGAAGATGTGGCCTACTGCGTACAGACAATTTATAGCATGAGTTTAGCACAAGTCGGCAACCGGTCCTAACTCAGTACATGTCTAATAAAACACTTGGGGTGGCCTGTAATTAGTCGTTCACATTAGTGTCATTAAGATTGCAAAAGAAATTGCTTACATATCACTCATGCAACTAAATGTAGAATATTGCTCGACTGTGTGGGACCATTACCAGATAGGTGTAACAGGAGATAATGAAGCTACTCAGAGAAGAGCAACACTGACGCCCACAAGCTTTACTCATAGGATATCATTACAGAACTGAACTGGCATACTCTTCGAGATAGCCGTTTGCTAACGCGAGAAAGCCTAATTACAAAATTTCAAGAACCGGCTTTAAATGATGACTCTAGGGTTATACTGTAGCCCTCTACATATCGCCGCAGTAATAATTGTGAGGACAATATTAGAGTAAGTACCGCTCGCACGGGGCATTTAAACAACCATTCTTCCCGCGCTCTATAAGTGAAATGAACGGAAGGAACCCTAACAACTGGCACAATGATACTATGATGCATACACTCTGCCATGTACATCGCAGTGATTTTCAGAGAATGGATGTAGAGGCAGAATTTAAAAGAGTGAATTCCAGTCAACATTGTCAAAAGCTCTCTCTAAGCCTAGAAATGCTATAAATGTCGATTTCCCTTTCTTTATCTTCTAAGATAATGCTTAAGATCAGTATTGGCTTCCTTGTTCCTATACGCCTTCATCGAGGTTGGCTTGAGTCAGTCTCTCCACCCTCCTGTATATAATTCACTTCAGTATTTTGCAGCCATGACATGTTATTGTTGCTGCGGTCTTCAATCCAGAGACTGATGGATCTCACCATACCACTCTCTCCTGTTCAAGCTTCTTCATCTTCGAGTAACTACTGCAACCTACATCCTTCTAAATCTGTTTAGTGTATTTATGACAAGGTCTCTTACTACGATTTTTACCCTCTGCACTTCTCTCCAGTACTAAATTGAGATTCCTTGATGCCTCAGAACGTGTCTTACCATTATATAATCTATCAGAAACCTTCCAGTTTCACCATGCCTCTTCCACGTATACAACCTTCTTTTACGATCCTTAAACCAAGTGTCAACTGTGATTAAGTTACGCTCTGTGCAAAACTATACCAGGCGGCTTCCTCTTTCATTCTTTACCCCCATTCCATATTCACCGCCGGCCGGTGCGGCCGTGCGGTTCTAGGCGCTTCAGACTGGAACCGCCTGACCGCTACGGTCGCAGGTTCGAATCCTGCCTCGGGCATGGATGTGTGTGATGTCCTTAGGTTAGTTAGGTTTAAGTAGTTCTACGTTCTAGGGGACTGATGACCACAGATGTTAATTCCCATAGTGCTCAGAGCCTTTTGAACCATTTTTTTAACCATATTCACCTTCTACTTTTCCTTCTCTTCCTTTTCCTGCTGTTGAATTCGTCCCCCACCACTAATAAATTTCCGTCTCCCTTAACTATATTAATAATTTCTTTTATCACATCATACATTTTTTCAGTCCCTTCATCATCTGCGGAGCTAGTTTCTACATCTACATCTACGTGATTACTCTACTATTCACAGTTAAGTGACTGGCAGAGAGTTCAATTAACAACCTTCAAGCTGTCTCTCTACCGATTCACCCCCGAACGGCGCGCGGGAAAAACTAGTACATAAATCTTTCTGTGCGAGTCCTGATTTCTCTTATTTTATCGTGATGGTCATTTCTCCCCATCTAGATGGGTGCCAGCAGAATGTTTTCGCAATCGGAGGAGAGTGTTGGTGACTGAAATTTCATGAGAAGTTCCCGTCGCAACGAAAAACGTCTTTGTTTTAATGATTGCCACTCCAATTCACGTATTACGTCTGTGGCACTATCTCTCCTATTTCGCGATAATACAATACAGGCCGCTCTTCTTTCAACTTTTTCAACATCATCCGTCAGTCCCACCTGATACGGATCCCACACAGCATAGCAATACTCCAGAACAGGGCAGACAAGTGTAGTGTAAGCATTCTCTTTAGTAGATTTGCCGCAACCTTCTAAGTGTTCTACCAATGAATCGCAGTCTTTGGTTTGCTCTACTCACAACTTTATCTATGTATCGTTGCAATTTATGTTATTTGTAATGTAATCTTGTACTGCTGTGGTAGGCCTGGGATTCGTGTCTATTTTTGATTCTATAATGCGTTTACTATGCTGTTCATAGTAGATTATCTGCGCTCCTATTTTTTTTATTTATTATTAAACGATCTCCTGCATTAGCCCTCTTTGATTTTTTTATTTATGGCCCTGTATTCACCTGACCAGAAATTTTTTTCCTCCTACCACCGAAATTCACTATTTGCCACTATATCTAACTGTAACCTATCAATTCCCTTTTTAAATTTTCTAACCCGCCTGACCAGTTAAGGGATCTGACACTCCACACTCCTATCCGTAGAATGCCAGTTTTGATAACGACGTCCTCCTGAGTGGTCCGCGCCCGGAGTTTCGAATGAGGGACTATTTTACCTCGGGAATATTTTACCCAAGAGGACGCCATCATCATTTAACCATAAAGTACGGCTGCATGTCCTCTGGAAATATTACAGTTGTAGTTTTCCCTTGCTTTCAGCCATTCGCAGTACTAGCACAACAAGGCGTTTTGGTTAAAAGTTATATGTCCAGATCAGTCAAACATTCAGACTGTGGGCCCCGCAACTACTGAAAAGACTGGTTGCCCCTCTTCAGGAACCACACGTTTGTCTGGCCTCTCAACAGACACGCCTCCATTGTGGTGGCACCTACGGTACAGCTATCTGTATCGCTGAGGCATACAAGCCTCCGCACCTGCCCTCTTTGCAATTGGTTTTATTACATTTTTCTAGAAGTCTGAGGTTGCGTCCCACGTCTCATAGATGTAGTAAACCAGGAGGAATCTCCTGGGCTTCTCCTGGATATCTCAGTGATATAAGCGGTTCTGAGCTAATGTCGTCGACTCTAGGGCTTTGTTTCGACTTAGTTCTTTCAGCGCTTTGGAAAAATTTTATCGCAGAATTATATCTCTCGCTTCATCTTCTTTTACTTCCTCTTCCTTTTCTATAATATTGCCTTTCAGCTTTCCACATTTCCTTACAACTGGTTATCCATGCAGTCTCTTAATATTCATACAGCTGCTTCCCTTTTCTCCAAAGGTCGCGTTAATTTTCCTATAGCTGGTATCTTCCTTTCCCGTAGTTAGTTCTACAGACTCGCATTTGCCCTGTACCCATCCCTGCTTACCACTTCTGCATTTTCTGTCAATCTTTGGAGTGTTTCATTTGCTGCATTTCTTTTCTCCTTTCATCAGATAAGTTCCTTTATCTATTCCCCTGTTTCAGCCATATGTTGGCTAAGGCACCCTATGAGACTCTCCAACTCTTCCATCTTATCCATATGCTTTCTCTTTCAATTCCTAGCTTTATGCAGTTTCTTCAGTTTAATACATAATTCGTAACCAACGAATTATCGTCAGAGCCTACATCTGCCTCTAGAAACGCCTTACAGTTTAAAATCTTGTTTCGTAGTCTGTGTCATCCGTTATATAAACAATTTGAAACCTTGCGGTGTCTCCACGTCCCTTCCACGTATACAGCCCCTTCAAAATTCTTAAACTAAACGTTAGCGATGATTAAATTATGCTCTGTGCAAAATTCTACCAGGAGGATTCTTCTCTCATTCCATTTCCCCAGCCGGCCGGTGTGGCCGAGCTGTTCTAGGCGCTTCAGTCTGGAACCACACTGCTGCTACGGTCGCAGGTTCGAATCCTGCCTCGGGCATGGATGTGTGCGACGTCCTTAGGTTAGTAAGGTTTAAGTAGTTCTAAGTTCTAGGGGACTGATGACCTCCGATGTTAAGTCCCATAGTGCTCAGAGCCATTTTTCCATTTCCCCAGTCCATATTTTGCTACTGTTTTTCCTTCTCTTCCTTTTACTACTATCGAATTCCAGTCCCCAGTCGGAGTTAAAGTTTTCTGTCCCTTAAACATGTGAATAATTAATTGTATCTCAACATACATTCTTTCAGTCTCTTCACTATCTGCAGAACTAGTTGGCATAGGAACCTGAACTACTGTGGTTTGTGTTGTTTTCGCCTTTATGCACTACGGTAACGTAATTGACAGGCTATAAATTGGTCATGCCAAACAATAAAATATTTTCAATAAGCATATTATTGTATGTCATTTGTCTGTTTTGTGTAGCAACAGATTTGGCTACGTTTAGGTACTGGGAGACGGGATCGGCGTTTCGACTTGCTCCTCTTCTGACTATTCAGTGACGCGCCACCAGTCTTACCGGACGCCAGTTAGAAGACTCTAGACGAGTAACACTGCAACAGGAGAGCTCCACTACCGGCTGTAGTTGTATTTCACTGTCCAGTACGGAGACTCAGTTTCCTTATCGTTAAATGTAGCTCTTGCATTGCCTTTACGTTACCTTAAGCACACATCAGACAATTTTGTTAGAGTAGCACTTCTTATCTGGAGATGCTGATTACCTTTCGTAAGAAGCTTTATCTGCACTTAATATGTTTGCGTGTGTGAAGCTTGATTGGACACAGAGGAGGAAAGGCCGAACACTTCTGTAACCTACTTGTGAAGTACGAAACAGATTCCTTTGAAAAGAACTGGATACGTATCTTGACCTTGGTATACGATTCTCAGAATCTTGTCTCAAACTGAAGGTAAAACTCTCAGCCCTTTCCTAGATCCGGATGGCGTTCCCACAACTCTGCTTGGACCAAATTTTAAAAGTAGCATCTGCTAACGACGTCTTATATTGGCCTCGACTGAGAAGCATTAAAGGTTTCTCCGTCTAAGACAGCCTATTGCCAGCCCTGTTTGATTAACCGAAAAACTCAAATTATAAATTTCTGGTTCCATCCGCATTCAGACAATATGTGTATCACCTAATAGCTCAAATTTCATGAACGAAAATTTAAAAAATGCAAAATATATCGATAAAAATTGTGAGTAGGCTTCCACCTCCGCCAGCAAAAATATTTCAAAACTTTGCCAGAACGAAGACTGTAAGTATCCCAGATTGTGTGCTGAGCGTCGCAACTTAGGATGTGGTCCGACAGAATTTCAGAAATGTAAACTGCATTTCGCGATTTGATAACCATTCTCTGCTGTATAATTGATTAAAGAAATCTCAGACGTCTTCCTCCGAATGACTGCAAACTTTAGTCGTATGACAAGCAAAAATGAACATTGGATATTAGTAATGAAATCTCGCCAATGGCGGATTGGTGCCACATACAAGTCTTGCGTCTTTGTAATACCGCGGCTGCCCTAGCAGTAAAATGTAGCTGTCACAAGACGTCTGTAAGATGTGCATTATTGAACATTCAGATGAACGTGTCAGCCAGTGGATTACTGCAAAGGTTTTTGAATTAGAGTGGCAGCTTATTGCCAATTGATGCAGCAGTATACAGCACACCTCTCTGCACAAGAGTTAAGGAAGTCCAATCGTAATGCTGGTTTGATTTCTGCCAAGTATTAACCGATTGAAAGCTCCTTATTCTTGGGAATAAGCTAACATTGTTAACAGGAAATGACAGTAATATATATATATATACACACACATATATATATATATATATATGTATATATATATATATTGAGAGACCAATGTCAAAATACCCAGACTCATGACAGGTTGCGACAAGAGGTTCGCGAACTTACACCACTTATTGCCCGAACGGCTCCTTTCTGAGCGAAAAATGTCATTTTAGAATGGGAAGAGTTACCCCAAAATATAATACCATACGACATAAGCGAATGAAAATAAGCAAAGTGGACTAATTTTCGTGTCGAACGATCACTCACTTCAGATACCTTTCCAATAGTAAAAACGGGAATATTAAGCCTGAACAAGGTCCTGAACATGGGCCTTCCACGACAGTTTACTATCTATATGTATAGTCTTACTGTGATTTAGCGTTAGTTCATTCTCTACAAGCCATGAACTTAGGTCATGTACTGCACTATTTGAAACTGAGCCAGTGTTGCACACAACATCCTTTACTACCAAGCTAGTGTCATCAGCAAACAGAAATATTTTAGAGTTACCCGTAATGCTAGAGGGCATATCATTTACATAAATAAGGAACAGTGGCTCCAACACTGATCCCTGGGGCATCCCCACCCCCACCCACTTGAACGTGCCCCACTCAGACCCCACATCACAGCCACTATCGACATTGTGAATAAGGACCTTTTGCTGTCTGTTGCTAAAGTAAGAGGTCAACCAATTGTGAGCTACTCCCCGTATTCCATAACGGTGCTACTTCTGGAGCAATATTACGTGATCAACACAATCAAATGCCTTAGTTAAATCAAAAAATATGCCAAGCGTTCGAAATCTTTTGTTTAACTCATCCAATACCTCACAGAGAAACGAGAATGTAGCATTTTCAGTTGTTAAACGGCTTCTAAAGCCGAACTCTACATTTGACAGCAAATCGTTTGATAGAAAATGATCAATTATCCTTACATAACAACTTTTGCGAACACTGATGGCAGAAAAAGAGGTTTAAAATTATCTACAATATCCCTTTCTCCCTTTTCACAAAGCGGCTTTACTACCGAGTACTTTAATCGTTCAGGAAACTGATCATTTCTAAAGGAAAAATTACAGATATGGCTACATATAGGGCTAAGATGTACAGCAGAGTAATTTAATATTCTACTACACACTCCATCATTACCATGAGAGTTCTTAGTCTTTAGTTATTTAATTATTGACTCAATATCCCTCTTGCCTGTATCACAGAGGAGTATTTCAGACATCAATCTCGGAAAGGCGTTCGCCAAGCAACTTATACTATTCCCTGTAGAAACTAAATTTTTATTTAATTTACCAAACATGCTCAGAAAATGATTGTTGAATACTGTACATACATCTGATTTATCAATAACAGAAATATTTTTACTATGAACTGACTTTATACCGTCGATCTTGTGCTGCTGAGCAGACACTTCCTTCACAACTCACCATATGGTTTTAATTTTATTCTGTGAATTAGCTACTCTATTTGCATACCACATACTCTTTGCCTTCCTAATAACATTTAAGCACCTTATAATACTGTTTGTAATAGGCTACTATAGCTTGATTGTGGCTACTTCTAACGTTTTTATATAACCCCGTGTAGAACGTTCTCTCTCAAAGAGAATGAGAAATGTGTTAAGGAAAGCATTCTCTTTATCATTTATGTTATCAGCACTATAAACATCTTTCCCCTCTTGTTCCTTGACAAGGTTTAAAAAACTCTCTATTGCTGTTGGATTGACTTTCCTACATAGTTTGTAATTAAATATGACATTTGTTTGAGTACATCCTCAGAAGGTGAGCCCTTAGTTAGAGAGACTTCCTTTAAACATGTATACCTATCAGCCGACTTCAATCTAAAAATGGTGCACCTCTAACACCAACAACTACAGGAATTTTTCCATGTGTGATCCAACGACCACCACCCACTACACTGTCACCTTTAAGCTTTGCCAGCCTCCCCTTCGAATACCTATTGAGGTGCAGACCATGCCTAGTGAATCCCGATCTACTGATAGACATAACTGGCACCACTGAGATGTGACCCATGCCTGCTGCCATCAGCCCCCTCCACAACCCCACGTTAACGCGCCCGACAGCCGCATTAAGGTGAGGCCGATCATGGCCTTTAAACAGTTGCACGAAATGCACATTAGTGCCACCAGTTTGCGTAGCTGTCTCCACCAGGTCACCACCTACATCATATTCCTCGTCCTTATCAAGACTGTTCCCTGCTCCACCCACTATCACTACCTGATTTTCCTTCGTACATAACTCCCCTATGCTGTCAGTCACTTGAGCCAAACCTGCACTAGGCTTCACAATGCTGGTGACCTGGTACTCACTCCCCAACACTTCCTGCAACTGCTGGGCCTCACCTCTACCTAGTAGCAGAACCTTCTTCTTTCTGTTAGACTTTGCAACTGACCTAGGCCTCCTAATTTCTGATGACTGCTGCGTGTTTCCTACATCTACAGCTACACGAGGCTCCTCTCCATTTAACTCTAACAGTTGGTCAAATCTATTGCATATACGCAAAGTATAACTGTCTGAATACTTCCTCTTCCTGTCTGTCTTCTTGCCAACTGTCAGTTCCCATTCCCCACCATCCTTCACCCTCCTCAACCTATCTAGTTCCTCCTTTGCGCGTTGTAACTGCACCTAAAGACCACAGATCTCACGCTCCTGCTCCTCTATCAACTTATTTCTACTACAGATTCTGCATTCCCACGAGAGGATCTCGCTAAAATGCCCACTGGCTTCCCCGCTGCATTCCCATCAATGAAAATACTTTGAATCAAACACCGTAACCCAAAATTCACAAACATACGACAGAGACCACACTTCTCACTAATGGTTAAATTTTACAACAACTGAAAAAACTATACGCCAACGTTGCCAAAGTTCAGTTACACCAGTAGAACTATTTAAAGAACTAACAATATCGGTCTCGAAATTCTCTGTCTACTAAGAAAGAAACTACTTGTATTAATACTACTACACCACAGCTAATACCAATACCAACAAAATTTCACAAAATTGTTAGCTAAAACAAAAATATTCGAACAGCCACTAGAAAACTGAATGAGGCTAAAAAACTGAATGAAAATTTTATTGAAATATTTCACGGGAAACAATAAGGAAAGTCAGTTGAAAACTAAAGCATGGAGTTTACTAAACGACTTCAACCCACAGAAAACTCTAAAAAACACAGCGAGTGAACGTTTCCAAAAGTTTATTAAATGATTATTTCGCCACAAACGGCACGAAACACCACTGAAAACTATTAAATTTAATGACTGTGTAACAGTGCACAAATAAGTTTGTCAGTACTTAGCTTTATAACCGCTACAGATGCAGTGCACGCTACGGTCTGGAACCGCGCGACCGCTACGGTCGCAGGTTCGAATCCTGCCTCGGGCATGGATGTGTGTGATGTCCTTAGGTCAGTTAGGTTTAAGTAGTTCTAAGTCTAGGGGACTGATGACCTCAGGTGTTAAGTCCCATAATGCTCAGAGACATTTGAACCATTTTGAACCGAAAGGTGGAACACAAAATTGATGACTCCTACCACCAAATATGAAGGTCGTATATTTTCTAGATTCTGGTGTTTAGCTTCACCTGCCAGAACGAAAATTTTAAATCAATACTTGTATAGTATTTGAAACCATGGAATTTTTGAGCCTGTTCATCAGTATATTCAGATCTTGTGCCTGCAGGTACATTATTTTATTTATGGCTAGTGCATCAAACACGAAACTAGTACTTCCATTAGGTTCCTACTGTTCCAACGTAATCATTTGAATTTATTTAGGTAATTACTGCAGTTACAACGGATATAGCAGCACATAGCTTACAAACTTGGAAAAAATGTCACATAGTGCAATAACATATTTGATATCTCCACGTTTAGTCAGATATGGACCAAAATATAACAGCTACGATTTCAAGTGGTTTTCTATGCAAAATAGAGTGCAATTCAGTCTTACTAGTTTTGCTGGTCGATTTTGTTTTTTGAGAGATGACACAAGTGCTTAGTAATCGATGTCCATTTCGTCGCATATTGGGCAAGCAGCAATAAATCACAGTTTCCTTACATACTTTGTGGTAACATAGTGTCACCAGTCACGATGTGTATACCAAACATGTTTATGTACACTTTCATTCGAAATGCACTCACTCCAAGTGTTTGTGTTGACATGTTTCCTACAGAACAGTACGTCATTGCGTAAGATGGAATATTGCTCCAAACTGCTTGTATTACTCGGTTTCAACTATGTTCTCACCTTGTGCCAGCGTGTATAAACTTCTTGTAATTCTTTCATCATGTTTCTGCACGTGTCAATGTGGTACTGTTGGTAGTGTTTTTCTTCTATGAGTAAAACCTGAAGTCTGTTACTTGTTCTAGTTGTGCCTTCCTCCAACCAAAAGCATACACAGTGTTTCTTAAGTAAACCTAGTAATGCTGTGGTGTTCAATAATTGGTCTGGAACGAAATGCTGGAAGATTGAGCAGAGACTGGAGAACGCTTTTAACTGCCTCTTAGTGTTTGATACGGGAAATTCTTGATTGTACCAAGTTTTTCAAGATGTGATCATATTCATGATGAGGACATTATACGGCCTAAAAATTTGATGTCGTTTTTTCGCAACCTTAGACTTTTGTATATTTTCCGTTACTCCTGCTTCATAAAACTTCTATAGCATTCTTTCTAGAATATTTAGATGTGCTTCCCAAGTATCGGTTGCTGTAATAATGTTGTCAATATATTATTATAGTTTCTAGCAATTCTGGACCTAGTACTGTGTCTAAACCAGTGATCAGCAATGCAAAACTGACATTAAATCCGAAAGGTAGGGCCGCCGCGGTGGCCGAGCGGTTCTAGGCGCATCAGTCTGTAACCACTCGACTGCTACGGTCGCAGGTTCGAATCCTGTCTCGGGCATGGATGTGTGTGATGTCCTTAGGTTAGGTAGGTTTAAGTAGTTCTAAGTTCTAGGGGACTGATGACCTCAGAAGTTAAGTCCCATAGTGCTCAGAACCATTTGAACCGAAAGGTGGAACACAAAATTGATAACTCCTACCATCAAAAATGAAAGTCGTATATTTTCTAGATTCTGGTGTTTAGCTTCTCCTGCCAGAACGAAAATTTTAAATCAATACTTGTATAGTATTTGAAACCATGCAATTTTTGAACGTTTTCGTCAGTATATTCATGCCTTGTGCCTACAGGTACATTATTTTATTTATGGCTAGTGCATCAAACACGAGACTAATACGTCCTTTAGGTTTGCTTATCGCTAACAATTAATTGCAGTATGGTGATATAGATGGTTGAATTATGTTGCATTCTAGCATTAGCTTGTTCTCATCACTCACTGCTGATCGCTTTGACCAGTGAATCATATACTTGTTGTGAGAAAATACATTATCGCAGCGAACTTCCATACTGTAAATATAGGTTTTAATAGCGCCTGGTTTTCGTGTAAATACCTGTACATAGTGTAGTAATAAATCATATTACTTACCTTATTGTTCCTTTGTAGTTACTGTAGATTCAATCACTGTATCACCTACGTCGCCTTTTCAGCCCGACATTTCAACTATTTTTATGGGGAGGCTAACCTTATGACTGACATTATCGCCTAAAAATTATATACGATTGCTCCGGCAGTATTTGCATTAAATATCTCTTTTTCTCTCTAGACTTGCTTCAATGATTTCGCCACTGAGAGTCAAGAAACATTTTCGTAATGACACCTCACTTATTGTGCTTTTCTCTCTCAAAACATCTACGCCTGTCAGCCCATCGTAACGAATCGATCAGTTACTATTAACGGGCATTCCATCACTCTATTCGCTAACTGAATTGTCACAAAAACCTGCATCATAACGCCATGTGACTAAATGGCAACAGCGCTCACGTTTCGTCTTTTCTGTACGGGGATATATGGAACGGGACCTAATTCCTTCATCCTCTCATACAAATTGTGTGATATGGCACATATTGCTGCCCATGCTTTTATAATGACTGTGGCTGGTGCGCCACCCGCAATAGCTTGTGTTGTGCTCTGTATCATTTCGTTGTTTGGGCCACAACATTTTTTTTATTTTCTTCTGCTAATTCATCATGCAGATCTATGTTTACATTGTACGTTAATAGCAATAAGGATCTGCTTGGTTACTACCTGGTTTATTATGGATTTTGTAATTAATTTGCCACTAGGTGTTGCCCCCGTTAAGATCTCGCTTGAAGCTTATTTTTTACTAGGCATAGATTGTAGCGCTTTCTGCTACATTTCAGAAAGTAGAAAGGCGTATCATTTGGCTGTTATTTGTTTATCCATTATCTAAAACATGGCCAAGTTGTCGTAATGCAAGCGTCAGTCCAGCTTATGTCTACTATCAGTTCTTCCTTTTTTGTAGTCGCATGGGCCATGAGTT
The DNA here is from genome assembly GCF_023864345.2 of Schistocerca serialis cubense. Classification (NCBI taxonomy): domain Eukaryota; kingdom Metazoa; phylum Arthropoda; class Insecta; order Orthoptera; family Acrididae; genus Schistocerca; species Schistocerca serialis. The sequence goes on from NC_064641.1 coordinate 524,076,338, forward strand.
AGTTTCCACTCGACTGCACGATCATCTAGCTTCAAATGGCTCAAATGGCTCTAAGTACTCTGAGGCTTAACATCGGAGGTCATCAGTCCCCTACACTTAGAACTACTTAAATCTAACTAACCTAAGGACATCACACACATCCATGCCCGAGGCATGATTCGAACCTGCGACTGTAGCAGCAGCGCGGTTCCGGACTGAAGCGCCCAGAACCACTCGGTCACAGCGATCATGTAGCAATAAAACTTTTCGATCTTCGTTGCGGATCTGAACAGTTAACTCTGTTCAAGCAAAATCTTGCGGAACATGAAAATATGTGAAAATTTCATTACTACACCCAGATTATACAGTATGGCATTGGTGTAATAGAACAGGGTTTTGTTATGCGTGTTACATAGGTGGTTGATGTCATGTACAATATTATCAGAGAGTGGAATTATTGAAAAGTCAAGCATTGCAACCAGCTCAATGGGCGCGTTATGAAAACATACATTACCGTACAGCATATTACTATCGTTCTTGGCTTCGAAACTGTCTTTCGTGTTCACTGAAACATAACTGTAATTCAGATGCAGGTTGTCGAACGGACACAAATGAGGACTTCTACTACCTGCGTCAAAATTCAGTTGTGTTCGTGAGTGATGTGAGGTTATAAGACCATTTCGGTGCCTTTTTTACATAAATTCTTTTAAATTTCTTCACATACTTGACAAATTTGTTTTGTGATAGTCCATCTTCCACCCAAGATGGCCGCCCAGTCGGTTGGAGAGTGGTGTGGCTCCACATTCAAATGCAGTTTTCCTAGCCAAAAATTTGATTATGGACGGTTATCATTACTTAACTGGCACGGGGAATGTTCTCTTACATAGTACGTTCTCGTTTACTCATTAGGTACTGTAAATAAAACAGAGAGAGTAATTAAAGTTCTTGTAGTGCGTTCGTCCGTTGCCACTGTTCCGTGCGTGAGCGGTGAGGCCATCGAGCTCCCGCCTGCCGAAACGAGGAAGCCACGTCGGCTCTTGTGTGTCAGCCCGCCGCGCCGCGCATTGCGCTGCGACACTCGCTATAACCCGTTCATCATCAGGATAAACCTGATGTAAACATTGCACTATCTATTCTTGCGCGTTTGCTGGAACCTCATTGGATTTCCGTTTCACGAGGATTGCAGCCAAGCTGTCTCGAGTACTGTCAAGTTCGATGATAGGGTTGCGTTTTATGCTGTGCATTACGCGCACATCAGAAAATGGCTCTGAGAACTATGGGACTTAACATCTGAGGTCATGAGTCCCCTAGAACTTAGAACTACTTAAACCTAACCAACCTAAGGACATCACACACATCCATGCCCTAGGCAGGATTCGGACTTGCGACCGTAGCGGTCGCGCGGTTCCAGACTGACGCCCCTAGAACCGCTCGGTCACACGGGCCGGCCGCGCACATCGACTTAGCGATAATAAGGGACAACAGCTTTATAGGTGCATCTAACTTGCATAGCACTGGCCGGTCAGTTGGTACAGCTAGCCTGCAGTGACTTCGCCAGCTGCAATTTACACGTAAAAAGAGAAGAGCAGAGAAGCAATACAGCTTAGACTGTAACTGCAAATCTCCCGCAATACGCTCCTTAGACGACCAGACGAAAAGTACAGCACGTTATCGTTGATAGCTAACGTGTTATTGTAATTAAAAACAAAAATGATGGAAATTCCTGACTTAATCACAGCGTAATATTTCTGCGTAAGCTGTGTGTAACGTGAGAGACTATTGAAGGATTTCACCATACAGTTAAGCTTTGAAGCCACTGAAGGTATTATTACAGTGAGTCGTCTGGTAATCTCTTAGTTCCTTTCTTATCCGAACAAGAGAAACGTATTTCAGTTCTGGAAGTGTCACCTGTTACGTTGATAACGAGCGAATCCACAACAGAATCCACGAAGCCAACCAGGCCCAGCATTTTTTCTTCCTCTTTTATGACGAGCCGGTATATACCCCGGCAGCGTTCGGTAGTGACGTGTGAAAAAGCTGCTTGCGTTAGTTCCAGTACGTTTGGCAGCTTAACAGTCTTGTTACTTCTCGGTCCAAATCCCGCAGCGTGGCTCCAGATCAGTTCTGTTGGATTCATATTGTAATGGTATAGTAGCAAAGTAAAAATGCAGCATTTGTATGATGTACTCGATTCTGTGAAAATGGTTGTTTTTCATGTTTCTGCGTTAGTTACCTACCTCTGTGGTATAAAAAGATGGACATAGTCCAAATAAAGAGGATTTGGTTTTCCCTTTTTGCCTTCAAAAATAAATTGCTATGTTTTCTTAATTTAAACAACTTTTATGAACAGTCTTTCACAAAACATCGATAATTAAGAATTTATTTGAAATGGAAACAGGAATTCTGCTTACAATGAGTAATTAGAAACAAGATGTGCATTATTCACAAAAAATGATGACGAGTTTTGTAATTACGATGAAAGGTACCTTCTGTTTAGTTATGCATCGTTACATTTTTGTATCTCTCTTCCTCTGTTTCCTTCTATGGATACTAGAGCGTGCCGGACGTGTGTTTGGCCAAGTCGCCTCATTGACGCGGGCTTGCCCACTTGATACATTGCTCGAAAGGATTGAATTTATGGGGCCGGCCCGACGTTTAGTTAAATGATCTGATGATTATTATGTTAATATTGCGCAACGGATAACGCGGGGGAGGGCTCGAACAACCAAGTGGACAAGTCAGTAAAGGCCACGCTCTATCATGATCTATAAGGACACCACTTTGTTGGTAACATTGCTCTCTACACAGGACTGGGGTTTGTAATGATCAGCCGGCCGGAGTGGCCGAGCGGTTCTAGTCGCTACAGTCTGGAACCGCTCGACTGCTACGGTCGCAGGTTCGAATCCTGCCTCGGGCATGGATGTGTGTGATGTCCGTAGGTTAAGTAGGTTTAAGTAGTTCTAAGTTCTAGGGGACTGATGACCGCAGAAGTTAAGTCCCATAGTGCTCAGAGCCATTTGTAATGATCATTAAATTCGTGACATTGCTCTCTACAGAGGACTGGGGTTTGTAATGACCACTAAATCCATGACATCAAGTTTATAGGTCATTTATCGTCTAGATCCCAGAAATTTTACCAACTTAATATGAAATTTAATATCTATATTCTCCAAAACTTCATAAATTCAATAATTGCAGCAAACAAAGTCAAGTCAAATATCTTCGAGTTATTTCTTCCACTGAAGGTGCTTAAACTAACAGGCATCTCGTTTCTGCTTAAGCACTGGGAAAGAGGATTGGACTACGTTGCTGCCCTTGTGGTCTGTCTGCTGGGACAGTGATCGAAACTCGCACCCGAGATTACTACTAGGACCGAATAACAAAAATTCTCTTTGGTGGAAAAATGGGGGAACAAAGCAGACACAAACATCTCCCATATTCACAAAAGAAAGCAAATTCTTAAAAAATAGAACATCCTGTGAAATACGGCACATGCAAAAAATCAGTTAGCAGCACACGTAAGCATCCTCACCTTAACTAATTTCCAAGAACGAACTGGTAGCTCGCTGGTAGTGCAGTTCGACACCACGTGGATGACCGATACCAACAGCTAATTTCTTTGTACTCACCCTTCTGTTCGTTCTTGCTTTCCATACTATACAATAATTCACACACTCAACCTATTCTTTATCAACATACTTAGACCGTGCAGCTTGCAAATGGGGGTTAAAAAGAAACCGTGAACAAAATTTATGAGATGAGCTGGAAAAATTTTACGTCACACTTAAGTATGTCACACACGCATCTCCTACCAGGTTTCACACGGAATCGTCATCCAAATTACTCATCAGCCGTTACGACCACGTGTTGACTAGGCGGGGTGAGGCCCCAGGGTACTTTAACATTGCAAAAATGTGCTGCTTCTAAAAGTGAAACTATACAATTTTTTTTAGAGCTATTTCTGCTCTCGTGTGCTGAAGGCACCAAGTGTTTGCAGCACTATAATGGGATAACACGAGCCCCCATGCTCGCCTCCGAAAAAGAAACCCTGACAACTTTAATTGTAAGGCAAAATTTGTAAAAAAAAAAAAACATTGATGTATGGCCGTAATGACACGCTAACTGTTTCAATCCCGAAAAAGAGCGGATTAGTAACAGTGTAAAACATAACACCTCATCCCACGATGAAACTGGTGGCAAAGACGGACATGGAGGGGAGGGGGACCTGTTACCAACCCCGGACTATCCCCTGGCAAACAGGTGCATCATCTCTGTCTTTACTCCAGGCTTAGGTTGGCACTAACCGACCTACAGGGGACCACATCTCTGCCTTGGAACTACTAGCAGACGATGGTTCAAATGGCTCTGAGCACTATGGGACTTAACATCTTAGGTCATCGGTCCCCTAGAACTTAGAACTACTTAAACCTAACTAACCTAAGGACATCAGAGACATCCATGCCCGAGGCAGGATTCGAACCTGCGACCGTAGCAGCCACGCAGTTCCGGACAGCAGCGCCTAGAAGCGCACGGCCACCGCGGCCGGCACTAGCAGACGAACTTTTAATATAAACCCCAAACTTAATCAACCCAAAGCAACGTAGTGGGATAAGGGAGAGGAAGTGCTTTTATGTAATTATGAATTGAATTAAATAAACAGGTAGTACATTTCTTCACTCGAGATATCACACTATTTAAACTAAAAAAATTTTAAACGTATAATACAACAGAAAACCTAATCGTAATGAGATGGAACAAACTGTTCCCTCTCAGCGAAATGCAGGTACTTAGAGCTGAACGAGGAAAAAAAAGTTATTCTGGTGAGGTTTGCACCAACACATGCATACCTGTATATGGTTTACGTTCTATTAAGCTAATGACTGCACTACACGTTCTACGCGAGTTTTTTTATAAACTGCATCATATGCAACGTTGGGAAAACTTCATAGCCGATTATCTCCGTAAATTTATGAAAAACATTAAGAACAGCCCACTTCTCGGCGCTTTTTAATCGTGTTCCACGGGTGTGTTTCACTACGGAACAGAAAGCAGCCCAAGCCACTTTTATGGCGGCCATTAACAGCGCGAAAATCAGAGCACAACGCTGCAGAGGCTGTGTCTGTACACGATTATTGAAATAAAAACTACGTAGCTAAAGAGTGATTAAGAAAAACGTTGGTGGCCGGTAATACATTTGAATATCTTAAAGTTTCGTTCAACGTAACTTAGTAATAAGATATCTAGCACATAAGTAGGACCTACTTCCAAGGGCATAACAACCCCAGTGTACTTGTGCTACAGCTTCAAACCAATCGTGCGTTTGTGTTTGTTTACATCAGGTTGATTCTTATGATGAAGGGATTATAGCCCTAACGCCCACCAGCTGCTCCGTGCCGCGCCGTCGACGTCAGCAACTGCCGCCGCCAGCTGTGCTGTCGATAAACAACCGCCTGCCTACACTCGGCCCTGGATTCCAGCAGACGAGGCAGCGACACCACCACACCAGAGGCCGGCGGAAGTTGGAGGACAGCATGGAGTAAGACGCTAGCTCAAGGCATCAACGTCACACCTGGGATGAGACACGCGGAGGAAGAACTCAAGAACTTGTGCCCATTTCCCAGGTCAAAAGATAACAGCCATAGACAAAATACTGAGCCAAATGGGAATGGAACTAAAAGTTCAGCACACTTCAGCTGCTCTGTGAACCATCTTTAGAGACAGAACGTTTCAACTGAAGACAAATGGGTCAAATGGCTCTGAGCACTATGCGACTTAACTTCTGAGGTCATCAGTTGTCTAGAACTTAGAACTAATTAAACCTAACTAACCTAAGGACATCACACTCATCCATGCCCGAGGCATGATTCGAACCTGCGACCGTAGCGGTCGCTCGGTTCCAGACTGCAGCACCTAGAACCGCAGGGAACTGAAGACATAAAGTCTGAAAATGAGTCCGTGATCTTATTTTTGGCACTTTCATATTCAGGTCCGTCTTGATCACATAAATTTTTACGTTTCACTATGACCAGTTTCGGCTAGTGCCATCTTCATATCATAAAATATTCTGATGTAGTATTAACGTCAAACTGAACATGTAGGTACATAGTAAGTGCACTTACATGTCCATCGTTTTGTACCATAGAGGTAGATAACTATCGTAGAAAGTGCACTTACTGTGTACCTACATGTTTAGTTTCACTTTGATACTACATCAGAATATTTTATGATCAGAAGATGGGCAGTAGCCGAAACCGGTCATAGTGAATTGTAAAAATTTATGCAACCAAGACTGACCTGTAAAATAAAGAAACAAAACGTTTCTCTTAGCTTTCTTAATAACTAGCCTTGAAGTTAAGCTGTCCTACCAAAATGATCAGAACAGGCGATTAAGATTTGAACTACAGAGAGCGTAGAATACATTTAAAGACTTACAAATACAAACTCTGCAAGAGAAGGCAGAGACATCAGAGGACGAAAATAGGGAACTCAGTGTAGCGAACCACGATTATCAAAAGCAAATTAGAGAATTAACTGATAAAGTCACAGAACAATTCCAAACACTAGCACAGACATTGACTTATGCTGCCGCCTTAACAACAGAGCTCAAAACCAAAGAACAGGCTCAAACTAAACAGGCGTCAACACTATATATATCAAATCGATGGCAAATCAAGACGCCAAAGATGTACGACAGAGACTGTCATCCAGAACATAAACTCCAGTAAAGAGAATCTACATATCAAATAAATCAGAACTACCCAGACTGCACTTGTAGTAAAAACGGCAACACCGGAGAATCCTCGGAAAATAACAAAGAAAACGAAAGACCTGCACAGCACTGTCTGTGAAGGGCCGTGAAAACGCAAGCCACTCGTAACAGTATATCACCTGCCTGAAATACTTACTAACGAGGAGTTTCTAGAAATGGTTTATGAGCAGAACCTGAGTGGTGACACCACGAAAGAATACTTCGGCAGAGAAGTAAAGTGAAGGTATAAAAAGAGGGCCTAAGGGAAGGGTTTTCGATCATCAGGTACTGGAGCTCAGCCCCCACCAGTAAAGAGTCCTAACAGAAAGACGGCGAGTGTACGCAGACTTCGAATCACTATCTGTAAAAGACTGATTTACATCAGTGTTCTAGGTGTCGTGATCTAGGATATTTGACTAAAACCTGTAGAAAGGCCGACATTACGTGTGCCAAGTGTGGCAACCAAGGACACAAGCGCACTGACTGCACGTCCACAATGGCTTGTGTCTGCATCCCGCGCAAATACAGAGGCCGGGTCTGCAATAATTCTAAACGAAGTGACTGTCAAACCTATACATAACTGCATCACTGTATAGACAGTGGCAGCGAAAATTAACACACAAGAAACAAACATGAACATTCAAAGCCGATCACCCGAAGCACACAAATACAGATCACCATCAACAATACAAATTTACAAACAAAACTGACTCCCTCATACACAATTTCATCCAACCGAAGAACATCACATCACACATACATCAAACGAACACGAACCGGAATCACGATCACATGGAAACGCCTGCGACACACGTAAATGTGAGCAATACATCAAACCAGTCAAGTTTGTCTCGGGTAGCACTCTCCACAAAAGAAACAAGGAATAGACAGATACGTAGAGCCTGAGTAAATAGACGCTGAGGCAATCAGGCCACAAATCAGAACTATCTAACCCAGACTTGTAAAAGTAGACAAACTAGATGAAGCTAAATTTGAGGGAGACACATGAGACATTTGCAACGATGTCAACTTGCATCAAGAAACAACTACCACTCCAAACATCAACAAAGACACTATAACACTTACGGTGTGTCCAACACAAATCACCGCTGACACCACAGTGAAAAACGTGTGAAGGCAAAAAGCGTTGAAGAAGCGTGTGGCAAAATGAAGTGCAACCATATGGCATCCCAAAAAGATCTCAAATGTCTCACAAACAGAGTCCAAACCACAAACTAACCAGACATACAGAATCGTCCTGAGGACAGAGAATATTCCTACATCAGCAGAGCCGCTGCTCGACCACATGCTGCAGGTCTGCCTGCGTGGGGCACGATCATTCGACTTGGACAATATATATACAGATCATGTAAGAGCACACGGGTGAACATATTTCGATTAGTTACAGACAGGCAGTAAATGCTTTGTACACGTAAAAAGCCCCGAACACATAGACAAAAGAAGGAATATCTTACAATATAAAGTAAAAGACAATAGTACATTAGCGCTGAAATCCAGAAAATAACACAAGACTTACAGGCAGACATCATGTGCTTAAAAGAACCTTGCAACAGAAATGGGCACCTAATATGCCTACCAAAACATGCTACCATAATCACAGGCAGCCATAACTATAAGGCTGCCATAGTAATTTTAAACATAGCTTAAAGCATAATTAAGAGACAGACGAAATACCCTCAGACTTCAAGAAGAATATAATAATGCCAATACCAAAGAAAGCAGGTGTTGACAGATGTGAAAATTACCGAACTATCAGTTTAATAAGTCACGGCTGCAAAATACTAACGCGAATTCTTTACAGACGAATGGAAAAACTAGTAGAAGCCGACCTCGGGGAAGATCAGTTTGGATTCCGTAGAAATATCGGAACACGTGAGGCAATACTGACCCTACGACTTATCTTAGAGGAAAGATTAAGGAAAGGCAGACCTACGTTTCTAGCTTTTGTAGACTTACAGAAATCTTTTGAAAATGTTGACTGGAATACTCTCCTTCAAATTCTGAAGGTGGCAGGGGTAAAATACAGAGAGCGAAAGTCTATTTACAATTTGTACAGAAAGCAGATGGCAGTTATAAGAGTCGAGGGACATTAAAGGGAAGCAGTGGTTGGGAAGGGAGTGAGACAGGATTGGAGCCTCTCCCTGATGCTATTCAATCTGTATATTGAGCAAGCAGTGAAGGAAACAAAAGAAAAATTCGAAGTAGGTATTAAAATCTCTGGAGAAGAAATAAAAACTTTGATGTTCGTCGATGACATAGTAATTCTGTCAGAGACAGCGAAGGACTTGGAAGAGCAGTTGAACGGAATGGATAGTGTCTTGAAAGGAGGATATAAGATGAACATCAACAAAAGCAAAACGAGGATAATAGAATGTAGTCGAATTAAGTCGGCTGATGCTGAGGGAATTAGATTAGGAAATGAGACAAAGTAGTGTAACCTCCCCACAATGAAATGTACTGACAATGGCAACAAAAAATGTGAAATTCGCAATCTGACTCAAATATAAATCCTTCAAAAAATTAAAGTCCATTCAGTGACAAGAAAATTCAATTAAACCGAAATATCGGTCTTTGGCCCTGTGTAAAAACAATCAGAATTAAAGTCTTACCTCAGAATAAATGGATGTCACATATCTGCTCTTGTTGTTGCGCACCGCTTGGAGGAACTGCATTGCAAATAATAATATTCTCCTTTTTTTTTGTATTTCTAGTGAAATTTTTCTTCAAAAAGAAGTGGAATGAAATGGGAAGTGCAACGAGATCTTTGGTTCAAAAAAATTAAACTTTTGAGAAAATGCTTTTGAAATAAAAAATTATTATTGGGAGACTTGTTGGAGAATAATTACAATAAATAAAATTTTTCATTATCTAATGATTATATTAATTAACAGTATACCTTATTCCTCATCTTGACCATTGTTGCCGACCGCCTACATCACACAACCGCACTGGGCTGCTACTACTGACCGACCGCTCTGCATGACGACTACAGACTGAGTACTGCTCTCAACTAGACAGAGCTACAGACTCGCAACGACTGAACTGACGGACTCGCAACGACTGACTGACTGCTACTCTGCATAGCGACAACTAACTCGCAAAGACTACTACTGACTGAGAACCGCTCGCAACACTCGCGCGGTCAAGCGCATACTCTCTGGTCACAGATGCTACAATGCCTCGCCATCGCTGCTGCGTTACATACGTGTTTCATAACCCTCCACTCGGGGGGCAAAAATTTGGCAGCGATGGTGAGTCATTTGGACTTGCCAAGCGCGGCAAAATTTTTCTTTAATTAACAAAATCCTACAATTTACAGAATATTTAAATGTTGTGCACACGCACTAAGTACAAAATATATCAGACAAGGACAAAATGTGAATACTAAACATAGTAGCAAATCAGAAAAAAAGTATATACAAACTTTTTGACAGATAAAGTGCACAGGCACTGAAAATTCTTTAGCATATGCAGAACAAATAAACAGACTGGCAAGAATAATTAGATGTAGTACATAAAGTAAATGTTGTGCACACGCACTAAGTACAAAATATATCAGACAAAGACAAAATGTGAGTACAAAACATAGTAGCAAATCAGAAAAGTATATACAAATTATTTGACAGATAACAAAGTGCACAGGCACTGAAAAAATTCTTTAGCATATTCAGAAAAAATAAACAGACTGGCAAAAAATATTATGTTGACAAGTGTACATGCACTGAAAAATGTCTTTAGCATTTTCACAACAAATAAACATAATGGCAAAAAAAAATTCATGTCCAAAGTGCACATGCACTGAAAAATGTCTTTAGTATTTTCACAACAAATAAACATAATGGCAAACATCATGTCGACCAGTGACATAAGTGTACTCACACTGGAGTTTAGCGAATCGAAAAATGTATAACCTATGAACATAAATGATGTTACCAAAAAAAAATTTTTTCTTTATGTGACAAGAATCAGGATAGGAAAGGGAAGGATTGCATCATGGTTGTAGCACTTTAGATTGCACACAGCTGCTCTGAAAGTCCATATCTTTCCACAGTAGTACAACACCAAGTGACACAACTTGAAGTTCTTTTCCCATCAGAATTTATCAGTGTAGCCAAGACACTGAACTGTCGTAGTAATGTTCCATGTTTTCATTTTGGCAGTACATTAGGTACACCAAACAGTGGGACCATAATAATGTCTTCATCGCTCATGGTGGTGGACAGCATGTCGTGTCAACACCACACTCTTACAAGGCACACCAACGTAGAATTAGTGCAAAACCAAATATAGTGCTCCATGATCACTGGGATAAACAGGACAAATGGACATTGCAGTAATTCAGGGTAGTCAGCTTATGAGGTGAAGGACATCAAGTCACATAATATTGACAATTACAGTCTTCATTGATAGTTCGTGGCATTCATAGCCCAGTTATTGAACATTTCTGTACCAAGTATGTAGTATTACAGAAAAATGTTCATTAATTGTTTTACATAGAATCAGTAGCCTTCTTTTCCTGGTTACAAAGCATTATGAAATAATCGCATTCTTTTCCAGTTACAGTGTATAATTAAGAATCATTAGCCTTTTCCTAATTACAGTTAATTAATCATTTGTCTTTAATTAATCATTTGTCTAATTACAGTTAATTAATCATTTGTATAATTACAGTTAATTAATCATTTGTCGTTAATTAATCATTTGTCTAATTACAGTTAATTAATCATTTGTCGTTAATTAATCATTTGTCTAATTACAGTTAATTAATTAATCATTTGTCATTTCAATATACTAAGAATTATTAGCCTTAATTAATTACAAAGCATTATTAAACAGTACCATAGTTAATTAATTATGTGTCATTCCAATCTATTAAGAATCATTAGTCTTTTCCTAATTACAAAGCATTATGAAACAGTCACATTCATTTCCAACAACAAAGTATCAACATTGGAAACAAGAGCTAATCAATGGCATAATTAATAACAATTCGTGGAGTGACATTAATTATTGGCACTCAGTGGCCATCAAGTATTGAATAGAATAAAACATAGTTCATCATTCAGTATTATTCAGATCATTACAAAGTCATTATTAAAAATCAGTTAATTACAGTCAAATCATTAGTAATCACAGGCATTACAATAAACAGTGGCAGTTATTAGCTAGTGACAAAGCATTATTTTGAATATAGTCTCATTAAGAGGTCATTACTCGAGTGACATGCTATTCAGAGTTGATCAGTATTATTCAGAATTATCATAAACTAGTGACATTATGTGGGACTGGTAATACATTTTTTTGGTAGCAATGCATTGCGTTGGGATCGATAATTAATTGCCGAGGCATAATACTTTTTGCTTTTGACCTATTGCTGCAAATGAGGATAGGTAATGTCATTCGTCATGTGTCAGCTGTAGCAAAATTATGTAACAAGGCAGTACATGTGATCACATTTATAAATGATAAACACAAATGGGTAAAAAATATAAAAATGCAAGTACTAGAACAGGTATAATAAGTAACAGGTTTAGTAAATGTCATGAAAAACTTCTCCTGGAAAAAATACAAAAACGGATTATTGACCTGAAAGAAGAAACGCACACTATGCTGAAAAGTAGTGAACTTCGAATTAACAAGTAGTGAAATGTGTATAAAATGTGTTCCATAGCTGTCCTTTCCAAAACTTTCCGTCATCCTACTATGCAATGTAACACCTGCTGTCAAAGCAAACCGCAACAAATACTTAAATAACTACGTAGCATAAAGAGAAAAAAAAAAACTTCATTATCCATATCATCATAACTTCACCATTATCATCACCTGTAAAGAAAAACTTCATTATTCATAATACCATTTCCTTCATCATTATTCATCAGTATTCACTATCATCTGCAAAAAATCACTTCATTACTCATTACATAACTATTCCTTATCTCTAGCATATTTCATCACTAAAACTAAGATGTGTAGTTCAGTCTGACAGCCTGCATCAATCACCTTGTAATCTGAAAGAAAAAATTAGTTAAGACTGCTATTCTGTGATGAGTATAGTATAGTCTTGTTAATGCTTGTTAATCCTGATCCCTTTACTCTTCCTCATAAAGTTATTGCATCTCCTTTCGTTTATTCCGTAGGTGAAATTCCCATTTATGTTAAATTTATTTCTTAGAATCATCATTCCTTTCTGAAATTGATGAACAAAGATTAATGTCTTGCATTTAAATCCTATACCCACTAAATAATGACTGGTTTATGGTGACACAATTAACCATGCAGCATAACATGACAGAAAACGTAATATGTCCAAAACATTGACAGTGTTCGGATGCGAAAAAATGTACACAGAATAATACAATGCAGTAGCAAAAAAAAAATGTGAAACAGTCACGATGTTGAGATGTCATAAGGCAAAAAAAAAAAATGTCAAAGTCGACTGGTGTGTGTTATATCTTAACTATTTCATAGTGCATACAAACAAAACTGGAGTACAGTCATATACACAAAAAAATGGAAAATGTGCACGGTCTGATGTGTAACGACAAGAAAAGCGACCTGCTAACCTTACCTTGCCGGGCACTTGCCAAGAAAAAAAATACGATAATCATCAATAAGTAGTCACATAAATATAATTGCAGAAATAGTCGTAAATGTGTAAATTCATCTGGAAAAATATGCACGGTCTGATGTGTAACGACAAGAAGAGCGACCTGCTAACCTTACCTTGCCGGGCACTTGCCAAGAAAAAAAATACGATAATCATCAATAAGTAGTCACATAAATATAATTGCAGAAATAGTCGTAAATGTGTAAATTCATCTGGAAAAATATGCACGGTCTGATGTGTAACGACAAGAAGAGCGACCTGCTAACCTTACCTTGCCGGGCACTTGCCAAGAAAAAAAATACGATAATCATCAATAAGTAGTCAGGTGAATTAATTGCATTAGTAAATGGCATCATAGTGTGTTGAATCATACAGTGGTTTCACTCAATAACGGTTTAATGTTTGAGATATGGTGATTGCCTTTCGATTTTCTGGTTCTCAAAGTTTCGACGTGTACAACATTGGGGTGAGGGATGCTGCGAATCCGATACGGACCTGCGTACAGAAGTTCAAATTTACTGCACTTACCTTTTAATTTGCTGGATAAATAGTGTGTACGTACTAATATCTTCTGTCCAACGTGAAAGTCGCGGCGTGTACAAACCTGTTTTTGCTGTCTTCTCCGGCGCTCTGCGGCACGTTTGATGTTGTTCAGCGCAATGTCAATTATTTCGTGGTGTCGTAGGCGACGATTTTTGGGGAATTCTATTAATTCTTTAATTTTGTTCGGTGGTTCAACGTTTTTCAGTATAACAGTCGGAGATAGCATAGTGGATTCATTTGGAATGGAATTAATTACATCTTGGAATGAGAGTATGTGTGTATCCCAATCAATATGTCTTTTGTGGCAGTATATTCTGCATAACTTACCAATTTCCTTCATTAATCTTTCACAAGGGTTCGAAGAAGCGTGGTACTTGGATATATAGATCGGAGAAATGTTTCTAGCTCGTAACATGCGTGTCCATACACTACTACGAAATTGAGATCCATTATCAGAAATTACTTTCATTACATGCCCTACATGAAATAGAAAATGTTTTACAAATGCTTTCGAAACAGTTTTAGCAGTAGCTTTGCGTAACGGAGTGAAAGTAACAAATTTTGAAGTGAGCTCAACAGCGACAAAAATGTAGCAAAAACCTCTGTTAGTTCTCGGAATCGGACCAAAAATATCTACTGCGGCCATGTGTCTTAATTTCACAGGTATAATGGGATATAAAGGAGGAATATGTGAAGTGGTGTCTGATTTAGCTTTCTGGCAAATTTTACAAGACGCTAAAACTCGTCGTATACGTTTTTCCATGTTGGTAAAATAACAGTTCTGTCTCAGTATAAGAAAACATTTTCGTGCTCCGTAATGTGCGTAACTTAAATGAGTGTACCAAATTAGTTTGTTAACCAGTTCGTCAGGAATGCATAATAACCAATTGTTGCTGTCAGGATGAGAGCGGCGAAACAGAATGTCATTGCGTACAGTGTAGTGGTTTCTAATCGTAACATTATTCTTATCTTGCCAAAGCTGTTTAATTTCTTTCCACACATTGTCTTTATTTTGTTCTTGTGCTATGTCCTGTAATGACGATGAAATAAAATTTTCAAATGCAACTTGCTGAATGTACATGACACTGAAATTTGTTTTGCAGAAGTTGGTTGCTACGTCTTGCTGATTGTTGCTGAGAGAACGCGATAGTGCGTCTGCTATAACATTTTGCGTACCGGGAATGTGAACTATTGTAAAATTAAATTCCTGTAAATATAGTTTCCATCTGCTTAACCTGTCGTGAGTGAATTTAGCTGAAAGTAAAAATTGTATCGCTCTATGGTCTGTGTAGACGGTGGTATGTCTGCCGTAAAGAAAGTGCCTAAATCTCGTGAAAGCCCATACAACACATAATGTTTCAAGTTCTGTGACGGAATAATTTCGTTCAGCAGGTGACAAAATGCGACTTGCAAATGCGATGTTTTTAATTACTGTAGAACCATCTTCTTCTATTTCCTGGAAAATGTGTACGCCTAAGGCGGTGTTGGAACTGTCGGTAGCAATGGAAAAATTTCTAGTAAGATCTGGATGCGATAAAAGTGGTGCATTCAACAAAGCATGTTTCAGGTTCATGAATTCAGAGTGTGCTTGCTTATCCCAAGACCAAATACTGTTTTTACCTGTTAATTGACATAATCTGGGTGTGTCTAAAGCAGAGTGATGAATAAATTTACGAAAAAAGTTAATTAAGCCCAAAAAACTGCGTAATTGCTTCTTCGTCGTAGGAACAGTAATGTCACGTAGAGCTTGAAGTTTTTCCGGATCAGGTGCAATGCCTTCTGCTGAAATTACGTGTCCAAGAAATTTTATAGAAGTTTTGCCAAAGTGCGATTTACTGAGGTTAACTGTAAGTCCTTGTACATGAAAAGTTTGCAGCAGTTGTTCAAGAATCAGATTGTGTTCGGACCAGTTAGCTTCTGCGATAAGAATATCGTCTACATACGTCGTAATTCTGTCTTTAAGTTCTGTCGGAAGTATTGTGTTCAAACCGCGAATAAAAGCTGCAGAAGAAATAGTTAAGCCGAACGGTAGTTTGCAAAATTGATAACAGTCGCCGAAACAGAGAAAAGCTGTATATTTTCTACAATTCGGATGAAGTTGAATTTGCCAAAATCCCGATTTCAAATCTAATGTGGAATAAATAGCTGTACCGTGAAATTTCTGTAAAAGTTCCTCTAATGTCTGTGGTCGATCTGTTTCATTAATAATAATGTCATTAATGTGACGTGAATCAAGTACAAGGCGAAGTGAGCCATCTTTTTTCTTAACAATATGTAGCGGGTTTATGTACGGACTAACTGCTGGTTCTATAATTCCTTGGTCGAGCATATCCTGCAATTCTTTTTTAACCTGTTCTCTGTGAATGTATGGAATAGGATAATGCTTTGCTTTAAATGTGTCATGCGGTTTGACTTGAAATTCATACATAAAGCCGGACATAGTACCAGGAATGTTGTCAAAAACTGAAGCTTGCTGTAAAAGAATTTTGTGTAATTGCGTTCGTTCGTCGTCTGTAATTGCACTACTCTCTTTAACTTTATCGGAAATCATTTGTATTACGTCGTAGTCCATTTCGTCTGGAGTATTATAGTTGTGTACGTACGTATCCGTTAACAATGTGGGATTACAGTCTATGTCACGTGTTGCGGAAATGACCTCTGTGCGGTTAATTGTTTGTTCTTCCGCAGATAATGAGTGCTGAAATTCTAAAGCAAGTTGTACATTTTCATCCTTTAACATTAAATAAGAATTCTGAAAATCAATGACTGCTTCGTGTTGTACCAGAAAATTCGTGCCTAAAATAACGTCTGTTGTCAATAAAGGAACAATCCAAAAATTAGAGTGAAACGTGTGACCTGCGATACAAAATGATAAATGTGTCTGTAATTTAACGTCTACTCCTTTACTCGATACTGCTCCTTTCACTTTTGTTTTGCCTAAAGGTAATGTCGGATAAGTATTCTCTTTGTTGCACTCATTAAAAGTCTCCTCATTTATTACTGATATAGGTGATCCGGAATCAATTACTGCTGAGAATTTCGATGAACCAATTTTAATTTCGATAACAGGATGTGAAATGGTTTTCTGAATAACTGGTCTTTCCTGTAAAAGAGTGTCTCTGATGTCGTCAAAAGTAATTACATTTTCGTGAACAACATTTTGCGTGTCAAAGGTAGTGCTTGTGTTACTAGAAGATGCGTCCTGTGCAGTATTTAGTCAGATTCTATCTGACGGGTTATTATTATTAGGAGGATTCTGTGGCATTTCGACTATTTGAACTGTCCTATTACTTCTTCCAGGCGTATTACGCTCTGGATGGTACCTACTGTCGGGTTCATTCATGACAATATGTTCTTGCGTATGATTTTGCTGTTGGTATGACCGACTGTTGTTAGATGTTCGCTGAAAATTGTCCTCATTATTTTTACGTCTGTCGTAATAGTCATTCCTATACGGTGCATTACGATAGGAATTGAAATACTGTCTTCTTTGTACGTAGTTGTTTCCTTGCTGACGTACGTTACTATTTATTGGACCAGGGGCTATACGTCCACGCGGCGAAACATTAAAGTCTGGTTGACCTTGCGTATTCCATTGTTGGTTAGGTATGTTAACCGGCTGGTTTTGATGTTGTTGTTGTGAAACACCTCTATTGTTACTAAAGTGTTGTTCCTGTTGCTGAAAATTTTGACGGTATTGATAATTAGAATTTTGCCTGTTATTAAAGTTTTGGTAGTTGCCGTTCCTAAAGCGTCTGTTATCTTTCCGATTGAAATTACGTCCCTGATCATAATTGCAGTACTGTTGTTGACCTTGGTTGTTACTCGAAAAGTTTTTGTTTACAAAAGAATAATCGGATTGCTGTACTTCCAAGAGCTGTAAAAGATCTCTGAATGCTGAAATGTTTTCTTTTTGCTGGCCCGTTAGAAGTGACACTCGTAATGACCGTGGTAATTTAGAGATGCATAGTTGTATAAGTGCGGATTCACTGTACGGTTCACTTAGGTACTGGTTTTGTTGTACCATGTGCTCAAAAAATTGCGTTACACTGGGAAAATTTGAGTTTTCATAGTTTGGCAAACTAATTAGTTGATCTTTAATTCCGCGCTGTGTCGTCTTCGACCAGTACGCTGACAGAAAAGCATTCTGAAATTCCTCTACCGAGTAACACTGTCTCGCGATCGGTCTCATACGAGTTGCCGGTTCGCCTTCCAAAAAACTGCAAATAAATTCAAGTTTATGTGTTACAGGCCAAGTCGGTGGAAGAGCAAAGCTAAACTGTTGAATCCAATCCAGTGGGTGAATCTGCGTTCTATCGTTTTTAAATATTTTGAACTTTCTTACTGACAGAAAATGTTTATAGTCGAAATTATCATCTCTGTGTAATGAAACAGGTTCAGGATCGTAAGAGAATCTATTGAACTGCGGTTGATCGGAATCTAAGTCCCGTACTCTCTGTAGATTACCCAAATTATACGCGCTGCGTGAGTCTGACACATGTTCATAAAGTGGCGTCTGTTGTGGTATGTTATTAACTGACATGTTTTTTATCTCTGTTACTTCTTGTTGTAAATTTGATAACTTCCGACGTAACGTGTTGTTAGATGAATCGATTTCATTAATTGTCAGCTGTAAATTTTGAAATTCAGGTGTTTGGATAAAAGAAACCGGTGCAGTATCGTCTGATTTATTGTCATTAGTATTTTCGATAACATCAATACGACTGGCCAATTCATCACATTTTTCAGTCAGTATTTTAACCTGATCATCGGTTTTAGAATCAGACGCATTAATCTGTTTTTGCAACTTGCGCGTAGTTTCGCTCAGTTTTTTAACATCAGCTTTGATGACATCGCAATCCTGTGTTAGATCTAGTTGTTCGAATCTATCTGTCACTGTTTGAATATTTACTGTGTGTGTATCCGTTTTTGCTTTAAGATCAGAAATTTCATCCCGTAATTCCGCGTTCAATTGTTCTATGGTATTAATTTTGTCGGACACTGTAGTAATATTATTGTCTACATACGTCTTCGCTTTCGCGAATATTTTACGTTTGTCCTCTTGTCTTTGTGCAGTGATTGTTTCCATGACTTGTCGTTTTACTTTGTTTTGATCCTGAATAAATCTGCGGAAACGCGTATCACTGTTCTGTATGTGCTGATTAAAGCGCTCGTTAATCTGAGTGTTCTGCTGTTCGAATTTCGCGTCTATCTTTGCGTCCATAGTGCGCGAAAGTTCTATCGTCATTGCTCTAAACTCGTCCCGTAATTGTGTAGCTTTTTCAGAGCACTGTTTGGCGACTCCGCTAATTTCGTCTCTGAGTGTATCTGTCGCGGCTGTTTGCATTTCCCTTAATTCTTGCGCAACCGACTTTATTTCTTCGCTATTTTTTTGTGAACAAGCCTCAATTTCCACGCGCAACTGTTCCTTAGTGTCATGGCACTGCGCGGCAACGGCTGTAATTTGTTCACTAAGTTGTTTGAAATTTTCGTTCTGTTCACTAAATTGTTGTTTGAACTCTTTACTTTGCTGTTGTATCAAACTTGTCATAATTCGTACCAAGTCAAAATTAGCGTTTATATTCTCTGTGCTGTTTAGTGGTGGATCTAGAACTCTCTCGCTTTCCGTGACCATTTGGTCATTCTGTAATTTACAAAAGGGTTTGTCAGTCAAATGTATACTATCAGTCATTGTTTCGGAATTAAATACATCTGTCCTACTTTGTGTGATCTGTTCATTTTCATTAGACAGATTTGACTGTACATTACTTGAATTTTCCAAATCGGGTGTGTTAAGCTCTACAGCGCTCATTACCATAGAGCATTCTGCGTCATCAATTGTCGTCAAGTTAACAGACGAGACAATTGAGTTCGTTTGTTCATCATTAAGGTGAAAGTCATCATTAGTGGTTGGAATGCACTGATTGTTAGTGAACGCAGGATTGTCATCTTTACGTTGCGTATCACAATTACTATCGGTCACGTTGTTTAAGTCGGTAATTTCATTCACAATACTTCGCGATACACTATTCACAGTCTTTCGCGGCATTTTTACAATAGTCAAAATTTTTCACAAAACAAATAAGCACAATGCAAAAGCAACACACAAATACAACAAAGCAGCAAATTGCCGTTGACCTGTAGAAAGAAAGTCACAATATTATTAAAAGCGTAGCGCCAAATCTTAATTATATCTAAGCAAATAAGAGCAGATATCTGACTGTCGCTCAAAAGACTCTCAACGAAATACGATCCTGGACTGGGTGTCGCCAAGTGTAACCTCCCCACAATGAAATGTACTGACAATGGCAACAAAAAATGTGAAATTCGCAATCTGACTCAAATATAAATCCTTCAAAAAATTAAAGTCCATTCAGTGACAAGAAAATTCAATTAAACCGAAATATCGGTCTTTGGCCCTGTGTAAAAACAATCAGAATTAAAGTCTTACCTCAGAATAAATGGATGTCACATATCTGCTCTTGTTGTTGCGCACCGCTTGGAGGAACTGCATTGCAAATAATAATATTCTCCTTTTTTTTTGTATTTCTAGTGAAATTTTTCTTCAAAAAGAAGTGGAATGAAATGGGAAGTGCAACGAGATCTTTGGTTCAAAAAAATTAAACTTTTGAGAAAATGCTTTTGAAATAAAAAATTATTATTGGGAGACTTGTTGGAGAATAATTACAATAAATAAAATTTTTCATTATCTAATGATTATATTAATTAACAGTATACCTTATTCCTCATCTTGACCATTGTTGCCGACCGCCTACATCACACAACCGCACTGGGCTGCTACTACTGACCGACCGCTCTGCATGACGACTACAGACTGAGTACTGCTCTCAACTAGACAGAGCTACAGACTCGCAACGACTGAACTGACGGACTCGCAACGACTGACTGACTGCTACTCTGCATAGCGACAACTAACTCGCAAAGACTACTACTGACTGAGAACCGCTCGCAACACTCGCGCGGTCAAGCGCATACTCTCTGGTCACAGATGCTACAATGCCTCGCCATCGCTGCTGCGTTACATACGTGTTTCAGTAGTAAAGGAGTTTTACTATTTGGGGAGCAAATTAACTGATGATGGTCGAAGTAGAGAGGATATAAAATGTAGACTGGCAATGGCAAGGAAGCGTTTCTGATGAAGAGAAATTTGTTAACATCGAGTATAGATTTAAGTGTCAGGAAGTCGTTTCTTAAAGTATTTGTATGGAGTGTAGCCATGTATGGAAGTGAAACTTGAACGGTAAAGAGTTTGGACAAGAAGAGAATAGAAGCTTTCGAAATGTGGTGCTACAGAAGGATGCTGAAGATTAGATGGGTAGATCACATAACTAATGAGGAAGTATTGGATAGGATTGGAGAGAGGAGTTTCTGGCAGAATGAAGGCTTTCACGACCAGATGACGTATCTTCTGGTAAACCTTCCGGGATGTAAGGTCGTGGTCCATGAAACTCTTCAGCTCCTAACGTTTCGTCCAGAGCTGCGCTGGACATCTTCAGAGGGGGTGTTTCTCCTCCGGTGAGTCTTGCCGACTGAGTCACCGGAGGAGAAACACCCCCTCTGAAGATGTCCAGCGCAGCTCTGGACGAAACGTTAGGAGCTGAAGAGTTTCATGGACCACGACCTTACATCCCGGAAGGTTTACCAGAAGATTTGTGGCAGAACTTGACTAGAAGAAGGGATCGGTTGGTTGGACATGTTCTGAGGCATCAAGGGATCACCAATTTAGAATTGGAGGGCAGCGTGGAGGGTAAAAATTGTAGAGAGAGACCAAGAGATGAATATACTAAGCAGATTCAGAAGGATGTAGGTTGCGGTAGGTACTGGGAGATGAAGAAGCTTGCACAGGATAGAGTAGCATGGAGAGCTGCATCAAAACAGTCTCAGGACTGAAGACCACAACAACAACACTTATGCAATCAACATTTACTATATAAATAACCAGAGAGAACGTTATATGGGTAATGACATCCACGTACGCCCAATACAGCCCTCAAATACAACCTTACGCAGAACACATCAGAGACCTAGCAATGCATGCCAGAGGCAAGAACTTAGTGTCAATTTCTGACACTAATTCACGATCCTCCCTCTGGAACTTAGAAAAGATCACAGATGACACATAATCACCGACCTAATACAAGAAACACCACTACATTTAATGAACACAGAGTGACCTATATCAACATACGGAGAGTCCCATGGAACGACGAATAATACCGACTTTAGGCTAGAAAGTAGTGCTCAATGTTATACGTAAAAAACTGGACCGTACTCAATATAACCAGTAGTGACCAACTGCCAAATCACTCACCAGATACTTACTGTTCCACAAAGTAGACTGGAAAAATTAACGGAAATTATCCAAGAACACGATCTAGAAAACATCAACGGAGGTATCGATTACAGAGCACACAAACTGACGCAGATAGTGCAACATGCACAAAACACATCAATACCAACGGCAAAGAACACAAAGCTCTCACCATATAATGGACCAACGAACTCACGAGACTCAAACAAGAAGCCAGAAGCAAACGCAATTTATATCAAAGGGCGATACTAGGTAGAGACAGACGCTTAAGACTTGCAGAATATAGGCAAGCACGATACTTATACAGACAGACACTATACAACACGCGTAAACAACGATGAGAACGATTCCTAAAAACACAAACAGACAATAATATATGGGGGAACCGTACAAAATACTGAAAAATAAGATAAAAACCCCAAAAGTTCTGCGAACGCTAAGGCAGGATGACAGCACGAGGAGATGGAGGAACACAGGGGAGTTTCGGCTGTACAAACTGCTCCCTGACGATGCCATAGATACAACACTAAGAGAAGACCACACACACCATACAACACTGCAACTGTCACATGTCCTTTTGCACAAGAAGAGGTTGAACTAGCAGCCTCAGCTCAAAAACAAAAAAGCACCTTGATCAGATGGTATCCACTCGGAAAGACTGAAAAAATTAGCACCGCAGATCACCCTGTTCTTAAGAACAAACGGTGCCTTCGCCTGGGCAGGGAACCTACAGTATGAAAACCTCCAAAGAAATCATTATTATGAAATCAGCAGAGACAGATCGTTCTGATTCAAAGACTTACAGGCCAGTATGCCCAAAAAACACCATAACAAAGATTCAGGAGGCGCTACTGTGTAAGCACTTGCTGACCCACAGAGCTCTCAGGGCATGAGCCAACAGCAGGTCGGATTGAGGAACGGCATATCAATAGATGACGGCATCACCATGCTCTTTACACAGTGAAGACTAAAACACAGAAGTACTCCATGGCAATATGATTGTCGGGGAATTCGATAGCCTCTGGTGGCCCACAATGTTTCAAAGGTTAAGACATCTGGAGGTACCACAATCACTGTGCGACAGTTTCCTAGACTACTGTAAAGACCGAGTAGTCGAGTAGTAGATGGATAACTGAAAAGCAATTAAAAGAATTACCACAGGCTGTCCTCAAGGGTCAATCTGTGGTTCCTTCTTCTGGGATATTTCAGAAGAACCCCTTTTACAACCTCTAGATGGTGATAAAAGGTCAGACGGAGTTGTCGCCTACGCAGATGACCTATTAGTTGTAGCTAGAAGAGAAAGCCAGTGGAATACTACATCCAATTCCACACTGGTGTCACAACAACAAACTCAAGACAGCAGTAAGCAAACAACATGCACTTTGCTAAATGAATCACTCCAAAGAAAGCCATCAGTTGAAATAGGGAACACAAACATCAAATGAGCACATGTTATGCTCCATATCAGGGTACGCATAGATGAGAAATTGAATCTCCACGAACACGTAAGGCTAACAACATACAAAGCAGGGAAAATACTACGTAAACTGGTGAAGCTAAAAAAATGGTTCAAATGGCTCTGAGGACTATGGGACTTAACTTCTGAGGTCATCAGTCCCCTACAGCTTAGAACTACTTAAACCTAACCAACCTAAGGACATCACCCACATCCATGTCCAAGGCAGGATTCGAACCTACGACCGTAGCGGTCTCGCGGTTCCAGACTGTAGCGCCCGGCCAGCGGTGAAGCTAAATTCAAAATAGTACACACTACCTCTGCCAGAACATACCTTTGCGCGCCCTTCGAACCAGTACTCAGCTTCGCAGCTAGTATGTGTGCACGCAGACGGAACCTGGTCACCAACAAAGCGTCAGTCAGATGAGGGCACGGAAGTGTCCTACTTAGGCTAATTGGAGCCTTTGGCATCACCTCGATGGGTGCAGTGTATGTGGTGCTCGAAATATGCCCCATACATACACGATCAAATACAAAGCTGGAAGGTGCTGGTTAAAGATGGGAAGACCAGATAAGGTACATACAGTAACTGGTGTACGGATACAGATGACGCATCGCCATAAAACGTTGGCGTTTGGATACACGGCAAGGTGAGTGGGATATAAGTGGTAAGGTACGTAGACTGCAAGATTTCCTTCTTGACGTAAGGGAGCGTCTGAGAATGAAACATATCTGAGCCGTGTGCGGCTCGCACTGATGCCGTTTATAGCTTGGAATCTTGTAATAGCGATAGTGGCTTCTCGTTTTCTTAGTGTGTTCACCGGCGCCACTACGTTTGCTCGCCTTGTCTGTCCGTGAAAGGAAGCAGCAGCGCCTATCGATAGCGCTTACTGTGGTACCATCTTTGGAGCGGCCTGTAGTGATTCCGGGTCGTCGTGTTTCGAGAGAGTTGATGTGGGACAGAGCAGCAGTGAGATCCAGACAGCCAGCACTCGCCCGGCCGCTTGCGACACCCATGAACTGTCCGACGGAAGGATGTAGTCGGGAGAGTGCACGACCAAGTCAAGGACCACATTCAGCGATTTTTATTTGAATGGACCGTCACATTTTAGTAGCCCAACTTTCACTGGTGTGTGTGTGTGTGTGTGTGTGTGTGTGTGTGTGTGTGTGTGTGTGTGTGTGTGTGTGTGTCCGCCCGTCAAAGTGACTTCATGGCAATAAGTTGTCAGTCCACGATTTATACTGGGCTATTTCCCACGCCTGACTTGAGTGTGGACGATCGTTCATTGTTCGTTCAGTCGGTTGTCGCAGCGGTCGACGTGCATTAGGTCTTCTGACCGCTTATGCATTCTCTGTGTTTGTGCCGACTTATAGTTCGTCCATGTTGTTTCACAGTGACTGGTTTTAGTATTGTGAGTTGTTGGTGGAATTGTTTTCCCGGATCCGTGTGTATCTTGTGGTTTTGAATTAACAGTTAATAAACAGTTATTTTAATGCTGTCTCCGTACTGGATTTGGAGGAGGGTCATGAACGGACATCTGTTCGGTTGGGGCGCAGCAGCGAGCAGGTCCGTGCAGCACCAGGGTAAGCCGGGCTGCTGGCGGTGTGCTGCCACTGCCGGATCGAGGAGGGGTAGCTGCGAGAACGACGACTTCGTTGCACACCTAACCCTGGACGTATGAGTGAAGAGTTAACTGCTAATGCAACCTCGACTATTCTGAGATCTCTCCTTTGGTCGGCGGGTTGTTGCTGCCAGGGCCGCTGAGTCTGGCGGCAACGAGTGAAGTGTTTCGAGGCGGTGAAATATTGCAGCTGTCCTTCTCTATTTGTTATTCATCGTTGAATTTAATATTAATATTATTAAGGAAGCGCAACCAGGGGTATTTTCTGCCTTGTGGCCGCTAACGCCCCAGTTACTTGCCCAGGAGGTTACCGTACGTTTGCGGCCGTTTACCTTTCCTCGTCGTGTTATGCTGTCCGACATGGCGTGTAGTTCGACAGCCTCTTGTATTGTACTGTGCATATTTCTTGGGAGGTCTACCTTGGTTCTAGTGTTTCCTTGGGCCTTGGGTGTTTTCTGAAGAGGTATTGCAGTCTGTCTCTGCTCCCTTGCCTAAAAATATTCCACCGTTGTACTGGTGATCGGACGATAGGCGGATCGGTTAGTCGGCCGGTCGGCGCTTAAGCTGCCCCAAGTTTGAGTTGCCATCCTGTTACGTGAGTACAAGTCTTGGCTGCCTGTCTCACCTTACCGTATGTTTGATTTACCTCCCAGGCCAACCCTTGGAACACTTGCTGACAACCGCTTGTCCTGTTTCCTTATATTGTGATGTTAGTTTTAAGCAAGTTTGTAATTTTCTAATTATTGTTCGTGTGGCCTTCAGCTGAGCATTATTTTCACTTCATTCGTGATAAGGTCTTCAGACGTGTTGAAGTAAGTTTTTTAAGCAAACTTGTTTAAAAAGCAAGGTATTTGTTGAAATGTGTTATATTTGGAATTGTTTTCCTGACTTCTAATTCAGGCCGTCAGCCGTTTGTTATTTGAAGTTGTTTGTGGCCTTCAGCCGAGTAATAATTTCACTTCTTTTATAATAAGGCCTTCATCCGTGTTACAGTTTGTTTTAAAACGAAGTATTTATCTTGATATGTGCTGTTTGGAATTCTAATTCAGGCCTTCAGCCGTTGGTTGTTTGAGGTTACTGTTGGTGGCCTTCGGCCCTAAGATTGTGGATTTTCTTTTCTGTGATAAGGCCTTCAGCCGTCATACAAACAGTTGTATTTTTTTAAGAGATTGTTTTAAAATTGTAATTTCTTATAGATAAAGTTTACGTATTTGTTGTGCAACCTAGAGTAACTGATTACGGCCCCGTCCTGAGAAAGCAGCTCACAACACCCAGCACTTCGAGCAGTTGATCGACCACGAAGACAAGACAACCAACTAAAACAATGAAAACAATTACAATTCCATACAATATACGTTATTTAATAATTGTATGGAACGGTCGCCAGTATGAGTTGGCTTTCATCTCCGCCAACTACAATATTTCAGAATTTTACAAAATGAAGTTTGTATGTGTCCCAGATACGTGTGGAGAGTGGCGCAAGAGAGGCTCTGCGCCGATGGAACCTTAGGAAACGTAAATTGCTTGTCGGAATTTGATAAATGCTCTATGTCATATGACTGCAAATTAGTAATAAAATCTCGCCAATGGCTGACTTTTGCCAGATCGAAGAGTTGCGTTTTCGCTGCGAAAGAAACAGACAAACAGAATTTGTCACACACTAAATATTGAGACACAAGTGATCTGATGACTTCATAAAAATATAAGCACTCCGTCGTCAGGCCACGAATAGCCTACCGGGATCATCCGACCGCCGTGTCATCCTCAGAGGAGGACGCGGATAGGAGGGGCATGGGATCAGCACACCATATGGTTCAAATGGCTCTGAGCACTATGGGACTCAACTGCTGTGGTCATAAGTCCCCTAGAACTTAGAACTACTTAAACCTAACTAACCTAAGGACAGCACACAACACCCAGCCATCACGAGGCAGAGAAAATCCCTGACCCCGCCGGGAATCGAACCCGGGCGTGGGAAGCGAGAACGCTACCGCACGACCACGAGATGCGGGCGTCAGCACACCGCTCTCCCGGACGTTATGATGGTATTCTTGACCGAAGCCGCTACTATTCGGTCGAGTAGCTCCTCAATTGGCATCACGAGGCTTAGTGCACCCTGAAAAATGGCAACAGCGTATGGCGGCTGGATGGTCACCCATCCAAATGCCGGCCACGCCCAACAGCGATTAGCTTCGGTGATCACACGGGAGTCGGTGTTTCCACTGCGGCAAGGCCGTCTCCGTTATGAAGATATAGCACGTCGTTAAGTCACCGTGAGTACGGACGGACGGCGGCAGTCGGCCCAAGACCGCCGCGCTGACCAAGTCGTCGCAGGGACAGAAGGCGGCGCACCATCATGCATCATCAAGCAGCGAACGGATATACAGGCCGCCCTTGAAGAAGCGGTATCCCTCTTCCAAATGGTGCCCCACACGGAAGCAGCCTTCCTCACGCTGAGGATGTCCTTCCATCCCCGACTGCAAGTGGAGTCACGACCGTCACAGATGATGACGACGGGCGTCGAAGCGGCATCCCAAACGGAAGCCTGCTCGCTGCAAGCGCCTACCACGACAAAGCAGAAGAGAATGGTGGCGAACGAAAAGCGCTGAACAACTCGAATTCCAGAGAGGGCTCGAAAGGGGGAGACTTGAACAAGAAGAACGACGCCAACAGCAGCCCTATTGCTTCCACCGAAGACAGGCCCGCCCCGAAGCGCAAGACGGCAGGAGCAACGCCGAAGTGCTGAGAAGACAAAACAAGAAAACATAACGCCTCCTCAGTGAGGCGCTGTGAGAAGTTAAAGGTGTCAACACCAGCAGCTCTAGCCGGGTTTTGCAGGTTTTCCTTAGGCGGCAAGGTGAATACCGGAGCTGTCCCCCAATTTTCCAGCAAATAAATTCGCAATGACGAGATATAAGTACCCCCCTCTCCCTCAGAAAAAGAAGTAAATACGGCCAAATCAGAACTAAATACACCTCATGGCTGAATAGTGTTCATACCCTAAGGCGCTCAAACAGCCCACCTTCCTCCTTAAGAGAAAGGAATGAAATGAGCAAAAAGAAAAAGAAAGAAAAGCCGCGGCCCGAGCTGAAATCGAGCCGACCTACGAACGCTACAGCAGTGACTTAGAAACTGTAATGGTTCACTTGTATTTCGAATTGTATATACTGAAGAACCCGCTTATGTTTGTTTGTCGCCCTTTGCTAGCGACACGTCTATATCTCACAAAGTTAAGTATTGTAATCATTTCCTTTTTTTGTAATAAACTCCATTAATACGATTTGCTTCAATTTTTGTCTAGCGATCCGAGAAAGCAGCTTTCCTAGGCACCGTACGTCAGAGGAGTGGGCAGAACACAACACCCCGTGTGCTTGCTGTCTACTAATTCCGTAAGTAGCACTTTGTCTACCACATGTTCCCCAATTTTGATGTACGGTTTGTCGCAGTTCTGATGCTTATCATTGCTTTCGTCTTTATGTTCTGTAGTCTCAAGCCTCATTCGGTGGTTACTAAAGTGTTCTTTCCTTACAAGTACCGTAATTGTTCCAGCCTGAAGACGGCAGAAAACATTTTTTATCTCATTCATTCCGATAACATTTGATCACTCATTCTTATTGTTCCTCTTTTTGCTCTTGTACGAAATGTAACCGCTCTTTCCCTATACAAAACTCATAAATTTTCTAAATTTTTCAAACATCTTGAACCATTGTGCTGTAGCTAATACTTCCTCTGGGTGGATAACACCTATGAACCTCTCTGGATTTTTCTAAAGGCTTACTTTCATTACGAAGTGTAACATCAGAATCGTATCTCTGCCTTTATTATTCATAAAGCCAAACTGACCATCTAAGGACCCGACCGTTTTCCGGAAATTCCACTTAAATGTTAACCCTTGTGCCTTGATTGATGACGAATCTTCCGAATATTTCTCAAACTCTTACTCTATTACTGGACCACCTACGTCCTGCGGATACTCCGCTTCCTCTTCCGCCACCTAATCAATGTTCTTGTATATCCACTTTCTGTTTTGTATTTAACTGTTGGATTCTTTTGAATTTGGTTCCTTTGCTTTTAATTTCTCTGGAAGCTGTTTTGACTTTTCTGAATGCTGAATCTGTCCTCTGAAGGCCCCGTCCGTTTTGATGTCTTCCCTGTTTTCCTTTTTGGCATATCGCTATGGTTTGTTGCACTCGACATTTATTTCATTGTTAAGTGAAGTTTACTGATCTGCTATTTTATTTTTCTGCACATTTTTGTTCCAGTTGTTGTCAGACAATTGAAATATTACTTCTTCCTAGACAAACTTATTATACCTAAATTTGTCTTCTTAATTTCTGGATTTGTATAATGATTCTCTTTTACGTCTACTAAATACTTTTCATTGCTATGTAGTTACCTGAGCTAATATCTGCCCCTGATTTGGGAATCTGTCTCAGTATGATATATTCCAGCTGGTATCTTTTGTGTAACCTGGCCTTTCCCATGTATAGCTCCTCATCTTGTGATGCATGGACAGTATATTAGCCATTACTAGCTGAAATTTATTGGAGCCGATTCCTTCTTCTCTCTTATTCTTATTCCCGATGCAATATTAAACTGTACGTCCGAATTACCTCCAAGATTATTTTTTATTTATTTATTTATGTATTTTTAAATCTTCCCACGAATTAGCCGTGGGCGCTACTAAAACATCCACTGGTTTAGCCTGGCGTACACGTCACATAGGGAGCCGCTGTTTGCATGAAGTACTTGCTTTTACTATATCCTGAGCTGATGTTGGTCTCATGATTGCGGCATAACATATACCACTTTGTTTCCTTCTTTTACAGGCCAGAAATGTTATTCGATAGACGATCAACGTATCTATAGTGTGAAACTCGATTTTTCTTCTTATTTCCGTAAATGTTGCTGACAGTAGTTTGCAAACGAATTTAATAGATGTATCAGTTGCCACAGTGCCTCGTTCTGTGAAAAGCGAAGATATAGCAGTTTTCAGATGTCGATTTCGATAAAAGAAACATGAAATCTTTAAATGTTGTCACCAGTCAAGAAAATAGCGCGACAAACACAGTTCAGACGGCCGAAGCCTTCACAGTAAACCATTTCGCAATGAAGGACGTCACTAGTCACACAAATTTCCTCCTGTGTGTCCAATCGAAAATGAAACACGTAGCTAGATTAAAAGCTGATAATGGTGAGTGTGACAAGGAAAACAGCTTACTCGTGTAAACACAACTCAGCTGCCAACGGAGTACTTGATCCCACTCATTTAAACGACGACGCGTGACTGCAGAGTGTAATAACTGATTGGTGCCAATAACACTCAAATTATGTCACAGAGTGAATTTGTTACTATATTATTATCAGTGTGTGTTCTGTCTCCTAACTGTTTCAATAATTTATTCCGGATATTACGAGATATCGGATGTCTTACGAAAAGCTTTATTATTTTTGTTACGCATCAGTAATTATATTCGAAAAGAATGATATCGTGTTCTTTTTTATTACGCTTAACTTCTTGTCACTAAGGCATTCTACTTAATTTGATTCCTTGTCTTGTTCCCATGCGCCCTGCGTGCCATGCGGTCACCAGTCAGTGGTGGATGAGTACTTCCTAGTGGGCCTGACAGTGCGCTTACACACGACACGCCACATGTCATCGAGAGAGGGGACAGTTAGGTGAGTGACGTTTTACATCCACGGAGCGCGAAAAAAGTTGACTGGCTGCCGTACACGGTTCAGAGTTGCAGCCACAGCGCAGCTATCCGCAAAGCACGCAGGGATGGCATCAATCTCAAGAATACTATCACGCAGGCAGTCTGACAAATAAAACTTATCTAATCTGCTACTAGAAGTCGCAGTGAAGTGGGTAAATTTAACTAACTTCGGGTATTTACATATCCAGACGTCTTTCAGGCGTATAGAGTGGACCCATTCGTGTAATTTTCGACAGAAATTAAAATTTAAAGATTGATTTGCAGGACGCTAAGCACAGTTAATATCACCACCCAACAGAATACCGGAGGACTCTTACGCAACAGATAAAAAATTTCCTCTTTACAAAAACGCGAACGATCCATTGTGCAATCAGTGCCACGCGGGTATATTAAAGAAACAAGGTACGATTAAAAAAACTCCAACCAATGGCCCTGTCAGAATCCAACATTTCCACCTCAGCAAATGGAATGCCTTTGCAAAAGAATAAGGCGGTCCCCGTAGAATATTCAGGTGCTATGTTAAAGATCATACTAAAACCAGGTAAGGAGAAATGCCTAAATAAAACCTCCTCTAAGAAGCCAATCGCAGTACTGATTCCGCACCATTAACGATCTAGGAAAGGAACGTGTACACTTCGGTCACTGACCACTATTATACAGGGATATACGGAAGGCATGGAGCAGAATTATTTAGGTAACTGAGCGTCAACGTCCATTGCGGAGTCCACAGATTTATCAGACATCGGAGGACTGAGGCTCCGTCATCGGAATGGTTTTTTTTTTTTTTTTTAGGGTCCTTACGTACTACCGCAAGCTCAGGTTGCATAAGCTGTTAGTATCGGCTACGTGGCATGATGGCGTCTACGGATAGAGGTATGGGAGGTGTCATAGGCAAAGATTCCAGCCGCTCAGTACCAGGGACATGTAACACAGGTCCAGTCACTAAAATGAGACTATTCTGTGAAATGACATTGAGGGAGGGGGGGGGGGCAGGGGGTAGAGGACCCCACTCCCCCGCTCCCTCCTCACACAGAGGCAGTTTGAAAAGAGCCACTTCGGGAAGAGGGGGGATACTAGGGGGATAACTTCTTCGCCACAGAAACATGGACTGGAGGTATCGTATAATCGAGAGGTGTAGTGGACGAAACTCAGTACGGAGGAGGTTGGAGCAGAAGAAGGCACAAGCAAATCCTCACCCAAACCATCGTGAGTGCGACGTCGCTTGTTTTTCACTGATGCAGGTTCTAACCTGGAGGCAATAGTATTATTATGCTGTCTTCAGAGGTAAAGGCGAAAATTCATTTACATGACTATCAGAACTGTCTTTTCGGACATTATGATCCGAAGCCGAAGTATGTCCGACTTCCACAGTGGAAGGAACAAGATCAGCTACCGTTAATTTGTGACGCTGCTCTAATGACGGCTTCAATATAGTAAGCCACCTCGGTTGATTAGACTGAATGTGTCCACTTTCATTATATAGGAAGCAGGTTCCCTCTCGACCAGTATACATAACACGAGAGCGATAACCACACACTTGGAAATGAGATTGAATATTGCGTTTGATATGCATTTCCTCGGAATGAATTGCAGTGAAAAGCTCACGACGGACGGCCTTCACGATACCATATGGAGTCAATATGTCCTTTATAAACTTTTCACCTACATCTGCCGGGAGGTTGAACACTCGAACATTGGTATAGTAAATTTCAGCGTCGGTTAAGGACACCTTGCTGAGGGAATTATCTCGATGCTTGAACGGGACTTGAGAACCATGTCGCTACAGTAATCTTTCAATGTGGAAGTCATACATAAATTTGGCGTAAAACACGTAATCGTCTGCATCAAAACAAGCGGTGTATACCTGATCAGAATTTACAAGATTTGTATGACAAGCCGATAGCGGATTTCTAGAGACCCGGGCAGCATGTGTCGCGTTGTTTCATCGAAAGAAAAGCTCGCTGTACCTTTTCGTGAAATACAGGTGAAAACCATGGAATCCGTAGAACGGATACAGTAAGCCGGAGCGGAGACGCTATGATTCACTCGACAAACAATACTAACGAGGATAACGTCACACAAGTGACTCTGCCGCAAGTGAGATAAACAAAAACCTTCCCGCTCTGAGGTCGAAGTGGAGCTAGCCATCCGGACAAAGTGGTCATCGCAGATGCACGAGCTACCCTAGGGCACCTCCCGTCAGGCCCAAATTCTCAGCTTATCCACATTACACTACTGCAGCTCCCCTTGTCCGCAGCTCGTGGTCGTGCGGTAGCGTTCTCGCTTCCCGCGCCCGGGTTCCAGGGTTCGATTCCCGGCGGGGTCAGGAATTTACTCTGCCTAGTGATGACCGGGTGTTGTGTGATGTCCTTAGGCTAGTTAGATTTAAGTAGTTCTGAGTTCTATGGGACTGATGACCATGGATGTTAAGTCCCATAGTGCTCAGAGACATTTTTTTGCAGCTCCCCTTGCCCATTATTCTTATTTTGCCGATTCCCTTAAGCATTCGAGGCTTCTGTGTATCCGCACGGAAGAGATCAATTCCCTACCTCACCTTAAATATATATATATATATATATATATATATATATATATATATATATATATATACACTGAAGCGCCAAAGAAACTGGTATAGGCATGCGTATTCAAATACAGAGATATGTAAACAGGTAGAATACGGCGCGGCGGTCGGCAAGGCTTATATAAGACAAGTGTCTGGCGCAGTTGTTAGATCGGTTACTTCTGCTACAGTGGAGAGGTATCAAGATTTAAGTAAGTTTGAGCGTGGTGTTATAGTCGGCGCACGAGCGATGGGACACACCATCTCCGAGGTAGCGATGAAGTGTGGATTTTCCTCTACGACCATTTCACAAGTGTACTGTGAACGTCAGGAATCTGGTAAAACATAAAATCTCCGACATCACTACGGCTGGAAAAAGATCCTGCAAGAATGGACCAATGACGACTGAAGAAAATCGTTCAGCGTGACGGAAGTGCAACCCCGCCGTACATAGCTCCAGATTTCAATGCTGGGCACGAAGAACTGTCAGCGAGTGAACTACTCAACGAAACATCATCGATATGGGCTTTCCGAGCCGACGGCTCACTCGTGTACACTTGATGACTGCGCTACACAAAGCTTTACGCCTCTCCTGAGCCCGGCCGGACTGAGTGGCCGAGCGGTTCTAGGCGCTACAGTCTGGAACCTAGTGACCGCTACGGTCGCAGGTTCGAATCCTGCCTTGGGCATGGATGTGTGTGATGTCATTAGGTTAGTTAGGTTTAAGTAGTTCTGAGTTCTAGGGGACGGATGACCTTAGAAGGTAAGTCCCATACTGCTCAGAGCCATTTTTCCTGAGTCCGTTAACGCCGACATTGGACTGCTGATGAGTGGAAACATGTTACCTAGTCGGACGAGTCTCGTTTCAGATTGTATCATGATGGACGTATACGCGTATGGAGACAACCTCATGAATCCATGGACCCTGCATGTAAAAAATGGTTCAAATGGCTCTGAGCACTATGGGACTTAACATCTGAGATCATCAGTCCCCTAGAACTTAGAACTACTTAAAACTAACCTAAGGACATCACACACTTCCATGCCTGAGGCAGGATTCGAACCTGCGACGGTAGCGGTCACGCGGTTCCAGACTGAAGCGCCTAGAACAGCACGGCCACACCGGCTGGCCCCTGTATATCAGCGAGGGACTGTTGAAGGTGGTGGCGGCTCCGTAATGGTGGGTGGGTGGGGGGGGGGTTTGCAATTCGAATGATATGGGAGCCCTGATACGAAACTGACAAGTGACACGTACGTAAGCATTCTGTCTGATCACCTGCTTCCGTTCATGTACATTGGGCATTCCGATGGACTTGGGCAGTTCCAGCAGGACAATGCAGAATAAATACATAGTGGCTCCAGGAACACTCTTCTGAGTTTAAACATTTCTTCTGGCCACCAAACTCCCCAGACATGAACATTATAAAGCATATCTGGGATGCTCGCATCGTGCTGTTTAGAAGAGATCTCGGCCTCCTCGTACTGATACGGATTTATGGACAGCCCTGCTGAATTCAAGGCGTTAGTTCATTCCAGCACTACTTCCGATATTAGTCGAGTCCATCCCACGTCGTGTTGCGGCAGTTCTGCGTGCTCGTGGGGCCCTACACGATGCGAGGCAGGTGCACCAGTTTCTTTCGGTCTTCAGAGTTAGATGTGGCATTCGGACATGTCCGAAGGAACAGACAACGTATATATATTTCATCTACTACCTTTCGCCCTCGTGATTGGAGCGATTTGTGGTGTCAACTACTCCAGGATACAATGAAAGTCTTGAGGAACCATACTAAGTCTCAATGGCTCAGCAATCGCCGTCAATTCATGGTACGCGGAAGCCAGAACGGTCTTCCTCACCTTAAACTCTGATGTTGGCGCTGTGAATTCGGTCCGCGCCGGAGAGGTGTTTGATTACAAGACTAGGTGTTCCTTAAACCTGTTTTACAAGAGCGACTTCGTGATCGCAATCGACTACTTAAAGTACATCCACTTCTCATGCCTGCGAATAAATAAGCAAACAAACTCGACCCGGCCGGTGTGGCCAAGCGGTTCTAGGCGCTACAGTCTGGACCGAGCAACCTCTACGGTCGCAGGTTCGAATCCTGCCTCGGGCATGGATGTGTGTAATGTCTTTAGGTTAGTTAGGTTTAATTAGTTCTAAGTTCTAGGGGACTGATGACCTCAGAAGTTAAGTCCCATAGTGCTCAGAGCCATTTGAACCAAACTCGACGCGAATGTGTCTGTGACGTCGATAATCTGTGGATTGTGCCTAGTGTGGAGTGTAAATTTCCAGGTCTGGGAATTCGAACTATTCTGGCTCAGCTCACTCTTGTTATAGAATTGTATTATGTGCTTTCGTGTTTTCTTCGTCTTAGTTGTGCTCTGTGATTTGTTTTCGAAACACTGCAGCACAACAGAATAATTTTATCGTGGACTGTCTCTAATAACATAGTTATCGACGGAAGGTTCTACCCTACTCTTCCTTCTTTTTATTGTGCAGGCTTAAAATTTTGTTAAAGTTGTATTAGGCGAACAGAGTAGGTTAACTCTGGTGTTTCACTCGTTATGTCATCATTTCGTACCTGCGTTTCGATAGACATCGGAACCGAGCACATAGAAACGGAAGTATCACTGTACTACTTAAAAGGGCACTGTATAGTAACACTGCATAACTTCGCTCTCGAGCACCAGAACAGACTCTAACGTAGACAGAAAGGACCGAACCCGGTGATCTAAAATCATTACTGAAATTAGCGCATAAAGCCGAGGAGCGCAGACGCCTCCAATAAATGGAGTAAATGTGTTTTCAGTGAAAACACAACATTCTGGCCTCCTAGTTGCCCGCTGAGGTCAACAACAAGCTGCAGACGACCTGATGCATACCACAGCTGGGGCCTGTCACTGCTGCCCACTGGGTCATCAACAAGCTCTCCTCCACAACGGGATCAGTGCAGATTATCTGCAAGCTGCCGTCTTGGCTCTGACCAGGCGATGCGCGTACACAGACTTCCTGGCCGATGTAGATCCATAGCGGATGGCCAGCGCCTAGTCTTCACGACAGCTGGCATCCTGGACCAGAGTCGGCAGACTCCACCTGAGCACATGACGTGCTGTCTTCAAGAGTGCTGAAGTGGTAGCTGTACTGGGTCACTGGGTCACACCTTCCTCTCCCACTACCGTTGCCAGCACCACATGAAGCCATGGCACTGACTCCTGGGATGGCAACATTACGACGCACTGGTGAGGTGTCATCATTTCTTTGCACCATTGCCTTCCCGCTACCTGCAGCTATGAAGAAAGCTATACCTTTGTAAAGTCGGTCAGACCAATAAATGTTATTACAGATAAGCAGTATCGCTAATGCAACCAGGCATGCATTGGACCACACTTCACTCGACTTGCTGATTACAATGCGATCCCAACCCAGGGTCACAACACCTTTAAGTGAAGTGGTTCTGACATGCAACACAGGTGTCAGAATTGGTTGTCGCCTCAAGACTTCAATGAAAGTGAAGCTACGTCTACAGTGCCTTCTGGCGGTACTAGCGTAATGTGTTGACAAAAAGAGCGTTTTCTTCAGTGGAGGCACTAGGGGTATATTTGTGTTTCATGAGGGACATGTTAATTCACAGAGATATCAGTAGAACACTTAAGGTGCTATTTCTATACCAGAGGAAACTGTGGACTTGTCACGGTTCATAGGTATCGTTAGGGAATTTATTTAATACCAGTTTGGTGTAAGTTTCATAAACTTCCTTGGCGTGAGTTACATTGTACCAAGGCTGTGCTGTTTATGTGTAATACTTGTATGCGTTTTGGGCACTTACGGGGGATTGATCTGAATCTCAGTGGTTGATGATACGCTGGAGACATTAGAGTTTAGTTATTCTTTATGTGTTAAAAGTAGAGTTTGTTTGTTTTTTGTTTTGTTTTGTATTGCACAATAGATGCACAGACGGAATGCTGCTTGCCATACTACGTAAAAACGCAAAGACCATAAATTTCTCTTGGACTTACGTGCAGGCGTGTCAGTCATCAGACTGGACTTCATAGACAAAATGAGACTCGGTCCCTCAAGTTATAAATTGTGTGAAGTAGGTGATGACAATGTAGAGCCGTAGAATATGACATTGCTCTCTTTCAGTGTTGGAAATGGGTCTTCCAGGAATATGTGAAAGTGTTACCGTGTGTAGACGAAAGGTATTCAGCAACTCTTGGGCTAGGTTTTCTCAAGAGACATCATGCCGAAATCGATCTTTCGCAGTATAGAGCAAAACTCAGTGGGACTTTGACTCCATTGGGGGATACAGCTGCAAGCTAAGCAATGACGCGAGGCGCATCCATGAAAGTGTTGCCAATGAAATTGCAAACACTTACCCTAAAGATTGGTTTTCATTATAAACTACCAGCAGGTGTAGTGAAGTTAGTGTGGGCTACTCTTGATACAGAATTGTCACAGAAAACATTACATGTGGAAGAATGAAGACTGTGTAGAGTACATTACACCATACAGAGAAGTGTAGCACATGTTGGTAATTTTAAGGGTGAATTTATGGTTGCTGTAAGTATGATTAACTTCATCAAGGTCGTGGTGGTCCATAAAATTGTCTACTGATTACTGAATTATTGGTATTACACAAAGAAGATACTGATAGGTTCGATGACGTCTAGAGCCGCAAGCAAACCATTGTTGCACCCAAGTTATGAGAAAAATTGAGTCCTTGCAAGGTAGTGACTGGCAGGCAATGGAAGCCTATTTACTATGGTTTGTCATTTATTTAACACAAAGGCTTCAGTTGCAGCAACACCTGTTACCCTGCACCATATATCTACATCTGACAGTGCTTCAGTTTATAAAAATCTCTACCACATAACGAGACTTTTCAACATTTAATGGAAGAGTTTATAGATGAACACTTAGCAGAACGTATTATAGGTTACAGTGATAGCCCATGGAGCACAAATGCTGTAATTGTGGCGAAAAAGTCTACAGACAGTACCAGGAAGACTAGATTCCACTGTAATTCCTGCTACCTACATGCAAAGACAGTGACTGATATCTGTTTGATCCCAATATTATGAAAACGTCAAACAGCTTAGGACCATATTTTGCCATGGAAGGGGTGTAGTTGTGGACAATCCATATGCTCAAACAGGAAACGAAATTCATATATTTGAGTTGCATGAACAGCGAGGGACCT
Organism: Schistocerca serialis cubense; assembly: GCF_023864345.2. NCBI lineage: Eukaryota > Metazoa > Arthropoda > Insecta > Orthoptera > Acrididae > Schistocerca > Schistocerca serialis. The sequence continues at coordinate 524,115,124 of NC_064641.1, forward strand.
AATAGATGGATAGTCGAACAAATGCCAGTCATTTTAGGCCTTCCTCGGGTGGCTGTTATTGAGGAAGGAGGCAAACGTCGCGAATTAATAAATATTCTGGAATATAGTAAGGAAACTGATATTCAGGAAGATCTCATGCTAGAAACAATACAGGAAATGAATGAGAGTGGGTATACGCTGCAAATAATTGTCGAAGTAAAAATTAATGACATACCGATTAATGTACTTATAGATACAGAGGCGACGGTAAGTGTGATAACGATGAGTTGCTTGAATATGGTTAGTCGGCAACGAAAAATACTCACCTTACCAGTAACAGGCTGCACGGTGTCAGGGGCGTTTAATGCAAAATCCCAACGCATCATTAAACAGGTGCAGGTGACGGTAGAACTACAAGGAGTAGCCATTGAATGCACTTTCGTGGTAGTGTCTCGAATGTCAATGTTGTGTATTTGGGGAAAGGATTTTTTATGCGACTACGGTGCAGTAATTGACATTGAGGAGGGTGTATGTACGTTTACAGTTCAAGGCAAATTATTAAGGGTATCTTTATTAAAGAAAAAGATTATTTTGGGAAAGTATTGCCAAAAGATAACAGTTAATTGTCTACCTGTGAATGCTTTGCATTTGAATGGTACTGACTGTGTTAGGCAAACTGATGCTGAGATAGATGTATCAGGCATCGTAGAAAAACTAGGTGAATCGGAATGTCTATCAACAGAGCAACAGGATGAATTGGGACAAGTATTGCATCGATATTTGTCTGTATTTAATAAGAAACCATGCGTAATTAAGGATTTTGAATATTGTATTCAGATATACCCCAACTCGACGTTTTGTGAAACTACTTATAAAGTCCCCTGGTCGAAAAGAGAAGTTGTGATCTGAGATATAAAAAAGATGATAGATTGGAGAATAAGTCCATTGTTAGCGGTGACTAAACCGAACGGCGATATTCGACTAGTTCTTGACGCTCGCGACATTACTAAGATTATGAAACCTGTAAGAACTCGCCCTGAGAACTTAGAAGAACTATTGCTGAAATTGTTGACCTCCTTCGACCTCCAAAGTTCCTACTGGCAAATTAGATTATCAAAGGAATCCAGAAAGTATACGGCATTCCTTAGGGAAACCTGAAATGCTCTTTTCAGATAATGCATCATATTTTCGGAGAAAAGTGTGGAAGGATACAAAGAAGATATGTGGAATTCCTCATGTATTCATTGCCCGCTTTAATCCTTCAGTAAATTCAATAGAAAGAGTCTTTAGAGGATTGAATAGACACATAAGAACTTATGTACCTAGTCAACACTGTAGGTGGATCGAATTAGTCGAAGATTTTGAAGTAATGTACAATGAACTACCTCATATATCAACTGGGTCTTCGCCGAATGAGATTTCATTTAATAAGCAAAATAATAATTGGTAATTCACTACGTCTGCATAATAAAGCGAAAGATCGTAATGAAGTTATAATGAAGGTATATTTAAAATTGTAAAATAATTCAAATCTTAGAAAACGTCAATTTGACGAAAACCTTGGTTTAGAAGTAAAGTATAAAGTAGGTGAGAGTGTTTTATTAAAACATCATCCTAAATCTTCGATGATAAGGAAATTAAATCGAAAATGGTGTAATTTGTGTAAAGGACCATTTGGAATTATTAAGATATCACATGAAGGAAGTTACCTGCTGGAAGATGAAGATACCAAGAAGATAAAGGGGGTTTGATTGAATGTTTAGATTTAAGTATGCAGACTAGGATAAGTCATAAACCAGTAAGACATTACAACAATGTTTATGAATTTTTATATATAAAATTAGTAGGCAATGAATTAGTGCTAAGTAATTCTTGTAACAATTAAGTTTTATTTAGTTAAGTCCTCAAAAAAGCTTACGAGCTAGAAGTTCGTAATCATCAATGTGTTCATTGGAAGTTTATTAAGTAGTACAATTATGTGAATATTATTATGTTAATAATTGATGTTGATATCCATATGCTAACATGCCTCTACATGGCGTGTGATCAACGTGGCATCGATTTACGTTGGGGTACGCGAGCACAATGAAACATCTTACCGCGATCATTCAGGAATAAGGAAATTTCTTTAAATAAAATCACTTATTTTGAGGAGGAAAAAGATAAGAGAAAATAACAGGAGATAGAAATGAATAAATGAACCAATAAGAATTGAGAAATAGGAAAGAACTAACTGGTAAAGAAAAACTCATAGAATGGTGCCGATGTGTGGAATGTTGTACTTGTGCATAGACTGATAGTACACTTGCGAAGTGACCATAGACTAATACATTACTAACAAAATGCAGAGACAATATGCAGAATGAACATTATGAACTGCGATAGTAATGTGTAATCTCATGTTATGTACCAAGAAGAGAAGTGATCTAATTGTTGCCACATGTGCATCAGTAGTGATGTGGACATTCTTGGGGCGGATTGTGCTGAGGTGTTAGTGTCGTCTATCGAGAGAGCAGCCACTGGACATCGAGAGTAGCCAGACGAGCACGAGTAATCGCATCGTACTCGCTGCCATGTACGATCCGATGGTGTGACACCTTTTCCTTGGCTGATGGAGGAGAAGAAACTGGCTGGCTTCGAATCGGACCATGTGTCCAGGCTTCATGTTCTGGTGCAGGTGCAGCGTCAGTGTGACGATATGCCGAAAATAAAATTAAAAATGAATTATTCATAAGACATGAACCTGAAGTTGATATTATTGTACAAGAAATTGTAATGATTTAAATCTTGTATGTATACGTGTATGTGTGTGAATGTTAGTGTGTCAACAATAAAAATAAGGACCTTACCTGGTTAGGGACGTAGAAGCGGGAAATCGCTTACCCACTTCGTCATCCGGGGGGCACGTATAACACCCCAATTATAGAAACCCTAATAAACAACCCTTTGTTGTAAAAGCAGTAGGAAAATTAACCATTCTGACCGTGTTGGCAGCTACTGACGACAAAATTTACACATGTGATAATTTGATCAACAGAAATGTCATGTAAATAATAATATTTCTCATGGAATAGAGACTGAATGAAAGAATATGATAGGATGCGCAACAATAACATCAAAGAAAGAATTACAAAATAATTAATAACAAAGTTTAAAGCCCAAATGGTAAATTGGCCAAGATATAATTAACCATAGATGAGAGTTGTAGTCGCATCGAAAAGGAAGTTCGATGTGACTACAATGTAACTCGGAAATGGAAATGTCAGCTTCAGTTGCTATCTAGTCGCTCTCCAGCACTATTGCGATTGTAGAATGCATGTAAACGCTACTACATTGTTTTAAGCTAATCTGAAGTTTGAAAGTTTTCCGATATAGACTGACGTATTTTCGTAAGTCATACTAAAGCAAAGTCATCTTTACCGTTAGCAAGATAACGGGATACAGAAATATGCGACGAAATGAAACTGTGTGAAATTTTTTATGGGAATTAGCCTTCGTGATACCGAATAACCACGAACATTCAAGGACATTGAAAAAGAAAGATCGCCGACAGAAAAACAATTATTAGTCTCGAGCAGGTAACAGACAAACGCAAACACGAAGAACTTATAACTGAGCCGAGTTGTCAGAAGTTGTAGTCAACGATAGGATTATTGATGCAAACGGAAGCAATTCCCTGAGTGAGAAATCCGTGTGGGTGCTCAGCGTAGAAACAATTAATTACAAGGAACAAAGAATTGGATACAAACTTTAATTCTTCATCTCGCCTACATAACTGAATAGACATTATCATGTGTATTAGTGAAAATTAATTGACGGTTAGAATATTATGAAGTGGAAAGTGAATTGATGGTTATTTAACAGTGAACAGTCATTGATTTGTCCCAAGATCACGACGCATTCTGAACATTGCTTAATTATATGTTATCTCTGGAATTAAAATTTAAAAAAAAAAAGAATTGTACTATACATAAACATGACCAAGGAGAACTTTGAAATATTTACTATGTAATTTGAAATTTTTAAACGCAGAATGATACTATGAAATGAACATTTTCATCGCTATGGTATCAAATTTAGTGCAGAAAAACATTATGCTTGCTTTAAGATTAACTCATTTTTCTAAAAAAATGTGTTGTTCAGTTACACTACCTCTGTAGAATCCGCCTAAGTATCATGTCACACTTCTGTCAACAGATAACGTATTTTTTGGTTATCACGACTGCCATCAGTTCCTAATTGGTTGCATGCTCTCCAGATTATAGACGTTTCTAGTGGTTCGAATTTTTTACAAATCTGATTCATGTGGCTGAGATTACAGGCCTTAGTGATCGAAAACACTTGAACTGTTGATTACGTATACAATTTATCTCCTAAGTGGCGTAGTTAAAAGCACAGGTGAATACATATATATATAGTTCGAAAATGTCCCACTGCGTGTTTACTGTGTAAGTCACATAATGGCGGGAGACATGTCTGTTAGCTGGAGAGTTTTGGCTGTAAGCTCTAACTGTATTCTCTTGTTAACGAGTGTGTGCATTAGAGAAAGTGGATTGTAATATCTCTCTCTCTCTATCTCTCTCTCTCTCTCTCTCTTTCTCTCTTTTCTGTCTAGTGTGTGTATGAGTGAGACAATTATATACTTATTATGGACAGTTCTAGATTAGTATCATTCTCGCTACTGGCGCAAAACGGAAAGAAAGGAACACTGCACTGTACTTCTTAACAACACAGGCACTGCAATATCCTATTTATGAGCAGATACAAGGCAGTGACTTTCGAAAAAATTTTCACGTCCCTCCCTACCAGCCACGGACGGGAATTACATACTGCGTACGACTTCAGGATGTGACGGTTGAACGACGATACATGGAAGTTTTGGTTTGGCCGTGAGTCGGGTACGTACAGCAAAAGCGGTTAAGGTGCCGACGGCGTAAATCAGAAAATCCTGGTTCGAGTAGCAGTACTGCACAAATTTTCACTGTCGCCATTGCATTATACAGCTGGTGGTTGTCCGTAGCAGCAACTGCGAATACGTTTCATGCCTTTCATGAGCGCTGTAGGCGACGCAGTAGCTGTTCCTTCGGACGTGCATGCACGTCCTAAGGAACATTGTTTGCATCGTACTTCTTAATAACACAGACGCTGCAGTATGGTGCAAAAGTAGACGCGGAATATCACAGCCAGTCCAATGTAGCACTGACGAGAATGAAATGCAGCATACAGTTTTCCCGGATTTCATAGAAAAGACACGTAAGAGGAGTTACTACTTTAAATATTGCGCACAAATGTGTTAAGTACGAATGGTCTTTTCTGTATTCTAAACTCACTCTAGGAAGACATAAAAGCTTTTTTCCAAATATACGACAGTGTTGCTAACTATAGGTTCACTACGTACGCCTTAATGGAAAACTTTTTGCTGGTCTTTCTGTAGCTAAACACACAACCTACTTGAAATATTGCTGACATATGTATTCCGCACGAATGGTATTTTCTGTATTCTAAACTCACTCTAGGAAGACATAAAAGCCTTTCTCCAAATACAAGACCCTGTTACTAACTATAGATTCACTACGTACATCTTAATGGAAAACTTTTTGCTGGTCTTTCTGTAGCTAAACAGACAACCTGAGGTGATAGAAGGCACGGCATACCTCCTGATGCCGTGTCGGATCTGCTTTTGCCGGGCAGAGTGCAGCAACTAGAAGTGACAGCGACTCCGCAAGTCACTGGGAGTCCACTGCAGAAATATTGAGCCATGCTGACACTACAGCCGTCCATAATTGTTCCAGTGTCGCCGGTGTAGGATTTCGTGCTCGACCTGACCTGTTGACTGTGTCCCATAAACCAGTCGCGAACAACTGTGGCCGGTTAAAAGGCGCCTTGCTATCCATAAAAATTCAATCCTTATTTGGGAACATTAAATCCATGAATGGCGGCAAATGGCCTCAAACGAGCCGAACATAATCAATGATCGGTTTAGTTGGTCCAGAGGAGCCAGTTCATTCCACGTAAACACGGCCCACTTCTTTATGGAGCCACCACCAGCTTACACAGTACCCTGTTGACAACTTGGGTCCATGACTTCGTGGAGTCTGTTCCATACTCGAACCCTACCACCAGCATTCGGCACGCATGTTCCCAGACAACAGTTTTCCAGTAGTGTTGGGTAACTAGCCAAGGAAAGGCGCTGCGGGCGATGTCGTACTGTCAGCAGTGGCACTAGTGTCGGTCGTCTGCTGTCACAGCGCATACAGCCCATTAACAACAAATTTCGCCGCACTGTCCTAACAGATGCCTTGGCCGTACGCACTACATTGATTTCAGCTGTTATTTCACGTAGTGTATAGCTTGTCTTTCAGCACGGATAATTCTACGCAAAAGCGGCTGCTCTCGGTCGCGAAGTGAAGACCGTCGGCCTCTGTGATGTTCGCGGTGAGAGGCAAAGTCTGGCATTTGGTATGCGGCACACCCTTGGCACTGTGGATCCCGGAATATTGAATTCCGTAACGATTTCCCAAATGGGATACCCTAGGCGTCTAGCTCCAACTGCCATTCCGATTTCGATATCTGTTAATTCCCGTCTTGCGGTTATAGTCACGTCGGACACCTTTTCACATGAAGCACCTGAGCACAAATGCCAGCTCAGCCAATGCCCTGCCTTTTTATACCTTGTGTACGTGATACTACAGCCATTTGCACATATACATATTTCTACCTCACTACTTCTGTCACCTCAGTGTATATAAAGGAGCAAAGAATCGCTTCCACGTTAAGTTGAGATAGTTTTCTTTTCCTCTAATCCTGCAAGAGACACGTACTACTTGGAATATTTTGTATAAAAGACACAGTGGCGCACTCATATTTCTTTTGCGTAAAGGTCGGAGGACGAAAAGTTGTATTATATTCCTGAAAACGCATCTCTGTGTAATTGGCTAATACCTCAATAATGACACGAAATGAAATGTTTCATGATTTCCTGCAACCGCTTTTTGTTTTATCCTTGCTTATATCATTGTAATTGTATTATGCGTTCTGTAACAGCCAATGATGGTACACGATTCAGAGTCAGATACCTGAACCATCTCTCTTTCTATCCGGCCACCTCGCTTATGAGCCATAGTCTCTTTGTCAACAGGCTATTCGCGATGGTATCATAGTTGCGTAAGTAGAGAATTTGGCGGCGCCGGAGGCTGAGGCACGGCATGACGTTCCTGAGGACACTGCGCAACTATAGATAAAACGACGTGATATTGGAGGATCCAGTAGGCTTGTGGGAACTTGACATTAGTGTATAACAACACCAGTTCACGATACTGAATTTGTAAATGCATCATGGCACAAACTTTTTTTAAAAAAAACTCTTCTCAGTTGAACCATACTTTTGCATTACCCAGGTAGGTCGACATACTTCAGCACCAATTTCGGAAGCCTTAACTACAAAGAAAATGTGCGGCCGTCAAGGCGAAACTCCGTGATGACTATCGGCTTTGCCAATTAGCAATTCCTAGGGAATATATATATCGTAACCGATCGAATGTAATGTTACCTGACGAATCAGTGTTTTCCACGGCGAAATATGGTCCAGTACGGGTGTAATGGCGGACGGTGCCTGTCATGATCTCATTTATATTTATGACTCACATTTCGGTGGCCTTGTTTCTGTAGTTGTGTGAGGCTGGGTGTGTTCACATGGAATTGGGATGCTTCGCAGGATATACGGCATAAGTGAAGCTGTTAATTGCACCAGTGTTATTGGTAATATTATGCTCCCATCAGTACGAAAATTACACTGCTCGACAAAAATTTGAAGCACCCAGAAGGGGAGGAGGAAATGAGCTGAACCTTCACCGGTTGAAATGATATATTACGTTTTTTGTTGATTACAAAATCGACACAAATTTACAAGCCGCAGTATGAGGAAGGACCACCCCTCGACTCGATGCATCCCAAAATTAGCTATCGGGGATGTACCTGGCGACCGCACCGGCGACGAAAGTACCTTAGCGTCACGCAGACGGTTCATTATAAACACATACCAAATCTGGATGAGCTTTGTTCTGTTGAAATGGGGCACCTTGACACTGTCGTATGAGAACACCTGAGGGAGCAGGACGTCCATGGTGTACTTTTGTGCCGTCAGGACGCCATCAATTACCATCAACTGCGTCCTGATGCGACCCCCCCCCCCCCCCCTCCCCTCTCCGCCCAATCCCAGAATGTCGTCAGGAGTAACACCGCCGTGCCGCTCCAATTCAATGGAAGAGATTGATCTCTCCCCAGGTACCGCCCAACTCTCGGTGATGGTCATCGGGTTAGTGTGGAACCGCAATTCATTGCTGAACAAAGTACGATGGCATTCATCAACAGTCCGTGCTTCCCCATCACGGCACCACTCCACACGCAGCCGTTTCTGTTGTGTGGTTAACTCCAGCCTAAGCATCCCTTTATCTGGCTGCTTCTGTTCTGAGACCAGTGGTGTGGGGTGACACAGAATGTTGAAGGGAGTCCACCTCTTGTCCTCGTATGAAGTATGCAGATGTGAAGAAGGGAGAACAGGATGTGCTTGGTGCTCAATACAGCGACTCTTCTTTGTAGTAGTCATACAGGAACGACTAGTAACTTGACGACGATCGTGCCTCCCCTCATGTTTCCATGCGTTCGAACATCGGGCCACTGTCGCGTCCGAATGGCCCAAAAATCTGGATATTGCACGATTAGACTAGCAGGCTAAATGGAGGCCCTCAATGGGCCCCTTTCAAAACACTTGTCAGGTGGTGCTAAGGCTGTCTCTCACATGAGTATGCAGCATCTTCGCGTCCTTGACGATGATCTCATCCGGCGCTCTTCACTTTCCTTATACTCCTACACCCTAACAGGCCTCGTAACACTATGATACACCAACAACACAATGTACTCTGATACCGTTATACCTATGACAGATAACTGCCACTCTAGTCATTTACGTGCCAGCCCAAGGTGCTTATGCGTACAAAATTAAAATGACGTAGGACCATGCCTTCCAGGTGCTTCACTTTACTGTCGAGCAGTGTATATCCTAAGGACTTAATCTGTTTCCAGCAGGATATCTCCAACAGACATGCCCCTTAAGATTGTAGGAGTGGTTTGCAGAACTGCATGGGATATGTTTCTACGACTGGCTTCCAGTACCAGGCCTCAGCCCACTGACAAAAAAATGGCTCAAATGGCTCTGAGCACTATGGGACTCAACATCTGTAGTCATAAGTCCCCTAGAACTTAGAACTACTTAAACCTAACTAACCTAAGGACATCACACACATCCATGCCCGAGGCAGGATTCGAACCTGCGACCGTAGCAGTCGCGCGGTCCCACTGACAACGGATGGGCTGAACTGGACAATGCGGGGAAACTAATCTGAACCTCATCCTCAGGATCTCAGGATGAAATGACGAATGTCGCCTTTCGCACGACAGAGGAGATGTAGGAAAAACATAGATTTATTACTTACGTCACAGATGTTCTTGCCCGCTTGATGCTAATGATTTTTGAAGCTAAATGTCTTTAAAAGGGATATTAAGTGGTAAAGGAGCAACATGTTTTGATGCCCGAAAATATTTCATTAACGCAACTGAATCTTTCGTACTGCTACTTTCTTGTTTTCTATGGATCAAATAAACCCAATAAAAAGAAATATATTGTTGGAAGACATTCTTGATCCGAATTCCCTTGTTGAGTAGTTGCCTATCAGTCTGTCGAGTACGCTAGCAAACTATGAAGACACCATAGTGTTGCAATATTCAGATATTTTGCACTGTTCTTGCCCCCTTGATTCAATTTCATGGTCTGAAATGCCTTTGCCTAGTGTGAAGTTCTATGAATGACACAGAAGCAGATTTTCTTGTGCGTCGTTAGAGTATTTATACTGTGTGTGAATAACGTGTTTTCTCCTGAATTACACTCACAATTAAAAGTATCCTTTACTTTTATTAGCAGTATTGTTCATTCCGTACATTTAAATTTTAATGGCGGCTACTTTTTGTGTTGTCATGTATACACCAAATCAGAGCAGTGGTCACGTGACATACAGAACGTGTCGTATTGCACGGTTTCAATAACTCTTTGAAAGTGTGTGTGGCTACCCAAATTCTTGTAACGCTGTTCTCCCTAAAGCAATAGCCCAAGAGAATCCAGGACTCCACAATATCGGAGACTGCGTACGTGGCGGCATGATTTTTTTCAGATGTTTCTACAAGCCGCTCCATTCAATGTGTTCATGAACCAATAACGTGTTATATTTCCAAAGAGGTGGGACAGAAACTGATAGTTTCCTCTTTTAAACATACCGCAATTTTTTCTGTGTCAGCTTTGTCACAGTTCCATTTGACTATCTGACGCAGAGGGAGGAAGTGAATATGGCGTCAGGTTGGTGAGGACCTTTATAGATGTGACCCCATGGGTTCTGTCAAATTTCCCATTTACAAACTAGAGCAAAAAAAAGATGGAAAACAAAAAGAAATATCAGGAGCTAAATTAATTCGATAAGCTTAAGGTATCACCGGCAACGGCCATGCCGCAGTGGATGCACCGGTTCTCGTGAGATCACTAAAGTTAAGCGCTATTGAGCGTGGCCGGAACTTCGATGGGTGACCATCCAGCCGCCATGCGCTGTTGCCATTTTTCGGGGTGCACTCAGCCTTTTGATGCCAACTGAGGAACTACTCGACCGAATAGTAGTGGCTTCGGTCAAGAATACCATCATACGGGCCGGGAGAGCGGTGTGCTGACCCCACGCCCCTCATAACCGCATCCTCCTCTGAGGATGACACGGCGGTCGAATGGTCTCGGTCGGCCACTCGTGGCCTGAAGACGGAGTGCTTAAGGTATCATCACGACGGAAGATCGTTCATGAAACAGACACTGCAGCATTGCAGTCCTCAGTCGATTCCGCGCTGTACATGAACTTCAAAATGCCACAAATTAAGTAAGGAGAACTGATTTGTGAAATTTCATTCCATACATCATTTTGACATGCCTCATTGCAGTGGTATAAAAGTAACAAAGTTATATATATAGTGGTTAGCCACCGTGAGGCTTTATTAACAAGCAGGCGTAGCAGGAGTGGTGGGTACACTATAAACGGTACAGTTGTATGTTGTCGTGCTATAGTTTCATGTTTGAGTAGGGCAGCGACACCCTTCTTATCCACCTGGTATTCTCGAATTATGGTTTAATCTGATGACTCTGAGCCAGTATTTAAACTCCAACTCCATGTCTTCAGCTTAAAACCTTGATGGATACACAATCTGTAAGCATGAAGTAAAGTTTTCTCTTGTATATCACCAATCGTGCATTCTATTGGAGGGTTCAGGACCCATTTCTGAAGTTAAAAATATATTGGATTATGTTACTAACGATCGTGTTGCATTAGTGTTAGAGGAATCCAGCTGCAGACTCCTACTCTTGTCAGGAGAGAGCTGATTGGGATGTGGGATGAGGACCTAGTTAAGCTCGAGAGCGCGGAGAAAATGTGATTGACGATAATACATTTATTAATCAGCAATACAGGATAGCCTTCCAAAGCGCCACACCATATCTGGGCCGGTAAAGCAGCGGCCTCATCAGCAGAAGAGGACCAGTATGCGCTCAACCTGAAGTTCCACCACTGCTGCGAAGCATCAGGTGGCGCCAGTTACGTCACAAGGCGGCCGTCGACCCGTGAACGCCGGCAGCCTCCAGCGTTACGTATCGATCTCCAAGGAGTCTCCTTGATGTCGAACATACCCACTCAGTGTCACACACCCAGGCCTACCTGAAGTACTCGCTGACTCGCAGGGGTCGGCACTCAGCCTGCTTTTCGGAGTCAGGAGCCCGCAGCATCGGTGTCGGCCCCAGGAACAGGATGAACAGCAGCAGTGGCCCTCCTTCTCCAAGGTGGATGACAGACAACATCCGGTCCTCAAGGTCAAGCTTCCAGCAGGACTGCAGGCTGATGGCGGCCTCTGCGACCCATCAGCATTGCCTCAGATGCACTGCAGCGTCCTTCCAGCTAGTCTTGTGGCTCCATGAGCGATCAAAGACAGCTAGGTATGCCAAGGATCGACGTCCGTAGTCTACCCACTAACTGGACAGCTGCAACTGACACAAGGGCTGAGGCTACACACTGGGCATTCAGCAATGTGCACTCAGCCTTCAGTCATTTGACAAAGACTGATTGGGTATTTATGTTGGTGTTTCTGGTGTTTCCCATGTGCTCTACACCGATATGGATGGCAATGACTTTATGGGTCCTGGTTGTTCCTCAGTGTTAGACCTACCAGTGACTTCAGACTTTCGCAACTTCACCTGCCAGGGGCTCTTTTCGCTGGTTTGGCACCGAATGCCGATTTTTACCTTGTGCCTAGGATTCCTTATGACACTCTGCTTTTTCAATAGTATGACGGTATCTCCCGGCTTCCATGGCATCATTATTCTTCACTTTCAGACTTGGGCTCTAGGTCGTTCCCCGATGCTGCAATAGCTTCCGCGTCTGACACAACTCGCTTAACATTTCCCCCTTGATGCCAGACTACTGATTATTGACACACGAGCTTGGGCTTCTGGGAGCTGCCAAGGTATAAGTTGAACGAATGTTTAGTATCCACTGGGGATGCTATCCTAGAGTGCAAGAGTATCCATGTCACCAAGGGCAGACTGGTGTATTAGCGGTGAAACAAGATCACATTTTCTTTAATGAAGTCTTTCGTTACTATGAGCCAGTATATTGTCCGCAATGTGCTACAAACATTGTCTACAAACTACGGTTGGTTCTGCTATCCACTTCCTGTCAGACTGCAAAATGTTGGTTCAAATGGTTGAAATGGCTCTGAGTACTATGGGACTTAACATCTGAGGTCATCAGTCTTGTAGAACACAGAACTACTGAAACCTAACTAACCTAAGGACACCACACACATTCATACCCGAGTCAGGATGGAACCTGCGATCGTAGCGTTCGCGCAGTTCCAGACTGAAGCACCTAGATCCGCTTGGCCACACCGGCCGGACAAAATGTTGGTTTTAGACAATCCCGGAACCGCGCGACAGCTACGGTCGCAGGTTCGAATCCTGCCTCGGGCATGGATGTGTGATGTCCTTAGGTTAGTTAGGTTTAAGTAGTTCTAAGTTCTAGGGGACTGATGACCACAGTAGTTAAGTCCCATAGTGCTCAGAGCCATTTGAACCATTTAGACAATCGGGAACTATGTAAATTCGTTATATACCACTTTTTCGTTGATACCTAGTAATCTGTCGACGTGGTGGTGTCCTCTCACAAATTTAATCAAGGGAAATGCCTCCTAGTGTCCCACAGAATGGTGCCACTGTACGTACGAACACAATCCACTATAAAGTAGCTAAACTATCTAGTAATGAGACTACGTCAATAAAGCCCAGTTTCTAAGTCTTTTTTTCTGTGATATTGCGTACGTAACGTCTGTGGTGAAACGTAGACATCACAATGAATACAAAGGAGTATTATAAGTACTGAAACACCGACGTACAGCCGCTGTGCGTCAGTGTTTCAGAACTTATAATACTCCTTTGTATCCAATGTGATGACTACAGATAATATTTATTTACTTCCTTGTTTGTTTGTATATGGACCATTCGGACAAGAGTATAAGACACATCAATACCTATATATGTGTGTGTGTACGTACGAAAAAACGTACGCTGGAGGGATACGGAAGTGAAGTTTTTTCCATCCCATTATTTACCTTACATTGCATGCGGCGAATAACACAACCTGGTAAAACTTGAGAAACGAATGTGCGATAGGCCAGTACTACTGCTGTTTAATTAAAATTACCGCTGAGACGAGATTAAGCACTAGACACCGTCGAGCCACATATGGCTGCATTTGAAATACCAGCATATGGTTCAAATGGCTCTAAGCACTGTGGGACTTAACATCTAAGGTCATCAGTCCCTAGGCTTCGAACTACTTAAACCTAACTAACATAAGAACATCACACACTTACATGCCCGAGGCAGGATTCGAACCTGCGACCGTAGCAGCAGCGCGGTTCCGGACTGAAGTGCATAGAAATGCTCGGCCGAAATATCAGCATAGTATCGAGTTGTACAAGTCAAATTTGCGAAGCCACGAATATGTTCTTACAGTATATTGAATAATACTTCTAAATTTGCAGCCAAATATAAACTTCACATAACCTCTCATGCACGGAATGTTAGACTGCCACCTGCGTTCTGATTCACAGTACCGTTTGACCAAATTTTTTTTTTTTTTTCTAAATGATAATAAATGTGAAAGTATTTGAGTGACCATATGCAGCCCAAAATTTATCACTTTACAAGTCCTAAAGCAGCACGCTATCAGCATCCCAGCACACACGTTACCTCCAAGGCCGATCCACTCAACATGATTGTCCAACACATAATGGCATAGTGCTATTATTTTAAGGCCTTTTTAGGCTTCCCGTTTTCCCAACGAAATTCACAACAATCATAAAGTACAGAAGTGGCCCACTGTTGAAGAATCCCCGTAATTTAAGAATACTCCAGATGTGTTAAATGAAATGCATTCCTCTACTTAATGCACAGTTAAATAAAATTTGAAATTCGTGTCATTTTCTTACGATAAAAGATCAAGAAATTGTATTAGAACTTGCTAAAAAATAAAGGTAGCCTCTTAACTAGAAGCTTCTCTACGCATTAGTTTCAATGGCAGAATCAAATACTGCATTTTAATGACTGCTTCCAAGTGACCGAACTCTTTAACTAAAGGCAGAGTTAATGGTTAATTAAATAAAATAGAAATTATCTAATAATCTGTATATATGACGTATGAGCACATAGGAGAAGGTACAAGGAAAGTCAAGATGTGTTCATGTTCTATCTAAGTGTGGAATATTCGATGACCTGGCTCATTTATATAATTAGACAAATATAAAACACGTAACAACTCGAAACTTCCTGGTAGATTAAAACTGTGTGCCAGACCGAGACTCGAACTCGGGATCTTTGACTTCCACAGGCAAGTGCTCTACCAACTGAGCTACCCAAGCACGACTCATGCCCCGTCCTCACAGCTTTACTTCTGCCAGTACCTCGTCTCCTACCTTCCAAACTTCCAAACTTTACAGAAGCTCTCCTGCGAACCTTGCAGTTAGCACTCGTGAAAGAAAGGATATTTCATATCAGCGAATACTCCGCTGCAGAGAGAAAATCTCATTCTGGACGGGCCGGCCGCGGTGGTCTAGTGGTTCTAGGCGCGCAGTCCGGAACCGCGGGACTGCTACGGTCGCAGGTTCGAATCCTGCCTCGGGCATGGATGTGTGTGATGTCCTTAGGTTAATTAGGTTTAAGTAGTTCTAAGTTCTAGGGGACTGATGACCACAGAAGTTAAGTCCCATAGTGCTCATAGCCATTTGAACCATTCATTCTGGACGTAATAACTCAATAAATGAAATATGTAAATACATTTGGCCTTTAGTGAAGACAGCAATTGTCGTACTTTGTCTTTTCCCACTACACTTATCAGTTACTATTCACTTCGAAAGTTTTTTACAAAAATATACACTTGCTGTTATGATATAACTTCGATAATTTTATTGATGTATGGGATGTAAACGTCTAATACGCACATCAACGCTGTGATCACTATGACATGATTTGTTTTGTTATACGTCAAGACTGTGAATAGTTGTTTACTTTTAAAGTGTATCTGTGTAGCCCCAGTTTGCCATATTTCCATTTCCGCCTTCCTTAGAGTCGAATCCTTCATCAACTTTCCGTCCAAGTGGCAAACCACCTCCTCCCATCTCCAGAGGCCTGGGAAAAGCAACAAGCATAAGACGTAGAGATAGAGATTACAATATGTAGAGCAGATTATTAAGGACACTGGATGTGAGGTCTGCCCAGAGATGAGACGCTGGCACAGCAGAGAAAGACGGCAGGAAGACTACTGACTTCAGAAAGTTCATCATGTCTCCTGTTCTACTTGCTGACTATGTGTTTGTTTGTAATTCCACACATTATTTTTTTGTACTACAAATAATTTTCCGTTCATCCCTTGATTTTTGGAGATCAAAGTATAATGATTTACTTTTGTCAGCTTGAACGGTAAAACAGTATTATTATTCGGTGTTCTGGCAGCTCTTCCATGTCCTTTTGCTGTTCTCTTCATTTACACACAGTTTCCACTTTCTTTAACTTTATCTGGCATCTTGTACTATCTCCTTCCTTCCTTCGTTCTCCTCCCTCATATCAATCCTTCCAACACTTTAATCATCAACAAGACCTGCCGCAACATATGACCAGGCCACGTCCTCTATCTTCTTCTTCTAACTTCCGATAGCATTTTTCGCTCCTTTGTTCTTTCAAGTACGCTCTGTTTGTCGGTCCTGCAGCCATCCAATCATTTCCATCCTCCTCTACACTCACATCTCAAATTCTCCCAACAGCCCTTCGTTCTTTCTATTCTGTGTCCGTGTTTCAATTCCATAGAGTGCCGTACGCCAGATAAAACACTTCCAAAGCTTTCTTCTGAGCTCGCTATCCAGCTTTCCGCATAATAGTTTCTTCCTTCTGTTTAAAGCTACTGTAGCTGCGGCACTTCGAGCTTTGAGCTTCCAGTGGAACCTTACATCTGCTACGATGATTCCTAGTTAATTGGGTAATTTTAATTTGCCTTACAGTAGTATTAGCCATTAAGCTTCACTTACCAGTCACCATGCAC
This sequence comes from Schistocerca serialis cubense, assembly GCF_023864345.2. Taxonomy (NCBI): domain Eukaryota; kingdom Metazoa; phylum Arthropoda; class Insecta; order Orthoptera; family Acrididae; genus Schistocerca; species Schistocerca serialis. The sequence continues at coordinate 524,131,824 of NC_064641.1, forward strand.
TTTGTTTGTTCGAAATTACTTGCTGCATCTTAAGGGATTCACTGTCCTCAACAGCTGTTGGCGCTGGCGGCATTTCCAGAGCTCGCCTGCTGCCAACTGGCTGCACCGAGTGTTATCTGCGGGGCCGAGGGCCGGCTGCCGGACCCCACGGACTGTGGCTTCTACGTGGACTGCACAGAGAACAGCGACGGCAGCTTCAATAAGACCGTCAGCCCGTGCCCCGACGGCACCTACTACGATTCGTGCCAGGGCGACTGCAGCAAAACTCAGCAACCATCCGTCTGTTCATTTGCCTGTGATAATAATGGAATTGCCGGATTTCCACCTGAAAATCCGTCTGTGTACTTTGTTTGTAACACCACTGGGAGTGTACCGACCTTCAATGTTACTAAGTGTCCCAATAATACTGCAATCGGTAATGACCATATTAACTGTACTGGTATTGCCCCAGACTGTCCAGTCAATAATGCGTCACCTGCGCCCTCCACATGCAGCGGTACTTATTATTACGGAAATGAGAATAACTGTTCCGTTTACTACTACTGCAGCGGCCCAGGAGCGACACCGGAGCCAACAACCTGTGATGCTGGTGAATACTTCTTAAGTTACAACCACAGCTGCACCAAGTTTCAGTGCACGTCGCAGGGTTTTTTTGCAGATCCAGCCAATTGTGCCTCGTTCTATTACTGCGTTAGCGATGCTTCGGAAGCGACGCAGCTTACGTGTGCGAGTGGTACTCATTTTGACAGCTCTGTTGGAGGGTGTGTGCAGGGAGAGTGCAGAACAGTCTGCCCCGGAAGCAGCTCGCACTTCACGTGCCCGTCCGGCGGCTTTTTCGCAGATCCGTTGAACTGCAACTGGTACTACTACTGCGACAGTAACCTGCAAGCATCGCACAGTCAGTGTCCAGACGGAAGCCACTTCGATAGCACCGTGGGTAGCTGCACGACGGGCGAGTGTTCTAGCAAGCTGGTCGGTATGGCCCAGCAGACTGGCATGCGACCTCTGCGCTCTACTTCTAGTCTTTCATTACGACGCGAAGAAAACCACGTTCCACTCTCTAGTTTTCGCAAGGAGACACAGCAGATGCCAAGTCCATAGTCATTAAATTGTCCCTCGAGGATGGTTCTTATTTTTAGTGACAGCTACTTCTGTCAAAATTAGTGTGACTATGTGTCAGCTGTTTCATCGCGAAGTGCTTGTCGTCTGTATATCAGTGGAAAAACTAGATCACCACCTGCCCTATTTCTCAAGCCTGGATTCTTCGTGTCCCATTTACAATCTGATGTTTTAATGCTTACATAAGTTCAATTTAGTTACCTTTAAGTTACCTTTGCCAGAACTCTTTTACCTCCACATATTCATTAATTACCATACTAGTAGCTCAATAATATCTAGTGATAAAGTTGTTCATATCCCCACTTTGTCCGCCGTTTATGTAGTGACGGCTTTAGTTACAAAGTCCACAGCGCGCAGTTTGTTTTCTTAATCTTCTGATTTTCTGTCAACCAGTACAAACTAATTTATATCACGCTCGTTACCTGTCAAAACTGTACTTAAATATGACACCTGTAGTCAGTATCAGATAACAGCCTTAGATGGGTTAGCTATACAAATTTATTTTAAATAGTTTTTCTTTCCACAAAAAATATCTAGTTTGAACCATACCTGGATAGCTGGTCATACCCTTTAAGAAACCTGTTCCCAAACAATTAATATCATTCAACAATATGCTGAGTTTAGGAAGAAGTGTTAGTTATTATTACGAGACAAATAGGATATTTGCAAGTACATTTTTACTTGAATTGGCACATTTTAAAAATGCATGTTGATGGTTGCCGATGTTGACTGGAGCGCTTTTTACACCGCAGGTATACCCGATCACTGGCTGATGTGTGTGCAAAGACAGAAATCCATAACGGACTAGGCACTAGAAGCCATGACTCTACCTGGTGATCATTTCCCATGTCCAGTCACTGGGCGACCAACCAGCAGACACTGATACACCTTACATCAAGTCTCCCAGCAAAGTCTCCTACATTAAAAGTATTACTCTCTCTTCACATTCACTAAAATTTGCTGTGTACTTGTCACTGCATCTAATAGGCCAGGTCTACCAGTCTGAATCATTTGTCAACAAATTTCGTTGATGTTGTCCAATGAGCTCTTTTCTAACTCTAAAACCACTAAGTTTCCAAATATTTTCGTTTTTAAAAGAATTCCTTTCGTGAATACTGTTTAATTTACCGATAACGATCGATTCCAGCAAACGTTTTGTTCCATTGACTCATAAATATTTGAAGATCACTACATTGGCTCATCAGTCGTGCAAACACCGTTCTGATTTACAGAAGAAACATGCAAGAAGTCTCTACTTGACGATACATTTGAAAAAGTGGACCATAATGTCATTTTTTTAGCTAAATCCTTTGTCTTGAGATCCACACATACAGTTTCATGATCTAAATAATATTTTCATTGATTTTATGCCAAATAAAATAACAAAATACTGATTGAAAACTCTTGCTTTTTAATTTACATTTTATTATTAATACTTCTTGAAATCTTATGAATTTTTCTTTTATCTCTGACTAGCGGATATTTGCAATGGCCTGTAATGTCACTCGAAGAAAGAAAGTGTTTATGTTCAACTTCTGTTTATTGAAGTGCTTTTGGATACACAATATTTTTTGTTTTTCCGTATGGTGTGTATTGTGTATTATTGAATCAACAAAATTTATCGATTGTTTCCCATTAAATAAATTTGAGAAAACGTGTGATCTGCATTGGGTAGTTGTAGTAGTGGTCCTGCACCTTGATTAATTTGCCTTTGCACTTTGAATATCGCAATTCTCGTATACCATATTTGTTGGGTCGGCCGATGTAATATGGAAACCGCTTCTTTGAAGTTTCGAAGGTAGAAGACGAGGTACTGGTAGACGTAAAGCCGTGAGAAGCGGGCCTAAGTGGTGCTTGAGTAGCTGAGACGGTAGAGCACTTCCCCGCAGAAGACAAAGCTGCCAGTTCCAATCTCGCTGCAGCAGATAGTTCTGATCTGCTAGGAAATTTCCGACAGCGCACACTCCTCTGCAGAGTGAAAATCTCATTCTGTAAACTTGTTTATGTTTACCAAGAAATACGTTGATTGGCGTTTTCACCTGATAGGAACGTTATCAATGGTTCCGGTGGCGAATGTAACACAGGAAATTTCAATTTTTCACCCACGCGGAGCATTCCTAGTGTTTCATGCTTAAATTTTAGGTCACTGGAGGACAGTTACAGTTTAAATCTTTTCCCAATCACCACACTTGGATGAAGACTGTATTATCTTAATCAGCATCATAAGGGAACGCACAAAGGTGTAAATCACCGTGCAGTATCCATCTGAATCGAGCAGTGCGTAACCCTACTTGAACGGTTTCCAGTTTTGCTTCCCATTGCTCGTCTGTTTCTGAAGGTCGCGATGCTTTTTCGATTCCTGCTTGATCGAACAATCGCTTGTCGTTTAAGTGACATCACTGTTTTGATAGAGAAAGTAATGCTTTGTGCGACTGTTATATGTACATTCTCACACTCCGGAAACACAGTATCAAATACACACATTTGTTGAAACGACTTGCGCACCACTTATTGTAAAATGAATGTACTACCTCATAAAACCATCGCGGCAGGCGCTTAACTCTCCGAAGTTTCATTCTTGTAACGACTTGTGCACTACCTGTTGCAAAATGGTTATACTAACTCAGAGTTCTTCGTGGTCACGTGGACGACAATCCACCAAAGTTTCATCGCAGTGGGATGAATGATACAGAAATACGTGTGGGAGAAACAACAAAATACACTTATTATTTATTTTCAATTATAGCTTTCACCTAGTCATCAACGTATGTTCAGTTCTATTTTATTCTTCGTGTTCCACATATTGCATCAAGAAGGAGAACCTTCAGACGTATAGAACGAGTCAAGGTATACTGTAACGAAAGACAAGGAAATCATAGAAACTTAATCCGTATACTGCGTGAAATATATGCTATTACTATAATTCTTGTAGCTGTAGACGCTTATGTCATCTAAATTTAGCTGAGTAATTGAATAGTATCAGTCTAGATCCAGTGAGCATCAGTGAAGTGAAATGGTAAGAAGATAAGGATTTCTGGTCAGACGAATATAAGGCCCTCAGGGGCTCAGCATTCGTTTGCTGGGTACAGGCGTGGCGACCACGGAATTGCTGAGCTGGGAACCAGCCGGTGCTACCAGCCCCCGTAAGCTCTGCGCATGCTTCAGCGACCACTGTACAGTGGATCTGTGGTGCGCTGTGTGTCTCTGGGAATGGGGATCTTGACTTCGCTGACTGCTCCAAGGTGATAATAAAAACCTCTATAAAAACCTAGTCTACCTTAAGCTGTCCCGCGCGCTGATGAGATGCATGGCTGTTGAAGTGGAACAGTCTTTAGCTGGCAACATCCGGGGAACCTGCCGCACCTCACGTCTATAAGGCTTATTTAGGCACGTGGGGCCCTGTATCGGTGGACTTTAGCTGCATGTGGGACCTCCCAACAGGACAGGTGAGCCGCTGGCAGGTACCAACGCCCAGTCTAACAAGAGGGCTCGGGTATCCAGTCCTCCAGACTCACTCAATAGCAATAGAATGCATGCTGGTTGTCGGAATATGTAAACGTCTAGATCCCAACAAGAGAGAAACCCCTGGAAGGTTCAGTCCCTCGGGGAATAAGTAATTGTAACTGAACTGCACTACGCCGGCCGGAGTGGCTGAACGGTTCTAGGCACTACAGTCTGTAAACGCGTGACTGCTACGGTCGCAGGTTCGAATCTTGCCCCGGGCATGGATGTGTGTGATGTCCTTAGTTAGGTTTAAGTAGTTCTAAGTTCTAGGGGACTGATGACCTTAGAAGTTTAGTCCCATAGTGCTCAGAGCCATTTGAACCATTTTTTTGAACTGCTGTACATTGTGAACTACAGCACAAATGTGGTAACTTGCAGGAATCTAGATGACGTTCCCCGAGAAGAACTTAAAGCTGAGTGGTCGCGGGAAAGCATTTTTAGTAACAGAACAAAATGAAAAGTGTGGATGGCAATTTTATCAAACCATACTCTTTTATACTTAACATTCAAAAACATAAAACTCCCCAGAGAATGTCAAGTCAGGTTTCCCTCGCTTAAGCATGCGGCCTTATTTCCCCCACCCAATGCGTTGTTTTACATGCCAAAACTTTGGGAACACTACTCTGGTTGTGACGGAGAAGCAACTTGAGGCAAAGGTGGTAAAGCCGCTCACGACTTAATTGGTTGTTTATCCCCTCCAAAGTGTGTCTGCAGTAGGGACTGCAGTGTCTTCCTTGAAGAACGGAACAAGAGATAATAACGATAAATGGCATCCTATATTGGCCATGTTCGCTGCTCCTGTGCTTTCATTCTCAAACAACCCACCTAGAATACCGCAGCTGTCAGAGAAACGGCGGCTCCTTGTGCCAGAACTAGTACCTGTCCCTCCAAAGATCCACACTGGTCCACCGACCAGTGCTGCCGCTACACATCTGTTACTGTGACTCTAACGCCTCCTCAAACTAAAAAATCGAAGTCATTGACAATGGGAATCATACAGTCCAACAATGTCGACATCATCCTCTCTGACGTCTTTCTCGAATATTCTTCATAGACACAGGACCTTGATGTGAGACTGGGGTAATCATATCGCCCCAAGGCTGCACTTCCTCCTATTGCGAGCTCCCCTCCCTAAAGTAAAGTCAGGATGAAATTGCTGCGGTTGTGATAGATGGATCCCAGGTTACAGAGGAATGGTAATGGGTTCAACACACATGTACTGGAAATCAAAACTTCTAGCGCAGGAATTCTCCATGTGTCTGTGCTTGTAGGTACCGCATTTTAAAGCATCTAATGCACGCATATTACTGGGCTATACACTCTATCGTAAGGATGATCTGACCGGGGAGAGGGAGGGTGGGTTTGGTTGTCAAAAACGCGCATTGCATCTCTGCTCTTACCCTCGCGAATGGTTAACCGTAGTCTGGTCTGGCTGTTGATGAGCTGGTAGCTACTAAGTCGCCCTTAGTGCGGATTTAGGAGATTCCGATCCACTGTCAACAAACTGATCCTCCCAGAGGCGGCAGATCAGAAGACTTTCCTACGTGAACAGCGTTGTGTAGGTATATTATTTGATATTAGTAAGCTGTACGATACTACTCTAAGACACCATAATTTGTGCAGACTGTGCAGTTTTTGGGACTTATTTTTGACACAAAACTGTTGTTACTACACCAGCATCACATCAAGGCATGGGCCCAGAGGCCTCTGAGCATTTTGAAGTGTCTCAGCCACAAGTCTTAGGGAGGGTACAGGGTGCTTCTGCTCCAGCTTCATGGAGCTTTCGTTCGATCACCGTTGGACTATGGATGCTCAGTGTGAGGGTCAGCGATGCCTTGGTACTGCCACGGGCGCTTATAGCACAGCCCCATACCCAGTGTTGGTGCTAAGGCTGGTGAACCGTCAGTTACAAACCGATGGCGGCTTCTCATGGTGTTTCAGGCGTGTCAACTACTCACTACTCCCACTCCCCCAGAATATGATATGGTTCCTCGTCCTGCTATGGAACGTCTCTTTACGCATCGTCCATGGGCAACTTGGCCATTTTGGATCCATGTGAAGTGTGTACTGGAATCTCTTGGTGTGGGTCATATACAGGCTCAGACAAATGGGTTTTAAGCGACTGCCCGCCCTGGTTACTGCAGAGGCCCAGAGTGATTTTGGATTTAGTGCGGTAAAGGAGAGATTGCATTTCTGGTTTTCTTTTTAAAACGATATTTTCTAACATTTTAAAAGAGCACCACGCCTATGAAGCTATCTTTATTTGTGAGTCTGAACAAGGGGGCTCTGTCGATTGTTTTGTGTTTACCCAAATCGTGTCTTCAAGATCTGGATGCCTATGGAGCTCACTGCATTCGATGCTGAACTATCCGCGATCTTGAGAGAGCAGGTGAGATGTGCCATGCTTGCTAAATTCCTAATCTGTTCCGACTCCCTGAGTTCCCTGCAACACTTGCATCCAGCTGATAATGTAGTCCAAGACATCCAGCGCGTCCTCCTTGGGAAACAAAGGCTGAAGAACGGGGTATCCCTCTGCTGAGTGCCAGAGCACATGCGTATTGTGGGGAACGAAACGGCGAATGTAGCAGCCAAGGAGACGTGTGGTGTTCCTTGGTTAGTTTAGAGTGCCATTCCCTTGCATCCTCTCGTCTCGCTGTTGAGGTACAGAGTTACGCGTGGATGGGAAGACGAGTGGCTGTAACAATCTCCATCTCGTAAAGCCCACAACATGGCCGTGGTGTACTTCCTTCCAGCCACGCAGATGAGAGTAGGTTCTCTTTACTCGTCTTCGCATAGGCTACAGCCTTATGACGCATTAGCTTTTTGCTCCAGCGAGAGAACCCTCCAGCGTTTGGTGTTCTTGGCGAACAGATAACTGTGCACCATATTTTATTAGAATGCGTTTTATTTTCCGACCAGAGGGCAGCGACCGATTTGCCGACAGTTCTGCCCTCTGTTTTAAGTAACATTCAAACGGATGTGGTAAGAGTTTTAAGGTTTCGTGATTTGTCCAAGTTTCGTGATTTGTCCCTCTTTTTTCCTCAAATTTTAGGAAGATGTTCTTAATGCGTGATTGGCTCACCCATGTTTCTTGTGAGCGGCCAGCCAGTCACATTTCATTGCAGCTTTCTTGTACTTCCTCTGTCGTTTTATATTTTAATCCGAGATACAGGACCTTTCACCCTCTCTCTGTTGTCTTAAGGAGTATAGGATACAATGTTTGTCGGTCAATGCGAGTGAGGTGGGAGTGAGTGTATGAGCGTCCTTTTAAAGGTTTCCTCCTCATTGTGTCACAACTATTTTAGCAACTGTACTCATATTCCTATCTTTTAATGTATGAAAGGGCTCTGAATATCTAACCATTGAGCAATCGTGTGTTCCAAACACACACACACACACACACACATGCACGCGCGCGCGCACGAATATAAGGCAATAGCAAAAGCACCAGAAAAATGTGACTAGGATTCGTTAGCAAAGAGAATGTGAGCTACTGTGAATGAACAATTCAGTGATAGGGCTGTTCTCTTCAGACTCGACATCTAACCAACACCGACAAAGATATTTCAGGTATATATGCACATGTCCCATCAGAAAATGAAGAGATACAGAAACTGTATGTGGATTAGTGAACGGATAATTCATTAAGTAAAATACGAAAATATTATAATCATGGGGAATAGAAACGCGATTGTAAGAAAATAATTGGAAGAAAGTGTTACGAGAGAACATGGGATTGGCAGTAAGTGCTATTTATCGGTTTCCGTAATCTGTTGGAGGCCAGAGCGTATCGTTTAGTTGACATGGTTGGGGTTGTTTGTCTTCTTCTCGTGTTGACTGGCGTCACTTGGTTTCGCAAGCGTTGCCTGTCCGCAAGTGGCAGCAGCGGCGGTTACAGATTTGTAGTAACTGCGGCGACGTCGTGGTACTTCTGTGTCGTGTCAGAGCGCTGGGACGGCTGGCAGCGCACATGGACTGCCGGATCGGAGGCCTGTGGTCACGAGGGTATACGACCTGGTCGTAAACCAGATCCTGATAGCTTTAAGTTGAGTGCATTTGGATTCAAGTTGAGGAACCTCCGCCATTGTGAGATCTTGCGATTCTCCAGTGACCTGGGTTCGTGTTGCTGCTCGTAGTGTTGCCGAGGCGAAAGCAGCGAGTGGAGTGCTTGGGGAAGGCGGATCTGATTAGCTTTCCTGGAATTTTAATTACTATTTATTACGTTCAGTTTGTTACTATTTGTTAAGTGCAGCCAGCGGTATTTTTCCTGCCCCGAGGCTGTTCATGCTCCAGTTACCTGCCATGGGGGTTATTGTACGTAATGGCAGTGTACGTTTCCTCGTCTTGCCGCTGCTGTCCGGTGAGGCATGCAGTTTTGACAGCTTTCTTGATTGTAGTTTGGTTGGTGATTCTTCTACTCTGGTGGTAGTGATTCCTTCCTGGTTCTGGGCGCTCTAAGCACAGTATTCTGCGGACAGAGTCCAGACTGCCGTTTCCGGCTTTGGCGTGTTTTTACATCTTTGCATTTGGTTCAGTGGAAGTCAGGTAGCCTCAGCAAGATTATCATTAGTCATTCGTTGACTGCCACTAGTCTGAGTTACGATCTTTTGAAGTGAATGCAACTCTTGGCTGCCTATCTCATCGCTCTTGAAGATGTTTTTTGCCGGACCTATTCAGAGGTCGATTCCTGGTGCACCGTCTATGACTGGCCCTTGTGTTTTATTTCTGTATTTGCTGTTTTATTGTATGTTTCTAAAAAATTTTCATACAATTGCCATTCTTGGCGTAACAGTAAGTTTAAATGATTGTGCTACCAAGATTACCATCATTTTGTCACACCCATTTGGTGATCAGTTGCTTGTCCTTTTAAATTAACCTTCGCTTTTTTATCTGCTGTTGAACTGTATGTTTTTTTTAATATTTCATATAATTGCCATTCTTGGCGTTACAACAGGTTTAAATGGCTGTGCTACCAAGTTTACCATCATTTTCTCACACCCGTTTGCTGGTCAGCTGCTTGTCTTTTTAAATTAACCTTTGCTATTGCATTGCTGTTTTACAGTGCGTTTATTAAATTATTTTATAATTGCCATTCTTGGCGTTAAAGGCCTAAAGCCGTGACTGTGGTTACTTCCCTTAAAATTGTAATTGGGATTACATTGGTTTGTTTTTAAAACATTATTTACTGTGTCTGATTTTTATGAGCCGGCCGAAGTGGCCGTGCCGTTCTAGGCGCTGCAGTCTGGAACCGCGAGACCGCTACGGTCGCAGGTTCGAATCCTGCCTCGGACATAGATGTGTGTGATGTCCTTAGTTTAGTTAGGTTTAACTAGTTCTAAGTTCTAGGGGACTAATGACCTCAGAAGTTGAGTCCCATAGTGCTCAGAGCCATTTGAACCATTTTTGATTTTTATGCTCACTTGGCAAATTTTAACGCACTGAAAGCTCTATTAATTACTCAGTTGTTTATTCTTTCATTAATAAGGTGTAATATCTTTATTTATTGCTGAGTCTAGAATTACCATTTTAAAATAAATGTGTGTACTAGCAAAAGGAAACCAATATTAACAGATTACGGCCCCGTCCGCAATCGTAACTGAATCCTGCCTTCCTTGACTACCAGGTTTCAAAAGTGTTACGAGAGAACATGGGATTGGCAGTAGGAACGGGAGACAAGAAAGACTAATTGAGTTGAGCAACAAATTTCAGATGTTAGTGGCGAATCCTATGTTAAAGAATCACAAGGGGAATAAGGATAAGGCGTGGAGACGTGGGAAGATTCCAGCTGGATTACATTATGGTTAGGAAGAGACTCCGAAATCAGGTATTGGATTGTGAGACACAGGTGAAGGAGTAAATATAGACTCAGATCACAACTTGGTAATGATGAAGGGTAGGCTGAAGTCCATGAAAACCGTCTTGAAGAATCATTGTGGAAGGAAACGGGAAACTGAAGGAACCAGGAAGCTTGCTCTGGATGTAGATACTGAGTTAATGAAAGCCACAGTCGGCTGTTCATTTGAGCAGCAGTGGAAAAAATGATGGACTGTCAAACACAGGCACAAGGAAGATAACTCCTCAGAAACCTTGGCTAATGGTAGATATACTTCAATTGACCGACTAAAGAAGGAAGTGCAAATACTTTCAGGGGAAGGCAGGAAGACATCATCATGAAAGAAACCAGGAATGAAAAAAGTAAACAGTGCAGGGCAGTAAAGGCAATATGGCTCCAGGAAAAATGATCAGTAGAAAAAGAAACAGACGTCGGGAGGACTGACTCAGCATATAGAAAAGTCAAAACAACCCTCGGTGAATTTAAATGCAATTGTGTGCTGCGGGGCGGGTTCTTTTCCATTCCCCGACACCTGCTTCAGACCACAGTTCGGTCAGAAAGTCCGCGTTCTACACACACCAAAAAAAGTTTTGAATAATCTCGGTTCCGAGAGATCCGGAACCTGTATAGAAAATTGGAATAGAGATCAACATAAACATCATTTCTGCACTTTTTATTGCTCACGAAAACCGCAAATTGCCTGTTGTACCACCATACAGCCAGACCTTCAGAGGTGGTGGGCCAGACTGCTGTATACACCGGTACCCCGAATAATCAGTAGCACGTCCTCTTGCATTGATGCATGACCGTATTCGTCATGACATACTATCCACAAATTCATCAAGGCACGGTTGGCTCAGATTGTCCCACTCCTCTAAGGCGATTCGGCGCAGATCGCTCAGAGTGGTTGGTGGGTCACGTCGTCCATAAACAGCCCTTTTCAGTCTATCCCATGCATGTCCGATAGGGTTCATGTCTGGGGTATATGCTGGACACTCTAGTCGAGCGATGTCATTATCCTGAAGGAAGTCATTCACAAGCTGTACACGATGGGGGCGTGAATTGTCATCCATGAAGACGAACGCCTCGCCAATGTGCTGCCGTATGGTTGCACTACCGGCCTGAGGATGACATTCACGTATCGTACAGTCGTTACGGCGCCTTCGATGACCAACAGCGGCGTACGTCGGCTCCACATAAGGCCACCCCAAAACAGCAGACAACCTCCACTTTACAGCACTCGCTGCACAGTGTGTCTAAGGCGTACAGCCTGAACCGATTGCCTCCAAACACATCTCCAACGACTGTCTGGTTGAAGGCATATGCGACACCCACCGGTGAAGAGAACGTGATGCCAATCCTGAGCGGTCCATTCGGCATGTTGTTGGGCCAATCTGTACCGCGCTGCGTGGTGTCGTGGTTGCAAAGATGGACCTCGGCATGGACGTCAGGAGTGAAGTTGCGCATCATGCAGCCTATTGCGCACAGTTTGAGTCGTAACACGACGTCCTGTGTCTGCACGAAAAGCATTATTCAACAGGGTGTCGTTGCTGTCAGGGCACCTCCGAGCCATAATCCGTAGGTAGCGGGTATCCACAGCATTAGTAGCCATTGGGAGGCCTGAGCGAGACATATCATCGACAGTTCCTGTCTCTCTGTATCTCCTCCATGTCAGAACAACATCGCTTTGGTTTACACTGAGACGCCTGGACACTTCCCTTGTTGAGAGCCCTTCCTGGCACAAAGTAACAATGCGGATGCGATCGAACCTCGCTATTGACCGTCTAGGCATGGTTGAACCACAGACAACACGAGCCGTGTATCTCCTTTCTGGTGAAATGACTGGAACTCACCTGCTGTCAAACCCCCTCCGTCTAATAGGCGCTGCTCTTGCATGGTTGTTTACATCTCTGGGCGAGTTTAGTGACATCTGTGAACAGTCAAAGGGACTGAGTCTGTGATACAGTATCCACATTGAACGTCTATCTGCAAGAGCTCTGGGAACCGGGTAATGAAAAACTTTTTGATGTAATTTCGGTGCAAAAAATTTTCACCTCACTCTATAGACTTCATTAAGCCCTACCCCTTCACCCAGCATGAATAGATACTGATTGGTTCACTCGATGAAAAGCAGCGTTCAAGAAACAACGACTAATACTGTAAGTAGGCTGTTTAGGTTTTTATGTTGGTAACGCCACATAGCGCTCTGTATGAAAATCACTGGCTGTGCACTGTGCAGTCTGTGGCTGGTTGGCATTGTTGAAATATACGCTATTGTAGTGTTGGGCAGTTGGATGTGAACAGCGCGTAGCGTTGCGCAGTTGGAGGTAGAGTTGGGCAACACGATTCTTTTTCCCAATTCGATTCCTACGATTCAATCTCTCATTGCGAATCGATTCCTACGATTCGTTCACGATTCATTCTAGTCTGCGATGGCACGATTCTTACGGAATGCAAAAAGTTCTACATCTTACTCACAGATGGCAGGACATGTCAGAAACTGTCAATGGGTCATGATAAGATATTCCAGAAATTGTTTTTTTATGAGTAAACATGCATATGACGTTACAAATGTGATTCTCGATTTATACGTGTAATGCCTCAATTGATAAAAGGTCACGTTTGATTTGATTGCATCTATTGTTTTATTTCAGTATGCCAGGAAAGAGGAGTCGATTTGTGCAAAAGGTGATGCAAAATTATGTGGTAAGCGACTTTGGTTGTGTGCCTTGAACGTATCTAACTACAGACGTCTGTTTATATATATATATATATATATATATATATATATATATATATATATATATATATAATAAAATTGACTTTTTACGAAAGAATGGAGCTATGTAAGTGAACTCAAAAAGCAAAAACCAGTCTAAGTACAAAATGTCACCCAAATTGTTAGGGCCGTTTTCGAGATACGCGAAACATAATACATAATCCAAGTTCTATTGCTTGTGTGTAAAGAAGGTGTGTGTGTTTAGCATTGCATCTGCAACAAATAAGAGGTACGTATTTATTCATCATACTTGGATTTCTTGATTGTAATGGTGTGTATTGGGAGCTGTGTACTCGCTGTATATCGTTTCTGTCATCACTATAGTTCGTGTATTACTCGCGCAAACTAAGCTGACGTCGGCGCTGTGGCTGATGGTAGCGACAGTAAATGGGAAATGCCTTTACGCTTGTTCCCGTCAGCCACCGCCAAGTGTCAGCTTAGTTTTCACGAGTAATATTACGGCCCACGAACTTCGTTTGTTCGTTCCGAGCTTCCTTTATTCAGACGCGTCCTCCACTGGATTGCCATCTGGCGGTCGTAATCATTCGGCACGACTCGGCAAGATTCTGAAGTTGCCTTCGAAGCATAGCGCACTAAGAATCGATGAATCGTTGGAACTTGGAATCGTCACTTCTCGGAAACATGCAATCGTTCTTACGATTCGTTTGAACGAGGATTCGTCCGTATCACGATTCGATTCTTATGATTCTTTATTTAGAGTCGTTCAAATGAACGACTCATTCACGAATCGCCACAACTCTAGTTGGAGGTGAGCCGCCAACAGTGGTAGATGTGGCGAGAGAGATGGCAGAATTTTGAGAGCGGACGATCTGGACGTGTGTTCATTAGAAAGATTAAATTTGTATTATTGGATATCATGAACTGATACATATATATGATGACCTTTGAACATTATTAAGGTAAATACATTGTTTGTTCTTTATCAAAATCTTTCATTTGCTAACTATGGCTATCAGTAGTTAGTGCCTTCAGTAGTTTGAATCGTTTACTTAATTGGCAGTAGTGGCGCGCTCTGTATTGCAGTAGTTCGAGTAACGAAGATTTTTGTGAGGTAAGTGATTCATGAAAGGTCTAGGTTATTGTTAGTCAGGGCGATTCTTTTGTAGGGATTATTGAAAGTCAGATTGCGTTGCGCTAAAAATTTTGTACGTCAGTTTAGTGATGATTAGAATAAGTAAAGAGAGAAAAATCTGAGTACGTTCAGTTTTGCTAAGCTGTTTGAAAATCAAATAACGTAAGGGGTTTACCAGCACAGTAATTCATTATTTTTTCTAAGGCGACGTTTCAATACCTACCAACCAAACAAGGGGCCACAAAAATGAACCTTGCAGGCATTATTCATAAGTTCGTAAGCAAATAACCGGCGCTCGGGAATCTATCTGTCTGCATAAAACGTTTGAAGTTCAGTTAATTCTGGTTTAATGCCTCTGCAAAATTCTCATGCGGCCATCCAATCCGTAGTTATTACCGGAAAACAATTGTCGTTTGTGACTTCACTGTTATACTATTTCTACAAGGGCTGATACGTAATGCAGCCAAAACGTACATGTCCAACCCGAATAAATCACTCGGTCAAAGCAGCCATTGACCCACGACTGTTCGCGAGTTACTACTTTAGATTGTTTAGTGGTCTTCTTTAAAAGAACTTCTCGCCATAATATGCCGCGAAGTCCCTGAAATACCCCTCGCGGAGTTGTTAAGTGACCAGAAATGTTCACACGTAAATAACTTCCAAACTAATCTCAAAATTTCAGTAATTAAAAGTGTAGTCGCTTCACATTTATGGTGAGATAACTGAAAGAATGAATGATTTTCATCACCTAAACCGAAACTGATGTTGCACAGTTTCACATGTTCTCTTCACTAATAATAGGAACGACTCCTTGACACAGTGCAATAAAGCACATAGGTTGGTAAATGCTTAATTCTCATTGGCATATGATCTGACGCCAAATCAGTAAAGCTCCGACTCTTGATTGCCTTCGGTAATCACTAACTCATCCAACTGGAATACAAAATCTAGATATGAAAGACGTTCGAAATATATGGAACCAAATATAAATAACACCAAATGGAAATCCGAATTATCCCAGTGTAGCACATCAAACTTATTCGGTGAAACAACACACCAGAGTTGCAACAGAGCCAACTGTAGTTGGGAGAGAGTGGTATGTGTTGCAAAGCAAAACACGGCCGAAGGACGTTGCGAAGCGGAGCGAACTGGGTTCGGTATAGCAACAGCTGATGCTGCAATATGCTGGCGGAAGGGCGGAAGCCTCTCCTCGCTTGCCACCACGGAAGTGTTCAGCCAATGTGCCTTAAGCGGCAGCCGAGTGGACGCCACGCTTGGCCCAGCTCTTTGCGCTGTCAGCAATGCTTGAAGTCTGTTGTGTCGCATGAGAAACAGCTGGACGCCTCCACCAAGCTGTTCCTGTACTACGGCAGGCCAGAATAAGTAATATACAGGGTGTCCCATTTATCTTGACGACCCTAAATAACTGTTTGTCCAGATGAAAATTACAAAATGTGTCAAGCAAATGTTCTTTAGCCGTCAAGGGGGCATCAATCAGCATGATTGAATTCGTTGTAGCTTTGTTTTTTTACAGAGATATGAACAGCGGTATCACTTTTTTTAAATGGAACACTGTATTTTTTATTCGGCAATTCATTTCCTCTCCTGAAGGCCTATTCAAAAATTTATCACAGTGTACCATTAACTGAAACACAATGTTATTAATTACATAACACAACATTGACTTTGAGCCCGCGATCACAAATGCTTCCACTTGCTGGAGCGAAATTATAATGAAAGCAAGACCCTAAGCTGTCGACATGTCCGAAATAACTGATACTGTCATCATCTAGTTAAGGCTAACCGGCCATTGACCTTTTTCTTCTGTACGGATGCACACGTATTGCCGGAACTCTTACGGGATTCGGTTAGATTGTCTGCCGCGAGTAATAAGTGTAATTGGCGGGGCACTACGAATGTAGTGTGTGGACATTAAGTTGGGAATGTGGGTCTCACTGGGATCGTGCAAGGGATAAGACCCTGCAGTCGCACTATCCGCTGTGCCCTCGGTGGCTGAGATGCATAGAGCGTCTGCCAAGTAAGCAGCAGATCCCGGGTTCTAGTCCTGGTCAGACCACACATTTTCAACTGTCCCCGTTGATGGGTATCAATGCCTGTCGACAGCGTAGGCCGTAAGGTCTTGATTTATTTATAATTTAATTCTAGAGCGCTGCATGTCCGAAAGAACAGATACCATCTCCATAAACCTGCTGGACTTGTCAGAAAACAAATGAAAGCCAAGTAAAAACATAACACAAAACTGACTTTGACTCTTCTGTACCATTGTCCAGGAGTAGAACATTCAAAGGTGCTCAAAGTGGTGACCCTGGACACCGATACACTGGTGAACTATTTGAATGAAAGTATTTATTGCTACCAGCGTTGCCTGCTGAAGAGAATTACAAGCAAGTACGATACGTCCTGCATGTCCTCTGGAGTTGTTGGAATATCGTGGTAGACAACGTCTTTAATGCATCCACAAAGTAAAATGTCCAGAGGATTTAAATCAGGAGACCTAGCAGGCCAAGTAACTGCTCCTCCTCCACCAATCCATCTGGCAGGATACCTACGGTTCAGAACACGACGTGCACGCAAGGGATTATATACTGGACACCCATCGTGTTGATACCACATAAGTATTCTGGTTATTAGCGGCACTTCATCCAGAAGAGGAGGAATAATTCATCTGAGGAAGTTAACATACGCTGTGCGGTTTAGACTAGCATTGATGAAATAAGGGCCAATAATTGTAGTACCAAGTATCCCACACCAGACGTTAACTCTCCATTGACGCTGATCTTCCATCTGTCTAAGCCATCATGGGTTGTCGCTAGATTAATAATTCATGTTCCTTGAATCTACCTGTCCTTTGTTGAGAAGGAACATTCATCAGTAAACAGAACATTGGAGAAGAAGTTCGTGGTGGCGAGGATTTGCTGCTGTGCCCACTGACAGAACTGTACAAGACTATGGAAATCATTCCCATGCACTTCCTGATGTAGGTGTACATGGTAAGGATGGAACCGGTGACGTGTAAAAATACGATGTACACTGGTTTTAGGAGTGCCAGTCTCGTGTTCAAGCTGTCTTGGCCTCGCTCACATATAGATTCATAGCAACGGAAGTGAGAACATTAACTTCGGCAGATTCGTCTGTGCGAATGCTACGACGATTGCATTGTCGTGGGATGAAACTTCTTGTTTCCTGTAGCGTCTCAACAAGACGAGAAAACATCCGTCAGGAAGGTACGTTCTTGTCAGGATATCGCTATCTGTACAGTTCCGCTGCCTGCATAGCAATTCGCCTACCTTCAACAACAATGTCTACTCTTCGCAACAGTATTTAAAACGACTAAACTACAGTACTGAATGTACCCGTACATAAGTAAACAGTAATGCAATTACTATTCTGCTAAGTTACATTCCCCGTAGATGGGTAGCATTTCTACCTTCTCTTCGTTGGTGTATATTCTATTCACAGATCTCTTCAGCTGGCGGTGGTTGACGGAATGACGGGTATGCATTCTACGTATGCTTATATTCATCCTCTGTCAACGTCAGCACGTGGATGCGTACCATTAACCCGAGTACCTGCACTAAGCGCTGAGAGCGTTGTGTTATGTAATTATTAATGTTGTGTTTCAGTGAATGGTACACTCTGATACATTTTTGAGTAGTAAAAATGGAAATGAATTACCGAATAAAAAATACAGGGTGCCATTTAAAAAAGTCGCACCGCTGTTCATATCTTTGTAAAAATCAAAGCTACAACGAAGGCAATCATGCTGATTGATGTCCCCCTTACGGCTAAAAAACATTTGCTTGAAACGTTTTGTAATTTTCATCTAGACAAACAGTTATTTAGGGTGGTCAAGATAAATATATACACGGGAACACCAGGTCCACCTATGGTCATTCCCAGTACGATTCATGCTGCGAAATCATATGCAGAGGTGGATAGTCCGATGAAAGGAAATGTATACAGTGCAGAACACCAGCAGCCACGCAGTCGCCGTAGTGTAGTGGTTATGATACTAGATTCCCTACTGGGCGGGTCGTGAGTTCAAACTTAACCTGCACCGAACAATTTCAGTTTCTGTACTCGGTTCGAGTACATTCTAGATGTATCCACAAATGGCAAGAATGATTGTACTGGAATTTTCTGTAGCTGCATATATACCGTATGTATTCTGGCCGGAGGCAGTTCGCTATGCGCTCTTGTATGTGCAAGTGCTGAATAAACCTCCGTTAAGTGAAGTTAGTGTTCGTCATTCATCTACATACACCTTCCTCTATGTGACAATATACATATCACAAGGACAGAGGTTTGGCGATAATGAATTTTGTAAAATAGATTTTATTGCGAGTAGAGAAACAGTGAATTTTTGTAGTTTTAGTGGTAATGGAAGTCACGACTGATTAGTGGCTGTTAGACGTGCACAGTATAACCCTGAGGATCACTCACCGCCATGTAAAAAATCGGTTCCAGTAAAATGTTATACAGGGTGTCCCAGCTATCTTGTCCACCCAAAATATCTCTGGAACAATAACAGCTATTGGAAAACGACTTTCACCGGTATCAATGTAGGGCTGGGGCCCATGAATATACATATTTGGAAACATTCTAAAACGAAAGAATATGTGTTTTTTAACACAAACTTATGTTTTTTTAAATGGACCTCCTATATTTTTACTTCAGCAATCCATAGCATGACAAAGCATATACACAATGGCGTTGATTGCATCGCAATATTCCCATTACATCCCGAGATATTGAGACGCGAAGTTGACGCCCGACATGCGCTGCTAGCGCACGTCCTGAGGCTCAGGCGTGAACCCCATGCTGCCCGTAATCGCGATGTGATTGACATGCGGAATCACATTTCCATACATATCAAGAGGTCCGAACGAATAATACGGTCTGCTGCCATCCTGCCTTAACGTCGTACATTCCAGCAGGTATTTATCCCATAGGCTAGGGGTGATGTGGTTCTTAACATATCTGTGTACCGCAACGTTAGACATAAAGTTAACTTCGCTTATCGTTAATCCGTTACTAAAAAGGTAGTGCCGTTCAACGTTAAAACTTTACTTTACTGTAGATCTAGCGCAAGTGACAGTTAATCATCCACTCGTAATAGTAAAATTCATGTTGATGGTTTTAGTGAAACGAGCAAGTAGACTAAAAGTTTTACCGTTGTGTAGGTAAAAATGTTTTGATTTGGTAAGTTCAGGTAGGACATAGAAGATGAATGTAAACATGTTTAACCAACTAGTTTTATTATCACATAATTATCAATGTTATGTTCATCTAAAGCGTTAAATGACAAATTGTTGCAAACAAATGTTTCTTAACATCACTGGGTAAAATGGCCCTTTGTAGAAACTTCCACTGTGATACCAGCACTACATACTAAACATAGCGTTCACATCTCATGCTCAGAGTGATGCCCATTGGCTTGCATACATAGGGTCACTCTGCGGATGAAGGATGCCCTACTTCGTGCTACTGTTTCCTCTTTGATGGCTGTACAAGCATCAATAATGCGTTGCTTCATGTCCTCTGGTGTTGTTGGTTCATGTTGGTAAACAGCATCCTTCACTGCTCCCCAAAGAAAATAATCCAGCGGTGTAAGGTCCGGGCCGGCCGGTGTGGCCGTGCGGTCTAGGCGCTTCAGTCTGGAACCGCGTGACCGCTCCGGTCGCAGGTTCGAATCCTGCCTCGGGCATGGATGTGTGTGATGTCCTTAGATTGGTTAGGTTTAAGTAGTTCTAAGTTCCAGGGGACTGATGACCACAGATGTTAAGTCCCATAGTGCTCAGAGCCATTTTTTTGTAAGGTCCGGAGATCGGGCAGGTCACCTAACTGGGCCACCTCGTTCAATCCACCTACCAGGGAACTTACGGTTCAGAAGTCGTCGTGCTCGTAAGGCGTTATATGCAGGGCATCCGTCATGCTGATACCACATTACCATTCTCCGGTTCAGAGGTACGGTGTCCAAGAGAACAGGGAGATTGTGTCGTATAAATCTGGAGTATTGTCTGCCATTTTGGATGCCATTTATAAAGAAAGGTCCGATAATGGTATCTCCAATAATCCCACACCAAACATTAACTTTCCACGGACGTTGACGCTCTACCTGACGGAGCCATTTTGGATTGTCTGCGGACCAATAATGCATATTCCTCAAGTTGACAATTCCTTTGTTGGAGAATGATGCCTCGTCGGTAAAGAGAACATCTGCGAAAAAATTTGAATTAGTCATAAGTTATTGCTGAGCCCACCGACAAAATGTTACCCTATTGCGGAAGTCATTTCTATGAAGATACTGGTGTAAATGAACATGGTAAGGATGAAATTTATGACGTTTAAGAATACGCTGTGGACTTGATTTCGACACACCAACTTCACGTTCAATTTGACGTGTGCTAATTTGAGGATTCACAGCTATTGTAGCGAGCACAGCAACTTCAGCACGTTCATCTGTGCGTGTTCTGGGACGAGGTCGAGGTCTTGGATTTAAGCTTCCCGTTTCACGTAGACGAGATGTGAGACGACCAAACATCCGGCGCGAAGGCGATGGCTTGTCAGGGAATCGTCTTCTGTACAGTCGTTCTGCCGGAACAGCATTTCGTCCACCTACAACAGGGTACAGTACTGGTATGTAGAGTAGGGTAGAAAACAGACATATTAACTTAATAATCATAATGTTCGCTAACAGTACTATCAACAAACAAGCAATCTCATAACGTATTTCCCGTCAACGTACATTCTCCGTAGATCAGCAGCATTTCTACGATATCTTCATGTGTGTACATTATACTGTACAGTATAAGTTCCACAACACAACGTTTATTCACAATGTGTACTACCACCGTGCCGTCACTAGATTACTCTGATGCATGACTACACTGGCAAGCGGTGTACTGCACGCCAAAGCAACAACAAATGGGATGCTCGGAGGGTGGTGGAGTACAGGAGTTTGCATGGGTTGCAAATCATAAACAAGGTGGAGTGGTAACTGTGGCAATAGTGGGAACTACGTTGGGCACTTGACTAGGTAGAGCCAGGCCCTGCGCGACAGACACAATGGGTCATATAACGCATTAGATAAACCTTATTTTGGGTGTGCAGGACAAATAAGACAACCTGCCGGGTGTACACCGATCGGTACTGGTTCATATTGTGTACGTAGATACGTAAAACGTGCAAGAGAGAAACCATTATGTGCTTATGGGAGTTGATGGCAGCAGACCATATTATTCGTTTCGGGCCTCTTGATAAGTATGGAGGTGTGATTACACATGTCAATCACATCGCGATTACGGGCAGCATGGGGTTCACGCCTGAGCCTCAGGACGTGCGCTAGCAGCGCATGTCGGGTGTTTCAAGCATCAACTTCGCGTCTCAATATCTGGGGATGTAATGGGAATATTGCGATGCAATCAACGCAGTTGTGTATGTGCTTTGTCATGCTACGGATTGCTGAAGAAAAAATACAGGAGGTCCATTTAAAAAAAACATAACCGGTGAAAGTCGTTTTCCAATAGCTGTTATTGTTCCAGAGATATTTTGGGTGGAAAAGATAGCTGGGACACCCTGTATATGCAGTCAAATGGTTCAAATGGCTCTAAGCACTATGGGACTTCACATCTGAGGGCATTAGTCCCCTAGACAAAGAATTACTTAAACCTAGCTAAGCTAAGGACATCACACACAACCATGCCCGAGGCAGGATTCGAACCTGCGACCATAGCAGCAGTGCGGTTCCGGACTCAAGCGCCTAGCACCGCTCGGCCACAGCGGCCTGCTATATGTAGTCATTAGGGCCATATGGATAGGCAATGCCAGGAGTCGAGACGGCTCATGATTAGACGTAGGAATTCAGTTAATGTATTTTGTTTCCTTGTACGTTGAATATTAGTTCTCAAAATGAGAGTTGTCAAGGACAAAACTTCGACAGAACCAGAGATGCAAGGTGTATCAGAACCGGAAGCAGTACGCATATTGTTAGAAAAGGTATCACAATTAACTGTGGATAATACAGAAATGCGTGTATTGGTAGAATCTGAATAGTCACAATGCGATAGAGAAATGTCAGTCGCAAGTTTAATTGCTCCTTATTGTGGTAGGGCAACTGAGGATGTGCAGGGCTTCAGGGCATAGCTTCGAAATCTAAACTGGCTCGGATGGATTAGTGGTCTCGTAAGGAGTTATTGAGTGTTGGAAAACTGAGACCAACAAGGGACACTTAAACTTATGAATACAGTAGCTCTTAAGGGAGGCGCAACATTCGAAGAATTTTAACAAAGGTTAATTCAGAGTTATTCGAAAGGGATACTGCCGGACACTATAGGAAACAATGAAGGATAATCACTAAGAAACATACGGAAACTGTGGAGTAATTTGTGGGCAGCATGAGGAAAATTGATGGATGTACCTTTGAGTTAGACAGGATGCTGCAGTCAATGAAATTATTTTGCAAGAAGCTCAGCAGAGAGTACTCGATGCTTTTTTAAAAAGGTTGCATGCAGAAATGTCAAGATGTGTTCGTACAGGAGAACCGACAGAGGGTAAGCGGACAGTGTTTGCAGCTAACATAAAATGTTTCAGACGTGGACAAACGGGGCATGTAAGGAGGCAGTGTCGTCAGACTCAGGGCGATGTTAACGAAGAAAGAGAAAGTAATAGTTCAGAAAGTGGTGAATCGGGGCAGAATAAGGTGTTAAACGCCAACGGGAACACCAGGTCCGCCTACGGCCATTCCTAGTTAGATGCATGCTCCGAAATCGTATGCAGAGGTGGACTGCGCGATGACAGGAATTGTAGGGACAAAGAATTGCAGGATACACTACTAGCCATTAAAATTACTACACTAAGAAGAAATGCAGGTGATAAACGGGTATTCATTGGACAAATATATTATACTAGAACCGACATGTGATTACACTTTCACGCAACTTTGGTGCATAGATCCCGAGAAATCAGTACCCAGAACAAACACCTCTGGCCTTAATAACGGCATGGATACGCCTGGGCATTGAGTCAAACAGAGCTTGGATGGCGTGTACAGGTACAGCTGCCCATGCAACTTCAACACGATACCACAGTTCATCAAGAGTAGTGACTGGCGTATAGTCACGAGCCAGTTGCTCGGCCACCATTGACCAGACGTTTTCATTTGGTGAGAGATTTGGAGAATGTGCTGGCCAGGGCAGCAGTCGAACATTTTCTGTATCCAGAAAGGCCCGTATAGGACCTGCAACATGCGTTCGTGCATTATCCTGCTGAAATGTAGGGTTTCGTAGGGATCGAATGAAGGCTAGAGCCACGGGTCGTAACAGATCTGAAATGTAGCGTCCACTGTTCAAAGTGCCGTCAATACGAACAAGAGGTGACCGAGACGTGTAACCAATGGCACCCCATACCATCACGCTGGCTGATACGCCAGTATGGCGATGACGAATACAAGCTTCCAATGTGCGTTCACCGCGATGTCGCCAAACACGGATGCGACCATCATGATGCTGTAAACAGAACCTGGATTCATACGAAAAAATGACGTTTTGCCATTGGTGCACCCAGGTTCGTTGTTGAGTACACCATCGGAGGCGCTCCTGTCTGTGATGCAGCATCAAGGGTAACCGCAGCCATGGACTCCGAGCTGATAATCCATGCTGCTGCAAACGTCGTCGAACTGTTCGTGCAGATGGTTTTTGTCTTGAAAACGTCCCCATCTGTTGACTCATGGAGTTGGGATCCAGCACGGCGTTCCATATTTCCCTCCTGAACACACCGATTCCATATTCTGCTAACAGTCATTGGATCTCGACCAACGCGAGCAGCAATGTCGCGATACGATAAATCGCAATCGCGATAGTCTACAATCCGACCTTTATCAAAGTCGGAAACGTGATGGTACACATTTCTCCTCCTTACACGAGGCATCACAACAACGTTTCAACAGGCAACGCCGGTCAACTGCTGTTTGTGTATGAGAAATCGGTTGAAAACTTTCTTCATGTTAGCACGTTGTAGATGTCGCCACCGGTGCCAACCTTGCGTGAATGCTCTGAAAAGCTAATCGTTTGCATATCACAGCATCTTCTTCCTGTTGGCTAAATTTCGCTTCTGTAGCACTTCGTCTTCGTGGTGTATCAATTTTAATGGCCAGTAGTGTATTGTTGGATACAGGGATGCATGGGTTTTGACAGTAGCGATGTGGTGAAACGTAAGCTATGGGATCCACGACTGTGTTTTTTAAATGCAGTGGGGGATAAAGATGTCACACCGTTAGGATCTGTGGACGCAGAGTTTTGCTTGGATACGATTCAATTTAAATAATGTGTAGAGACCGTGTTACACATGAGTGGGGGCTATGGGATCAGATTCCTTGTATCAGCATTGTGCCACAATTGATCTTCAGCAAAAAAGCGTGGAACCTGACGGAAAAATGTTCAGTTACGTGAAAGCAGATCCAGGATATCGATGTTGCGAAGGAAGTGTGTCACGAAAGACGAACGATTAAACAGCAAACTAAAACACGAAGACGTTATTTGCACGACAGACCATGGAACGAACTTGATGTCAGATCTATTCTCGGAACTGTATAAGTTATTGAATGTGAAGAAGTTATCGACGAGTCTTCTCCATCCACGACCCAATGGAAGAACTGAAACAGCGCGTAGGACAGTCGGGAAGATGATTGTGTACTACGTTGACTCACCACACATCAACTGGGATATCTATTTGAAGTACGTCGTCTCTGCATACAACTAAAAGCAGCATGCGAATGCAGGATTATCGCCAGCTGGTGTGGTTAGGTTGTTTTAAGTTGAAGTGAGAAGGTTATTCATTTAAGTTATTTTGTTCACTTAAACGTTGAATCCATACCTAATCTGCAACTGTTATTGATAAAACACCACAGCTTCCCATTACTGCAAGCAAAGTTCGCATAAACTTATTATTCTGATGTTCACTCTTGAGTTACCACAAAAATTAAGTTTCAAATCAACCAATTAAGTGAAACTATGTCGATGAATTTTTCAAAATTAGCCATTTTAAAGAAATTAACTTTTCGCTCTTCTTCTTAGATAACGTCATCAGACAAATTCTTTCCTTCACAGGGGCGTTCAACGACGTTCAATTAATTCTTTTCACCTATCCTCCTTCTATTCAGTATTTAACAATGGAATTACCGCTGCACTCTTATTGTTACCGTCCTTGCTTTTAATTGTTGTTTTGACTTTTCTATACACCTTTAAGTTAAACATTTTGACAAACATTTCTCTTTCGGTTTCCACACTTTTTCATGTTCCCATTTCACTTACCTTCTTTGTACTTGTGGTTTTCTTTCCACCTTCTGTGATTGCTCTTTTTAGAGATGCCTATTCCTCTTCAGCTGAATTGTCTATTGAGCTACTCATAATGGCAGCATCTATAGCCTCAGAAAATTTCAAGCATATCTCTTCATTCCTTCGTATGAGCGTAAGTCAAAAATTATCCGTACTTTCCGTAATAACTTTATTTACTTCAAAAATAGAGTTTGATATGCACGCTCATCATTTCCTGCGAAATTGTTGTTTAAATTTGTTACTCAGCAATGCACGCTGGTATTCTTTGTTGATGGTTTTCCCTTTCTACATGTAATCATCCAGTATAGGACCATTAGCGATTAGCATAACCTTTCCTATCGACGCCTCACACTTGAATTTTTTCTTCAGTGGTGATTCAGGGTGCTTCCACTCCATACCCTGGCGTTTTGGTTCTAGCTCATAGCGATAAGCCCACATTTCATCACAGGTCACTGTTTTCTCCAAAAATGACTGTCCTTCTCTGTTGTAACAGTCGAGTAAGGGTTGGCAGATCTTCAATGAGCTGTCGTCACATCCACTGCGAAGAAACTATATGGAAACAAATTTCGTCCTGATGTAGGCAGAACCACGACTGAAGTTCAACGCAGACTCTACGCTATCGATATTAAATTTTCCTATTCGTCAAAAACTATCAAATGAGATAGCTCCATTTTGTAGGCCGTTGTGGACGCTGATGAGCGCACTTCTACCTGTTTGAGCATCATATTTTTCCGGACAATTTTGAATGTCTCGATCCACTCGAAGACACTTTTGTACTGTGCTAACAGTCTACGATGAATTTCAGTACCTTTTACTAATTCCAGGCAAAGAAATCGTATCACAGCCCTTTGTTCTTCCTACGAGCAAACTGCTAGCAGAACGGGCGTGTTTACGCTTAATGATTATTATTGACTAGTCTTTTAAACTTCAACCTACTCTTCATCATTGTCAAACTGTGATCTGACTCTATAGTCGCTCCTGGTACACTTTACAATCCAAAATTAGATTTCGGAATATCTGCATGATAATGTTGTAAACTACCAGAAGTCTTACCGTATCTCCTAGCCTTTTCCAAGTCTACCTCCTCCTCTTGTGGTTCTTGAACAGCTTATTCGGTATTACTAGCTGAAATTTATTACAGAACTCCATTAGCGTTTCTCCTTTCATTTCTAGTACCAAACCCATATTCTCCCTAAAATCGCATTACCGTCCCTCATGAGTATTACATCTTTTTACATTCTGCATTACTTGTTCAATATTCTCATATGCTTTCTCTGTCTCTTCATCTTCTGCTTGCGACATACGCATATTTGGTGCACTATTGTCGGTGTTGGTTTGCTGTGGATTCTGATGAGAATAAACCTATGGAGGTTTGCTGTAGTTTCTGATGAGAACAAACCTATCACTGAGCTGCTTACAGCAACTCACTCTCTGCCCTCCCTTCTTATTCATAACGAATACTGCTTCCATTGTAGCACTTTGTATCGCTGTTGCCATTACCCTACACTCCTTTGACCAGCAGTCCTTGTCCCCTTCCCATTTCACTTTACTGTCGCCCATCGTATCTAGATTCAGAATTTCCTTTTTCAGATTTTCTAGCTTTTCTACTACCTCACTGACTGAGTCATTTGGCTTAGTTGCGACCGGATTCAATACTAATACCGGCTCTGATGTACTGCTAGTGGGTGCCTGACCCGTTGTCGCTTCAACAATACCTACACATTCAGTAGATGTCACTTTCAGTTCATAATGTATACGAAGTTCGTCGTCTTGGCATTGATTTTCATCCGATCTACTTTCAATGTGAATCTGCTGGCAGCTAATATATCAGTATGCTGGTTATCGGTAATTCCACTGTTCGTGGAGTAATAACATTGTCTTTGTTGATAGATCACCATTCTTTCCCACTGCTGCTGTCTCTTCTCGCTGTCACTATCTATCTCTTTCTCGTTGTTATTGTCCTAGTCACTGTCTCTTACTATCACTGGCGCTCACTTACACTTTCTCCATCTCTTTATTCCTCTCTCACTGGCATTGTCTCCTACACCCTTTTACTAGCACTGTTCCGTCACTGTCAACTATGTGCCACAGCGCTCTCTTTCTCACAGTGCCACTGTTTCCTTCGTTCTTTCTATACCACAACCACTGTCTGTTATCCTCCATTTTAATTACGTTTCTGGCTCTTATCCACTGCCACTGCCTCCTTTTCGCTTAGCATGAAAATCAGTAATATGTTCGCATGCTAAAACTTTTGAGAATATTTTTAAAGGGACTGAGGAAAGCAGAATGAAGCGACTGTTACTCCATTTTGTGGTCTCAGACTTTTGAATATAAGCACGTTCGCTTTTTTTGTGTTCTGGTAAGAGCATTTTTTCCGCTTTTGCCCTTCTTTTCCCTTCTACAGCAGGGCATGCCACTCATACGAAAAGAACTTTGTGGATTAGTATAATTTTAAGAGTTTACTTATGTGAAACTGAAATTACGCAAAATTAACTTTACACCTCAGACCGGATTTACTAGTACTAAAATTTTGCATGTGCTTTAGTGCTACAAGATGGGGTTCCCAAAACTCTTCTGATGATAACGGAGACATTTTGCAGCACATGTGTTCGTGCTCTGTCACTAGTTTTTCGCCTCACACAGGTTTTTACATCAACGAGTAGGGTAACTTTTGAGTCTTAGTATCTCGTAAACGGGTAAAGGTATCAATAGAAGTTTCAAGGTTGTTCAAGATTGTGATCTTAGAATATATTATAAAAGTAAAACACGTTTACTTTCCATAGCTCTCTTGGAATCTGGTGTTCGGTATTGGCACTTAAATGCCAAATTTTTAGGGTTTTCCTCGATAACGGACATGGATTTTTGAAACCTGCATTGCTACACAAATTCCCACAGCATTTAATGTTAAACTTTCAGCAATTTTATGAGGTTATTATTATTTAGACTTCATCTCGCACTGGATACGTGCGAATTTTACGTGTACATGTAAGGTAAATATCAACCTCTGTACCTAGTAAACGGATAAATATATAAATTAAATTTTCATGATTCTTCGGGATCGGGATCTCGGAAACATATCGTAAGAATTTCAAACATTTGCTCCGTGTATCCGTCTTTCAATCTGCGTCTCGACTTTAGTACAAACAAATCTTAAAGAAAACTTTTTTGGGAGGTTTCTAAAGAATCGCCTTTAACTAATGGTGCCTCTGAAAACCCTATCATGGCCTGTCGTAGACCACATCAAATGCAAAAGGAAACAAATGATCTGTTCCATTTCCTGAGCAAAAGAAAGTGTATAATATTCAAACTTTGACCCTCTACTATAGTACAGTAACACTAACACGATCTTTCTGTTGGGCATACGAATGGTCCCTAGCCCAGTGCCTACGCAGAACACTTGAATCCCGTTTTTATGCGCGGCGTTCTGTAACATAATATGTAGTGCATGCTAACCTCCACCATTCCAAGGTAATTCCTGGGACAGCACTTTTAGTAGACATTCTTACGATCGAAAACCTTTTAAGGGCTCATCCTTCCTGTATAGATCTTCACAACAGGACTTCGTTTTTCTCTCCACCTGGTCTTTGCGGAGGAGCATTCAGGAATTCTCGATATATTTCCTTTTATTTATTGCTTTACCAGTACTCGCTCTCAAATATACTTTGAAATTCTGCAATTCTCTCTAGATCTCTACATCTATATCTTCATCTAAATCTACATAATTTACAATTCAAAAAAAAGTGCTTCGAAGAGAGTTCACCGAACCACCTTTAAGCTACTTCTCTACCGTTCCGCTCTCGACCAGACCGCGGGAGAAACGAACATTTAAATCTTTCCGTCCGAGCTCTGACTTCTCTTATTTTATTATGGTCATCATTTCTCGCTATGTAGGTGGGTGCGAACAGAATATTTTCGCAAACTTTTGTAGCCTAGACCTCACAGTTACGCGCATTTACGCAGAGGTTTGTTTCCGCAATTAATAAACCATTCTTTTCAGGGAGCTCTGCAGGAGTTAACTTCCTACACACGTCCACAATAGTTATAGGATAGATATTTCTCTTCAGGTCAACTTTCTATAGTTTTGAGCTTGCTTGGCTGTGGGACGCTCATCCTAATGTGAAGCTGGAAGCCAGCTTTTTGATACCTTCTATAATGTCGTTGCTTTCTAATCTCAACTCTCTCTTCGTTTTTTTATCTCCACGATCTTTTGGTTTATGTTAGTCATAAGCTCTTTGTTTCATCCTGAACGTCGGTGTTAACTGCAGTTACAGTTTCGGACAATTGCTGGTCAGATGCTAATCTGAAATCTTGTGATAGTGTTTTTGTGCTGCTTTGAACCTACATGATCTGTCCCTTCAAACAGTTTACTGATTGATTCAGTTCAGTATGAATTTCCTCACTTATTGTATCTTGTCTGTCACTGACTATCTTAATTTCGCTATCAATTTCCGGATCAAGATTACTACAAAGAGTTTCTTGGCTCTTTATAACTTCCTTAATCTGATTATTAACTGTTCCGCTCAATCTACTTTCCTTAGAATTTTTTTTTTCAATTCACTATTCATCGCTTAGCGCATGGAATGCATATTCTCAGTGAATTCGCTGCTCACTACATTACTTAAATCCTCTGTCCTCTTTTACAAGGCCTAAACCATGTATTTTATTATTTAGTTCACATTGTTTCCTATCCACCTGATCGGTCGAAGTCTTTATTTGATTACCAATTTTAGTGTCAAAAGAATTTATTTAATTACCTAAATCAGTGCTTATATGCTTTATTATTTCACTACCTGTTGCCTGAAAAATGTACATTACAGTGTCCTAGTTGTACGTCTGATTTAATATTGGTTTCGTTTTCTTTCCAAACTTGTTTTTATACTCAGGACGCTCTATGACGGTCTCTTCCACACGCAACTGACAGGATTCTGTCATTTATTGCTTTATTGTTAGGTCATTTACGTATCCCTTCTCTATTAGGTTATTTGTTTCATCGTTGCTAACGGACTCATTGCTATGCAATCCTGAGCTCACCTTGTTACTTTGTCTTCGTAAATTCATAGTTGAAATGGAGGACAGTGGGACGTCAGCTGGTATAAATTTATATTAAAAATGAAGAAATTCCTCCAGCTGTATTTAACATGTCGATATTATTTTGAAACTAATTTCAACGTTGTAACATCATCTTCAGGCCCGTACACTTGTTGACGTCAACTGCTTGCGGCTGATACTAGAAGTCAGTGGTGAGATATGGACGTGCTCCGTGTGGAAGGTCATTACTAACCACCTTCACACGGAGCACGTCCATATCTCACCACTGACTTCTAGTATCAGCCGCACGCAGTTGACGTCAACAAGTGTATGGACCTGAAGATGTTGTTGTTACAACGTTGAAATTAGTTGCCAAAATAATATCGACACCTTAAATACATCTGCAGGAATTTCTTTATTTTTTAATATAAATTGTTAATTTGTAGTGTCCTCTCCACTTCCATTGTCGAGATCGACATCATTTCTCTAGGATTTGGTAATATTGCCACCACTCTAACCACAGTTGTATTTAATGAAACTATGTTAATGCGAGGTTCAGGAGACAATTATTACACTACATGATGTGCTTTCGACAAATAGTCGCCACTAACGTTGCTACAATCTCCGGTACATTAGTGATTTTAATGACTTGTGCTACTTAACGTTCATTATTTTACAGGAATGGCTTCGATTCTGAAGAATAATGCTAACTGCCAGAATGCAGTCACGATTGTAAATGTACAATGACTCACAGCTGTCTATCTTGTACATCATCGATCGAAAAGGTAATGCCGGCCGCGGTGGCCGAGCGGTTTTGTCGCTACAGTCTGGAACCGCGCGACCGGTACGGTCGCAGGTTCGAATCCTGCCTCGCGCATGGATGTGTGTGATGTCCTTAGGTTAGTTAGGTTTAAGTAGTTCTAAGTTATAGGGAACTTATGACCTCAGAAGTTAATCTCCATAGTGCTCAAAGCCATTTGAACCATTTGAAAGGGTAATTTTATGTGTAAATAAATTATGCACAGTAGTTAACTCTGATTTAACATAGGTATTTCAGGTAACAACTTACCGTCGCAAGCTCGTAATGAAATGAAACTATATGGTTCCAGAGATCTTTCCAAGTTTCAAACATCAGTGGTGTATATATGTAGACTGAAGTGATCCCTGGATCTTGGTATTGGTAGAAATTCACGTTCATCGCTTCATTCTGCCTGTGTACATCATGTTTGTCAAAAATCGATCGAAAATGAAGTTACGTAATAATTACAAATGTAAACGTATTTAGTAGTCGAACAAAAATGCACACGGACGACTTTGAATCCCATAGCCAAACTACAGTTCAAAAGGAACAATGGGACACATAATCGCAGTATCAGAAGGAAAAATGAGATCCATCACTTCACATTAGGTTGCCATTAGCTAAAAGTGATGCACAATCCTGCAACAAAAATTTTTGATCACTTACCCAGTGATACAGAACATCTGACAGACAGCAAAGTGAAATTTGAAAACAAACTAAGAAAGTTTCTTCTTGACAACTTCTTCTATTCTGCAGAAGAATTTCTATTATTGTAATGTATAAAAAGTCGTGGACATGAATTACTAAATCACATCCGATAATCTTCTTTCTTTTTCTATAAGAAAATAAATAAAACTTACATATATTCAGAATGTAATTGTAAGTACAAATTAATTTGGGATATGAATGTAAAATGAGTCGTTACACATCATTACGATCTACCGTGCAAAATGATTCATGGAACATGTAACTAACTAACTGTGACCCAATGATAGTTACTGACTAGCAACATGTCACACGAGACGTTCTGAGTGCATCGCTCACTATAAAGTTGTATGTTGTCAAGTTTTGTGGAACATATACCCACGAGTAATCACTGTTTCGTAATAAATGTTTCCTCGGAAAAGTTTATAATTCATTCATTAACGATTAAAAAAAAACACTTTCGGGATGCCATTGTTACGAAAGTTGAAAATACACATGAAATACACTTACAAAAGAAAACTGCACCACAAAGGACTCATCCGCATGCAAAGGAAGCGGTAGAAGTGATGTACAGTCTTAGACACAAGAACTGACCGCTGGCCGGCCGCCACAGAGATTAAGTCCGAGGCGTTCACTTAAGGTAGCCAATAAAACTGACCGCCCCTGACAAATCTTAAGTCCGGCCATCTGCGCAATCTGGCAACACTGTAAGATGCGGAAATGTTAGGAGGAAGTGTTGTCTACTTCCGAGACGTTCCCAGCTTGTGCGAGCCCGAGCTGTAGTGGTGCCAGCACGGTAGCTCAGCGTTTTCGGTCAGAGGTTTAGCTGCCCTCTGTAACAAAGAAAACTGAGTGAAAGGATCAATAACGAACTTCAACGGGCATCAGGGGACGTCCGCAACGAACTATAACGAACAAAATGAGATTTAAAAAAAAAAGTGGTAATCGTCGTGAATTCTAAACTTATAGTCGACTGTTCGCGTCCTAGCGTATTTTTTTTTTTTTTTTTACAACATTTCGCCCCTCGTCTAAAGTTATGAGGCTGATTGAACATCGAAGATAATTCGCTTCACATTCTACCCGCCAGCAATAACAAGGACTTGAAGAAACAATTCCGCAGGACAGCTCGTGGCTACGTTGCGAGCAGAACAGCTTACGCTCGAGCATTTCCTCACGCTGCAGCGGCTACCGGCCACCGGCCAGACGCCACCCGCCGCCTGAAACCCGGCGCCGCCCATGTGAACGCGGCGCGACGCTGTCAGTGTATGTATCAACTGTCATTTTCGAATTTGAAGTTCTAGTTATCATCTTTCAGTTAAGCATTGGATTTTAAATACTTGAAAATTATGAACCACGGTTAAGCATTGTAAATTTGAATCACATGTGGAAAAATGTGTAGCATTTGCAACACAATATTTACTTTTGGTATAACAGTGGGGTGAATGCAGAGGAGGCAGCTAGAAAGATTTGAACTGTGTGTGGAGCGTGTGCTTTTGGGGAAAATACGCGAGAAAAAGATATTCTTGTTTCAACAAAGATCGCTCTGGCATGAATGATTTGCCACTTTAACGTAGTCTCGACTACTGCTGTATGTGATGGATTACCATTAATCATCATACGACATTTGCGTTCAACAGGCAAAGCTCAGAAGTCTTGTGTAGAAGTAGTGCATGCTCTAATTCGAAACAACAAAAATCACCGGAATGAGTATTATTGAACGTCATCAGGTCGCTCATTGAGCATTCTATGCAGTACTGTTACTGGTGACGTGTTATGATGACTTTATCGTTAACTTCCTAAGAAGAAATGAAAGGCTGAGCCCCAATAAAAGACGTAAACTCGAGCAAAGGGTAGTGTGAACATAATATTTTACATATGATACCTCCAAATGTGCGTTATGGGCTACGAATTCTGCCCCAAGGGGAGCGTGCATCACAGCTGGAATTTGTTGCCAACAATGGAGACACCCTTCGGTCGCAGTGTAAGAAAATCTAGCAACAAAACTACATCACCTGTGCTGCTGCATGATAACGCACTCTGTTGATTTGAGAAACAAAACTATCCAAGAGATTGATAGGATAGACGTGTCTCAGGTACTTGTATTGATAGGGAAGTCCTTTTTCAAGCACTTGTCCCTCTCGTGATGTAAAATTTTATCTTTCCCGCTCTTGATCGATCAACCGTCAAGATCAAAATACTCTTGAAACTACTCTGGTTTAATGACATCGTTAGAACCTGTAGATTTCTATGGAC
The DNA here is from genome assembly GCF_023864345.2 of Schistocerca serialis cubense. Lineage (NCBI taxonomy): Eukaryota > Metazoa > Arthropoda > Insecta > Orthoptera > Acrididae > Schistocerca > Schistocerca serialis. The sequence continues at coordinate 524,166,291 of NC_064641.1, forward strand.
GTAGAATTTGTAAACAACCATAGCATTGTCAGATTCTTTTAGATATCGTGAAAGAAAATTCTGCTGCTGATTAATTTCTCTTTTGATGATTGGTGTTGCGTTTAGTAAACAAATGGAAAAAGCAGTTGAAATATTCACTGTACTAATACAAATTAAATTCAGCTTACTACAGAAACATCACGACGGCAGTCTATCTTAATGAAGTATTAAGTGTCTATAAGACGATTGAGCCCATTTTAACACGAATTAGTAGGATATTACCGACTTTTGACTTCGAAAAGGTCTGTATTTCCTTCATTTCCTGTATCATTCGCAAGTATTATGAAAATGGTGGCAGTTCATAGATGAAATTATGTATTCACAACAGCAAAAACTATGTCGGCAGACAACAAAAGTGACATTATGAATTTGGCAGTACCGTACGGTTTTCGCTCTGACACTAAGGGTTACTGAAATTAGCAAGACGAATTTTGCTCCAGCGTTGTCTTACGAATCTCTCATTGAGTATGTATCTGCCTGCTTGTAGATCTGCTACAAAAGAATTAAAAATCTGGCTCCCAGCGAGTCTCGAAAGGCGGACGAAAGCAGCTTGTACCTGTTACCCAAGCATGTTACCTGGGAACTGGTTTTTTCCTATAGTGGGTAGACATCCTTTTGAGGTTGAATTGTTGGCAAATGTAAGTCAGCTGTGTGCCGTTGGTGTAAGTGTTTCGGTGTGTTGAATTTGCACCAATGATGTTTCTACAGCTTTTTACTGACCCAAATAGAGAGTTGACGTCTCTCATTAGTATTTTCACGTCATCTCGGTGAATTTTGCTCACAGTTTTTTCTAGTGTGTTCCAGATTTTTTCGACATTTTCGGTGTTTTCCTTGTTTTCGACGTTGGTGGGGGCATGTGCGTTGATGAGTGTATATTTTTTACTGAGGCTCTCAATGAGCATAGTCATAAGTTGATTGTTGATGGGTGTGATTTCTTTGTCAGAGTTCATGATAGATCTGTGTTCAAGAAATACCATGCCGAAGATTGGTGCGCCTTTCGCTACCTTTTGTTGTATTATGATCTTGAAGACACAATGGTTTCCGTAATGCAAGTTTTCATTGTCAGTTAGTCGTGGTTCTTGAAGAGCAGGGATGACAATTTTTTGTCGGTCGATTTCTTATGTGAGATAATTTAGTTTTCGTGTTTGGATCAATGTATCGATGTTTAGTTTTAAAACGCATGTTTTCTGCTTGTAGGGAAATTTACCAGAGATCTCCGATATTCTCTGCCGTGCTAGCCTGGACTCCCCAGAATCCGAAAATCCAGCTGCCGCCTGTCGACGGGCGGGTTGTGTACCACCTGGGGTAATGTTGACTTTGCTTACACAGTTCACGTTTGTTTGTATTTCATTGGTTTGGCCTGGGTGATACCAGGACCGGACAGGACCAGAGAGTGTTGAAGCCTTTGGAAGCAAATATTTTCAGATGAGCACATGGAGCTATCAGTCGGTGACCAGAGTACCGGTGATTTTCACTCAGACGTGTCTGGATTTTGCGTTCAACGGATTGAGTAACCGTTCTGGATAGTGTTAGTATTTGGTTCACCCCATGTATTTGATTTCCTCGGTACCACCCATACGGGGGAGGTTTTCCCCTATCCGCCGCATGGGATTTTTTATTGTCATCAGCAAATCCGATATGGTGTACCTTCCCACCAATGAAGTAGATGTGTATTGTTCGATTCAATATTTCCATCACATAAATATGGGTTATAATTCCGTTACAGTGCTGCCAGAAGACGTATTTCTCATTTTTTCTTAGACAGTTGCAACCTGTTACTCCATCAAAGGAATTTATGTGCTCAGCATTGTTGCAATACAGACGTTAAAGTTATCCGGTTTCTGTAATTTCATTTCGATACCAGATGGTTCTAATCGGATTCAACCTGTCAGTCTTAATGTGGATATCCGACAACGATTCTCATCATATGATAGACTGGGCAAACCATATTCTTAATCAGACTGTTGAATCTAGATCACTTATGTATGCAGGGCCTGAATTCTTAAACACTACGGAAAATAATAATACATGACAATGTGCTTATCACACATACGTTATTCAATATAAATATATGAAGTAATGAGATAACAGTTTATTTACAGGAGCAGAGCCCCATTCATCATAGCAGAACAGTGCAAGACTGGTTTCAGGGCCAAGAGAGGATAAAGCTGTTGCCGTTTGTTCCACGATCACCGAACGTCAACCAGATAGAGAATATGTGGGCAGAGGTAACAACGCCATTGCCATGTGGACCTACAAATGCAAGCAAGCTTTGGACGAATATAGAAAACGTATGGTGGGAAGTAAACCATCACGCTACACTATCGACGACTTAATGAAATCAATGCCCCTACGCCTTCGTGAAATCTTACGTAATGATGGTGGGTGAGTTGGTTACTAAAAGTATACTTCTCCACAAAACCCATGTGGACAATTATCTGATAATCGGTCAAGCTTTGATTTATCGCAGGTCTTTAGCGAACAAGTCCATTTACTTTCAGTCTTCTCCTTACGATTATTGCAATGCATGGTAATTGAAAAATCTCATCCACTCGACGCCAACTGAGGAATTGACTGGTGCATGTGTTGTTCAACACACAGTAGTTGTCACCCTCACTGGAATCAATGACATGTTTGTGTGTGTGTGTGTGTGTGTGTGTGTGTGTGTGTGTGTGTGGGTGGGTGGGTGGGTGTTTTCGTGTTCACGCACAATCTGAATCAATGCTATTAACATTAGAGAGACAACCAACAATAAATAATGCATCAAATATGACTGTAAAGTATTTTAATGCGATGGGGAGTTACAAACTGAATTTTTATTCAACCCACGTCCTGCATATTACGTTAAGTAAGATGTATTAACTCCATAGTATCGTTAGCAGAGACAGTGCGCTCTTGTTGTCGAGGCTCGCGACAAGTGCAGCGATTAGCAGTGCCCAATGCCGCCGCGATTTGTTTATGTTGCTGAGCGTGCACACTGCAGCAGACGCTTTGTCATAAACAGAAAGAAATCACCTTGGCTCTTACTGCAGTGAGCGGATATCACTGCCTGCGTTTTCTTATAGTAACCAACGTCAGACTCTACTCACAGGTGCTATGGAGCAATTGCAACGGGTATCGTGTCATTAGTCATCAGAATATTAACCAGTGATGAATTGTCCACTCTCTTTGAATCCCAAGAAAATAGGAACCTTCTCACAAAGGAATTTGAAGTGATATCAAAATTTATCCAACATACAAAAACTAACTGCAGGGCTTTCATGTACACAGTAGTAGCACACAAGGAAATATTGTGTCTTGGAAGCGTATATTTCATTTCCTCTTCTCATATCATAGCTTTTGTTTTAGTATGAAGTAAAAAAATAAACAGTTTAGGGTTCTGAAGCATAGTATGACACGAGATCCTTGTCGTAGGCACCATCGGAAACGCAAAAAACGGGGAGCTGTCCACTCTTTTGTCCAACAGTCTGTTTCCTTTCATGCATTACTCCCGCTAGGAGATTCTTAATCAAGTTCTTCAACAGAATAAGCCTTATGTTATTGTGCTGATTACGGTATGGAAAAAATGCAACAAAGACGAGTTCCCCTAGAGCAGTGAGGATATTTGCACATGTCTCTATTCAGAAATGGCTACCAGCTGCCACAACACTTCACAGAATCCATGCGGCAGGCAACACAACTGTGCGTGTGCTTCAGACTTCAATCAGTAAGACGTCAAGAGATGGACAGAAACGCCAAATTATTGTCGCTTTCCGAGTCGTATTCAATTCAGAATGAGGTGTTGTTAAGGTATTTGAGCGTTCTAGCGATTACACTCTGATAATTGCCATATAGTATGCCGATAGCCAAAAGAACCCGTTAGTGTGAAACCATCGGGAACGGCATTAATATCAAACTGCAAGAATTTGAGACAATACGTGGACTCTTCTCTTCGCTGGGCGACCTATTACTGTTATCTAGAATTCTCTCCGTCCTAGACGTAATGCAAATGGAACTTCAGAGGCGCTTTCCGCTATTCTTGACAAACATCAGCAACTTGTAATCACTGCGAGTTACAAATGTGTGATGATAATTGTTGGTTGGTTGGTTTTGAGGAAGGAGACCAGACAGCGAGGTCATCGGTCTCATCGGGTTAGGGAAGGACGGGGAAGGAAGTCGGCCGTGCCCTTTGAAATGAACCATCCCGGCATTTGCCTGGAGCGATTTAGGGAAATCACGGAAAACCTAAATCAGAATGGCCGGACGCGCGATTGAGATGATAATGGTACAGGATGTCAGTAGTTGTGGTGGTGGTGTTGTCAAACTGCTGACATTAACGTTAATAGTGACGCACATAATTTAGCGCTGACTTAAGTAAAGATACTGTGGTGGCGTCGTCGCTTCTCTTTATTTGGCATCAGCTTCAGTAATCAGATTTAACGAACATAGTACTCGATTCGCAAGCTGCTAATGATATAGTGTGACTACAGAGATCATCGTGCGGGTATTACATTAAATCTGCAGTAAATTGCTTAACAAATATTACCCTCAGCTATGCAGCTGGAATGACTCATTGCACAGATACTCTATGTTGCACTTGGTTGAGTGATCAGTTCGCTGAAATCCTGCTTCTACTGTTGGTAAATACTTATATAATGACCATTCGTTACTTGACTAAATATGCACTACATTCGGATCAATCTGATTTCCTATGTGTATGACATGGGTTAGCGCCGTCACAAAGCAGTGAATAAGGGTTGGATGCTGTTGAAATCCCGTTACAATGATGGTAAGACAAATGTTCGCAAATCACCTCTATTGCCTCAAAAAAACAATTGCATCTTAAATATCGAAGAACCGACGTCCACACTGTCACAGCGCGTTGAAATACAGCAACCACGGCAGATGAAAATTTGTGACCGACTGGGCTTCGAATCTGAACCTCCTGCTTGCTAGGTAGACGTGCTGTCTACTGCACTATTTTTCTTTTTTTTTAAGTTTGAGAAGACTTTCAGCACCAGGTAAGCGGAGGCAAAGAGGGCAGGGGTTGAAGATCCGAGGCCTGGCCACAATGCTTCCCCCATTCCTGTCACTGAGTAACTGCATTATTCCCATGTAATCAATTTTTGTTCCCATATATGCCTTAATTTGTAGAACAAAATTGATGTAGTAATTAAGGTAAAATAAATTACAGATTGCCGCCTCCAATGGCGTGCGTTCCTTGTAGAATATAGCTTACAACAGTGAAAAGGGTGACTGAAAAATACATAACAAACATTCATTCAGAAATATATTCACAATTTAAGTTATTACGCAATGGATGCATATGAGGTCTGTAAGGAAGCCAAATATTTTTCAACAAATGAAAGAAATTTCGGAGCCGGAGGGGTTTTGCCAAATTAGAAGAGCACTGATTTTAGAACCAACGTAAAAGAAGATTGCAGGAATAAAAAGTAGTGAAAGAATAGTTTTCTGCTTCTAATCAATAAGACTGTCCACCTCTTTGTAGCCCACATAAAGCAATAGATTTAAAATTTTGAAACCATTCCTTATGTTTCTTATTCTTCTTCAGCTTAAAATTTTCTTCTGCAATATAAAACATGTACTCTTCTAAGTTCGAAGTTTTGTTTGTTAAGACGTAAAACACAAACAGTTCCAGGAGCCACGAATAACTGTCATTCTTTGCGAACGGGTAACATCTCCAGTCGGGTTGTAAAGCTTCAGTTATCGGTATATGAATTTCTGCGGTTCTGTTGATAGTGCAAAATTTCTTCCTAATCCTGTTCCAAATTCTGATTCTATTTTCACATAAGAAGATGTGTTCTACAGTGTCTACAAGCTGACATTTAACGCAGCATGGAGATGGTCTAAATTTGATTTTCCATAACCGTTCCGCTGTGGGTATAGTTACTTTTACAGCGTCGTACCATACAGCACTAACTCTAGTTGGGAGAATTTTATTGTTTATATTTTTCCAGACGTTCATCCAGTTTTTAGTGGGTTAATTAACCGGAATTGGGGTGAAGACGATGCCTGGTAATATAATCATAGACGGTTCTAGTGTTGGTTTGTGCTGGTGGAAGTCTTATACAGCTCCAATCGCCATAGTACTTTCGGACGTAATCTAGGCTGATATCTATATATGCTACATTAACAGGATCGTTCCTATCCCCAGGATCTAATGAGAGGAACAGAAGTTTCGTGATGCCTGTCTTAGTGACATGTATTAGTTTAAAAGCACGTCTTTAATTCCATGTCCTCCGTTTTGCCTCTGCAAAGTCGCCGTGTTGAAGGATACTTTGAAGATATTTTGTTTCCACACATACCAAGACGCTACAGCTAATTTTTTATGTGCGGTGACCTGCGGTATCGGTAATACTGCTGCGACATGATATATTTTCCTAAGTATGTATGTATTTATAAACTGAACTTTCTGCAGTCGGTCTAACGATCACATGTGATAGTCCTTCAATAAGGTTCCGAAACATTAAGTTTCCGCTCTCAATTGTTCGTAGCCATGCTCTTGGGATTCGCCCTTAACCACAATCCAAGTTTGAGTCTCTCTTCATTTACACCTAGCCAGTCAGCACCTATTGCACTATTGTAAGAACCGAATGCAGTATTTTGGATTTAAAATTTTGTAAAATTGTGGTAAGATCTTATGGGACCTAGTTTGCTTAGGTCATCAGTGCCTAAGCTTACACACTACTTAATCTAACTTAAACTAACATACGCTATGGACAACACACACACCTATGCCGGAAAGCGTACTCGAATCTCCGACGATGGGCACTGTCGGAACACAGCAGCCAATCTCTCTTCTGCAGCACCTATCTACACAAGCTCCTCGTCAGACGCGAATTCCCATCTTTGCCGCATACAACATGCGCGGTACCTAAAATTCTATTCGGAAAATGTTTGGGAACTCAGTGATAATGCCGGACTGGAGCTTCATCAACCTACTCATTTCACTAGATATAGTTGTAATTTCCTGAGCAATTCCTGTTTAATAAGTGACAGCGACAGTGTCTCTCATCGTTTACTTTGTCGGAAACCTGCTCCTTTCTGCCCTAGCCTATACTATAGCAATGAGTGATTGCTCACATTCTTGGTACCTCACTGGACGTGCTACAGCAACTGTAGCCAAAGATTCAAATCCTGCTGGAAAAGTATGTTTCAAGTGAGATGGTTTTGCTCCTCCCCTTCTGTCATTGAAAACGATCACAACGAAATTAAATATAGGAATCCTATGAAACCATGGAGTTCATACTGCGGTGCTGTGCAGATGAAAAAAAGTAGTTTTTCAAAATTATCAGATGACAGATGGAATTTGTCAGATTCCACTAATGATGACTGCAGTATTAATTGTAGGTTCACAGGCGATTTACTGACGCTTATTGTAACTGTTTTTTGAATGTTAGAGCTGGAAGAATAGAAGCATCAGATTTTCGCTTTATGGAATATTCAAATTCACCTTTAAGTATTCACGTTTCGAGCAAAGGCAGAATATCCGTCAGAAAAGCTGACAACAATAAGCCAGCCCATGCCTGTCTTCTGGCGGATGTGCCAATGACAGTGACCTCAGTAACAATATTGTACAGCAAAGATACATTGCCAACTCAACCACTGGAGAAGCTCCAAAATTGTCAATCGCGTATGGTGAATACGCTTTCAAGGCTTCGGTCCGATTAAGATAGTAAAACACAAATAATTGAAGCAGTTATCAATTTATGACATTTAATTTGGATTCAGTGCATCGATATATTACAAGTAATTGCACTTTAGCCCCTAAACCTAGTTACAGAGATGCGAACAAGACTCATTGACATTTAATGAGGATGTTGCGGCCCTTGCCACCCGCAACATTGAGACGAAGCTATAGTCACTTCCGAGGCCACTCACAGAAAACATCAGCTGGTATTCTTCCTGGCAGTATAACTGAAACTTGACAACAGCGCAGAATATGTTCGGCAACTCTGTGACCGATGAGTTACTTCCTTGATGGCACAGAACTATCCTGCTAAATTCAGTTGATATTATGTGTCATTTCAAGTGAATACTGTGAGTGATTTTCTCTTGAGATGTGACATAAGGATATCAGTTAATGTTTTTGAGTCAACAACAGTCGTTCCACACGGGAAATAAAACTACTCTCGTCTCTTATGTTGCGATTTATCTGCCATAGCGTCTCTTGAACCAATAAGTACGTCAAAAACACCGCACCTATTCGCTAGCTCCGCATGTCAGGTGCACGATTCCTTTGTTCTCCTTTCGGGACTCGCCGAAAGCCAGATTTTTAATTCTTTTGTAGCAGAGCTACAAACAGGCAGATACAGATTCAAAGAGGGAGTCGTAAGACAACGCTCGAGCAAAATGAAATTCGTCTTGCTACTTTTAGTAACCCTTAGAGTTAAAGCGAAAACCTTACGGTACTGCCAAATTCTTAATGTCACTTTTCTTTTCTGCTGACATATTTTTTGTTGTTGTGAATACATAATTTTATCTATGTGCTCAAATGTGTGTGAAATCGTATGGGACTTAACTGCTACGGTCATCAGTCCCTAAGCTTACACACTACTTAACCTAAAGTGTCCTAAGGACAAACACACTCACCCATGCCCGAGGGAGGACTCGAACCTCCGCCGGGACCAGCCGCACAGTCCATGACTGCAGAGCCTAAGACCGCTCGGCTAATCCCCCGCAGTTAATTTTATCTATCAACAGCCGCATTTTAATAATACTTGCGAATGATAAAGAAAATTAAGTAAATACAGATTTCGAAGTCAAAAGTCGGTAATATCCTACTACTTCGTGTTAAAATGGGCTCAATCGTCTTACAGATACTTAATGCTTTATTAAAATAGAGTGCCGTCGAGATGTTTCTGTAGTAAGCTGAATTTAATTTGTAATAGTACAGTGAATATTTTAACTGCTTTTTCCGTTCGTTTACTAAACGCAACAGTAATCATCAAAGATAAATTAATCAGCAACAGAATTTTCTTTCACGATATCTATAACAATCTGACAATGCTAAAGTTGTTTACAAATTCTACACCCGTAGAAACCTACTGGTTTTAATGATGTCATTAAACCAGTGTAGTTTCAAGAGTATTTTCGTCTAGAAATGAAATGCCTTGACGGTTGATCGACCAAGAGCTGGAAAGATAAAATTTTACGAGTATATGACGAGAGGGACAAGTGCTTGAGAGAGGACTTCCCTATCAATACCTAAGAGACGACTTTCCTATCACTCTCCTGGATAGTTTTGTTTCTCAAATCAACAGAGTGAGTTATCATGCAGTAGCGCAGGTGATGTAGTTTTGTTGCTAGATTTTCTTACACTGCGACCGAAAGGTGTCTCAGTTGTTGGCAACAAATTCCAGCTGTGATGCACGCACACCTTGGAGGAAAATTCGTAGCCCATAACACACTTTCGGAGGTATCAGATGTATAATATTATGTTCACACTTCTCTTTGCTCGAGTTTTCGTCTTTTATTGGGGCTCAGCATTTCATTTCTTCTTAGGACGTTAACGATAAAGTCATCATAACACGTCGCCAGTAACAGTACCGCATAGGAATGCTCAATGAGCGACCTGACGACGTTCAATAATACTCATTCCGGTGATTTTTGTTGTTTCGAATTAGAGCATGCACTACTTCTACACCAGACTTTTGAACTTTGCCTGTTGAATGCAATTGTCGTATGATGATTAAATGGTAATCCATCACATACAGCAGTAGTCGAGACTTCGATAAAGTGGCAAATCATTCATGCCAGAGCGATCTTTGTTGAAACAAGAACATATTTTTCTCGCATATTTTCCCAGAAGCACTTGCTCCAGACACAGTTCTAATCTTTCTGGCTGCCTCCTCTGCATTCACCCCTCTGTTATACCAAAAGTAAATATTGCTTTAGAGATGTTACATCTTTTTCCACTTGCGACTAAAATTTACAATGCTCAACCATAGTTCATGAATTTCAAGTATGTAAAATCCAATGCTTAACTGTAAGATGATAACTAGAACTTCAAATTCGAAAAAGTTGATACATACACTGACAGCGTCGCGCCGCGTTCACCTGGGGTGCGCCGGATATCAGGCGGCGGGTGGTGTCTGGCCGGTGGCCGGTAGCTGCTGCATTGCGAGGATACGCTCGAGCGTAAGCTGTTCTGATCGCGACGTAGCCACGAGCTACCCTGCGGAATTGTTTCTTGAAGTACTTGTTATTGCTGGTGGGTTGAATGTGAAGCGAATTATCTTTGATGTTCAATCAGACCCATAACTTTAGACGAGAGCAAAAATGCGGTAAAAAAAGAATACAGTTGGGCGCGTACAGGCGACTATAAGGCTACAATGCACGACGATTACCACTAGATCGCAGGCTCACACGATCCGAAGTATCTCGGAAGTAGATAATACTTCTTCCTAACACTTCCTCATCTTACAGTGTTGCCAGAATGTGGAGATGGCCGGACTTAGAGTTGTCAGTGGCGGTCAGTTTTACTGGTCACCTGAAGTGTACGACTTGGACTTAGTCTCTGTGGCGATAGCCGGCGGTAAGTTTTTATGTCTAAGACTGTACATGTACAGACAAACAAATGATTACAATTTCAGAAAAACTGAATGAAGAAAGATCTTCGCAAATTGAGCAACTCATTAACGTGTTGGTCAACCTCTCGCCCTAATGTAAGCAGTTTCTCGGTTTGGCCTGGATTAAACGTCTTGTTGGATGTTGTCCTGAGAGATACATGCCGAACTTCACTGAAAAGCTAAAGAAACTCGTACACCAGCTTAATATCACGTGGGGCCTCCACGAGCATGCTGCAGTGCCGGAACGCGTCGTGGCATGCACTAGAATAATATCTGAAGTAGTGCTGGAGGAAATTGACTCCATTAATCCTGCATGGCTGTCCACAAATCGATAAGAGTACGAGGGGGTGGAGATTTCTTCTGAACAGCACGTTGCAAGGCATCCCGGATATACTCAATAATGTTCCTGCCTGAGGAATTTTGTGGCCAGCGGAAGTGTTTAAACTCAAAGTAGTGTTCCTGGAGCCACTCTGTAGCAACTCTGGACTTGTGTGCTATCACATTGACCTGCTAGAATTGCCAAGTCGGTCGGAATGCACAATGGACATGAATAGATGCAGGTGATCAGACAGGATGCTTACGTACGTGTCGACTGTCAAGAGTCGTATGTAGACGTATCAGAGGTCCCATATCACTCCAACTGTACGCGCCCCACACCATTACAGAGCCTCCACCAGCTTGAACATTACCCTGCTGACATGCAGGGTCCATGGATTCGTGAGGTTGTCTCCATACCCGTACATGTTCTTCCGCTGATTACAATTTGAAACGAGACTCGTCCGACCAGGCAACATGTTTCCAATCATCAACAGTCCAATGTCAGTGTTGACGGGCCCAGGCGAGATGTCGTGCAAGCATCAAGGGTACGTGAGTGGGCCTTCGGCTCCGAAAGCCCATATCGATGATATTTCGTTGATTGGTTCGATTTTCTTCAGTCGTCGTTGGTCCCGTTCTTGCAGGATCTTTTTCCGGCCGCAGCGATGTCGAATATTTGACGTTTCACCAGTTTCCCGCTATTAACCGTACTCTAGTGAAATGGTCGTACGGTAAAATAGCCACCTCATCGCTACCTCGGAGATGCTGTGTCCCATCGCTGGTGCGTCGACTATAAAACCACGTTCAAACTCACTTAAATCTTGATCAATTGCCATTGTAGCAGCAGTGGACAAACACTTGTTGTTTTATATAGGCGTTGCCGACCGTAACGCCGTGTCCTGCCTGTTTTCATATCTCTGTATTTGAATACGCATTCCTATACCAGTTTCTTTGGCGCTTCAGTGTATGTACATTGGCGCGTTAGAACGACGAAACTCCGAATTGGTTGGAGGACTCTGCCTATAATGATTCAAATCTTCTCACCTGGAAAGAGAGCCAGAGAGCATGCTCCCACAGGCAGAGTTTGGCAAGCAGTTAGTTAAGTAGGTGAAACTATATCCGTGTGCGATTGGGGGGGGGTGGGGGGGGGCGCTCATTATCGTAATGAAATGTAAGGTCATAAGGTAATCATCCACGTACCACTGTGGTATAAGGGTGCCGCGGATTCCAACCAAAGGGGTCCTGCAATGAAAACAGGTAGTACCCCAAACCATTACTCCTAGCTGACTGCCAGCACAGCGAGCGGCAGTGAGTGTGGTGCACCATCGGTTTCTGGGGTATCTCCAGAGACGCCTTCGGTCTGGAATCTCATTAATTGAAGCAGAATTATCTTCAGTGATGAGTTCCGATTCGCACTGAGCCCTGATGACCAGTGAAGACGCATCCGTAGACACCACAGGCAGCGGTGGGATACTGACCTGACTAACGCCCACCATGCGGCCTGACAACCAGGAATGATGGTTTGGGATGCCATTTCTTCTCACAGCGACATCCTTACAGCAGAGCGGTACGTCGGTGATATGGTTCGCCACTTTTTGTTGGCCTTCACGGAAAGCCATCCTCAACTTACATTTCATCAAAATAATACCTATCCACAGACGGCGAGAATTTCTACTGCTTGTCTTCGTGCTTGCCACATCCTTTCTTCGGACAACAAGGTCGCCGGATCTCTCCCCAACTGAGAACTTTTGGAGCGTTACGGGCAGGACCCTCCAACTAGCTCGGGATTTTCATGATCTAATGTGCCAATTGGAAATAATTTGACCTAATATCCCTGAATTTGACATTGAAAAATTCTATCAGTCATTGCGATACAGAATGACTGCTTGTATAACGGCTAGAGGTGGATCAACGCGCTTTTGATTTTCTCAGTTTGTGAAACTCTTTCTCTTGAACAAATCATTCAATTTTTCTGAAACTGTAATCATTTGTTTGTCTCTACATATACATCACTTCTACTGTTTCCCTCCCATTGCGTCTTTGAAAACACACAACTAAACTCGTAAAGGTCACTTTAGTCAAAATTGCATATTCACTTTACTTTGTCATTTATTTTAAATTACTTTTACATTGTATTGTCTGTACTTAGTTACTGCCTGGTTACAGTAGAATCACTACAATGCACAAAGAATATTCATTACGACTGCCACGCAATTGGATGAGCTACTTAATTAATAATGTAATTAATTTTTGTTCATTCAATTAGCCTTATCTCTTTCACTTCTGACTATCTCGGTAATAATGATGATGAAAGGATATGACTCTACTTATGGTTAATGAATTGGGATAACCTATATCACTCATAATGTTCATAGTTAAAAAACAGTACTATGTTTAAAGTGCTGCTACACCGGCAAACAGAGTACGTAACTAAATACGTAGGTAGCTGAGCTGACCTTTCTGGCGAGCTGCAGGTGTTGCGACGTAATGCCTTTTGTAATGGCCATTATTGGCAATAGCTTGTTCTTTAACAACGAGCAACTTTTAATAATTTTAGCCACACAATAATCTTCTTCAATTAACAATTTTTCTTATATGCTCTCCATGCACCCAAATAATTATGTGCTCGCTCACCCATTCACAATACCTTGTCGTGCTTAAAACACCATTTGGAGAACATTATACGAGGCCTGTTCGGAAAGTAACCTCCGATTGATTGCCAAATTGAAACCACAGTGAACATCAGAAATGTTTTACTTGTAACAATTAGCTACACCTTTCAGCTACTTCTCTACGTAGTCGCCGTTCTGACTTAGACTTTTGTCATAGCGTTGTACCAACTTTTCAATAGCCTCATCATTGAAAGCAGCTGCCAGTGCTTTCCGCCAATTCTCCACGCTGGCCTACACCTCGTTGTCTGTGTGAAAATGTTTTCTTCAAAGACAGCGGTTCATGTGACCAGAGATGAAACTCAGGGGGAGACAATTGCGGACTGTATTGTGGGTAATCTCACATTTCCATTTGAAAACGATGCAGGAGCATCTTCATTGCCCCTGCAGAATGCGGCTGAGAATTGTCTTGAAGAAGAAACAGCACGACAGTTATGTAATGTTAGCTGCATAGCTTCAGGCGAAATTTCTCACCAGGCCCTCGTACTTGGCGGCAGACACTATTTTCTAGACATCTTTACGCACTCACTGCGAGCTCAGAAATGAGAAGAGCGACGTGATGCTAACTGGGGTTATACTAGAGACACTACCCAACACATTTGTGCAAAGCTTTATCGGATTTTCATAGTCGTTTCCATTTCGCGACCGATCGGAGCTTACTTTCTGAACGCCCCTCGTACATTATTCCTTAGAGCATCGCCACGTTACGTCCGTACTTCGTCAAAGAGGACTAGCTTCCTCTAAATCCATAAGTGCTACAAACGTACATTTCCTTTTCTTTAACCTGTCGTCTACGATACGTTTCAGAATCAGTAATGCATCTCGTTGTCCTATACATCTCCGGAAATCAATCTGACCATCCCCGAGGTCGACTTCTATCAGTTTCTCCGTTCTTCTGTAAATAATGTGTTTCGGCATTTTGCAACCAAGACTTATTAAACTGATAGTTCGGAAATATCCACATCTTTCAGCACCTGCTTTCTTTGGAATCGGTATTATTACAGCTTTCTTGACGTATGAGGTTACTTCCCCTGCCTCATACATCTTGCACACTGGGTGGACTACTTTTGTCATGGCTGTCTTAGGTGTTTCAGTCCTCTGTCATATTCTACATGCAGTATAATATTTCCTATCTCATACTGTTCTGTAATATTACCTTCATTTGCCTTGTATAGCACCTCGACGTATTCCTACCATCGTTCAGCTTTCCCTTCTTTGCTTTGAACTGGTTTTCCATCGGAGCTCTTCTTATTCAACCAGTTGCTTCTCTTTTCTCCAAAAGTATCTTTATCTTTCTTTCCACTAGAAATATTTGCTTCTATAGACTCGCACTTGCCCTCGAGCCGTTGATGCTTACCCTTACTGCACTTTCTGCCAATTTCGTCCTTACTAGCCTGTATTTCTTTTTGCTTGCTTCATTTGCTGCATTCTTACATTTTCTTTTTTTAACAACTGAATTTAATATCATGTGACATCCAGACCTTTCTTTTTGATCTAGAAAATCCTCTGCAGCCTTCACTATTTCATCTCTCAAAGCTATCCTCTACTGTATATATTTCCGGTACTGCAGTCAATCGTTGCGTAATACTCCCTCTGAAATTTTCACCCTCTTGGTTCTTTCAACTTATCAAAGACCCACTTTCTTAATTTTCTACTTTTCTGCAGTTTCTTCTGTTTTAATCTACAATTCATAACCAACAAATTATGGCCAGAGTTCACATCTGCCTCTGGAAAAGTTTTATATTTTAAAATATAGTTCTGAAATTTTTCCACCTTTACTATCTGATTAATTTCTTTTATCTTATCATACATTCTTTGAATCTCTACATCATCTTTGCAGCTATCTTACAATGAACTTCAGTATTGAGGTGGGTGGTGTCTTCATGTTTATCCACTAAGGTACCGTACTAAAAGTGCTGCTTTTAATTTGGAAATGGCAAGTAAAGAAGTTGTTTATGGACAAGAACCAGTTATGAGTCATTTTTCTATTTATTGTTACAACAGATCTGGGAGACGCGGTCGCCGTTACGACCTTTCATCTCTTCCAGTTATTAACTGGCGTAGCACCAGTCTTACCAGACGCCAGTAAGACGGCAAGTAGGCCGCAACTTTGCACGAGAAACATCGTAACAGAAGAGCCCCACAACCAGCATGTTTTTCCATATCGTTGAATGTAGCTTCTAGACGACTTCACGCTTCCTCTACATTACGTAAGACCATTATTTCAGAGTAGCACCTCCTTACTTAAATGACCTGATAACCTATCGTAAGAAGCTTTATCTGATATTGCGGTTGCGTGTGTCAAAGATTGTTTGGGCGCAGATGAGGAAAGAGAAAACACTTCTGTGACCTACTTCTGAAGTGCGAAATAGTTTCCGCTGAAAAACTGAATGCTTCTCTTTTCTTTGCTGTACGATTATCATAGTCTCCTCTCAAAATGAAATTAACAGTCCCAGTCGTTTCCTAGATCCTTATGGGGTTCCTACAACTCTGCATGGTGTTAAATTTGAAAGTAGCTTCAGATACAGGGTGTTTCAAAAATGACCGGTATATTTGAAACGGCAATAAAAACTAAACGAGCAGCGATAGAAATCACCGTTTGTTGCAATATGCTTGGGACAACAGTACATTTTCAGGCAGACAAACTTTCGAAATTACGGTAGTTACAATTTTCAACAACAGATGGCGCTGCGGTCTGGGAAACTCTATAGTACGATATTTTCCACATATCCACCATGCGTAGCAATAATATGGCGTAGTCTCTGAATGAAATTACCCGAAACCTTTGACAACGTGTCTGGCGGAATGGCTTCACATGCAGATGAGATGTACTGCTTCTGCTGTTCAATTGTTTCTGGATTCTGGCGGTACACCTGGTCTTTCAAGTGTCCCCACAGAAAGAAGTCACAGGGGTTCATGTCTGGCGAATAGGGAGGCCAATCCACGCCGCCTCCTGTATGTTTCGGATAGCCCAAAGCAATCATACGATCATCGAAATATTCATTCAGGAAATTAAAGACTTCGGCCGTGCGATGTGGCCGGGCACCATCTTGCATAAACCACGAGGTGTTCGCAGTGTCGTCTAAGGCGCTTTGTACCGCCACAAATTCACGAAGAATGTCCAAATAGCGTGATGCAGTAATCGTTTCGGATCTGAAAAATGGGCCAATGATTCCTTTGGAAGAAATGGTGGCCCAGTCCAGTACTTTTTGAGGATGCAGGGACGATGGGACTGCAACATGGGGCTTTTCGGTTCCCCATATGCGCCAGTTCTGTTTATTGACGAAGCTGTCCAGGTAAAAATAAGCTTTGTCAGTAAACCAAATGCTGCCCACATGCATATCGCCATCATCAATCCTGTGCACTATATCGTTAGCGAATGTCTCTCGTGCAGCAATGGTATCGGCGCTGAGGGGTTGCCGCGTTTGAATTTTGTATGGATAGAGGTGTAAACTCTGGCGCATGATACGATACGTGGACGTTGGCGTCATTTGGACCGCAGCTGCAACACGGCGAACGGAAACCCGAGGCCGCTGTTGGATCACCTGCTGCACTAGCTGCGCATTGCCCTCTGTGGTTGCCGTACGCGGTCGCCCTACCTTTCCAGCACGTTCATCCGTCACGTTCCCAGTCCGTTAAAATTTTTCAAACAGATCCTTTATTGTATCGCTTTTCGGTCCTTTGGTTACATTAAACCTCCGTTGAAAACTTCGTCTTCTTGCAACAACACTGTGTTCTAGGCGGTGGAATTCCAACACCAGAAAAATCCTCTGTTCTAGGGAATAAACCATGTTGTCTACAGCACACTTGCACGTTGTGAACAGCACACGCTTACAGCAGAAAGACGACGCACAGAATGGCGCACCCACAGACTGCATTGTCTTCTACATCTTTCACATCACTTGCAGCGCCATCTGTTGTTGAAAATTGTAACTACTGTAATTTCGAAAGTTTGTCCGCCTGAAAATGTACTGTTGTCCCAAGCAAATTGCAACAAACGGTGTATTTCTATCGCTGCTCGTTTAATTTTTATTGCCGTTTCAAATATACCGGTCATATTTGAAACACCCTGTAACTACGTTTAATATTACGTCTAGTAAGAAGCTTTAAAGTTTGTTCCATCTAAGACAGAATAGTGGCAGCCGTACTTGGTTAACCGAAAAATACAAGTCATAAATTTTACACGCACATTTGAACAGTATGCGTAACTTCTAATAGCACCAAATTTGTGAGAGAAAATTCTAAAATATCGATAAAATGGGTAACAGCGATCGAATATTCGTCGTCATTGTATTCTTTACAGTATTCCTCCAAATTCCTCGGAATTTCGGCTCAAACAACATCGAGTTCAATCTCTTTGATGGAGAGGCTCACGAGACAGCATTCGTTTCATACTATTCCATACAAATTATTTAATTTTATTTATTTCTACGTACATTTTTTTTTTTTAAATTGACGTTCAGTTTCTTCCCACGCGTGCTGTGAAGAACAAAAGAGTGATTTGAAGGATGCCACGTCAGGTTTTAACGTCTCATCGACGAAGTGTAAGTAGGCTGTTTATGTTTTCTTATTGGCAACGTTACGTAGCGCTCAAAATGAAATCACTGGCTGTGCTGTGTGCAGTCTGTGGCTAGTTTGCATTGTTGTCTGCCATTGTAGTGTTGGGCAGCGGCAGCTGGATGTTAACAGCGCGTAGCGTTGCGCAGTTGGAGGTGAGCCGCCAGCAGTGGTGGATGTGGGGAGAGAGATGGCGGAGATTTGTAATTTGTCATGAACTGATATATATATTATGACTTGTGATGATATTAAGGTAAATACATTGTTTGCTCTCTATTAATATCTTTCATTTGCTAACTACCCCTATCAGTAGTTAGTGCCTTCAGTAGTTTGAATCTTTTATTTAGCTGGCAGTAGTGGCGCTCGCTGTATTGCAGTAGCTTGAGCAGCGAAGATTTTTGTGAGGTAAGTGATTTGTGAAAGGTATAGTTTAATGTTTGTCAGGGCCATTCTTTAGTAGGGAATTTTGAAAGTCAGATTGCGTTGCGCTAAAAATATTGTGTGTCAGGTTAAGCACAGTCCTGTATAATTGTTCAAAGGGGACGTTTCATATGTCGACCCTTAGCCTAGGATACCTCACTGGAATCTTCTGATTTTTTCTTGTAGTTTGTGTATTTAGTGTAGCTTTTGTTTATTGCTAGCGCGTAATTATAGAGAGAATTTCCTTTGTAGTTGCAGTCTTTCATTGTTGTATAGTAAAACAGTTGTGGCATGCATGTAGATTTGCACCAAGTATTTCGCAGCTGCGCTTGCAATTAACTAGATATTATTTTCAGTGCTATGTTAATGTTTTCTCTTATTTTTGATCTTCAAATTGTGTTTTTCTGTGTTGTCGTGTGAAATACTGTGACAATAATGGCGTGTGAAAAAGGTAACACTAGGCTCCAAACTAAACTGAGAAATAATAGTGATGACGAGCGTAGCTTATCGGCGCCGCCGAGTAATGAATTTACTAATGTTCAAAGTAGTAATTTGGTAACTGTGCACAGGGAAATGGAGCGGGCGTCAAACAATGGCGTGGACAGTGAAACAATTAGTGAAGAGGGAAGCATTATCGATCGACCGGTCGGCAATAGCTCGCCTCAGGAAGCCGAAATGACACGACACGATCTCGCAAATACTGTAGATTCAGGTTTTGGATCCTCACCGTTTTCTCGAATAAGTCAAGACACATTTTCTGCTTGTCAAAATGTGAATGTTTCCGGTGTAAATTCACTGCCGAAAAGCACTGAGGAACATGTTTCAGACACCAATGCATTGTTATTACAATTAATACAACAAATGGGACAGACACAGCAAAAGCTTCAAAAGTTAGACACAGTGGAACAAAATCTTAAAAAGTTAGACACAATGGAACAACACCAGAGACAAACACAGCAACAGTTAGACACAGTGGAACAAAATCTCAAAAAGTTAGACTCATTGGAACAAACTCTCGAACAAACACGTGAGGATTTAACTGCTGAGTTACATAACATTGAATCGAAATGTCAAAAAGTCTGTAATGACGTCATATGAAACATCCCCTTTGAACAATTCTACACGAGACTGTGCTTAACCTGACACACAATATTTTGTTTTTAGCGCAACGCAATCTGACTTTCAAAATTCCCTACTAAAGAATGGCCCTGACTAACATTAAACTATACCTTTCACAAATCACTTACCTCACAAAAATCTTCGCTGCTCAAGCTACTGCAATACAGCGAGCGCCACTACTGCCAGCTAAATCAAAGATTCAAACTATGGAAGGCACTAACTACTGATAGGGATAGTTAGCAAATGAAAGATATTAATAGAGAACAAACAATGTATTTACCTCGATATCATCATATATAAATATAGCGGTTCATGACAAATTTCAAAACTCCGCCATCTCTCTCCCCACATCCACCACTGCTGGCGGCTCACCTCCAACTGCGCAACGCTACGCGCTGTTAACATCCAGCTGCCGCTGCCCAACACTACAATGGCGAGTATTACAACAATGCAAAGCAGCCACAGACTGCACACAGCACAGCCAGTGATTTTTTATACAGAGGTGGCGTTACCAATAAAAAGACCTAAACAGCCTACTTACATAGAGAAAACATAAACAGCCTACTTACATAGCCCCCATGCTCCCCACAAAAATTTTTACAAATTTTTTTTTGGGCAGTGGCCAATAATGATTTGATAAAATTTTTCATAATTACAATAACAAAGAAATCAAATGCACACACTTATTGATATTATGTTGGTCAAAAGCTCAAATTTTCTCACAGTCTATAAAGACAGTCCTAATCGTACATAACAGCAGAATAGCAACATGCTGACAGATAATGGGCCACAACAGAGCAAACCCACAGCAGAGTCAGTCGTACTTTGGAAGAATATTGGTAGGTAGGTCATCACAGAGCAGACCCACTGTATTCCTGGTAGAGATTGTGGTATTGGTGGGCCACCAGAGGTGCAGACCCACTGTAGTCCTTGTAGAGATAATGGTATTGGTGGGTCATCATAGATGCAGACCCACTGTAGTCCTTGTAGAGATAGCCAGCAGCCATCTGTTGTGACTGTGCAGGTGCACAATCACCATTGAAGAGTCTTGCGGATGATATAGCAAGTCCATATACCACCACTTGTGCACTCACAAAGTTTTTGAAATTGTCCTTAGAACAAGCAATGCTGTTATCCAGTCCCTTGCTGAATTAGTAACACACGTGCAAACACTAACAGTCCCAACTTCTCACATATTGTCCATATACTATGACCAACAGAAACGTGTGCAGTGAAATGTAACTCACAAGTTACTTAATTTGATGAACTGGTGTCAAGTACAATTTTATAACATGAGAATACAATTACAAAGATACAGAAAACATCATTAAAACATAATAATACAGATAACATTTGTAGATAATAGGGGCTTTACAAAAGAATAGAAATAAACATATACATCAATGTTACAGGAATTATGACATGAGTACATACATAAAAGATCAGAGTAACTTTCGAAACATCAACTTCACACATGAGCATTAAACAGAACAGAATTAATAATATCTAACATCTTTACAAAGTAAATAACATATTATTAATGCCAATTATATTCGAGGATAACAGTATTCCTCATCATAGTGAATGTAGCTTAATATTAAAAGAAAAAAATTCTATGAAATTACACAGAGACAGGAAGAAAATAAATACACAAGGGTACACAAACACATAGTGGGATAACACAAAAAGAAAGGACAGGGTTTGTTGTACTGCAGTATTTTGCATTATTTCTCGGAGATCTCCCTTCATTCGTCATTATTCCCAAAAGTCCTATCTATACCTGCTTTCTGTATTCTATTCATATTTCTTTCAAAATAAATATGGCTCATTGTACAATACTCATTTAGGCCCAAACCGTTTTCATGTAACTTTCAAAGCATTCTTCCCCTATTCTCCATAGTTCGTTTCTTATATAGTCTACCCCCTCTTAAGCTAACTTAAATCTACTGAGCTCAGATATTAAACTAAGGGACGAGGCAATGCAGCAGCACAAAACAATTAATACAAACAGCAATGATAAAAAATACAAAAGGCAAAGCAAGCAGCATAAATTACAACTAATATAAGGCAATGAGCAGCAAACAAAACAAAAAAAAATAAATCTGGCTTAGCAGAGTAACACAAATTAAAGTTCAGTAGCACTATGCCTGGCAAACAGCAGCTTATATCTAAACATGACATAGCTCAAGCAGAAAAAATTGTACACTAAAGATAACAATGCAGATAAGGGAAATGTATAATCACATCTCAATGTCTAAGTAATTAAAGTGGTGCACCACAACAACTTATTGTAAAAGAAATATTACCATGTACTTGAAAAGAAAATTATGTGTTACTGTTACTAGTTCCTTCTTATTGTTCTTTCCTTTCCAAGTGCTCCTTTCTTAAAGAATGTGGATCATAAAATAATTATTTAATAGATCTGTTGACAGAAAGTGTTCACATTAGCAAATGCATTTCATTTTATAAAAGCAATGCTGCAACACAGCTGGAAACCAGATATCAAATGAAATAAGCAATTACGCAAACCAAAGCATAAAAACATCATTCAATAGCTATGTGGCATTTCGTAAGTCAGTAGTTCTCAAGTCTCGTAGAAAGACACTTGTCATTATCAGGTTTGCAGATGTAAGAATATTTCCAAGGATAATGGCCTCCCCTTTTTTTTTGTTCTACCTGTGCCGCTGAAAAGGGCTCGTAATAATGGCGTTTTCTCCAGGCGTCTGACACAGCTGGGTGCCCGCGACGCATTACGTGCAGGTGGTCACTTAACTTTCGTACGGAAATATTTACGACAGCAGTTTCGGCTACCGTGGCAGTCTCATATAAAAATATTTCACAGGTCAAGAATTAGCGTTTGCAAATCTGTAGAAACAAAATCCTATAAATATAAGTGTCCAAAAAAAATATTGGTCAGCATTGTGATACAGTCACACATTTCATAACTCTTAAAGTACGTTTCTTGGTTTCCAACATCCTTTTTCACAAATCAGAGTCCCTAATCACTACTCATTATTCCTTACCTTATTCGTCGACACTTCTTCAGTATTTCATCATAAGAAATACGTAGCATAATCAAACTCCTCATATACGGTATCATCATCTTATTAATCATAAACATACCTCAACAGTATAATACACATCGTCATCATAAAAATAACATCATAACACCTCAGTCAAATCTCAAAATCGTCATAGCTTTCTGCAATAATTCCAAACCTAAAGAAAATTCTCTGCTCATGTCAAAAGTGTCATCTGCCTCAAACGTACTTTAAAAATCATGATCTCATACCAAATACATCATTCAAAGCTCTCATAGTACCACAATGGTTCCGAAAAAATATGAACAGTTTACAAAGTACAGACAAAATACAGTTTCATAAGTATGAAGTTATCCAACTGTGTAATTACGTAAACATCTGTCACTGATATAGTAAAATAAATGTTTGTCTCTCTCAGTTAAATGATCAGATAGCTGTGTAATTTGTGTGTTAGAGAAATATGGTACTGATGGGTAAAGTTGTATAAGCAAATACCATATTAGCTAGGGTTCCTTGTGCTTGCCAAACACATGGTACACAAAGTAAGCGTGTACCCCCCTGAGGATTTAAATATAAGTTGCATTAATAATATGTTATTTTCTTTGTAAAGTTGTTTACAATTCTGTTCTGTTTCAATGTTCATGTGTGAAATTAATGTTTCGAAAACTATTCTCATTATTTTATGTATGTACTTATGTCACTATTTTTGTAACACTGATGTATATGTTTATTTCTATTCTTTTGTAAAGCCTGTACTACAAATGTTATCTGTATTATTATGTTTTTAATGATGTATTTTGTACCTTTGTAATTGTATTCTTATGTTATAAAATTGTAATTGTCACCAGTTCATGACATTATTAACTTGTTAGTTACATTTCACTGCACACGTTTCTGTTGGTCATAGTATGTGGACAATATGTGAGAAGTAGGGACTGTTAGTGTTTGCACGTGTGTTACTAATTCTGCAAGGGACTGGATAACAGCATTGCTGGTTCTAAGGACAATTCCAAAAACTTTGTGAGTGCACAAGTGGTGGTTATGGACTTGCTATATCATCCGCAAGACTCTTCAATGGTGATTGTGCACCTGCACAGTCACAACAGATGGCTGCTGGCTATCTCTACAAGGACTACAGTGGGTCTGCATCTTTGATGACCCACCAATACCATTATTTCTACAAGGACTGCAGTGGGTCTGCACCTCTGGTGGCCCACCAATACCATTATTTCTACAAGGACTGCAGTGGGTCTGCACCTCTGGTGGCCCACCAATACCGTAATCTCTACCAGGACTACAGTGGGTCCGCTCTGTGATGACTTACCTACCAATACTCTTCAAAACTTCGAATGACTCTGCTGTGGGTTTGCTCCATTGTGGCCCATTACCTGTCAGCTGTCTTTCCGTTGGAAGGACAACACTACTTCTTCAAGACTGCATGGAAATCCACTACTTCTGTGTGCAATTTCTTTTACTAATGAGACTTTGTGAAAAAAAACCTGTGATTACCGTAATGAATGATCAGGACTGTCTTTATAAACTGTGAGAAAATTTTAGCTTTTGACCAACATTGTATCAATAAGTGTGTGCATTTGATTTCTTTGTTATTGTAATTATGAAAAATTTTATCAAATCATTATTGGCCACTGCCCAAAAAAAATTTTGTAAAATTTTTTGTGGGGTGCATGGGGGCTATGTAAGTAGGCTGTTTATGCTTTCTTATTGGCAACGTTACGTAGCGCTCAAAATGAAATCACTGGCTGTGCTGTGTGCAGTCTGTGGCTAGTTTGCATTGTTGTCTGCCATTGTAGTGTTGGGCAGCGGCAGCTGGATGTTAACAGCGCGTAGCGTTGCGCAGTTGGAGGTGAGCCGCCAGCAGTGGTGGATGTGGGGAGAGAGATGGCGGAGATTTGTAATTTGTCATGAACTGATATATATATTATGACTTGTGATGATATTAAGGTAAATACATTGTTTGCTCTCTATTAATATCTTTCATTTGCTAACTACCCCTATCAGTAGTTAGTGCCTTCAGTAGTTTGAGTCTTTTATTTAGCTGGCAGTAGTGGCGCTCGCTGTATTGCAGTAGCTTGAGCAGCGAAGATTTTTGTGAGGTAAGTGATTTGTGAAAGGTATAGTTTAATGTTTGTCAGGGCCATTCTTTAGTAGGGAATTTTGAAAGTCAGATTGCGTTGCGCTAAAAATATTGTGTGTCAGGTTAAGCACAGTCCTGTATAATTGTTCAAAGGGGACGTTTCAGAAGAAGACATTAGAGATGGAGCCCAAGACCGTATGGGACAGGCTGAGAAAGGATGTCGCCGCTGTCTTTTAGAGAAACCATCGTGGAATTCGCCTAAAGCGATTTAGGGAAACCTCAGAACATACAAATCTGGATGGCCGAGCAGTGGTCTGGAACCTCCGTTCGATTCTAGAGCCTTACCACTGCGTCATCTCTCTCGGTGCACAGGAACTTTTTTTGATTTACGTCCCCCGTGTGCTTACAGTCTGTAAGGCAGCAAAATTCCGTCACTTCTTGTGCTTCATGGTTCCCAGTTTCAATGTTAGTTTTGTCGCAGTTCTCCTACTCCACAGTCTTTCGTTGGTTCATCCTCAAACCACATTCAGTGGTGTCTCCCTAATTAAGGACAGCAATATCGTCAGTGTAACTTATCATTTTTATACTGTCATTCCTAATTTTAAAAACACTCCAGAGGCTTCCGTTTATCTCCTTCACTGCTGTTTCGACATACGTGATGGACGGTGGAGGGAGGAAACAAAATGTGTGTCATTTTCAACGCGAGAATTTTCCTCCTCATTTTCCATTATTATTGTTCTCCCTTGGTTCTAGTGCGTAATGTGTATTACTGCTCTTTCCCTGTAGCCTACTCCTACATTTTGTGAGGACTTCCAACATCTTGAACCATTCTTCATTACCTAATGCTTCCTCTACGTCGTCATATCCTATGAATATGTCTCGATTTTTCTTACGTCTCACTTCCTTTATGAAGTGTAACGTCAGAACAACTTCTCTGCTGCATTGATCACTCCTAAAGTAAACAGATCATATAAGCATTCCTCAGGTTTTTTCATTCGTTTGTGTGCTATTCAGATTAGTAATTTGGTTGCCTGAGCTGTCAAGGCAAGTGATCTTAACGTTTTTGTTCTCTTGCTATCCACTGTATTGGTGGAACGTACTCTTCCTTATGTCCGATTCTATAGCACAATTCATATATATACAACAAACATTTCAACTATTTCTTTAGATATCAATCAACTGAAACGAAAGTATGGAAAGTTCTGCCGAAGGGTATTGCTGCACGAGTCACAGATGACGAACTGGTGGAAGCAATCCAAGAAAAAGGATTCCCGCGACCACGGTACAGTAATATAAACAAAGCAACGAATCAATAAAAGATCTGCGGCCTACCAAAGGACAAAAACAGCGATGTGATATATGGGCTTCAAATACGTACTCTATACTCGAATCTGGGACGAAGATTATATACTAAAGGAAGGGCTCCAGCAGTGCGAGTAGTGTCAGCTCTTCAAACACACGGCTAACAAGCGCCATCTCCAGCCACAGTGTGTTAACTCTGCAGGACGCCATCACTCACATGACTGCAACATTCCGAAGAAGGCGAAGTGTAACTAGCAAAACTATGGACACCACTCAGCCACGTGGAAACGCTGCCCTACGTACAAGGAGCCAACGCCAACGCCAACGCCAACGCCAATCCCCTGCCTCACTCCAGCCGTCTACACGTACGGCTACAATTCGGCCAACGTCCAAGGAAACTAATTGTTGTGTCTGGGCAAGTCAGCCTAGACACAATGCGAGGAAGCCGAAAGCCACGCGCTAAGCTCACGCAGATGGGCGTGAGGTCTGAAACAGGATACGTAATGAATGCTATAAAGAAAAGTACGTAGCTTCTGGAATACTTAACTTTAATCCATCCTTGTGGTACATCGCTCTTGATGAGACAAGTGAGACTCTTTAGATACAATTATGTAAGGCTACTGGCGCCTTGCTAGGTCGTAGCCATTGACTTAGCTGAAGGCTATTCTAACTATCTGCTCTGCAAATGAGCGAGGCTTCGTCAGTGTGCATCGCTAGCTACGTCGTCCGTACAACTGGGGCGAGTGCTAGTACGTCTCTCTAGACCTGCCGTGTGGTGGCGCTCGGTCTGCTATCACTGAAAGTGGCGACACGCGGGTCCGACATGTACTAATGGACCGCGGCCGATTTAAAGCTACCACCTAGCAAGTGTGGTGTCTGGCGGTGACACCACACTAATCATCTTGGAACCAAGGGCTGTGATTGTATAAACGACTGTAGGAAATGTTATTCTCATTGCGGACGATTTTCCACCGAATAAATACATCTTTTTCGATTAATTGCGCCAATGTATTCCATATATTTTAAAAAGCACTGCTCGGCAACGCTTTTAACATTACCAATACGGCGTGGAGTTCACCACCGATCATAAAGGACTTCAAGGATGATCTGTAAGCGACTGTTCATGGACCGCCGCAACCTACACAGATCCCTTACTTCCAACACCAGACGGCGGATATTTTGGACTTTGCAGTGATTAAATACTTCACCCCTAATTTATAATTAAAGATGATCAAACACCTTCCTTCTTACTAACTATCGGCCGAAGTGTCTGTTAAACGAGGACGTTTCCCAACTCAACCTCGAATCACGACATTGGTAAATTGGGTATAAGTCAGCACGTACATAAATAACAATGTCCGAGAAGCTTTGAATGTGGACACTGCACAACAAGTCGATAGAGCTATCCAGCTGCTCACTGATAAAAGTAGAACTTCAAGCACAAGGGACTCCACTGTTGTCTTGATGCCAAACCCCATTTATGAAACGTTTCTATCCTTTTTTCTGGTGTTCAGGGTTCAACGCAATCGGAGCAGGAAAAAATAGGAAAAACACACATACCCAACTCAAAGGAGTGAAAGGCATCTCCTACCGTGAGAATTACAGTAAAGGGCAGCGGAATGGAGACAAGGCTGCTGGGAGGATAGAATGACCCAATCCCCCCTCTCTTCAAAAGAAGAGTGTAAACTCGTCCGGCGCTATCGACAGCCTACTCCCAATAAACGTGCTACACGAGGACCAGACGAGATCCTCTACGATCCACTAGCCAAAGCAGAGCTCTGCTCTACTGTTCACGAATGTCAGATGAAGACTGCACAGACATGAACACCCGAAGATGCGACAGGCAGAAGAGCGGTTAGTAGAACTGGTAGCCAATTTGAGACAAAGTCCACTTCGGGATCGACTGTTACAGGTGAAGCCACGGAAATTAAAGATCATTCGCAGGACGAAAAACAACTCACCTGTCCAAGACCTCAATGGAAACGTCGAGCTAAGCCTGGGAAACACCACTCACAAGTGGTCCTTTACAAACCATTTATTTTGCTGCTCATGAAACTGAAGATAGTGGACCATCTCCTCCTCAAGGATAAACTGAGACAGCACAAGATCATCCGGCGAAAGCAGTTTTGTTTTCGGTAAGACAGTCAGTAGAACTCTATCTTTTCCACATAACGGAATTTATATGGACAAAAGTGGACCCATGTAATTCTATGATACGAGTCTCTATTTACATAGAAAAAGGCTTATAGTAAAGTGTGGCGTCATAAGCTCTTAAGAAACCTTCTGCTTAGTATTCCTATCGAAGACTGCTATGTATGCATGACAGACGGCTTTTCGTCCAGATACAAGACAACAAATTTGAAATGAGCATACTATCACATGCCACAGGGCTCCATCCGCTCTCCATTGCTATTTTTAACGTATATATGACGAATTTCGCACTGGAAGAGTACGTCTCGGGAAAGTTTTATGCTGATGACACAGCAGTTTCAACATCAGGGCGAAATATATTGCAAATGATCAGTCAAATGCGGAGACAATCAGACTTGATAGGAACCTGAACACTGCAAAATAAGGTAACTATCAATCCACCTTATGAAGATGTTTGCTAAGAAGTGTCCACTACTGGATGCGGAATTGACGATGTATGAGCTCAGATCCCTTGGACAGCCCTACGTGTGTGGATGGATAAAGGCCTGATCTTCACGACTGACGTCGAGGATAAGAAGAAGATAATACTAAAAATCATCAGAGCTTTAATGCCGTTATTTCTTAGCAATGATCTTAACCAGTCGATGGAAACCTACTCTGCTGGAGTGTAACATCGGAACGATGTGCTATTCTAATATCAGAAACCTTTAAACTCTACAAATTAAGTGTCTAAAGTGGAGCTTGTGCCTTCCATTGTGGACAAGCACCAGAGAGATCCATCAGATGCTAAGAGAAAAATATCTCTTCGCGAAAATAGAAGACCATGCAACCGTCACTTTTTGAGAATTAATGATCTACGATGCGTCCTCATAAGAAAACTGGAACATGTAGGTATAGGACGACGTTGGCCATGGCACCGTTAACCAGTTCCTCGCTACTTTATTGCCAATAATAGTGTACACCTTCATAGCGCCACAGTAAATTACATTTTTTTCTATTTCTTGCTTTGATAGGGTACAAATAGTATCCTTTCAGAACATACTCTGTCTCCAGAGGTGAGAAAGACACGTCACTGCAAATATTCCTTTGGAACTGTGAAAACAAAGTGAATGTCTTTACTGTATCTTTAACCCCATAAGCATAGACTACCGGGGACGATCATTCTTCAGTTCACAATACACGTTAAATTAAACAAATAAAAGAATTTCCATTACGTTGTCGATGCCTACTACAACTGCATCGCGTGACGATTTTTATGTTATCATTTGACGTTAATATTAATTCTTTTTATTATTTTTCTATCACTAAGCCGTCGTAGACAAATAACATTTGAACAGATTTCAAGAAGGTGAAATAAGAATTTTAGAAAACGTTATTTTTCCCAATTCATTATTCCCAGCAGGAAACTGAAACGTAATTCAGTTCACAGTTGGTAAAAACAGGTGTCCTCATACAGAAATAGTTCCTGATATTTTCCGTTTTTCGACATACAATTTGAGGTGAGTAAATTCCGTAAAAACTGGACAACTCACGAAGTAAAAGTTAACGATACAAAAAATATGCCACAAATTATAATGAAATTGAACAACACAAGTTGTGTGACAAATTAAGCAAGTAGCTAACTGCTCATGACGTATATCACGCTACTGAAATTTGCGACACTTATGCCTACAAATCAGCTAGCGGGTGCCAGTCAGCTCCAGATGGCAGCTGGAGATTACTCCCTCTCGACAACGGTCTGGAGACGAATACCCATAATCTAAGTTCACTGACTTCCACCATCTACTTCCAAAAATCGTTTAGATTGAGGGGATGATTCAATACCGTCGATAATGTTACAGACGAGAATAATGCTTATTTTTCTAAAATGAAAAGAAAAAGGGGGGGGGGGGGAAACATTCCAGGCTGGAGCAGCATTTCCTCAGTTAGTTGAGCCCTCCACAGCAATCGTGGTGGTGGGATGACGGTTCGGTCATATAACCAATATTTTGGAACGAAAGCAACCATCGTTCTCACACTCAATGGGCAGTGTAACGGCGTCTCCACCTTTGATGTCCACGAAGAAAAGGTAAAAATGTGAAACTCAGTTATTCTCCAGGGACAGCTGTGGTGACCAGCTACGCCAGCAAAAGCCAGCTGCGAAAACTGCCCGTCTCCCTGTGGAGGCACAGGTCTTCTAATGAGGTTCACTGATTGCCTTCTGCTGTCTACTGGTCTATGAGTCCACATGGGTAGTGTACTGCCCCAATGTGACAAACGTGAAACCTTTCTCTCAAGCACAGAGATCAAGTACTCACAAAATATAGTAATAACCAGGAAATTATAGAAGAGAGTGAAACAATGTCGCATACCGGTATGTGACAGTATTGCCACATTATCCTTCTTCTCTCTTTCAACAAGAATGAAAAACTCCCTAGACAGCAATTCTCGTTCATCACCTCGTTCAGACATCCCAGAAATTAACTAGTTCAAAATGTCCGGAGCTAGAAAACTACTCTTAACCGTCCTCCATCGTGATGGAATATGGCAAGGCATTATATTTTTAATTACTTATAAGGTTACCACATGAGATAAAAAATGTTAACTCAAATCCGTCCACCGATAAGAGGTGTTAAAAAGACAGAGCTCCTCGACAAGCCGTGATGCCCACCAGCCGTCGTGTCATCCGCTACGTTGCAACGTCATGTATATGTTTATGGAGGGGCATGGGATCAGCTCACCGCTATCCCAGCCATTTTGCTGACTTTTCGGATAGTGGAGCCGCTGCTACTTCGTCAAGTAGTCCTTCAATTGACATAAAGAGGCTAAGATCACCCCATACCAGTCCTTCCACCGAGAAGAGTCCTTGGCAGTACCGAGAATCGAACACAGGTCCTGCACATGGGAGTCATCTACGCTGACCACTCATCTATGGAGATAGATATATGATGTGTTAGCAATATCAGAATGCATTAACACACTAATATAATACCACAAATCGTTGTTTCCCAAAACATTTATGATAAAATTGTCCATTTGTCTTGGTTCTTAGTACAGGCTTGATACAAGAAGGATAGTTTTAATTGACTTAAACAAAAAATTGAGTTTCATAATGTAAGACTAGGGTGTTACTTGTGCATGCCGTGAACCACTGCTCACCAATCTCAAACTAGTGCTACATGATTACCTCAACAAAACGTTGATCAGATTTTACCTATAAAGTGCCTTCAAGTTGTGATGTCAAGATTACAGTAATAAAACAACTTGTTTGCATACAGTGACACAAGGAAGACTTGTGCCTGACAAATTTGTATCAAAAGCAAGTTTTCTGAACATGATAGCTCATAAAAACCGAATAACTGATATCGTGGGTGGACGCTGGACGGTTCTGCAGGGCAAAACAAAGTCGTTTCTCTCTCTTGTTATTCAGACCTCGAGTGGAACGAACATCTTTCGTGGGACACAGATCCTCTGCCTCAGGACCCCAGGACCGGTGAATAACGAAGCTTGACATGAACCACCACCTCTCTCCTTTATCTACTTCTTTAATTTGTTCGTCCTCCTAAATTGGCCTACATGTTTTAGCTTCCCACCCATATACCCCGTACACTGAAACTTATTGTTTTTTTTTATTTAACGAAATACCTGCTCTCTCGTTCAACATCAGCCCTGTACGCCCTCTCACAAGTCTCGAAAGCTCGAACACGTGTACACAACATTATCCCAGCACAATATTCAACCTTGGAATAAGTGTCACCGTGTAACCATGGACAATTTAATAAAAAAGTATTTTGACCTGATATCTTAGTTCAGTTCCACAACACGGTACAAGTGCAAATCCAGACTTAGGCATAATCGTTCCTCGGCATGTTACTCAAATCACGTTACCTTAAAAGACCTTATGTTTAACAACTACCGTTGTACTACAGTAGCCCAGTCGGTGTGATACTCTGAAACAGAAACATCAGCAACTTGGCATATTTTAAGGACAAAAAAAAAACACACTTGCAAGATATCACCCCCAGCAGACGAGCCCCAATTAATATTACGACCATAATTCTGATAGTACGCAGTTATTACTTTGCGGAAGTATAGGTTTAGACTTTTGCACACATCAGTTGTTTGTCACATGCTCCGCCTCAATGCAGCTACCTATGCCTGAGCGTAAAGCATTGAATAGAGGAGTGACAACCACAGCCCTCCTATCCGCGGGGTGTTCAAGGTGAGGGAAAAGGAGGGGAGAGGTGCATAGGTCCAAGCGTGTTTTGAAATCCGTTGCAAGATCGCACGTTATTTTACGTTAGAAAAAAATGGTTCAAATGGCTCTGAGCACTATGGGACTTAACATCTATCAGTCCCCTAGAACGTAGAACTACTTAAACCTAACTAACCTAAGGGCAGCACACAACACCCAGCCATCACGAGGCAGAGAAAATCCCTGACCCCGCCGGGAATCGAACCCGGGAACCGGGGCGTGGGAAGCAAGAACGTTACCGCACAACCACGAGATGTGGGCTTACGTTAGAAACAGGTACCTACTACGAGTACGTAATATGTCAAGCTCATGCACGTATACACTCATGTTCAGAAAAAACAGAACACATTGAACGACTAGATATATGATGTCCATATTCACAGGACATGTACATTAGCATGTTCCGCAGAACTGCTTAGCACTTCAGTCACCTCTGTTGAGCATATGCCCTTTCGAATTGCAGGGACAGGATCCGCCATTGGCCCTGATAACTTGTTCCACGCGTCATGGCATCAACGCGTATAAGACGCGAATGGAATCCTGTGATACAGCCATCCACGCTGCATTCACCTGGCTCCAAAGTTCATCAGTCGTGGTTGGTACTGCGTCACAGCGCTGCACCCATCGTTTCACCATATCGACTGGCCACAAGTCTCGTGATCTGGCAGGCCAGGGCAAAAGGCTGACATCCTGTGACACCAAGAAGGCATGTATCCGTTTAGTGACATGCCGTCGTGCATTGTCTTGCTAAAAATGGCGTGTGGGGTATTGTGCAGAAATGGTATGGCTACGTGTCGCTGGATCTCACTCACGTAGGTCACACTGGTCACAGTGCCCTGGACACGCACCAACTGTGATTTGTGATTGTACCCAGAATCACCCCACAACATGAGGCCTCGATTTTGTGCTGAACGTCTCATGTGGATGTAGTCATTGTGATTCCGCTCCCTATGCCTGCGGTGAACCAAACTGCAGCCATTATTTTCAAGCAAACAGAACCTGGATTTGTACGAAAACACCATCTGATGCCATTCCTGACTCCAGTGTCACCGTTCCATACACCATTGCGTCTAGCATGTTTCTGCACTTTCGTCAAAGGTAGGCGGAGAATTGGACGATCCCCACATAACCCATGTTTTCAGAATGAGACGAGGTACTGGCAGAAGTAAAGCTGTGAGTACCGAGCGTGAGTCGTGCTTCGGTAGCCCAGTTGGTAGAGCACTTTCCCGCGAAAGGCAAAGGTCCCGAGTACAGGTCTCGGTCGGGCACACAGTTCTAATCAGCCAGGAAGTTTCTTATCAGCGCACACTCCGCTGCAGAGTGAAAATCTCATTCTGGAAACATCCCCAAGGCTGTGGATAAGCCATGTCTCCGCAATATCCTTTCTTTCAGGAGTGCTAGTTCTGCAAGGTTCGCAGGAGAGCTTCTGTAAAGTTTGGAAGGTAGGAGACGAGGTATTTGCAGAAGTAAAGCTGTGAGTACGGGGCGTGAGTCGTGCTTCGTTAGCTCAGTAGGTAGAGCACTTGCCCGCGAAAGGCAAAGGTCCCGAGTTCGAGTCTCGGTCGGGCACACAGTTTTAATCTGCCAGGAAGTTTCCTATCAGCGCACAATCCGCTGCAGAGTGAAAATCTCATTCTGGATATTAATGTATATCTCCTGTGAATATGAACGACCTATCGCTAGTCGTTCAAGGTGTTGTATTTCTTCTAAACATGATTGTACATTCAATATGATTTTAACAATATTCTCGCACTGTAAACCTGCAGCAGTTATGTGTATATCAAACTGAATAAACCCAAGCAAGTGAATAATTATTGTGTAATGCACTTAGTTATTTTCGATTTGTTATTTAATAATGCCACTCACGTTGAAGAACTGCACAACTCCTGCAAATGTTCTTGATTTTAACAGTCAGCTTCACAATTCAAATAAAATAAAGCAAATCAGCAGTGTTACTAGTTAAAAGCCGCTGCGCTTCCTGTTTAGTGCCACACCTATTCTTTTCATTCATTTGTCCTGCTCCATGACCAGCCACGCTCGGGACGTCCTGTTACAGCCGCTGCCCCAGACATGCTGAAGCGTATGAATGCCGCTATTCGTGCTTACCGCGCTCCACAACTCGACAAGTAGCTCTAAAGCTGTCGGTCATTGGAAGTGCAATGATCGAGACCGAGAACCCGGGAACACATCGCCAAATTGGGTTGGACATCATTGCCTCATCCACCCTACAGTCCAGACCTGGCACCCTCGGTCTTCCATCTCTTTGGGCCGCTTTCAGATTCTCTACGGGGAACCAGAATTTAAAAGAGCTTTGGAGGATCACGTAAGAGACAGAAAGCATTCCATCAAAATTTTTAAAATCGTTGGGAGAGTGGCAACAACACGACTACTCACATTGGTGTGTAGAATGTATGAGTCTGGCGATATACCATCTGACTTTCGGAAAAACATCATCCACACAATTCCAAAGACAGAAAGAGCTGACAAGTGCGAGAATTATCGCACAATCACCTTCACAGCTCATGCTTCCAAGTTGCTGACAAGAATAATATACAGAAGAATGGAAAAGAAAATTGAGGATGCGCTAGATGACGATCAGTTTGACTTTAGGAAAGGTAAAGGCACGAGAGAAGTAATTCTGACGTTGCGGTTAATAATGGAAACAAGACTAAAGAAAAATCAAGACACGTTCATAGGATTTGGCGACCTAAAAAAAGCGTTCAACCATGGAAAATAGTGCAATATGTTCAAAATTTTGGGAAAATTGGGGTAAACTATAGGGAGAGACTGGTCATATACAATGCGGACAACAGCCAAGAGGGAATAATAAGAGTGGACTACCAAACTTGGCAACAGCGCAGAATATGTTCGGCAACTCTGTGACCGATGAGTTACTTCCTTGATGGCACAGAACTATCGTGCTAAATTCAGTTGATATTATGTGTCATTTCAATTGAATACTGTGAGTGATTTTCTCTTGAGATGTGACATAAGGATATCAGTTAATGTTTTTGAGTCAACAACAGTCGTTCCACACGGGAAATAAAACTACTCTCGTCTCTTATGTTGCGATTTATCTGCCATAGCGTCTCTTGAACCAATAAGTACGTCAAAAACACCGCACCTATTCGCTAGCTCCGCATGTCAGGTGCACGATTCCTTTGTTCTCCTTTCGGGACTCGCCGAAAGCCAGATTTTTAATTCTTTTGTAGCAGAGTTACAAACAGGCAGATACAAATTCAAAGAGGGAGTCGTGAGACAACGCTCGAGCAAAATAAAATTCGTCTTGCTACTTTTAGTAACCCTTAGTGGTAAAGCGAAAACCTTACGGTACTGCCAAATTCATAATGACACTTTTCTTTTCTGCCGACATATTTTTTGTTGTTGTGAATACATAATTTTATCTATGTGCTCAAATGTGTGTGAAATCGTATGGGACTTAACTGCTACGGTCATCAGTCCCTAAGCTTACACACTACTTAACCTAAAGTGTCCTAAGGACAAACACACACACCCATGCCCGAGGGAGGACTCGAACCTCCGCCGGGACCAGCCGCACAGTCCATGACTGCAGAGCCTAAGACCGCTCGGCTAATCCCCCGCAGTTAATTTTATCTATCAACAGCCGCATTTTAATAATACTTGCGAATGATAAAGAAAATTAAGTAAATACAGATTTCGAAGTAAAAGTCGGTAATATCCTACTACTTCGTGTTAAAATGGGCTCAATCGTCTTACAGATACTTAATGCTTTATTAAAATAGAGTGCCGTCGAGATGTTTCTGTAGTAAGCTGAATTTAATTTGTAATAGTACAGTGAATATTTTAATTGCTTTTTCCATTCGTTTACTAAACGCAACAGTAATCATCAAAGATAAATTAATCAGCAACAGAATTTTCTTTCACGATATCTACAACAATCTGACAATGCTAAAGTTGTTTACAAATTCTACGCCCGTAGAAACCTACTGGTTTTAATGATGTCATTAAACCAGTGTAGTTTCAAGAGTATTTTCGTCTAGAAATGAAATGCCTTGACGGTTGATCGACCAAGAGCTGGAAAGATAAAATTTTACGAGTATATGACGAGAGGGACAAGTGCTTGAGAGAGGACTTCCCTATCAATACCTAAGAGACGACTTTCCTATCACTCTCCTGGATAGTTTTGTTTCTCAAATCAACAGAGTGACTTATCATGCAGTAACACAGGTGATGTAGTTTTGTTGCTAGATTTTCTTACACTGCGACCGAAAGGTGTCTCAGTTGTTGGCAACAACTTCCAGGCAGGTATCAGATGTATAATATTATGTTCACACTTCTCTTTGCTCGAGTTTACGTATTTTATTGGGACTCAGCCTTTCATTTCTTCTTAGGAAGTTAACGATAAAGTCATCATAACACGTCACTAGTAACAGTACTGCGTAGGAATGCTCAATGAGCGACCTGACGACGTTCAATAATACTCATTCCGGTGATTTTTGTTGTTTCGAATTAGAGCATGCACTACTTCTACACCAGACGTCTGAACTTTGCCTGTTGAATGTAATTGTCGTATGATGATTAAATGGTAATCCATCACATACAGCAGTAGTCGAGACTTCGTTAAAGTGGCAAATCATTCATGCCAGAGCGATCTTTGTTGAAACAAGAATATCATTTTCTCGTATATTTTCCCAAAAGCACTTGCTCCAGACACAGTTCTAATCTTTCTGGCTGCCTCCTCTGCATTCACCCCTCTGTTATACCAAAAGTAAATATTGTTTTAGAGATGTTACATCTTTTTCCACTTGCGACTAAAATTTACAATGCTCAACCGTAGTTCATGATTTTCAAGTATGTAAAATCCAATGCTTAACTGTAAGATGATAACTAGAACTTCAAATTCGAAAAAGTTGATACATACACTGACAGCGTCGCGCCGCGTTCACCTGGGGTGCGCCGGATATCAGGCGGCGGGTGGTGTCTGGCCGGTGGCCGGTAGCTGCTGCATTGCGAGGATACGCTCGAGCGTAAGCTGTTCTGATCGCGACGTAGCCACGAGCTACCCTGCGGAATTGTTTCTTGAAGTACTTGTTATTGCTGGTGGGTTGAATGTGAAGCGAATTATCTTTGATGTTCAATCAGACTCATAACTTTAGACGAGAGCAAAAATGTGGTAAAAAAAGAATACAGTTGGGCGCGTACAGGCGACTATAAGGCTACATGTTCTTCCGCTGATTACAATTTGAAACGAGACTCGTCCGACCAGGCAACATGTTTCCAGTCATCAACAGTCCAATGTCAGTGTTGACGGGCCCAGGCGAGATGTCGTGCAATCATCAAGAGTACGAGAGTGGGCCTTCGGCTCCGAAAGCCCATATCGATGATATTTCGTTGATTGGTTCGATTTTCTTCAGTCGTCGTTGGTCCCGTTCTTGCAGGATCTTTTTCCGGCCGCAGCGATGTCGAAGATTTGACGTTTCACCAGTTTCCCGCTATTAACCGTACTCTAGTGAAATGGTCGTACGGGAAAATAGCCACCTCATCGCTACCTCGGAGATGCTGTGTCCCATCGCTGGTGCGTCGACTATAAAACCACGTTCAAACTCACTTAAATCTTGATCAATTGCCATTGTATCAGCAGTGGACAAACACTTGTTGTTTTATATAGGCGTTGCCGACCGTAACGCCGTGTTCTGCCTATTTTCATATCTCTGTATTTGAATACGCATTCCTATACCAGTTTCTTTGGCGCTTCAGTGTATGTACATTGGCGCGTTAGAACGACGAAACTCCGAATTGGTTGGAGGACCCTGCCTATAATGATTCAAGTCTTCTCACCTGGAAAGAGAGCCAGAGAGCATGCTCCCCAAGGTAGAGTTTGGCAAGCAGTTAGTTAAGTAGGTGAAACTATAGCCGTGTGCGATTGGGGGGGGGGGGGGGGGGCGCTCATTATCGTGATGAAATGTAAGGTCATAAGGTAAGGATTGCTTCCCATGAGTGGAAATAAAACCGGGCCTAAAAAATCATCCACGTAAAACTGTGGTATAAGGGTGCCGCGGATTCCAACCAAAGGGGTCCTGCAATGAAAACAAGTAGTACCCCAAACCATTACTCCTAGCTGACTGCCAGCACAGCGAGCGGCAGTGAGTGTGGTGCACCATCGGTTTCTGGGGTATCTCCAGAGACGCCTTCGGTCTGGAATCTCATTAATTGAAGCAGAATTATCTTCAGTGATGAGTCCCGATTCGCACTGAGCCCTGATGACCAGTGAAGACGCATCCGTAGACACCACAGGCAGCGGTGGGATACTGGCCTGACTAACGCCCACCATGCGGCCTGACAACCAGGAATGATGGTTTGGGATGCCATTTCTTCTCACAGCGACATCCTTACAGCAGAGCGGTACGTCGGTGATATGGTTCGCCACTTTTTGTTGGCCTTCACGGAAAGCCATCCTCAACTTACATTTCATCAAAATAATACCAATCACAGACGGCGAGAATTTCTACTGCTTGTCTTCGTGCTTGCCACATCCTTCCTTCGGACAACAAGGTCGCCGGATCTCTCCCCAACTGAGAACTTTTGGAGCGTTACGGGCAGGACCCTCCATCTATCTCGGGATTTTCATGATCTAATGTGCCAATTGGACATAATTTGACCTAATATCCCTGAATTTGACATTGAAAAATTCTATCAGTCATTGCGATACAGAATGACTGCTTGTATAACGGCTAGAGGTGGATCAACGCGCTATTGATTTTCTCAATTTGTGAAACTCTTTCTCTTGAACAAATCATTCAATTTTTCTGAAATTGTAATCATTTGTTTGTCTCTACATATACATCACTTCTACCGTTTCCCTCCCATTGCGTCTTTGAAAACACACAACTAAACTAGTAAAGGTCACTTTAGTCAAAATAGCATATTCACTTTACTTTGTAATTTATTTTAAATTACTTTTACATTGTATTGTCTGTACTTAGTTAATGCCTGGTTACAGTAGAATCACTACAACGCACAAAGAATTTTCATTACGACTGCCACGCAATTGGATGAGCTACTTAATTAATAATGTAATTAATTTTTGTTCATTCAATTAGCCTTATCTCTTTCACTTCTAACTATCTCGGTAATAATGATGATGAAAGGATATGACTCTACTTATGGTTAATGAATTGGGATAACCTATATCACTCATAATGTTCATAGTTAAAAAACAATACAATGTTTAAAGTGCTGCTACGCCGGCAAACAGAGTACGTAACTAAATACGTAGGTAGCTGAGTTGACCTTTCTGGCTAGCTGCAGGTGTTGCGACGTAATGCCTTTTGTAATGGCCATTATTGGCAATAGCTTGTTCTTTAACAACGAGCAACTTTTAATAATTTTAGCCACACAATACTCTTCTTCAATTAACAATTTTTCTTATATGCTCTCCATGCACGCAAATAATTATGTGCTCGCTCACCCATTCACAATACCTTGTCGTGCTTAAAACACCATTTCGAGAACATTATACATTACTCCTTAGAGCTCGCCACGTTACGTCCGTACCTCGTCAAAGAAGACTAGCTTCCTCTAAATCCATAAGTGCTATAAACGTACATTTCCTTTTCTTTAACCTATCGTCTACGATACGTTTCAGAATCAGTAATGCATCTCGTTGTCCTATACATCTCCGGAAATCAATCTGACCATCCCCGAGGTCGACTTCTACCAGTTTTTCCGTTCTTCTGTAAATAATGTGTTTCGGCATTTTGCAACCAAGACTTATTAAACTGATAGTTCGGAAATATACACATCTTTTAGCACCTGCTTTCTTTGGAATCGGTATTATTACAGCTTTCTTGACGTATGAGGTTACTTCCCCTGCCTCATACATCTTGCACACCGGGTGGACTACTTTTGTCATGGCTGTCTTAGGTGTTTCAGTCCTCTGTCATATTCTACATGCAGTATAATATTTCCTATCTCATACTAGTAACATTCTTCTTTCTTTTCTGTAATATTACCTTCATTTGCCTTGTATAGCACCTCGACGTATTCCTACCATCGTTCAGCTTTCCCTTCTTTGCTTTGAACTGGTTTTCCATCGGAGCTCTTCTTATTCAACCAGTTGCTTCTCTTTTCTCCAAAAGTATCTTTATCTTTCTTTCCACTAGAAATATTTGCTTCTATAGACTCGCACTTGCCCTCGAGCCGTTGATGCTTACCCTTACTGCACTTTCTGCCAATTTCGTCCTTACTAGCCTGTATTTCTTTTCGCTTGCTTCATTTGCTGCATTCTTACATTTTCTTTTTTTAACAACTGAATTTAATATCATGTGACATTCAGACCTTTCTTTTTGATCTAGAAAATCCTCTGCAGCCTTCACTATTTCATCTCTCAAAGCTATCCTCTACTGTATTTATTTCCGGTACTGCAGTCAATCGTTGCGTAATACTCCCTCTGAAATTTTCACCCTCTTGGTTCTTTCAACTTATCAAAGACCCACTTTCGTAATTTTCTACTTTTCTGCAGTTTCTTCTGTTTTAATCTACAATTCATAACCAACAAATTATGGCCACAGTTCGCATCTGCCTCTGGAAAAGTTTTATATTTTAAAATCTAGTTCTGAAATTTTTCCACCTTTACTATCTGATTAATTTCTTTTATCTTATCATACATTCTTTGAATCTCTACATCATCTTTGCAGCTATCTTACAATGAACTTCAGTATTGAGGTGGGTGGTGTCTTCATGTTTATCCACTAAGGTACCATACTAAAAGTGCTGCTTTTAATTTAGAAATGGCAAGTAAAGAAGTTGTTTATGGACAAAAACCAGATATGAGTCATTTTTCTCTTTATTGTTACAACAGATCCGGGAGGCGCGGTCGCCGTTACGACCTTTCATCTCTTCCAGTTATTAACTGGCGTAGCACCAGTCTTACCAGACGCCAGTAAGACGGCAAGTAGGCCGCAACTTTGCACGAGAAACATCGTAACAGAAGAGCCCCACAACCAGCATGTTTTTCCATATCGTTGAATGTAGCTTCTAGATAACTTCACGCTTCCTCTACATTACGTAAGACCATTATTTCAGAGTAGCACCTCCTTACTTAAATGACCTGATAACCTAACGTAAGATGCTTTATCTGATATTGCGGTTGCGTGTGTCAAAGATTGTTTGGGCGCAGATGAGGAAAGAGAAGACACTTCTGTGACCTACTTCTGAAGTGCGAAATAGTTTCCGCTGAAAAACTGAATGCTTCTCTTTTCTTTGCTGTACGATTATCATAGTCTCCTCTCAAAATGAAATTAACAGTTCCAGTCGTTTCCTAGATCCTTATGGGGTTCCTACAACTCTGCATGGTGTGAATTTTAAAAGTAGCTTCAGATAACTACGTTTAATATTGCGTCTAGTAAGAAGCTTTAAAGTTTGTTCCATCTAAGACAGAATAGTGGCAGCCGTACTTGGTTAACCGAAAAATACAAGTCATAAATTTTACACGCACATTTAAACAGTATGCGTAACTTCTAATAGCACCAAATTTGTGAGAGAAAATTCTAAAATATCGATAAAATGCGTAACAGCGACCGAATATTCGTCGTCATTGTATTCTTTACAGTATTCCTCCAAATTCCTCGGAATTTCGGCTCAAACAACATCGAATTCAATCTCTTTGATGGAGAGGCTCACGAGACAGCATTCGTTTCATACTATTCCATACAGATTATTTAATTTTATTTATTTCTACGTACATTTTTTTTTTTAAATTGACGTTCAGTTTCTTCCCACGCGTGCTGTGAAGAACAAAAGAGTGATTTGAAGGATGCCACGTCAGGTTTTAACGTCTCATCGACGAAGAAGACATTAAGGATGGAGCCAAAGACCGTATGGGACAGGCTGAGAAAGGATGTCGCCGCTGTCTTTTAGAGAAACCATCGTGGAATTCGCCTAAAGCGATTTAGGGAAACCTCAGAACATACAAATCTGGATGGCCGAGCAGTGGTCTGGAACCTCCGTTCGATTCTAGAGCCTTACCACTGCGTCATCTCTCTCGGTGCACAGGAACTTTTTTTGATTTACGTCCCCCGTGTGCTTACAGTCTGTAAGGCAGCAAAATTCCGTCACTTCTTGTGCTTCATGGTTCCCAGTTTCAATGTTAGTTTTGTCGCAGTTCTCCTACTCCACAGTCTTTCGTTGGTTCATCCTCAAACCACATTCAGTGGTGTCTCCCTAATTAAGGACAGCAATATCGTCAGTGTAACTTATCATTTTTATACTGTCATTCCTAATTTTAAAAACACTCCAGAGGCTTCCGTTTATCTCCTTCACTGCTGTTTCGACATACGTGATGGACGGTGGAGGGAGGAAACAAAATGTGTGTCATTTTCAACGCGAGAATTTTCCTCCTCATTTTCCATTATTATTGTTCTCCCTTGGTTCTAGTGCGTAATGAGTATTACTGCTCTTTCCCTGTAGCCTACTCCTACATTTTGTGAGGACTTCCAACATCTTGAACCATTCTTCGTTACCTAATGCTTCCTCTACGTCTTCATATCCTATGAATATGCCTCGATTTTTCTTACGTCTCACTTCCTTTATGAAGTGTAACGTCAGAACAACTTCTCTGGTGCATTGATCATTCCTAAAGTAAACAGATCATGTAAGCATTCCTCATGTTTTTTCATTCGTTTGTGTGCTATTCAGATTAGTAATTTGGTTGCCTGAGCTGTAAGGGAAGTGATCTTAACGTTTTTGTTCTCTTGCTATCCACTGTATTGGTGGAACGTACTCTTCCTTATGTCCGATTCTATAGCACAATTCATATATATACAACAAACATTTCAACAATTTCTTTAGATATCAATCAACTGAAAAGAAAGTATGGAAAGTTCTGCCGAAGGGTATTGCGGCAGGAGTCACAGATGACGAACTGGTGGAAGCAATCCAAGAAAAAGGATTCCCGCGACCACGGTACAGTAATATAAACAAAGCAACGAATCAATAAAAGATCTGCGGCCTACCAAAGGACAAAAACAGCGATGCGATATATGGGCTTCAAATACGTACTCTATACTCGAATCTGGGACGAAGATTATATACTAAAGGAAGGGCTCCAGCAGTGCGAGTAGTGTCAGCTCTTCAAACACACGGCTAACAAGCGCCATCTCCAGCCACAGTGTGTTAACTCTGCAGGACGCCATCACTCACATGACTGCAACATTCCGAAGAAGGCGAAGTGTAACTAGCAAAACTATGGACACCACTCAGCCACGTGGAAACGCTGCCCTACGTACAAGGAGCCAACGCCAACGCCAACGCCAACGCCAATCCCCTGCCTCACTCCAGCCGTCTACACGTACGGCTACAATTCGGCCAACGTCCAAGGAAACTAATTGTTGTGTCTGGGCAAGTCAGCCTAGACACAATGCGAGGAAGCCGAAAGCCACGCGCTGAGCTCACGCAGATGGGCGCGAGGTCTGAAACAGGATACGTAATGAATGCTATAAAGAAAAGTACGTAGCTTCTGGAATACTTAACTTTAATCCATCCTTGTGGTACATCGCTCTTGATGAGACAAGTGAGACTCTTTAGATACAATTATGTAAGGCTACTGGCGCCTTGCTAGGTCGTAGCCATTGACTTAGCTGAAGGCTATTCTAACTATCTGCTCTGCAAATGAGCGAGGCTTCGTCAGTGTGCATCGCTAGCTACGTCGTCCGTACAACTGGGGCGAGTGCTAGTACGTCTCTCTAGACCTGCCGTGTGGTGGCGCTCGGTCTGCTATCACTGAAAGTGGCGACACGCGGGTCCGACATGTACTAATGGACCGCGGCCGATTTAAAGCTACCACCTAGCAAGTGTGGTGTCTGGCGGTGACACCACACTAATCATCTTGGAACCAAGGGCTGTGATTGTATAAACGACTGTAGGAAATGTTATTCTCATTGCGGACGATTTTCCACCGAATAAATACATCTTTTTCGATTAATTGCGCCAATGTATTCCACATATTTTAAAAAGCACTGCTCGGCAACGATTTTAACATTACCAATACGGCGTGGAGTTCACCACCGATCATAAAGGACTTCAA
Source organism: Schistocerca serialis cubense (assembly GCF_023864345.2). Taxonomy (NCBI): domain Eukaryota; kingdom Metazoa; phylum Arthropoda; class Insecta; order Orthoptera; family Acrididae; genus Schistocerca; species Schistocerca serialis. Next base: position 524,210,868 of record NC_064641.1, read on the forward strand.
GGATGATCTGTAAGCGACTGTTCATGGACCGTCGCAACCTATACAGATCCCTTACTTCCAACACCAGACGGCGGATATTTTGGACATTGCAGTGATTAAATACTTCACCCCTAATTTATAATTAATGATGATCAAACACCTTCCTTCTTACTAACTATCGGCCGTAGTGTCTGTTAAACGTGGACGTTTCCCAACTCAACCTCGAATTACGACATTGGTAAATTGGGTATAAGTCAGCACGTACATAAATAACAATGTCCGAGAAGCTTTGAATGTGGACACTGCACAACAAGTCGATAGAGCTATCCAGCTGCTCACTGATAAAAGTAGAACTTCAAGCACAAGGGACTCCACTGTTGTCTTGATGCCAAACCCCATTTATGAAACGTTTCTATCCTTTTTTCTGGTGTTCAGGGTTCAACGCAATCGGAGCAGGAAAAAATAGGAAAAACACACATACCCAACTCAAAGGAGTGAAAGGCATCTCCTACCGTGAGAATTACAGTAAAGGGCAGCGGAATGGAGACAAGGCTGCTGGGAGGATAGAATGACCCAATCCCCCCTCTCTTCAAAAGAAGAGTGTAAACTCGTCCGGCGCTATCGACAGCCTACTCCCAATAAACGTGCTACACGAGGACCAGACGAGATCCTCTACGATCCACTAGCCAAAGCAGAGCTCTGCTCTACTGTTCACGAATGTCAGATGAAGACTGCACAGACATGAACACCCGAAGATGCGACAGGCAGAAGAGCGGTTAGTAGAACTGGTAGCCAATTTGAGACAAAGTCCGCTTCGGGATCGACTGTTACAGGTGAAGCCACGGAAATTAAAGATCATTCGCAGGACGAAAAACAACTCACCTGTCCAAGACCTCAATGGAAACGTCGAACTGTAGCATATGCCACGTAAACCCATTATGCTCTTGACTAGAATCGTCACCAGTTATCTTCAGTAGCCCACTTTCCTGAGGGGTGGAAAGTAGGAAAGGTAGTTCCTATTACTAAGCCTGGGAAACACCACTCACAAGTGGTCCTTTACAAACCATTTATTTTGCTGCTCATGAAACCGAAGATAGTGGACCATCTCCTCCTCAAGGATAAACTGAGACAGCACAAGATCATCCGGCGAAAGCAGTTTTGTTTTCGGTAAGACAGTCAGTAGAACTCTATCTTTTCCACATAACGGAATTTATATAGACAAAAGTGGACCCATGTAATTCTATGATACGAGTCTCTATTTACATAGAAAAAGGCTTATAGTAAAGTGTGGCGTCATAAGCTCTTAAGAAACCTTCTGCTTAGTATTCCTATCGAAGACTGCTATGTATGCATGACAGACGGCTTTTCGTCCAGATACAAGACAACAAATTTGAAATGAGCATACTATCACATGCCACAGGGCTCCATCCGCTCTCCATTGCTATTTTTAACGTATATATGACGAATTTCGCACTGGAAGAGTACGTCTCGGGAAAGTTTTATGCTGATGACACAGCAGTTTCAACATCAGGGCGAAATATATTGCAAATGATCAGTCAAATGCGGAGACAATCAGACTTGATAGGTACCTGAACACTGCAAAATAAGGTAACTATCAATCCACCTTATGAACATGTTTACTAAGATGTTTCCCAGCAGGAAACTGAAACGTAATTCAGTTCACAGTTGGGAAAAACAGGTGTCCTCATACAGAAATAGTTCCTGATATTTTCCGTTTTTCGACATACAATTTGAGGTGAGTAAATTCCGTAAAAACTGGACAGCTCACGAAGTAAAAATTAACGATACAAAAAATATGCCACAAATTATAACCAAATTAAACAACACAAGTTGTGTGACAAATTAAGCAAGTAGCTAACTGCTCATGATGTATATCACGCTACTGAAATTTGCGACACTTATGCCTACAAATCAGCTAGCGGGTGCCAGTCAGCTCCAGATGGCAGCTGGAGATTACTCCCTCTCGACAACGGTCTGGAGACGAATACCCATAATCTAAGTTCACTGACTTCCACCCTCTACTTCCAAAAATCGTTTAGATGGATGGGATGATTCAATACCGTTGATAATGTTACAGACGAGAATAATGCTTATTTTTCTAAAAAGAAAAGAAAAAAGGGCGGTGCAGCGGAAACATTCCAGCCTGGAGCAGCATTTCCTCAGTTAGTTGAGCCCTCCACAGCAATCGTGGTGGTGGGATGACGGTTCGGTCATATAACCAATATTTTGGAACGAAAGCAACCATCGTTCTCACACTCAATGGGCAGTGTAACGGCGTCTCCACCTTTGATGTCCACGAAGAAAAGGTAAAAATGTGAAACTCAGTTATTCTCCAGGGACAGCTGTGGTGACCAGCTACGCCAGCAAATGCCAGCTGCGAAAACTGCCCGTCTCCCTGTGGAGGCACAGGTCTTCTAATGGGGTTTCCTGATTGCCTTCTGCTGTCTACTGGTCTATGAGTCCACATGGGTAGTGTACTGCCCCAATGCGAAAAACGTGAAACCTTTCTCTCAAGCACGGAGATCAAGTACTCACAAAATATAGTAATAACCAGGAAATGATGGAAGAGAGTGAAACAATGTCGCATACCGGTACGTGACAGTATTGCCACATTATCCTTCTTCTCTCTTTCAACAAGAATGAAAAACTCCCTAGACAGCAATTCTCGTTCATCACCTCGTTCAGACATCCCAGAAATTAACTAGTTCAAAATGTCCGGAGCTAGAAAACTACTCTTAACCGTCCTCCATCGTGATGGAATATGGCAAGGCATTATATTTTTAATTACTTATAAGGTTACCACATGAGATAAAAAATGTTAACTCAAATCCGTCCACCGATAAGAGGTGTTAAAAAGACAGAGCTCCTCGACAAGCCGTGATGCCCACCAGCCGTCGTGTCATCCGCTACGTTGCAACGTCATGTATATGTTTATGGAGGGGCATGGGATCAGCTCACCGCTATCCCAGCCATTTTGCTGACTTTTCGGATAGTGGAGCCGCTGCTACTTCGTCAAGTAGTCCTTCAATTGACATAAAGAGGCTAAGATCACCCCATACCACTCCTTCCACCGAGAAGAGTCCTTGGCAGTACCGAGAATCGAACACGGGTCCTCCACATGGGAGTCATCTACGCTGACCACTCATCTATGGAGATAGATATATGATGTGTTAGCAATATCAGAATGCAATAACACACTAATAAAATACCACAAATCGTTGTTTCCCAAAACATTAATCATAAAATTGTCCATTTGTCTTGGTTCTTAGTACAGGCTTGATACAAGAAGGATAGTTTTAATTGACTTGTTACTTGTGCATGCCGTGAACCAGTGCTCACCAATCTCAAACTAGTGCTACATGATTACCTCAACAAATCATTGATCAGATATTACCTATAAAGTGCCTTCAAGTTGTGATGTCAAGATTACAGTAATAAAACAACTTGTTTGCATACAGTGACACAAGGAAGACTTGTGCCTGACAAATTTGTATCAAAAGCAAGTTTTCTGAACATAATAGCTCATAAAAACCGAACAACTGATATCGTGTGTGGACGCTGGACGGTTCTGCAGGGCAAAACAAAGTCGTTTCTCTCTCTTGTTATCCAGACCTCGAGTGGAACGAACGTCTTTCGTGAGACACAGAGCCTCTGCCTCAGGACCCCAGGACCGGTGAATAACGAAGCTTGACATGAACCACCACCTCTCTCCTTTATCTACTTCTTTAATTTGTTCGTCCTCCTAAATTGGCCTACATGATTTAGCTTCCCAACCATATACCCCGTACACTGAAACATATTGTTTTTTTTTTATTTGACGAACTAACTGCTCTCTCGTTCAACATCAGCGCTGTACGCCCACTCACAAGTCTCGAAAGCTCGAACACGTGTACACAACATTATCGCAGCACAATATTCAACCTTGGAATAAGTGTCACCGTGTAACCAAGGACAATTTAATAAAAAAGTATTTTGATCTGATATCTTAGTTCAGTTCCACAACACGGTACAAGTGCAAATCCAGACTTAGGCATAATCGTTCCTCGGCATGTTACTCAAATCACGTTACCTTAAAAGACCTTAAGTTTAACAACTACCGTTGTACTACAGTAGCCCAGTCGGTGTGATACTCTGAAACAGAAACATCAGCAACTTGGCATATTTTAAGGACAAAAAAAAACACACTTGCAAGATATCATCCCCAGCAGACGAGCCCCAATTAATATTACGACCATAATTCTGATAGTACGCAGTTATTAATTTGCGGAAGTATAGGTTTAGACTTTTGCACACATCAGTTGTTTGTCACATGCTCCGCCTCAATGCAGCTACCTATGCCTGAGCGTAAAGCATTGAATAGAGGAGTGACAACCACAGCCCTCCTATCCGCGGGGTGTTCAAGGTGAGGGAAAAGGAGGGGAGAGGTGCATAGGTCCAAGCGTGTTTTGAAATCCGTTGCAAGATCGCACGTTATTTTACGTTAGAAAAAAATTATTCAAATGGCTCTGAGCACTATGGGACTTAACATCTATGGTCATCAGTCCCCTAGAACTTAGAACTACTTAAACCTAAATAACCTAAGGACAGCACACAACACCCAGCCATCACGAGGCAGAGAAAATCGCTGACTCCGCCGGGAATCGAACCCGGGAACCGGGGCGTGGGAAGCAAGAACGCTACCGCACAACCACGAGATGTGGGCTTACGTTAGAAACAGGTACCTACTACGAGTACGTAATATGTCAAGCTCATGCACGTATACACTCATGTTCAGAAAAAACAGAACACATTGAACGACTAGATATATGATGTCCATATTCACAGGACATGTACATTAGCATGTTCCGCAGAACTGCTTAGCACTTCAGTCACCTCTGTTGAGCATATGCCCTTTCGAATTGCAGGGACAGGATCCGCCATTGGCCCTGATAACTTGTTCCACGCGTCATGGCATCAACGCGTATAAGACGCGAATGGAATCCTGTGATACAGCCATCCACGCTGCATTCACCTGGCTCCAAAGTTCATCAGTCGTGGTTGGTACTGCGTCACAGCGCTGCACCCATCGTTTCACCATATCGACTGGCCACAAGTCTCGTGATCTGGCAGGCCAGGGCAAAAGGCTGACATCCTGTGACACCAAGAAGGCATGTATCCGTGCAGTGACATGCCGTCGTGTATTGTCTTGCTAAAAATGGCGTGTGGGGTATTGTGCAGAAATGGTATGGCTACGTGTCGCTGGATCTCACTCACGTAGGTCACACTGGTCACAGTGCCCTGGATACGCACCAACTGTGATTTGTGATTGTACCCAGAATCACCCCACAACATAAGGCCTCGAGTTGGTGCTGAACGTCTCATGTGGATGTAGTCATTGTGATTCCGCTCCCTATGCCTGCGGCGAACCAAACTGCAGCCATTATTTTCAAGCAAACAGAACCTGGATTTTTCCGAAAACACCATCTGATGCCATTCCTGACTCCAGTGTCACCGTTCTATACATAATTGCCGTCTAGCATGTTTCTACACTTTCGTCAAAGGTAGGCGGAGAATTGGACGATCCCCACATAACCCATGCCGTAATAAACGGCCACGGACTGTCACCCCTAATAGTGGACGATGTGTTCCACTGTTCCTCTCTTGCGCCAGAACCGAGGAGAACGCAGTTCGGTTCTGCAATGCCATTCGTATGAGGGGTGGATAGTCTCGAGGGATGGTCTGAGTGGTGCGACCTGACCCATCTCATCGTGTTCTACGGCCTTCCATGAACGCCCTGCACACACTCGTTGCACTGCCCATACACTTCGCTCACACGAGCAGCAGTTTCCGCATGCATGCTTCATATTCTCTGTTGCCAATAATGCACCCTCATTCAAACTCACTGATTTGATAGTACCGTTGGCACATACGTCTGTCAGGAATGCTGCACGTCTGCTGAAGTCACACTGACCAATCACCTTCAGTTTTTAGCGACGAGAGCCAAAGGGCATTTTAACTGTAGGTGGTGTTACGCCGCGATATCGATGTGGACCTTGAACCCGTTAGGCGACATGGTTCAAATGCTCATCATTTCTGCAGAACATATTAATGTATATCTTCTGTGAATATGAACGACCTATCGCTAGTCGTTCAAGGTGTTGTATTTCTTCTGAACATGAGTGTACATTCAATATGATTTTAACAATATTCTCGCACTGTAAACCTGCAGCAGTTATGTGTATATCAAACTGAATAAACCCAAGCAAGTGAATAATTATTGTGTAATGCACTTAGTTATTTTCGATTTGTTATTTAATAATGCCAGTCACGTTCAAGAACTGTGCAACTCCTGCAAATGTTCTTGATTTTAACAGAGTCAGCTTCACAATTCAAATAAAATAAGGCAAATCAGCAATGTTACTAGTTAAAAGCCGCTGCGCTTCCTGTTTAGTGCCACACCTATTCTTTTCATTCATTTGTCCTGCTCCATGATCAGCCACGCTCGGGACGTCCTGTTACAGCCGCTGTCCCAGACATGCTGAAGCGTGTGGATGCTGCTATTCGTGCTTACCGCCGCACCACAACTCGACAAGTAGCTCTAATGCTGTCGGTCATTGGAAGTGCAATGATCGAGACCGAGAACCCGGGAACACATCGCCAAATTGGGTTGGACATCATTGCCTCATCCACCCTACAGTCCAGACCTGGCACCCTCGGTCTTCCATCTCTTTGGGCCGCTTTCAGATTCTCTACGGGGAACCAGAATTTAAAAGAGCTTTGGAGGATCAAGTAAGGGACAGAAAGCATTCCATCAAAATTTTTGAAATCTTTGGGAGAGTGGCAACAACACGACTACTCACATTGGTGTGTAGAATGTATGAGTCTGGCGATATACCATCTGACTTTCGGAAAAACATCATCCACACAATTCCAAAGACAGAAAGAGCTGACAAGTGCGAGAATTATCGCACAATCACCTTCACAGCTCATGCTTCCAAGTTGCTGACAAGAATAATATACAGAAGAATGGAAAAGAAAATTGAGGATGCGCTAGATGACGATCAGTTTGGCTTTAGGAAAGGTAAAGGCACGAGAGAAGTAATTCTGACGTTGCGGTTAATAATGGAAGCAAGACTAAAGAAAATCAACACACGTTCATAGGACTTGGCGACCTGAAAAAAGCGTTCAACCATGGAAAATGGTGCAATATCTTCAAAATTTTGGGGAAAAATAGGGGTAAACTATAGGGAGAGACTGGTCTTATACAATGCGTACAACAGCCAAGAGTGGACTACCAAGAACGAAGTGCTCGCATTAATAATGGTGTATGACAAGGATGCAGTCTTTTTCCCCTAGTGTTCAATCTGTACATCGAGGGAGCAATGATGGAAATAAAAGAGAGGTTCAGGAGTGGAATTAAAATTCAAGGTGAAAGGATATCAATGATAAAACTCGCTAATGACGTTGCTATCCTGAGTGAAAGTGAAGAAGGATTACGTGATGTGCAGAATGGAATGAACAGTCTAATGAGAACAAAGAATGGATTGAGAGTAAATCGAAGAAAGACGCAGGTAATGAGAAGTAGTAGAAATGAGAACAACGAGAAACTTAATATCGGAATTGATGGTCACGAAGTAGATGAAGTGAAGGAATTCTGCTACCTACGCAGTAAAATAACGAGTGACAGAGGGAGCAAGGAGGACATCAAAAGCACACTAGAAATGGCGAAAAGCGTATTCCTGGCCAAGAGAACTCTACTCATATCAAATATCGGCCTTAATTTGAGGAAGAAATGTCTGAGAATTTACGTATGGAGTACAACACTGTATGGTCGTGAAACATGGACTGTGGGAAAACCGGAACAGAAGAGAATCGAAGATTTTGAGATGTGGTGTTACATAAGAATGTTGAAAATTAGGTGAACTGATAAGGCAACGAATAAGGAGTTTCTGTGCAGAATCGGAGAGGAAAAGAATATGTGGAAAACACTGATGAGGAGAAGGAACAGGATGACAGGACTTCTGTTAAGACATGAGGGAATGACTTCCATGGTACGAGAGGGAGCTGTAGAAGGCAAAAACTGTAGAGGAAGACAGAGATTGGAATACATCCTGCAAATGATAGAGGACGTAGGTTTGTAGATGACGAGACTGTCAGTCACGCAGTGAAAACATGGCTACGCCTGCAGGACAAAAGCTTTTACCAGGATCTAATACATGCTCTTCCACAACGTTCGCGTACGGCCATAGAAGGTAATAGAGACTACGTAGAAAAATAGGACATGAACAAGACATAATCATGTACATTAGCTCTAAATTATGACTGATAACAATAAATATGCTTTGAGAAAATAAATGTGTGGTATTACTTCTTGAACGACCCTCGTACAAATCCTGCTGAGTCTTTTGCTCCGTGTTTTAACAATTTGAAGTTCCTCTCGACAGCCCTGAAAGAAAAGGTTTCCCTTCTTTCCAATTTTCCAAAAGGAGACAGGTCTTTTCCTACACTTCTATGTTACGGAAAGGGCAAAGTATTATCCAACGAAATTACATCATCAGAGCAAGCTTAATCATAACATACATTCTTGTTTTTACAACGCTGCCTCGTTGTGCCAATGAATCTGATCGACGAATATGATTGTGTAAGTAGGCTGTTTAGGTTTTTTTATTGGTAACGCCACCTCTGTATGAAAATCACTGGATGTGCTGTGTGCAGTCTGTGTCTGCTTTGCATTGTTGTAATACTCGCCATTGTAGTGTTAGGCAGCTGGCTGTGAACAGTGCGTAGCGTTGCGCAGTTGGAGGTGAGCCGCCAGCAGAGGTGGATGTGGGGAGAGAGATGGCGGAGTTTTGAAATTTGTCATGAACTGCTATATTTATATATGATGATATCAAGGTAAATACATTGTTTGTTCTCTATTAATATCTTTCATTTGCTAACTATCCCTATCAGTAGTTAGTGCCTTCCATAGTTTGAATCTTTTATTTAGCTGGCAGTAGTGGCGCTCGCTGTATTGTAGTAGCTTGAGCAGCGAAGATTTTTGTGAGGTAAGTGATTTGTGAAAGGTATAGTTTACTGTTAGTCAGGGCCCATTCTTTCGTAGGGATTTTTTTGAAAGTCAGATTGCATTGCACCACTTTAATTACTTAGACATTAAGATGTGATTATACATTTCCCTTATCTGCATTGTTATCTTTAGTGTACTATTTTTTCTGCTTGAGCTATGTCATGTTTAGATATAAGCTGCTGTTTGCCAGGCATAGTGCTACTGAACTTTAATTTGTGTTACTCTGCTAAGCCAGATTTATTTTTTTGTTTGCTGCACATTGCCTCATATTAGTTGTAATGTTGAATTGCTTGGTAATTTAGATTTACTGTAGCTTGCTTTGCGATTTTCCATTTTTTTTCATTGCTGTTTATATTAATTGTTTTATGTGCTGCTGCATTGCCTCGTCCCTTAGTTTAGCATCTGAGCTCAGTAGTTTTAAGTTAGCTTAAGAGGGGGTAGACTATATAAGAAACTGACTATGGAGAATAGGTAAAGAATGCATTGCGAAGTTATATGAAAAAGATTTGGGCCCAAATGAGTATTGTACAATCAGAAATAATTATTTTGAAAGAAATATGAACAGAATACAGAAAGCAGGCTTAGATAGGACTTTTTGGGAATAATGATGAACAAAGGGAGGTCTCCATGCAAAATACTACAGTAAAACAAACCCTGTCCTTTCCCTTTTGTGTTATCCCACTCTATGTTTGTGTACCCTTGTGTATTTGTTTTCTTCCTGTCTCTGTGTACTGTTTCATAGAACTTTTTTCTCTTCTAATACTAAGTTACATTCACTATGATGAGGAATACTGTTATCCTCAAATACAATTGGCATTAATAATGTGTTATTTACTTTGTAAAGATGTTTAGACATTATTTATTCTGTTTTGTGTTAATGCTCATGTGTGAAGTTGATGTTTCGAAAGTTATTCTGATCTTTTATGTATGTACTCATGTCATAATTCCTGTAACACTGACGTATATGTCTATTTCTATTCTTTTGTAACGCCTGTTTTACTACAAATGTTATCTGTATTGTTATGTTCTTTAATGATGTATTTTGTACCTTTGTAATTGTATTCTCATGTTATAAAATTGTAATTGACACCAGTTCATCTTATTATTAACTTGTAAGTTACATTTCACTGCACACGTTTCTGTTGGTCGTAGTATATGGACAATATGTGAGAAGTTGGGACTGTTAGTGTTTGCACGTGTGTTACTAATTCAGCAAGGGACTGGATAACAGCATTGCTGGTTCTAAGGACATGTCAAATAAATTTTTTGTGAGTGGACAAGTGGTGGTTATGGACTTGCTATTTTATCCGCAAGACTCTTCAATGGTGATTGTGCACCTGCACAGTCGCAACAGATGGCTGCTGGCCGTCTCTACAAGGACTACAGTGGGTCTGCACCTCCGGTGGCCCACCAATACCGTAATCTCTACCAGGACTACAGCGGGTCTGCTCTGTGATGACCTACCTACCAGTATTCTTCAAAACGTCGAATGACTCTGCTGTGGGTTTCCTCTGTTGTGGCCCATTACCTGTCTGCACGTCGAGAGTCAGCACAAACTTTCCGTTGGAAGGACAACACTACTTCTTCAAGACTGCATGGAAATCCACTACTTCCGTGTGCATTTTCTTCTACTGCTCAGACTTTGAGAAGAACACTACTATTGTACCGTAATGAACGATCAAGACTGTCTTTATGGACTGTGAGAAAATTTGAGCTTTTGACCAACATTGTATCAATAAGTGTGTGCATTTGATTTCTTTGTTATTGTAATTATGAAAAATTTTTTTCAAATCTGTATTGGCCACTGCCCAAACCAATTTGTAAAATTTTTTGTGGGGAGCATGGGGGCTATGTAAGTAGGCTGTTTAGGTTTTTTTATTGGTAACGCCACCTCTGTATGAAAATCATTGGCTGTGCTGTGTGCAGTCTGTGTCTGCTTTGCATTGTTGTAATACTCGCCATTGTAGTGTTAGGCAGCTGGCTGTGAACAGCGCGTAGCGTTGCGCAGTTGGAGGTGAGCCGCCAGCAGTGGTGGATGTGGGGAGAGAGATGGCGGAGTTTTGAAATTTGTCATGAACTGCTATATTTATATATGATGATATCAAGGTAAATACATTATTTGTTCTCTATTAATATCTTTCATTTGCTAACTATCCCTATCAGTATTTTAGTGCCTTCCATAGTTTGAATCTTTTATTTAGCTGGCAGTAGTGGCGCTCGCTGTATTGCAGTAGCTTGAGCAGCGAAGATTTTTGTGCGGTAAGTGATTTGTGAAAGGTATAGTTTACTGTTAGTCAGGCCCCTTCTTTCGTAGGGATTTTTTTGAAAGTCAGATTGCGTTGCGCTAAAAATATTGTGTGTTAGGTTAAGCACAATCATTTGTAATTGTTCAAAAGGGGACATTTCAATTGGTGAAAGCGAATACTCATTATCGTCATTTTAATCCTCATGTAAAGAAGCATTTCACTCTACATCTGGGATCTCTTCATTCATGGAGTTGTCTATTATTACTGCAACGACACTGAAAAGTATAAAGTACAGCCCAAAGAAAGCACCATAAGCTTTCCACGTCGATATTGAAACAACTGAAGTGGCAACCTGCACTTTTTATTTAATTGATGGCTAGTATATCATCGTGCCTACCATACACGACTTTCAGGAGCTCTCTTTGTTTGATGAGTAGACGTTCAAACTTGACCAACCTTCCGTACTGATCCTGTGGGTACCGCATTATCGCTTGTCGCTTTGCTGACACTATGGACGCAAACTTATTATACATTCCATTGTACTGCACTTTGCTTTTGCTCTTGGGCGTTAAGCAGTTACTGTGGAGCAAAGTGAGTGGAAAATGGCCGGTACGCACGAAGTTTTAAAGATGGGCATTCACAAGGCCATAACTGTGTGTTATTAAAAACGACGAATAGTTTTACACGGGATGGATTACTGTTTATGATATCTTACACGTGTGCTTTGTCTCTTTAAAATGTGAAGACAATTTACCGATATTTCCTTGTAGGTGAGATGTGCACTACCGATTTAAGTTCATGTTTCAGCAATATAGGCTGCTAAATGTAAAAAAATGACACAGAGTAAAATAACATTCCTACCGTAAGTATGGCCAGGATCGCTCAGCGCCCTCTTGGTAAATTCTGGGTTCTGAAATTCTCAAAACAGGTGGGCAAATATCCAGGTGTCTAATTTTCAGCTGCAAGGGGGCGAAAAATATCTATCAAAGCACGTGCTGTGCGTTTACTGATCATCCGGATCACAAAATCCCTAAGTCTTACTCATACCAGTCACGAAAGTCACCTCTCACGTCATATCACGATTTGCTACACCCTTTAGAACTTTAAAAAACTGACAGACACTATCTTCTTTTTAATATAAAGACATACCATCTCACAACAAAATCTGATACACACAAACTGCACAGGAAGCCAAACGAAAATAAGGCAACGTACCCTGAAAAAAAATACAATTTTAGAGGAACAATACATCAAATGTTGTTACCTTACATCTTCGACGCTTCCGAAACAGATAATTACATGTAATCAGATCTACTGAGGAATCTCGCTGGCCGCAGCTGCACTTGATTATCTGAAACATTCGCAAAACAGGCATTATGCTCTTGCAACATGCTATCATTGGACCGTGAGATTTTGAGACTGTCAAACGCAAACATGCTGATGCTCAAGTCCAACAATAAAATTAAATTACAATGTAGGAAATACTGCAACCAGCCCCAAGTTTTCTATAAATGATTTTACTGTAGCATTCATGAGAAATCTTCTGTAAACTATACATCACAAAAACTCTTTAAGCAATCCGTATATAACACTATTGGTTGATACAGTCTGTATACATTTGGGCCCATCGGGAAATACCAGGGTATAGTTGTGCATATGGCATTGGAGTTAGACGTGCCTCACAAATCTTATTTTTATTATTTTGTCCATTTTGGTCGGAAAACACAGCAGCTGTTTTCGTAAGTTACACTGTTGGAAGTATTTCCAGCAGCCTCAGTTTTTCTTGAAATGATGTTATTGTACCAATACTAATTTCAGGCCTGAGTCCATGATCAGATTGTGGCAATGACCTCGCGTAAGTTTTACATTTTTTGTAAAACTTAAAATAAATCAACGCTACAATCTACTGATGGGTCAAGGCCGGAAACTAGTAATGGTACAATAAAATCATTTCAAGAAAACTTGTGGCTGGTTGCAGTATTTCTTTTCAGTATGGTTTGCGAAAACAGCTGTGGTGTTCTCCAACCAAAATTAATAAAATAATAAAAATAAGATTTGTGAGGCACGTCTAACTCCAATGACCTATGCACAACTTTACCCCTGACATTTCCCAATACGCACAAATATATACAAATAGGAGCAACCACGTCATACCAGCATTACGTAAAAACCTCCTGCTAAACACAAACGAGAGCTTATGGACAGGGGTCACGTAAGAAATAAAGCAAACTACATAACTAATGCAAGTTATACAAAATTAACTAAAGTAAAATCAGTGTATGAATATCTACTTATTTGAGAAACGGTGTGGTTCAGTTACCTCCTTCATCAGTAACATCCCTAGGACGGCTGCATTTTCGAAGAGAAGACATTTTATTCACAACACGCCAACGTATACGAATGACAGCTTGTGTGATTTATTCCTCACTTTGTTATAGAGTTGGTGATTTCTCACTAGCACATTCTGTCCTGCATAGAAGAAACATGGCTTCACATTCTTTGCGTTCTTCTCTCATACCAAAGGGGTTTCCTGATATTTGCCATTGCCTCTGCTATCACCAGTCTGCATCTGGCTGCTGTTGCAGAGCTTTTATGGTGCTTGGATGTATGATATTTTGTTTGACAGTGAACCAGTATGGCTTCATGATTCCCTATTCAAATTCCTAGAAGTTTGTACAGTGCCTTGTGACTGGTAACACTTTCGCAATTATAACTCTCCTCAAGTGGCTACCCATGAACTCCAGTTTCCCCTGAATTGCCCAAGAGTTTGGGAGGCTGTCTTTAAACTGCTCGCCGGCCGGGGTGGCCCAGCGGTTCTAGGCGCTACAGACTGGAACCGCGAGACCGCTACGGTCGCAGGTTCGAATCCTGCCTCGGGCATGGATGTGTGTGATGTCCTTAGGTTAGTTAGGTTTAAGTAGTTCTAAGTTCTAGGGGACTGATGACCTCAGAAGTTAAGTCCCATAGTGCTCAGAGCCATTTGAACCGTTTTTTTTTTTTTCTTTTTTTTTAAACTGCTCAGTCGGTGTTCTGGTGTGGAAGACTCCACCTGTTCTACAAGCAAGGAATTTCCTCGGCAAGAAGAAAGGTTTTTCATTCAAGTCCTGCCTATGGATGGTCACGAATTCCTACTCTCTGTTGAGCATATTAATGGCGCTACGACTTGCGGTCAATCAGTGTCCCTCCTTAACAACAGAGCGATGCATCTGAGTGAAGTAAACTTCTCAGAATTTTTAATCGACAATTTTAGTAATCTTAGATTCAGATCGCTCCTGTACTTTGAGATATCAAACAGGTGTTGGTTTCTTCTATTTTCGTTAAACGTGGCTCTATCTGGGACAGCCTGGTCACAGTGCCTTCCACAGTTTCTACAATCTTGACCAGCTATCCATCCTTGGATTCCCTTTGGGCATCGATTTTCGTCTACAGCCCTCTCGTTTTTTTGCCAGAATGGTTTACTTTCTGCATCTGTTTTCCAATCTCTCTCCTCTGCTTTCCTGTCTTTCCCCTGCACTTCTCTTCTGCCTCCTACAGCTTCACCTACAGGTGTAGCCGAGAGGTCTTAGGCGCCGTGTCACGGTCCGCGCGACTCGCCCCGTCGGAGGTTCGAGTCCTCCCTCGTGCATGGGTGTGTGTGTTGTCCTGAGCGTAAGATAGTTTAAGTTAGATTAACTAGTGTGTAGTCTTAGGGACCGATGACCTCAGCAGTTTGGTCCCATAAGACCTTACCACAAATTTCCAAATTTTCTACAGCTTTCATCCTATCAGCGTTGGCTTGATTCCTGTCTACTCAGGCATTTTTTAGCATTTTTTTTTTGCCCAAAAATGAATAACTTCCATGTTTCCGGGATTCGAGCTGCTCTGTGCGGTAGTGGTCTATATTTTTCAAGCTTCCTAGTTACACTCTGCTTTGCTGCTGGCGTAGTTTCCTGGGTATCGGGCAGTACAAATGTTGCCGACGCCTCTCTTTAGAAAATTCGAACGTGGCTTCACTCAATTCCACTGCATCCTTCTGGCTAATAATTCGCCTTTCCGCTCTAGATCGTGCTCAGCTGGACATATCCATATACAACAGAAATGATACAGAAATCTGTTGCACAACAAACTGCGGTCGGTCACAAATTAGACATGAATGAATAACTAAACACATAAACACCATCACGCATAATAGAAATAAAACCTTAATCTGCAGTACAAAAAATCTTCACTAGGAATATAGATCTACCCAGTCAGAATCACCAAAGATATGTACAGGTAAATACCAAAAAATGACAAACACTTATAGTTCTCAGGCGCAACACTAGGAGGTACTACAGCTGCAGATTAATGCCCAAGCTACAAACTCTGACAAAAATAGTTGCTACAACTTTTTCCACTCCTGACGTGAGTTTCTCGCGTCATAACGTCAGGATGTCGAAAGATACCATAGACAAGAGCTTGGAAAACGGTCAGCATGAAAATTCTGTCTCGGTGTGTCCTAGATCTGACTCAAAGAGCGTAAGTACAGAGCTGGGTTTTTCTTTGTTTTTTTTTTTTAATTCTTAATGTAACTATCTTTATGTTAGCACCCCCGTGCCCACAGCTAGAGCAGGGCACCAATTCCGAAACATCGTGACGGAGACAGCAGCATCAGTTCTGTCAAACCGACCCATTTCGCTGTGGAGGCACGCCTCTCATTATGTGATTCACTGACTGCCTTCTACCGACAAACAGAACCCTGAAGCCACACCTGTAGTGAAAAACGCAATACTTGTCTTTCAAGGACGCAAGTCTGGTATAAATAATAACCTTGAAATACTGACAGAGAATGAAACAATCTCGAATATTGATGTGTAACGCCAACGTCACACTTGCTTCTCCATTCTTTTTCACGTGTCATGTACAACTGTATGTGCTGTAGATACGGTGTAGAGTCGTAATCGTTGTTGCTGGCTAATTAGAACGTCACTAGACAGGATAAATTGGCCATAATAATTTCATAAAGTAAAAGCACATTTGGAATCCCACCACAAAAATTCCCACTGAATTCCCACAAAGGCGACGGGTCGGAGTTGGATGCACTGTAAAATCGAGGATATGTAACCTATAAGCGATACAAACAGCATCATGGCCGTAAAGTGTTCCTCGTCTATTGTGACAAAATTAGGAGCACCAGCCTGATATATTTTCTTGCTGAAGTTATAAGTTGCTTACAAGGAGTTATATGCATGCAAAAGGATGCACTAGGTAAGACACTAGAGACCTGTATCGGCTGCTGTTGAGAGGCGATGGTAAACCTATCAAGAGGCTAATTTAAGTCCGTCCTATCTTCTCCCACTCTAGACTCCCCCCCACAATTGCCTAAATGGTTCGCTGTTGACAAAAATGATCCGTAGCCAGATCTGGTTGTTGATGAACATACGCCCTGCCAACTCCAGAAGCACATATAGTCGAGTTCTGGACAGTTTGTAACGTCCTCTTAAAAAAATTTATGAATGACTGTGCTTGTAAACCCCTTACGTTATTTGATTTTGAAACAGCTGAGCAGAACTTAACGTACTCAGACATTTCTCTCTTTACTTATTCTGATCTTCACTAAACTGACACACAATATTTTTAGCGCAACGCAATCTGACTTTTAATAATCCCTACAAAAGAATGGCCCTGACTAACAATAACCTATACCCTTCGTGAATCACTTACCTCACAAAAATCTTCATTACTCGAACTACTGCAATACAGCGAGCGCCAATACTGCCAGCTAAATAAAAGATTCTAACTACTGAAGTCACTAACTACTGATAAGCATAGTTAGCAAATGAAAGATTTTGATAGCGAACAAACAATGTATTTACCTTAATAGTGTTCAAAAGTCGTAATATATATATATATATCAGTTCATGATATCCAGTCTTACAAATTTACTGTCTCTGATGGACACACGTCCAGATCATCCGCTCTCAAAACTCCGCCACCTCTCTCCCCACATCCACACATCCACCACTGCTGGCGGCTCACCTCCAACTGCGCAAGGCTCCGCGCTGTTAACAGCCAACTGCCCAACACTACAATAGTGACTATTCCAACAATGCCACCCAGCCACAGACTGCACACAGCACAGCCAGTGATTTGCATACAGAGCGCTACGTGGCGTTTCCAATATAAGAACCTAAACAGCCTACTTACAAGTTAAGGCATCTTTTCTTCATTCTTCGAGAGGTCAATGGCAGTGATCGTAGTTCCATCTCTGAACTCTGTGTCTGTGGTGAGAAATGGGTAATAGTGCACTTGTGAAGCTGTGCTGTCTGTTCTCAACAATCAGAAATTAGATGCAGTTGGTGATTCTCACCAGCTGTTGTAGTCCAGCATTAATTGACACTGTGAACTGCCTGTCCGCTTTATCCACCCACGTTATTCGACATCACTATAGTCAACAATGAATTTTCACGATGGTGGTTTCTGTCCGTATGGGGATTCATACTTTATACCCTTGACTCGTTGGCACGCGTGAAACCCACAGTCTCGAAGATGTAGTTGTCTCTCTGTGGTTCATGCCCTTCGAAACTTACAAATTTCGTCTGTTTTCTATGCAAGTTATGTAAAACCTCTCGCTCTCTGCATTTTACCTTTGCTACCTCCATACATTCAAAGAGTGTATTCTACTCAACGCTGTCAAAAGATTTCTCTAAGTCTATAAATTCTGCAGGCGTGGATTCCCTTTGTTTAACCTACACTGAAGCGCCAATGGAACTGGTATAGGCATGCGTATTCAAACAAAGATATATGTAAACAGGCAGGATACGGCGCTGCGGTCGGAAACGCCTTTATAAGACAACAAGTGTCTGGCAAAGTTGTTAGATCAGTTACTGGTGGTACACGTCAGGTTATTAAGATTTAAGTGAGTCTGAACGTTGTGTTACAGTCGGCGCATGAGCATCTCTGAAGTAGTGATGAAGTTGCGGGGTTTCCCGTACGACCATTTCACGAGTGTACCGTGAATATCAGGAATCCGGTGAAATATAAACTCTCCAACATCGCTGCGGCCGGAAAAAGATCCTGTAGGAACGGAACCAACGACGACTGAAGAGAATCGTTCAAGGCGACAGAAGTGCGACTCTTCCGCCAATTTATGCAGATTTCAATGCTGGGCCATCAACAAGCGTCAGCGTGTGAACCACTCAACGAAACATCGATATAGGCTCTCGGAGCCGATGGCCCACTCGGGTACCCTTGGTGACTGCAGGACACAAAGCTCTACGCCTCGTCTGGGCCCTTCAACACCGACATTGGACTGCTGATATTGCCTGGTCGGACGAGACTTGTTTAAAACTGTATTGAGTGGATGGACGTGTACGGCAATGGAGACAAACTCATGAATCCATGGATCCTGCATGTCACCAGGGGACCGTTCAAGGTAGTAGAGGCTCTGTGATGATGTGGGGCGTGTGCAGTTTGATTGGTGTGGGACCCTTGATACGTCTAGATACGACTCTGACAGGTGGCACTTCCGTAAGCATCCTGTCTGATCACCTGCATCCATTCATGCATTCCGACGGACTTGAGCAATTCCAGCAGGACAGTGAGACACCCAACACGTTCATAATTCTACAGAGTGGCTCCATGAACACTCTTCTGAGTTTAAGCACTTCCGCTGGCCACAAAAGCCGCGCGGGATTAGCCTAGCGGTCTAAGGCGCTGCAGTCATGGACTGTGCGGCTGGTCCCGGCGGAGGTTCGAGACCTCCCTCTGGCATGGGTGTGCGTGTTTATCCTTAGGATAATTTAGGTTAAGTAGTGTGTAAGCTTAGGGACTGCTGAACTTAGCAGTTAAGTCCCATAAGAATTCACACACATTTTTTGGCCATAAAACTCCCTAGATATGAACATTATTGAGCATATCTGGGATGCCTTGCAACGTGCTGTTCAGATAAGACCTCCACCTCTCGTACTCTTACGGACTTACGGACAGCCCTGCAGGATTCATGGTGTCAGTTCCCTCCCGTACAACTTCAGACATTAGTCGACTCCATGCCACGTCGTGTTGAGGCACTTCTGCGTGCTCGCGGGAGCTTTACACGATATTAAGCATATTCACTAGTTTCTTTGGCTCTTCAGTGCATCTTCCGCTATAAGTTGTAGGGAGAATATTGCCTTGCTTATTTCTTCACATCTCCTGAAATCAAATTGAGTTTCCCCGACGTCGGCTTCTACCGGTTTCTCCAATTTTCTGTAAATAATTAGTTTCAGTATTTTGTAACCATTAGTTATTGATGGTTCGGTAGTATTCCCACCTGCATTCTTTGCAACTGATATTATTATTTACTATTTTTAAAATCTCATACATCTTGTGTACCAGGTGGAGCAGTTTTGTCATGGCTGGCTCTCCCAAGGAATGTCGTCTGCTCCAGGGGCTTTGCTTCCAATTAGGTCTTTCAGCGCTCTGTCAAATTTTTCTCGCAGAAACATATCTCCCACCTCATCTTGATATAGTTCCTCTTTCTTTTCTATAAAACTACCGTCACGCTCATTTCCTTTGTGCAGCCGATTTATACATTCCTTGCACCTTTCAGCTTTCCCTTCTTTGCTTAGTATTGGTTTTCCATCTGAGCTGTTAATATTCATACAGCTGCTTCCCTTTTCTCCAAAGGTCTCTTCAATTTCCTTACAGGCAGTGTATATCTTTTCCCTCGTTTACAGTGATGATGCGAAAGAAACTGGAAATTTTGTAATGAGCATTAAAGGATGAGGACAATTACTTTACAGATATTTATTTATGTCACTCTATAGAACAGAGTATGCCATTATTGAATGTCACAGACATTTTTATTTCTTGAATATCACATCCAAACCATGAGGTTCCGCTCGGCGTACACATTTCTGCATCCTGATAGGAACGTTACGCATGGCTCGATCAAACTTTCCAGTAGGAGATTTGTCATCGTATTCTGATTTAAGTTCTTCAGTAGTAGCAGCTCGATTACGGTAAACCACGCTGTTAATGTGGGCCCACAAGAAAAAGTCACACGTTGTCAGAACGGGCGAACTTAAGAGACCATCCAATGTCACTGTGCTTACCAAATAATCGTCGCACAGCTCCCATCGGTATCTATGCCTATGTTTCGTTGCTCCGTCATGTTGAAACCAACTGTTGGAAGAAAAATGTGGCAGTTCATGCGCAACAAAACTTCCTATCATGGCAACATTCAGAGCAGACGTTACAGTGGTTGCGGACCTATCGTCATCTTCAAAATATTAGGGGCCTATAATACCACTCAGTGACATGGCACTCCATACAGTAACCTTTCTGCTGTACAATGGACGTCTGTGTGGCTGACGTTGATTTTGGTGGGACCAACAGCAAAAGTTCTGTCTACTGACAAAGCATCTGAGGTGAAATTGAGCTTCGTTCGATACCCACTGTTTGTTAATAAAATTTTCGTCGTGATGCAATTTTGCTAAAATGCGTTCAGCATATTGCGTGCGCATTAGCAGATCATTAGGATTAAGTTGCTATACGACGTGCAGTTCGTACTGGTGGAACTTCAAATCCACTTTCAGTATTCGTTTAACACTCAAACATATAATGCAGATGACGTTCAAAAGAGCGCTATGGGCTTCTTAAGAAATCAGTTCGCACAGCCTCGGTAACTGTCTCGCGTACGAGCGTTTCAGGGTCTCCCTGCAGATTGCATCTTCAATGCAGAACCCGTTACTTCAAAAGTGCGGACGCTGAAGTTGACTGCATGCGCTGAGGGAACACGACAATGACGTCTGATGTTGAAATGACGCCGAAATTCTCGACGCGCGGCTTCCACACATCCATTCTTCTAATAGGCTTTTATCACAAAATGCACGCTGTACACTGTCCTATTGCTCCATGTTTCTGTTATGGCAAGACAGTGCAATCAGTATACAATATGTCATTCGGCTCCACTTACCTCGCAGCGTTGCCCTAAAGATACCAAAATTTCCCAATCTTTTGTGTACCCTGGGTACGCTTACATAGACTCGTATTTTCTCTGTAGCTATTGCTGCTTAACCTTACCGCACTCTCTGTCAACCTCATTTTGTGCATAGTTACTCTCTTTCACCTGCTTCTTTTAAGGCATTTTTTTTTATTCTCTCCTTTCTTCAGTGCAGTTCAGTACCTCCTGTGATATGCAAATATTTCTATTAGGCATTTTCTTTGTATCTGTTCGATCCTCTGCTGCCTTCACTACTACGTCTCTCAAACCTACCCATTCGTATTCTGCTTTATTCCTTTGCCCTGCTGTAGTGAGTCGTTGTATGGTATAATGTTCCCTCTGGAATTCTCACCAGTCTCTGGCTCTTACAACTTATCCAGTCCCCATCTCATTAATTTCCTACCTTCTTGCAGTTTCTGCGGCTTTAATCTACAATTTATAACCAATACATAATGGCCAGAGTTCACAGCTGCCACCGGAGATGACTTATAGTTTACGCTATGGTTCTGACTTTTCTATCTTATCATAACATAACCAGTCTGTAACCTTCCAGTGCCTCCAGGGCTCTCCCACGAATGAAATCTTCTTTGACGATTCTCATACTAACTGTTAACAATGATTAAATTATGCTCTCTGCAAAGTTCGGCCGGGTTGCTTCCTCTCTAATTCCTTTCCGCCCCCAGTCCATACTCACTTATTACTTTTCCTTTTCTTAGTTTCGTTACTATCAATTTTGAGTCCTCCAACACAGTTAAATTTCCCTCTCCCTTAATTATCTAAATAATTTCTTTAATGTCTTCATATATTCTTTCAGTCTTTTCACCATGTATGGAGCTAGCTGATATTTGAATTGAAATATTGTGATGGGTGTTGGCTTTCCGTTTGTCCATTACATTACCATGCTTAACAGGATATTTTTAATTTAGTGACGGAAAATAATTATTTACGTACAAAAAGAAATTACATGTTATTCGTCTAATTTTTGTAGCAAGAGATATGGTTAGGTTTAAGTACTGGGAGAAGCGATCACTGTTATGACATTCCTCTCTTCCAGCTATTCACTGACGCACCACCAGTGCCGGCCGTGGTGGTCTCGCGGTTCTAGGCGCGCAGTCCGGAACCGTGCGACTGCTACGGTCGCAGGTTTGAATCCTGCCTCGGGCATGGATGTGTGTGATGTCCTTCGGTTAGTTGGGTTTAAGTAGTTCTAAGTTCTAGGGGACTAATGACCACAGCAGTTGAGTCCCATAGTGCTCAGAGTCATTTGAACCATTTGAGCGCCACCAGTCTTGCCAAACGCCAGTAAATAGGCAAGAACGTCACACACTTTCTTGAGTAACGCGGCGACAGAAGAACTCCGCTACCGCCGCTAGCTCTATTTCACTGATTAGTGGCGAGACGGCTCCATTTCCCCTACCGTTAAATGTAACTTTCACACTGGTTTTACATTTACTTTATATTACATAAGGCCATTATCTTAGAGTAGCAGCTTCTTATCTAACTTAGTTGATAACCTTTCGTATGAAGCTTTATCTGCAATTAATATGATTGTGTGTGTCAAGTTTGTTTAGGCACAGAGCGAACACTTCTGAAACGTACTTGTGATGCGAGAAGTACTCTCCGCTAAAAAACGTGGATACATATTTTGGATTTAGTATACGAGTTACGTACGGTTGTCTTAACCTGAAGGTAACAGTCCCAGTCCTTTCTAAGATTGTGATTGGATACAACTGTCCTTAGACCCAATTATGAAAGTAGCATCTGATATCTACGTTTAATATTTACTTCGACCGAGAAGCTGTAGAGTTCACTAGACGCTAATTTGTGAAAGAAAATGTAGAAAATGGGAAAATAGCGCTAAAAATGTGTCATTCTGTTTATTGACACTATTCCCACAAGGATGTCAGAAATGTGTCTCTAACCACATCAAATTCAATCTCTTCGATGGAGCGAGTCACATAACAGCTTTCATTTTACAGTAGGCCCTGCATATTGTTTAAGTTTGCTTGTAATTATTTGTTTTTTGTACTTGACATTCAGTTTAAAGCCGCGCATACTGTGAAGAACTGAGTGTGACCCAAAGGAATGAACATCAGCTTTCAGCGTCTCGTCGATGAAGAAATCGTTACAGATGGGAAACAAGCTCCTATGGGGCAGGAAGCACGTCTCAGCTGCCTTTCAGAGAAACCATCCTGGCATTCGCCATAAGCGATTTGGGGAATACACAGAGCGGCATGGCCGGGCTGTGGTTTTGAACCTCCGTCCTCCTGCATTCGAGTCCCGTGTCTTACCATTTCGGCACCTCTCTCGATGTATAGAAACTCTTTTAGTATTTATGTCCCCCGCCTTCTCGCACTCTCCTTTACAGTATGGTAGCAGAATTCCTTCACTTTGTACACTACATGCTCCCCAGTTTTTATGTTAGCTTTGCCGCAGTTGTGTTGCTAATTACTTTCCTCTTTCGTTGATTTATTCTCAAACCTCATTCCGTGCTCACTAAACTGCTCATTGCTTTCAATAAGTTCCGTAAATCTTTCTACCTGAACACAGCTGTATCATCAGAGAAATTTGTCATATGTACTCTGTCACCCTAAATTTTAAACCTATTAGTGAAACTTCTGTTTATTTTCTTCACAGCTTCTTCTATATAAATAATCAACAATGGACGAGAAAGACAACAACCTTATCCCTTTCAGTTCGACCACATTTTATCACTCGCTCTTTTGGTCACCCTTTTGTTCTTGTACGTAAGGTATGTTACCGCTCTTTCCCTGCACCGTATTCTGTTTTTGAGGCTATCTACGTCGGCAAATTCTATGAAAATGTCTGTTCCTTCGCATCCGCTTTCTCCTGTGAGTTTAATTTTGGATTTCCCTAGCCCTTTTGATATTGGTGTCTTTGCTTATAATTTCTCTGAAAGATTTTTTTGCTTTTCTGTATCCTTCAACTGTTTCTCCGACGGCCACGTCTATTTAGATTTATTCCTTTTTCCTGCTGTAATTTGGCTTTACCTTGGTTGCATCTGATATTTTTTTCATTCCTAAGTGACTTCTGTTGCTTTATCCCACCATTTTCAGAACATTTTTGTTCCGTTTTTCGTTAATCAATGAAATATTTCTTCTGTTTATCTTAATTTCTTCATATTTAACCTATATTATACCTAAATTTGTTTTATTAATTTCTGGGTTTGTAAACTGTCTCCTTTTGTATGCCCATTCAATCTTTTTCATTGCTGACTTGTCACTTACTTCTGATTTAGCATTCTATTTCAACATGATATATTCCAGCTGGTATCTTTTGTGTATGCTGGCCTTTCCAATTTAAAGCTCCTCGTCTCCTGATTCATGAACTTTGCGTTAGCCATTACTGGCCGAAATTTGTTAAAGGACTCAAGGATTCTTTCTTTTCTCTCTTTCTTACTCGCGAACCAATATTCTGTATCTTGAAGTTACCTCACCACTCTACCCATTCACTCTACGGAATCCTCCACTGACTTAGCCTCGGTGATACGCAGGGAGCTGCTGTTTGCATTGTGTACTTACTGCTACTGTCTACTTAGCTGCTGTCGGCCTGGTAGTTGCAGTATAGTATATGTAACTCTCTTTCCTTTTTTTATACCCAGATATCTGATTTTAAAATCATCAACGTATCTTTAATGTGAATTTTAACTGTTCTTATTATTTCCGTAAGTGGCGCTCACAGTAGTTGCAAACGATTAACTTAGATGCTGCAACCACTGCACTTTCTCGGTATGTGGTAAGCGGAAAGTAACGGTTTGCAGATTTTGATAATAAGCAAAAAGGATTGGGACGTTTCTGCCCCTAGGAGAAACAGAAAGTAGGTGAATGTTGCCACCAATCAAGTTAATGACGTGAGAAAGTCTGTACAGACAGACGAAACTTTCACAGTAAATGGTTTCGCAAACGAAAAAATAGCTCACGAGCGGTACGTAATTTCCTCCTTTGTCTCCGGTCAAAGATGTCACACGTAGCTGGATTAAAAGGTGATAACGGTGAGTGTTATTTGTTTAAGATCAAGTCGACTGCCAAGAGATTCCTTGACCCACCTCATACAGACTACGGTGTGTCGCTCCAGAGCCTAATAATAAACTACTTGTGCTCAGTAGCATTGGGGTCATGTGACACAGTGGATTAGTTACAATTTTACTAAAAGTGTGGTTTCCGTATGGGAACTGTTTTAATCATTTTTTCTGAACACTAACGTATTAAACGATGTCAGTATTGAAGAAAATATATTTTAGCACCAAATCGGCTGTTTACTTTTTAAATTTTTTTCTAGTGTTGATATGTCTTTTCTTAAAAATCTTGTAGCTTTATCATGATTAGCGACGGCTCAGAAATGATATTCGTGAATAATGATAGT
Organism: Schistocerca serialis cubense; assembly: GCF_023864345.2. Lineage (NCBI taxonomy): Eukaryota > Metazoa > Arthropoda > Insecta > Orthoptera > Acrididae > Schistocerca > Schistocerca serialis. The sequence continues at coordinate 524,236,486 of NC_064641.1, forward strand.
CTTTTTTTCATCGCGCACTACTTACTGTCAGTAGTGCAGTCTACTTGATTTGATTGCTTTGTTCCCGTGTGCCCTGCGTAATGCATTCAAGAACAAGTATTTGAAATTCCATAGCGAAATTAAATGTGGCGCACCGGGTCTCGAAACAGAAACCTTTACATTTCATGGTCGGTTGCTCTCCCGAATGAGGTGTGCAGGCCAGACTCACGACCCGCCTCCTCAGCTTTACTTCCACTAATGCCGCTTTCCCACTTCTCATCGACGTATGCAGGAGAACGTCTGTGAGGTCTGGAAGGTAGGAGAAAGATCGGGTCGTGAGTTGAATGTGTATAGCCCGTTGTGGAGCAGCTGGCCGCGAAAGATGGAGGTTTCGATTTCCGAGCCCGGCCCACCATACAATTTTAATATTCCAGAGAGTTTCAAACCATCGCCCACCGTGACTCAGAGTGAAAATTTACTCTGGGTACCACTATTTGCTCCTGGGCCCCAAGACTAATGACCTCATTCGCAACTCTTGCTGCCTAGGAGAAACAATCGGGGAATAACACTGCCGAACTGTCATTCCTGAAAATAGTGATTGGCTATAGGACTACAAACATTTGATCTATAACATTTCGCACTCTTCACTGCAGATCTTTGTTGTGTGTGTCATTGTGTCAATATGTCGTAGCGCCGTTTCAGCAGACCTCGGAACATGGCAGACAGAAATGCAAGCACCGCTGTATCACTTAACACGGCACTGTCTGGTAACCCAACGAAACTTCGGGCCCGATCGCAGCTACAAATTCAAACGTAGACAAAAAAGACCGAGCATGACAATCTAGAATCATTACTGAAATTACCACCACGAGGCAAGGAGCGCTGACAGCTGCAGTAATTGGTGGCAAATGAGCTCATATAATCAGAGCCAGTGCTTCATCGACATGGGCTCGACCCGTTAATCAGAGAGGCTTACGGAGGTCAAGAACACAATCTGTCGTGCTGTCATTCTGTCCATGTCGTATCACTAATGTCTCTGGGCATTCACTGAACTACGCACTCTCACTCTTCACTCGACCTCCTGAATACAACGCGACCCCTGTCCGAGGTTGCAACCTGCTGTCGGAAGTGGTTCTGACAAGCAATACTGGTGGTGGAATTGGCTGTCACTTCAAGACTTCATTGACGGTGAAGCTACGTCTGCAGTGCCTTCTAGCAACACTAGCACAGTATATTGTGATGAACGAGATTCTTCTTCATTGGATGCCTTTGGAGTGTATTTGAATTTGTTGTGGGCCACGTCAATTCACAGAAATATCAACAGCACCTTTAAAGTGTCATTTGTTACTCCACAAGAACTTGTGGACTTATCAGTGTTAAAGGGAATGTTAGGGAACTTCTTTAATGCAAGTTCGGAATAAGTTTTGTAAGCCTTTAGGGCATGAACTACCATGTAACAAGACTGTGCTACTTATGTGTAATATTTGTAGGCAGTACAGGCATTGGCATAAGATAGTTCCGAATTCGGTGGGTGGCGATGCAATGTAGAGTTTAGAGTTTAGTTACTGTTTATGAGTTGTAGGGTTGGTTTATGTATTTTTACTGTTGCTTTGTGTTCCAGAAATATATGCTGCAATGGAACGCTGTTGTCAGGCTATGTAAAAATGGTAAAAAGGTAAAGAACATAAATCTATGGTAAAGATAGGTGTGCACACGTCAGCTGTCAGTCTGGACCTCATAGACAGGAGGGGATTGGGTCCCCCACATTATAAATTAGGTGGAGTAAATGATATCAGTGTAGAGTCGTTAGGTATGACGTTCAGTTTCAGTACTGGAATTGGGGTCTTTCTGGAGTAAATGGAAGTGTTTCCATACGTAGGTAGAAGGAAATTCAGTAGCTCTTGGACTAGATTCCCTCGACTGACATCATGCAAAAATCGAACTTTCACATGTACATTAGAACTGAGTGATATTTTGTTTTCAGTGGGGGATACAACTGCAAGTCAGGCAATTAAACTGAGAACACACACTCATAAATCTTGGTTGTCATGACTAAATACTAGCATGTATGGGGAAGTTATTGTGGGCTTCAGTTCATACTGATTTGTTGTGGGATACATTATATGTGGTAGAGCCACTAAAGGAGTGTGAAGATCTGGCTAGAATACATTACTTCTGTGGAGATGTGAAGCACACGTTACCAACATTAATCGTGAATTTATGGTTCTGGTAAATTTGAATAACTTCAGGAGGGACGTGATTCGTCTGTTGAGGCATTTAATGGTTACCACGTTAGATAAGGATGATGTTGATAGTTGAGTGATGACCAGAGCTACAAGCAAACTATTAATGCAGCAGAGTTTTGAGGAAAACTGGGTCACTTTCAAGGCAGTGGTTGCAATGGAGCCTTTGTTACTGTGGCCTGTCGATTTATCAGCAACAACGCTGACCCAGCACCATATAGCTACAGCAGACAATACATCGGTTTATAGGATGCTGTACGGCATAGCAAGACGTCTTCAACACATAATGGAAGAGTTTATAAATCAGTAGTTAGCGGAAAGTATTACAGAGCACAGTGACAGCAGTAGAACACTAACGTTGTCAACATGAAAACGTCAACAGACGAACCAGGAAGATAGATTCTGTTGTGATTACTGCTGCCTACATGCAAAGATCATGACGGTTGCATGTCCAATCCACAGCACTACGAAAACATTAGGAAATCTAGGACAGTGCCAGTATTTTACAATGGTGCATCTGACAAGCATGTACCAACACTTGGAGATAGTCCCAGAAGATAGGCCAAAGACCTCTTTCATAGTGCCATGTGAACATTACCAGTATAAAAAGATGCAAGGTGTGCTGAAAAACCGGTCAATCACATTCCATAGTTTATTGAATGGAGTTCTACTTTGGTTAAAGCTGGAAACTGGAGTGGTACATTTGTATGAATTCACTGTATTTTCGATGGATGTGTCAGACCATGTTAAATGCTTGGAAGACATGTTCAGTAGGCTGTGATCTGCACATCAGATGCTTAGTGTAGAGACAAGTTGCAATTTTGTGCAAACACAGGTAAATTACCTTGAGCATGTGATTAGGAGGAAAGTTGTTGAAACTGATCCTCAAGTAACAGAGGAAATTTTGAACTTTGCAGCACTACAAACAACAAAGTAACTATAGTCATTCCTGAGTATATGCAAGTATTATTGAAAACTTGTGAAGAATTTTCCACAGGTAGCAGAACCCATGACTGTGTTGTCGAGGAAGGGCACGAAATTTTACTGGTCAGCAGAATTTCGAACAGCATTTAAGGCATTGAAGCCAGCGTTAGTTCTTGGTGCAGCACTAGTTTTTCCCCTCCCGTAATGCCAGCAGTAGGACAGTTGGTTGCTTTTTAAGCCAGTACATCAGCACACAGGAACGACCACTATCAAAATACCTGTTGTTGCAGATAGGAAAAGTAGGTAATTTTAGGATAAATCCAGACAACAGGTTCCCCTGCCTAAAGAATATCTCCAGCGCTTTAAAAAATATTGAAAAAATTACTCACAAGACAGATTTTAACACCTCAAACACCACATATACCAGATGTCACAAAAAAACACATCTTTGGAAATAGTAAGATGGGGCATTTTACAGACTTAACAATCCTCCACCAAACCATGCACTCAATAAAAAATAAAATACAACGATTAATAGTTTAGCTCCAATCTTCGAACTGCACACCAGTTTGTATTACTGAGCACTGGTGTATAGACACAGAAATCCTACATGTAATACTATCATTGTATAAAAAGGCAAACTCTTACTGCAGAACTACTTCAAGGGGTGGAGGATCATGCATTTGTATCAGAAAAGGAACACAGTTCAAATCAAGACTTGACCTCAGTACCGTAACTGAAGAGAAACACTTTGAAATATCAGCTACTGAATTAAAAGGGCTTGATATCACCAAAAAATTAATCATTTTGTGTGTATAGATCTCCCTGTGGTAGCGTGGAGACTTTTTTCAATAAGTGAACAGAAGTTGTAGATAAAGTCTCAAGTACAAAGGTCAACATAATTCTATGTGGGGACTTTAACATCAACACTAACGTCATAAATGAATCCAGCAGCACCGTCATAAACATCCTTCAAAGTTTTGGCATGTCCCTATTGGTCAATAGTACAACAAGGATTACCACAGCGACTTCATCAGTAACTGAGCATGTGGCCACAAATATGGACAGGGGAAAATGTGGTGCAGCTGTAAAAGATCTCGGACTCTCAGACCATCTCTGTCAAATAACAACAGTAAAGTCAGGCATCGAATCATTCCCTAAACTACAAGCCTACAAACGACATCTATCAGAAATCAAAATAAAAATGTTTCCAAAGAACCAGAAAAACAAAGCTAGGATGAAGTGTATAAGAAACCAATGTGAATATGAAATTCTCTAAATTCTCCAGTGTTTAAATTGAACTTTGAAAAGGCATTTCCAAATGTATGCCTGTCTGTATCAATATCTCACAAAAACAGATGGATAACAGCAGGTATTAATAAGTCCTCCCAAACACTAAAACACCTCACTTCCATGAAAAAGATTCGCAATAATCCTGAATTCTTAAATTTCTATCATAGGTACAAAAAGATCTATAGGAGGTACTGATTGTTGCAAAAAAGTCATTTAATGACAAAATAATATATAATGCAGAGAATAAAAGCAAAGCAGTCTGGGATGTTATGAAAAAGGAAATGGAGAGAGGCAAACAAACACAGAATAACATACTGCTAAGGGATGGGGATAACGTAATAAATGATCCACAGCACTTAGCAAACTATGTAAACGAGCATTTTTAAGTATTGCAAAGAGGTTACAGCAAAAATTCCCCCAAACAAATATAACACCTCTGAATAATGTTGCGCTAAATAAAATCATGTTACTTCCAACCACAGAGAATGAAGCCAGTAAAACAATTCAAAAACTAAAAAATAAAACGTCAGTAGGTTTAGATGAAGTACCAGTGTTTGTACTGAAACAATGCATAGGGATTATACAAGGCCCCTTAACAAATATAATAAATGAATCCTTCACATCAGGGACATTTCCAGAGCAGTTAAAACAGGCAAGAGTTGTACCTTTGCTTAAGAAAGGCAATTCAGAAGACATAGAAAATTACTGGCCCATTCCCTGTCGTCAGCATTCTCAAAATTAATAGAAGCAATTATGAAAGACAGATTAATGAAATACCTGAATAAATACAATCTTTTAAGCGAATCATAGTTTGGTTTCCAAAGAAGCAAAAATATGGAGTCAGCCATTGTAGAATTTACAAAAGTAAAACTGGATGCTCTTGATAACGATGAGTGTGTCACAGGCATTTTTTTTGATCTTTCTAAGGCGTTTGATACAATCGACCACAAGATTGCATTAAATAAATTAGAAGCATTAGGAATAAGAGGGGTACTAAAGACTGATTTCAATCATACTTAACAGATAGGGTACAAAGAGTAGAGATAACACATACTTCAAATAAATCCAAACATGTAGTAAAACACTTATCAGAAACAAAATACATTAATATAAGGGTTCTGCAAGGTAGCATATTAGGACCAATACTGTTCCTGATATACATCAATGACTTTCCCAGTAGTGTCAATCATGGTGAAAAAATCCTCTTCACTGATGACAGCAATATTATGGTCACTGAGAAAACAAGAGAACTTCTTGCCGAGTAAGCAAATGAAACTCTTATGGAAGTTTATGATTGGTCAATAAGTAATAAACCTACATTGAACATAAAGAAAACTAATGCCATAAATTGTAGTTTGAAGAGGAAAAATGACAATGTTATATTAAATTTAGATGTCACCTTTATAGTCTCTGTAACAAATGCAAAATTTCTAGGAATTAATATTGATTCTGAGTTGAAGTGGTGTGAACACACAAAGATTATGACATAAGCATGTTATGCCATTGAGAATCCTATCATCAGTGTGTAACATGCAGTGTCTTTTAGTTAATATTATTCATATGTACACTCAATTCTTAGGTAAGGAATAATTTTTTTGGGGTATGCACAAAATATCAACACAATTTTCAAACTCCAGAGAAGTGCCATAAGAATAATAATCAAAAATATTAGTCGATCTCATTGTAAAGATCTTTTCACAACACTAGGGACTTTGACCGCTCCATATGAACACATTCACCAGTCAGTTGTACACATCAAAAATAACATTGATAATTACTGCACAAACCACTCTGTTCATGACCATGCAACAAGAGATAGACTCAACTTACATTTACCAAGAAAAAATAAACATAAAATTCAAAACAGCATTTTCTACCAAGGAATAAAACTGTGCAACAAATTACCAAAAGAGATTAAAGTAATTGCCGAAATACACTCATTTAAAAAGGCAGCTAAAAAGTACCTGTTACGCAATACATTTTATACATTGACACATTACTTAGCTAAAACAGAGTAGGGTTGTGTTAAAAATGTTATACAAATAAATAATAATCATGATTATAAAATATCCAACTTTCCACACACCTTCACTTCATTTTTTTTCTTCTTTATTTCCTTTCTAGAAATACTTACCCCCAAGCTTTGCATAACACAATACTAACACCTCTTCCTCTTTCTGAACTCATTCATTATGGAGGGACGCTGACTCAGTTTTTTTTCTTTCTTCGGAAGCTGCGGTACAGAAAATGGCCCAGAGATCACCAGTGTGTGTGTGTGTGTGTGTGTGTGTGTGTGTGTGTGTGTGTGTGTAGTGAGTGAAGTGTTATGAAACAATGTGTGCATAGTGTGTGCAGTGACTGATAGTGAGATATGAGTGAACAATGTGGCATTACATTATTTAATAAGTTATTTGTAAAAAAATTATTGTATACCAGGAGTAAATCTAACGATTGTCTCTCACTAGAAGTCTGTAAATATATGTGTATACAAATTGGTTTATTTTTAATTTATCTAAATTTGTAAATACTTTGACATATCCTTTATCCTTGTAAAATGAGATCTACAGATGAATCAACTACTACTACTACTACTACTACATATGAGTGGCGAGAGGCAATTTCACAAAGCGGAATGTAGCTACTCCATAACAAAAAATGAGATGTTGACAGTAATATATGTGATAGTGTACTTTTATTGCTATTTAAAGATACCAAAATGAAAAGTCGTCACAGACCAAGCTTCCTTAAAAAGGTTATTAGGGCTAAAAGAACTATCAAGTAGATTAAGAAGGTCAGTGCCAAAAGTTAAGGAGTTTGATTACAATGTCGTCCATAACACCAGTCTAGAAGGATGCATATTTTGAGACGCTAAGTAGGAAAGTTGCAATGCTGGATGTTCTAGGCAAAAGTTTAATACAGTGGTGAAGAGCAGAAGTGGCCCACAAGGACTGTGACACATGAGGGCTTGCTCTGCAGAACGACGAAATGCAGACCATGCATAGCAGTTTTGGTGATGTTCAAGAACGAAGTGCTGTGTCATATGCATGACTCTGTGTTGTCTGGTCATGGAGGACGACGAGAAACAGACAGAGTGTAGGAGAAGGATTCTGGTGGCGAACAAGAAAACGTGATGTTGAGCATTGTGCCTTGTACACAATGATCTGATCCTAGTCATCAGGAACTACCTTTGCAAAAACTACCAGAGGCTTTTAAATTATTTCAAATGATTACTCTTGCTATTTTAGGACCTTTCAATGGGACACCCACTGGAAATAATTATGTGCTGACAAATATAGCCCATTTTTTGAAGTTTTTAGCAATGGTGACAAATCCTGATCAACAGGATAGAACAGCAGCTTTTCCTTAACTTTAGTTAACAGCAGGATACTTAATGTAGGGTACCTGATACCTTAGCTATTCAGCCTTGATGAAACAGTTAAGTAATATACCTCTAATCCGAAAATTATGAACAAGTCCATTCCATCAACAGAGTAATGGCAGAACAGAAAGTGTGGTTAAGACATTTTCTAAAATGTTGAGTTATTATGTAAATAACAATGATACAGACTGGGATACATGTTTTGAACATGTAGTTTCTGTATATATCTCTAAAGTGCGTACTAGCACAAGTCTTACGCCTTTCGATGTGATATACAGCAGAAAAATAGCTTTCCCCTTTGATATCATGATACCTCAGTAATGATTAGACTGTGAATCTGTTAATAAATTTGTCAATAGAATACAAGAGGTAGAGTAGAAGTAAACCGAGTCAATATTAAAGCTTTGGAGTGCAGGATAGCCCACGCAGGACGGGAGGTTACAACAATCTCAAGTGGGTCAATGGGTATTGGTCACCAACCCATACATGCCTAAGGAAAGGACGAAAAACTTTTACTAAGTATCACGGTCGTTATGAGGACGTCAAGCTGGCTTATCAAGTAATGATGTGTAGTTCCCAAGTCAAGCGTCTATCGTCCATGTGAATGCAGTTAACCCAACAGAGGAGTGGTGTATGCATTGCCTCAAGTCCCAACGAGGAGTCAAGGAGCATGAATACGATTAGGAATTAGGAAAGTTCAGAATCGTATAGTGGTAGACAAGCAGGATGCGCCTAGTCTACCCTACGCTTTAATGTCATGTGAAAGGTCATAGTATTTAGGTTTATTGTGTGTATCAGTGAGTTGTTCTGTTGCTGCCAAATTTATTCATAGTTATACTATGAGTCTTTATTGTTCAATAATAGGCATGCACAGTTTCTTCATTGTGTTACTGTATATACGCGTTTTCTACGGAAGGGAGGGCATGACGAAAGTTTCTTCCCTTAGGTGGCGAATCACTAGGAGCCACCAGATGGGTTGTGATAATCCTGAAGTTGCTGCATGGCATCAACGGATGAGCAATGCACGATTTCGCACTTAACCTTTGAAGCCAAGTGTGTTATTTTCTCGACAGAAAGAAGTGTTGTTAACAAGTCACCAATGGACAATGAGGTTAACCATTGAATAAATCATGGAGTTAGTTCAGTACACCCGGGACGTAATGAAAACTTTATGCAGCAATTAAGGACCACAGGAATATCTGAGCTTATTAGATACCAAACTAGCAATAGCCAGACTCTTACGAGCATTGGTGTAGCGTTTCAGTGATGCAAGAAATGGTCTAGGGATACTACAGGAAGCAGTCTACCAGGCAGTAAAAGAACAGTTTAAGTTCGATATTATTCTCACCACGGCAATTCTTGTTAGGGTTGCCGCTAGCAAGGAAATATTTCCCTTATTTATTTAATCGTATGGCTAGGGCCCCCCGTCGGGCAGACCGTTCGCCGGGTGCTGGTCTTTCAATTTGACGCCACTTCGGCGACCTGCTGTCGATGAGGGCGATAGGAAGACTATGAGGACAACACAACACCCAGTCCCTGGGCGGAGAAAATTCCCCGACCCAGCTGGGAATCGAACCCGGGCCACAGGATTGACAATCCGTCATGCTGACCTTTCAGCTACCAGGGGCGGACAAAGATTTCCCTGAAGAGCTAAGTCACGGAGCTGAAGTCAGAGAAAAACTTAGCAATGTTCTACCACATAGCAAACGTAGAATCAAAAACGTACAGAGGGAAGTTAGACGTGTTAGTTCGACTACCAGTGGTAGAGATGCACACGCAGTATCGATTTTACCCTTATCCAGTAAGACAGATACCGGTGGAAAAGTGTGTTCAGATGAAGAGGTGATAATTTATCCCTGATTTTAGAGAAGTTCATGCTTTTATGTCACTGAACGACCTAAATGAGTGTTTGAGGGAGACTACCAGCCAGAGAAGTGTGTACTGACGTACAGAAAGGCGAGATGTCACCGATTCTGGGGGGGAATAAAGGCAACAGAGTACTGGAAAGAAATGTTGGCACCACGGCCTCATTTTCAAAAGATAGCGGCACTTTGGATACATTCAGTCTTAATCTCAGAAACCATAATTGTGAACTGCTTCAAGGAAGGGAAATCTTAGGGCATGGTAAAATTCGATTCATGAGATAGGAGTATCTTTGTAAATGGCACGACTTGTGAGGTATATGGGGCAGTCTTCTGCATCTCAGCTACGCTGATGAACTCGACTGTATTGCAATCTACTCCCTATGCACTGTATTGATCAGAGAAACCCGTAATTATGATCTTATACACCCCTCGAAAACACTGACATCGTCTCAGCAAGGCAAAATTTCTATGGGAGAAATTTTGCGACGTATTCAAAACTACTGGAGAGCCGACGACGATATGTGGTAGCCATAGGTGCTACAACCACTAGTTTTAACTCGTTACCGATAGCATTTTGCATACTTTACTTCTATCTCAGACGTAGGAGTACCCATCCTCCAGACTTACCGATGCATCATATATCTATTGAGTGGGTAAGTAACAAAAGAGAAACGTGTAACAAGATAATGAAAAATCAGTATAGCTTGTAAAAAAGGAAACAAGGATCAGAGAGACCACATATGAAAAACATCAAACTTTAGAAGGATAATACAGTCTAAGGAAACACTATATGTAACCAGCCACCGACAGCAACAAGGTTTCCTGTCATTTTACGTGATTACATTTATAGAAAGTATAGAAGGTAAACACAGGCCAAGTTAGGGAAGAATTTTTTGAAATGAGGAAGAGATGTTGCAGAGAACCATAACTTTATTGTGCAGGCTCAAAAATTTTCATTAGCTTTCCATCAGGCGAGCTCATAAAAGAGTCCATTAACGCTGGTCCGATGTGGCAATCATTAAATCAACATGGCGAACCGGAGTTGCAACAGACCTCGTAACAGGGCAAACAGAAACGAAAGTACTGCTGTACTACTTCATAACGTACTGTGACGTAATCGTTTGTGTTGTTACTTTGTACACAACTGTAAGGGAAGATATGCTACAGAGTGGCTCGGCAGCTGTCGTCATAGGAAAGCTGGACGTGAGTAGAAATGATGAGCGAACAAGCAAATACAGGAAACAAAATCTTTACTTAGAAGGTAGCTTTCTCCAAGCACATGAAAACTCATTATAAATTATGCAGTAAGAACCAGAATCCAGCGCTCAGTGCCAACAAGGAAGAGACTTTCTGAAATACAGACAAATGATGGTGTCAGAGCCACAACTACGTGGGATCTCCTTAGTGTCAAGTAGTGATGTGGCTCCAAGTGCGAGCGTATTGCGTGACTGCCACCAGCCATTCTATATTGCAGCAGTAGAAGGTGCTCGTGGTACGGAGCTGCTGGATGCGTGGGTCAATCGGCGCGCACTATTGGATCCACCAGATCCTGTGCAACAACTGTCGGCATTTAACGGGAACTTGCAATTCCATTGACAATTTTTGTGATGCCCGTTGGGTGGTATCTACATGTGATACAACACTACGTAACTTCGTGCCCCAGCGCCACTACACTCTCAAATGTAGACCGAAAGGACAGAGCTTGGCGACTAGTGGCGTGCACATGGGGGTTTTTTAGGCTAGGCAGTAGTGCGAGGTGTCCTGATGAACAATCACCAGTCGACGTGCAGGCAGGGAAATCAGGACGCGCTCAGTATAACGACACTTCAGCTATCAAGATATTAGCAGTAAATTTTCAGAGTGTTTGGAATAAAGTTCCTGAATTTACTGCCCTCCAGGAAGCGTGTGGCGCGCAAATTATTCTCGGGACTGAGACCTGGCTGAACCCTGAGATAGGAAGTTCTGAAATATTTAGTGAGTGCTGGAACGTGTATCGGAAAGACAAATTCGACACCGCAGGAGGTGGTGTCCACTGCAGTTGACAAAAATATTGTGTGTACTGAGGTCGAAGTAGAGTGTGATAGTGAAGTTATCTGGACACGTTTAACAGGGCTAGGGGAAATAAAGTTAATTGTGGGGTGTTATTACCGGCCACCAATTTCCACCGTGACAGTTCTAGAATCATTGAAAGGGATTCTACATTCTGTACCGCAGAAGTATCAGGATCATGCTATATTAGTCGGAGGCTACTTCAACTTACCTAGTATAGACTGGGATGTCTATGGATTCATTACAGGTGGTACAGACAAGCCGTCGTGTGAATTACTTTTGAACACATTATCCGAAAACTGTCTTGAGAAGCTAAATCGACAGCCAACGCGTAATGCACGAACAGACCAGACCTCATCGACGGTGTCAGTGTTGAGAGAGGGATTAGTGATCATGATGTTGTCATTACGACTATGGTTACGAAAGTTAAAAAGTCGGTCAAGAAGGCTAGGAGAGTATTCTTACTAGAAAGAGCAGATAAGCAGTTGTTAGGATCCCATTTAGTAAATGAATCGACTTCATTTACTTCCGGTACGATGGACGTGGAAGAATTATGGGCAAATTTTAAACACATTGTAAATCACGCAATGGACAAGTATGTGCCGAAAAAGTGGGTTACGGGCGGAAAAGACACACCGCGGTTTAACTGCGTAATTCGGAGAATGCTCAGGAAGCAAAAGCAGTTGCACTCGCGGTACAAGAAAGATCGGTAGAATGAGGACAGGCAAAAGTTAGTAGAGATTCGTGCTGCTGTAAAAAGAGCGATGCGAGAAGCATTCAACCACTACCACCGTCATACCTTAGCAAAAGATGTTGCTGAAAACCAAAGGAAATTCTGGTCTTACGCAAAACCGGTAAGCGGGTCGAAGGCTTCCATCTAGTCACTCACTGATCGGTCTCGCCTGGTAACGGAAGACAGCAAAACGAAAGCTGCAATTTTAAATTTAGCATTTGAGAAATCTTTCACGCAGGGGGATCGTACAAACATACCGCCGTTTGAGTCTCGTACAGGTTCCCGTATGGAGGACATAGTGATAGACATCCCTGTGGTTGTGAAGCAGCTGAATGGGTTGAAAATAAATAAATCGCCAGGTCCTGATGGGATTACAATTCTGTTTTACAGAGTATTCTACTGCATTGGCTCCTTACTTAGCTTGCATTTATCGCGAATCTCTCGCCCAACTTAAAGTCCCGAGCGACTGGAAAAAAGCGCAGGTGACGCCTGTATATAAGAAGGGTTTCTCAAAATTACAGACCAATATCCTTAACATCGGTTTGTTGCAGAATTCTCGAACATATTCTCAGTTCGAATGTGATGAATTTCCTTGAGACAGAGAAGTTGCTGTCCATGCATCAGCACGGCTTTAGAAAGCATCGCTCCTGCGAAACGCAACTCGCCCTTTTTTCACATGATATCTTGCGAACCATGCATGAAAAGTATCAGACGGATGCCATGTTCCTTGACTTCCAGAAAGCGTTTGACTCGGTGCCCCACTGCAGACTCCTAACTAAGGTACGAGCATATGGGGTGGTTCCCAAGTATGTGAGTGGCTCGAAGACTTCTTAAGTAATAGAACCCAGTACGTTGTCCTCGATGGTGAGTGTTCATCGGAGGTGAGGGTATCATCTGGAGTGTCCCAGGGAAGTGTTGTAGGTCAGCTGTTGTTTTCTATCTACATAAATGAACTTTTGGGTAGGGTGGATAGTAATGTGCGGCTGTTTGCTGATAATGCTGTAGTGTACGGGAAGGTGTCGTCGTTGAGTGACTGTAGGAGGATACAAGATGATATGGACAGGATTTGTGATTGGTGTAAAGAATGGCAGCTAACTCTAAATATAGATAAATGTAAATTAATGCAGATTGATAGGAAAAAGAGTCCTGTAATGTCTGAATACTCCATTAGTAGTGTAGCGCTTGACACAGTCACGTCGATTAAATATTTGGGCGTAACATTGCAGAGCGATATGAAGTGGGACAAGCATGTAATTGCAGTTGTGGGGAAGGCGGATAGTCGTTTTCGGTTCATTGTTAGAATTTTGGGAAGATGTGGTTCACCTGTAAAGGAGACCGCTTATAAAACACTAATAAGACCTATTCTTGAGTACTACTCGAGCGTTTGGGATCCCTATCAGGTCGGATTGAGGGAGGACATAGAAGCAATTCAGAGGCGGGCCGCTATATTTGTTACTGGTAGGTTTGATCATCACGCGAGTGTTACGGAAATGCTTCAGGAACTCGGGTGGGCCTCTCTAGAGGAAAGGGGGCGTTCTTTTCGTGAATCGCTACTGAGGAAATTTAGAGAACCAGCATTTGAGGCTGATTGCAGTACAATTTTACTGCCGCCAACTTATATTTCGCAGAAAGACCACAAAGATAAGATAAGAGAGATTAGGGCTCGTACAGAGGCATATAGGCAGTCACTTTTCCCTCGTTCTATTTGAGAGTGGAACAGGGAGAGAAGATGCTAGTTGTGATACGAGGTACCCTTCGCCACGCACCGTATGGTGGACTGCGGAGTATGTATGTAGATGTAGATGTAGAATCGTTACTGAACTAGCCATAGCGAGGTAAGGAGCGCTGATAATTCTGATAAATGGGGACAAATGCGCTCAAACAACCTGAGCCACTGCGTCATAGGCATAGGCTCTACCCATTAAACAGAGAGGGTTTCTAAGCTCAAGAAGACAATATGTCGTGTTGCCATTCAGTCTGTGTGATAAAAACCAGAAAGAATAATAGTCTCTTGAGTTTCAATGAAACCGTGACATGCTGACTGATGAAATGAACGTTAGCATCGCTATGGTATCAAACTGAGTACGGAAAAATTAGCAGAGGCTATTTTTGTTTTATGATTAACTTCATTATTTTCCTAAACATCTGTTGTTCACTTGGGCTATTTCTGAAGGAAACGTCGGCGTATGACGTCACACTTCTGGTAACAGGAGGTGGGAGGAGATATTTTGAATATACCACGAGTGTAATGATTTGTAGCAGGCTGCAGGCTCTCCCGATTATCGACGTTTTTAGTGGTTGGAGTTGTTTACAAATCTGATTCATGTGGCCGAAATGTCGGACTGAACTGATAGAAAACACTTGAGCTGCTGACTGCGTGTTATCACTTATCTTTTGAGCGGCGTGCTTAAAAGCTCAGGTGAATATATATAGTGCTTGAAAATATCGCACTGCGTGTTTACTGTGAAAGTCACATAATGGCAGGAGACAAGGCTGTTGGACTAAGAGTTTTAGCTGTAAGTTGTAACTGTATTCTCTTGTTAACGAGTGCTTGCATCAGCATTAGTGTAAGATCGTATGATACGTCTGTGTGTGTGTGTGTGTGTGTGTGTGTGTGTGTGTGTGTGTGTGTGTGTGTGTGTGTGTATGTGTGTGCACTTCTCGATTACAATCATTCTCACTATCGGCACAGGTGGGAAGAGAAAGAAACATGGAAGATTAGTTTTAGCGCACAGTATGCGAGGAATTCGTCAGAGACGGAGCATATGTTGATATCTGTGATCGAAATTAATTTTACGCTTTCAGAGAAACTGTTCTCGAATTCGTCCTAATCGTTTTAGGAAAATTAAAGAAAACCTAAACCCGGGTTGTTTGGTGCTTAAGCTGCTGTACTCGTATTCTCGTATAACACTAAACCATCTCTCTGGGTGCTGTCGTTGGGAAATGTTCATGCTTTCCTTTAAAAAAATGCAAAACGCTGAGAATGGCTGATAAAGAATATACTATTTGTTATGAGCTGATTTCATCTCACCGCCATTTTTTGTGCAAAGCAAATTTCTGGCACATGTAACAGTACATGCCGAACTTCTCGCACTGCATTAAGACTTCTGGCTCTCAGAATGCACCACAGTTAACCAAACACTTGCGAAATAAGTGAAATTGACTGAATGTCTTTGTCGACTTTTATTGTGAGAGACTGTCGGTTTTCCACTGTCTTGACAGTGACAAACCTCACGTAGAGAATGGGAGTGATAGTTTTTATAGCAGAGATAATCGAATTACGTACATGCTCGCGAGATGTGGTAGTATTTCAGCTTGATGTTAATTGGTTATCCACAGAATTAGAAATATTAATATTACGCGAATTGGGTGACAAATTTACTACTAAACAGTTACTAAGTAACATACGTCTCTCATTGCACTACCTGAGAAAGCCGTGAGCTGTTTACACTGTTTGACACAGCTATATGTATGTTAATTATTTGTCTTAAAAAATTACTTCCAACTGGCCTTTTAGTCGGTTTCAAATGGCGATCACGAGCAGTTCTGCAGACAGAATGGGACAGGGCTCTACCATCTGAGCCGTATAGATCCGAACGGGTAAATACCATTCGCTGTTTTTTTATGTGGCTGACTTGTTGTGCGAATGATAAACGTTGTTATAATTACTAGCGAAATTCATAGATTCAGTCTACCAGACTGGAAATAAACGACTAACAAGAATCTATCGCTTGCGCCATTTTCCCGCGGTTAGGCAGGGTCGGCATGGACAATCGGATTTGGCAAGGTTAGTTTTAAGGGGTGGCCGGATGCGCTTCCTGCCGCCACCCCGTACCCCTCGGGAAGGAATTAGTGTACCCCAACTCTCTGCGACTAGTGTAATCCATAGAAAAGTGAGAATGTGTTCAGATGTCTGCGAGCCGTGTAACTAAGGCGGGACGTGGGAACCAGGCGGGTATCCACCTAGTGGTACGCGGAAAACCGGCTCAAAACCACATCCAGGCTGCCCAGCACACCGGCCGTCGTCGTTAGTCCGCCGGGTAGATTCGATTCGGTGCCGGCGCTACAAGCTGAGTCCAGGAAGCAGCATACTTAGCACTCTCGTCTAACCTGGCGGATGACTACCGAGAATAACAGGTAAGAAACATTACATTTTATCTTCTAGGTGTATCCAAGAAAACGAAATTTCGTCAGAATAGTTTTGCCAGATTGTTTCACTACTAAGGAGGAGTTGTCCAGTTCCCGGTTAGCAACAGCTTAAGTTCTATTCTCGGAATAAAGCGGAAAACGCGTTGTATGAGCGCGTAATAACGCCTAACCTGAGGATAAACGCAGGATAACTAAACCGGTGATGCTGGCGGGGTTAGTGAAGTTAACCGGAGAATAAGTTTTAACAATGACAGGAATAGTTACAATATTAGTGATGACAAGATTGTTTCTTAGAACGAGGAAGGAGAAGAAACGGGGACATCACACAAATTGAATGGAAAAATATGACGATTCCAAATTTATATACAAATTTCGTAATACTGCTACTATTACTTCTCGATCTCATGCTTGAAAAGCTGAAGCTTATGAATGAAATGTGAAACTATTTCCTAACATAAAACTTCTTGCTTGTAATAGACCTAATAGGCATTTGATATTGGTACTTATTGAATTATATTCTGTCGTGTTATTTGGGTAAATGAGATGGATAAAAATGACCATTTGTGCCAAAACAATCTCGCTTATTTGGCGTATGTTGTAATTGCTGTAATACTAGAAAGGCCTATTTCGTTTTAGCTAGCAGACAGTGACAAAATAGTCGTAATCAAATAGAGAAACCACAACACTCTTGGGTACTATTTGTATTAGCAGCTTTTTCATTATTGTACAACGACATTATAATTTTTCACGTAGCAAAACGTTTGACGAACTTTGATGAGGTAACAGATTCTTTCGCAGAAAGGAAGGCACGCCATGTAAAGCAGTAGCAAGATTAGAGAGAAAAAAGTTCTGGCATCTAAGGATTGAAGAAATGTGAGCTACCTTGCATGTCTCTTGCCTTTACTAGTTTATGTTTCCTATGTCCAATTTTATGTCAGCTAAAAAAGAAAGTTATTAGCCAGTAGGCAACAAAGAGTGCAAATTGTCTAAAGAGTTATTGTTCTCCTGGTTACAAATAATCCCGCCTACTACTAATTGTCAGCTTTTTTAAAGCGGGGGTAGGGTGTCAGAGTGGGCAACTGGGAGTAGGAGAGGCACCACAGGACATTTTAATTTCCACTATTCTGAATATGGGTTTAACGGCTTCCGTTACAAAACACACACGCTGACTTCCACAGACGGAAATGCAGTGACGTGTGATAGAAGAATGCTGTATGAAGAGGCGTGGCACTGCACTTTGGCACACTTATGACATAATAATATGTCTTACATTCCCTCGAACATATATGTTATACGTGACAAACTCTTCAGGATGATATGCGCTATAAAATGAACCAAAAAAAAAGGTTCCAATGGCTCTGAGCACTATGGGACTTAACATCTGAGGTCGTCAGTCCCCTAGAACTTAGAACTTCTTAAACCTAACTAACCTAAGGACATCATACACATGCATGACCGAGGCAGGATTCGAACCTGCGACCGTAGCGGTCGCGCGGTTTCAAACTGAAGCGCCTAGAACCGCTCAACCACACCGGCCGGCATAATATGAACATATTTTTGGAAAATTGATTCCTTTAAATTTTTCACGTCCTATCTCTAACATTTGAGTGAGAGGGTGGTAGGTGTGTGTGTGGGGGGGGAGGGGGGGGGGAGGAGTGCCACTATTAAGTTTCTGGCCCGGGAAGGAAATAACATAGATCATAGATCCGGGACTGGTCTTTAGTTCCACTACTCTAAATACCAGTCGTAAATACAGCATCAGTGCACTGGGCAACTGTAAACAACAATTCCAAAAATGCTCTTACCATTTCTATTTAAATGTTTCCTTTAGCGACAGTCCGTTTAAGGGAAAATGTTTCTCTACTTTAAGCCAGAGTTCGATCTTTTATTATGGGACAGCTTCCAGTCTCATAATCTTTTACAGCCACTCCATTTCCTAGAACTGTCTCGTCTCTGCATGAGAGCAATGGCTATGTCCAGTTTCATTGGTTTACTTAGTAAAACTGAACCATTTAATAAACTAAGCCACAGAGTCTTACAGCCCGATTAACTAACTGATCATATCTCTTTCTCTCTCTCTCTCTCTCTCTCTCTCTGTCTCTCTCTCTCTCTCTATACCTACCTATCTATCTGTCTCCTTAGTCGAGCTCATCGTAAACTGTTACAGCTGGCTGGATACCAAACATCGGAATGATGTTACGAGACTCTCAACATTTATTCAGATGTTAAAGACTAACTGGAATTACCATCATTTGTAAACAAATCCTTACATTATTTCTAATTCGCGAAGTGATGGTTAAGAAACTACCTACCCCACATTCGAATAAGATAACTCCCAACTATGTAAAAGATAGATAACATAACAAAAAAGGCTTTCATTGACTCAGCGATGCACCAGGCGTGTCACAGAAAAAACTGTCAGGCAACAGTCAGAAATTGTCTCGTTTATTTGACTTGTAACACGCAATAGCTCATGGTAACTGTAAGTGGAATATATTTTTGCCTCAATGAATTTTTGTTATTGGTGTGAAATAGGTATAAATCTTGTAAACTAGACAAAAATCCACAAAACAATGGGCACAAAAGTTAAGCGCATCGTTACCACAGAATTGTTGCTTGAAACTACCTCACGTAAGCTGGTAGGCATGCAGTCCGCAGAGTTATCTACACTTGAAAGACAACTCTTTGAAAGTGGGTCGGTATTTGGTGGTGTGAAGTAACAGCTGAGATATCGAGCTTATCTGAACAGTGTCGAGGTACTTCTTTCCGGATGAGATGTGATGAAACGCCACAGTCGTATTGGAGTGTAAACAAACTGGGCAGACGTGTCCAGATGGAAGCATATTCATCCTTCTGTTGTTTATACCCTACGGATACAACTGTAACCACAGTTTTTGTCTCCAGACTGGTGCAAAGTGGTTAGATGACTCCGGCACGAGCCGTTAAATACTGTGGTATTCATTACCACAGAATACACAGCCGTAGACAACTTTAAACGTATCTCATTCCGCAGTTGTTCAGTATCCCACTTCCTTCCCATTGATTTTCACTGCTGATTCTGCTAAATTTCGGCCTACTCTTCTTTATTACTAAATTGGGATCCGAGTCTTGTGTAAGCCCTACAATGCAATAAATAATTTAAGAAACTCTTTCTGACCGTCATGCAATCCAGCTGGAATCCTTCGGGCGTTTTCCTACTTCCTCCTCTTGTCATTTTTGACCAGTATATTCGCTATCACTAAAACAAATTTGTTTGCAAACCTTAGTTTTACTCCACTTTCATTTCTACTTTCATTTCCACTGTGGATCCCTTATGCTCCCATAACTCTATCTTCTTTTCCTTCTCTTACTATCACGTTCCAGTTCTGCATGATCATTTGATTATCAACGCCTTTTACATAGTAAGTTTTCTTTTTAAAGTCATTAGCCTTTTGGTTGGTTTGATGCAACCCGCCACGAATTCTGCTCCAGTGTTGGAGGTAAAAACTGTTGAGGGGGATCAAGGGATCAATGCAGTGAGCTGGTTCCAATAAATATGGGTTTAAAAAAAATGAAAGTTTCAAATTTGTGGTAAGTTCTACGGGACCAAACTGCTGAGGTCATCGGTCCCTAGGCTTACACACTACTTAATCTAACTCAAACTAACTTACGCTAAGGACAACACACACACCCATGCCCGAGGGAGGACTCGAACCTCCGACGGCGTGAGCCGCGCGAACCGTAACAAGGCGCCTAAGACTGCGCGTCCACATCAATAACTACAGGGAAATTCTTGAACCGTTCCTTAGAAGGCCATTGCCGCGTACTACAAACTTCCTTTGGCAGGAGTGTTTTCAGACTTAATTTATACTTTGTGCTCTCACATACTTTTAACTAGTTTTCATCAAATCCAGCATATACACTGACAGGAAAAAAATCGCAACACCAAAAAGAAATTAAAATTTAGAGAAAACATTTGTCTAGGTAACAAATGATTGACATTGTAAGCGAGTCGTAAGGCATTGCAAATGTGATATGGTGGTAGATTAAAAATCGGTGTAACCGACAAAACGTTGAAGGCAAGTATGCAGACGTGCATACATTATGTTGTACAGGTGCCGGATGTCAGTTTGTGGGACGCAGTTCCATGCCTGTTGCACTTTGTCCTTCAGTACAGGGACGGTCAATGCTGTTTGTGGATGACACCGGAGCTGTAATCCGATGATGTCCCATACGTGCTCGACTAGAGACAAACCTGGTGATCGAGCAGGCCAAGGCAACATGTAGACAATTTGTAGAGCGTGGTGGGTTACAACAGCGGTATTTAGGCAAGGTTATCTTGTTTGAAAACACCCCCACGAGTGCTGTTCGAGAGTAGCAACGCAAGAGGTACAGTCACCAGACTGACGCTGAGATTTTCAGTGAGGGTGTGTGGGATAACCGCAGACCATAACTCCAGGTGTAGGTCCAGTACGTTTAGTGAAGTGTTGGCTGAAGAGCCAACACTGTGTTGCTAGAGGAGGCCGAAATGCACGCTTTTAAGCTCACGCAGATTGTCGTGAGGTCTGGAACAATTAAGGGAATTTATAGTAGCAAATAAAGTACGTAGATGATGTAATACTTAACTTTATTCCATAATTGGAGAATATCGCTCTTGAGAATACAGAATTATAATCTCAATATAAATTGTAATGGCGCCTTGCTAGGTCGAAGCAAATGACTTAGCTGAAGGCTATGCCAACTATCGTCTCGGCAAATGAGAGCGTATTTGTCAGTGAACCTTTGCTAGCTACGTCGGCTGTACAACTGGGGCGAGTGCTAGGACGTCGCTCTAGACCTGTCGTGTGGCGGCGCTTGGTCTTCAATCACTGACAGTGGCGACACGCGGGTCCGACGTATACTACCGGACCGCGGCCGATTTAAAGGCTACCACCGAGCAAGTGTGGTGTCTGGCGGTGACACCACATTTAGCGCGCAGACACGTTGGTTGCAGGCCCTCAACTGCCCTCCTTTAATCAAAACACGGCCATCAATGGCATCGAGGCAGAACCAGCTTTCAACAGAAAACACAACAACCTGCCCTCCAATGAGCTCTCGTTTGACACCACTGAAGTCCCAAATGGTGGTGGTATGGGGTCAGTGGAACACACGCTACAGGGTGTCTGGCTCGGAGCTGTCCTCTAAGTAGCCGTTTTGTAAAGTTTATTGTGTTAATCTGGTGCTAACTGCTGCTGAAATTGCTGCTGTAGATGCAGTACGATGCAACAGAACCATACACCGAACAAGATGATGTTCACTCTCGGTTGTGCCATGTGGACCCCCCTAAGCCCGGTGTTGTTGCGACCGTACATTCCCGCGAACATCGCTGCCAGCAATCATATACAATGGCTGCATTCCTGCCAAATCTTTCTGCATTATTGTAGCGGGAACATCTAATCTCTCGTAGCCATATTGCACGTTCAGACTTAGTGAGATGTTGATAATGGCGTCTTCGTCGCCTTAACGGCATTCTTGACTCACATCAGCTTATCATTGTGTCCATCTTTTCACAGATGGTTACGGGACCTCGGTTGTTCAGTACCGAATGTCGAATCGAAACACCTTTCAGCCGTCTAAATTTCCACTTGCTATTTTATTGAGCAACCACTTTCGGCTATATATAACGGCATTTTTTCGTCATCAAGTGATGAACGCTGGAGTCACTGCGTCCAAAATCAACGGACACGAGTCACTGAATCCTGGTCCCTGCTTTGACTGGACCTGTGGTGGAAATCCTCCTGTACGTTAGTCAGGAGACCTGAAGATGGCGTAATATACAGCCGAAACTGGTTCGCAATAAAATAACAGGTGGAAATTTAGACACCTGAAAGGTGTTTCGATTCGACATTCTCAACTTACCATGTCGTATCTCAAAGGTAACTGAGGCTCATGACCGTTACAACGTGTATTTAAATCAAACATGATTTGCATCCTCATACTGGAACTAATAACACCATTCTAAACCGACTGGCCTGAAAACTGCTTAGACATCATCTTTCAGATGTTGAATCACACCTACCAACTTTAGTTTATGTCTCACAAGCCCTTCTTGGTACTGCGACCGTTTTTCGTCAGTGTATTATTTTGTATTATTATTCATTTTTTGATCGTTCTGAGCTTTATGGATATCATTGAGTAATCGTTGCTACCTGTGAGATGTAACTTTGTATAACAGGTCCCGTTCTCTTATTATCATACCTAGAAGGCAGAATTCGTTTTTCTCGCAGTGAACCCTCCTCTTTGGCGCAGTTTGCTGTCCCTGAGTAGATTCTTTGTCCTCAACAGATGATGGCGCTGGCGGGGCTTCCAGAGTTCGCCTGCTGCCAGCTATCAGGACCCAAGGCGCTCTCGGTTGTCCTCTGTGGGGCCGAGGGTCGATTCCCCGACCCCACGGACTGCCGCTACTACACGGACTGCACGAGCAACGGCGACGGCAGCTACACGCAGACCATCACTCCGTGTCCTGCCGGAACCTACTACAACTCGTGCCAGGGCAACTGCAGCCTCACTCAGCAACCACCCAACTGTTCCTTTCCCTGTAGTATTAATGGTGCTATAACTATTTCGCCTGAAAATCCGTCTGTGTATTTCGTGTGTATTATTAATGCTACAGGGTCGTACTTCAATGTTAGTAAATGTGACAATTGCAATATTTCAGTTAGCTGCCCAGTCAATAATTCAACAGCTGGGGGCTCCAGCTGTAACGGTACTTATTATTATGGAGATGAAAAGAACTGTTCCGTTTTCCATCACTGCAGTGGCGCAGGTGCGACACCAGATCTGGGGGAATGCGGTACTGATCAGTACTACTTGTCATATAACCACAGCTGTGTCGAGTTTTATTGCACATCAGAGGGCTGGTTCGCTGACCCAGCCAATTGTTCCCGATACTATTACTGCTCCAGAGATGGGTCGAGTTATGTCAAGACGCATGTTCTGTGTCCGGATGGTAGTCACTTTGACAGCTCGGTTGGAGGATGCATGATGGGATTGTGCACAACAGTCTGCCCCGGAAGCAGCAGCTCAGATTTCAGGTGCCCCTCCAGCGGCTTCTTCGCGGATCCGTTGAGCTGTAGCTCATACTATTACTGCGACAGCAACCTAGAAGCAACGCACATCGACTGTCCAGACGGAAGCCACTTTGATAGTGTTGTCGGTGGCTGCATGATGGGTAGCTGTTCCAAAAGGATGATCTGAATGTTCCTGGTCGTTGAATTGGGACTTCTGAGCTCTATTTCCAATCGTTCATTGCAACGTCAGGAAGCATAGATTTTACTCTGGAATTTTGATGACGACATATTGCACGTGGTAACTCTGTAGCTACCCAGCTTTAGGCGACTGAAGGGACGCCATTTCTAGTGACTTGATATGATTTCGTTGTATATACATGATACAATTTATGTTATAACTATTTATCACATTGGAGGATGCAAACCACATTTTAACCTGTTCCTACATCCTAGTTTTCTCTTCACGCTTCCTATACCTTCCGTCATAGGTACCTGATCTTCTTTAAACTACGAATATATGGGAGTAGGGGTACTTCCTGGCAGAAAAAGCTGTACGCTGGACCAGGGATCGAACCTGGAACCTTGCCTACTGCAGGCAGTCCTCTTATCGAATGAGTTATGTAGGTACTACTCACGACTCACATTTACATTTCATTTTCTGCCAATACAACTTCCTTAAATATCAATATTGCTTCACCTTTTCTTTGTTAAGCAAAAATATATTTTCATTTTCCATTTGTTCCAGCTCCATAATTTGATTAGCAGGGCATAGTTTACTTCACAGGGTACAATCTTATGGCCTTAGCCTATAAATCTAAATCATAACGTAACATGTGTAACAAAAATTATGTAATTTGTTTACCTTAGTAATAAAAGAGAGACATATCAGCTTTTCTAACCTCTGTGACCGAATTTCATTTATTTCACTTGCTCAATCCACATTAGTTCTAGATGATTGTTTTGACTGTTGATTTTCACCACATCAGATGCACCCGCTTAGATCTTGTGCATTCGCAAACTGTTCGATACTCTTACTTATTAGCTATACTGTTTTTCTTTTTTTGAGAAATCTACAGACTTAACACTGGCAGAAGAAATTGTTCTCAGGAAATGTATGACATAATGTAGAAAGGTTCGTATTTTTGAGTTATTCATACGGTAACCCTATGAAAGTCTCAAGAAATTTATGTTTATATCTACCTTATTTTCAACAAGGAGCTTCCGTTGTTTACTAACTTATAATAAATGAACATGGCGGAGGCAGTTTGAGAGTATTACTGGATTCTCCTCAAATGCTGATTTAAAAGAGTACATACTGTCCCACATATTTGACGCAAGAATCTTAACTGCAGTTTGAACATTTACGTGTAGTTCTCGTTTGCGCTATGTCGCTTCTCTTAGCATGAAGATCAATTCTCATACCTAAGTTATGCTGTTGTATTTTGATATGGATTCATCTTCCCTAAGTTTCATATGAAATAATTTATTGGCTTCATCTAATATCGACCGCTTAGCAGTTGAAAACAGCACTGCTGACTGTGAGTATTGGAAAAAATATTCAAAACTTTTGAGTATCAGAATATACGAAACACATTTCAGCTTATCAATAGCCTGTCGCAGATTATTTTATGAGGTACATTATAAATTGGGAGTAGTTCGTTATTAACCTGAAAAATGATTCTTTGGACCTTTTGTAAACAGAAATGTCTTTGCCTAGTGCGCAACTGATCTGCAGCTAATCATAACGTCCACGTGTTCAGTGAACAATCGATTTTCACCCAATTAAACATTAGGATACTTCGACGTCGATCAGATATTAGTCTTTCTTAAACAAAAGGAAAGTAATAGATCCGATGACAGAAATTGTTCAAATGTGTGTGAAATCTTATGGGACTTAACTGCTAAGGTAATCAGTCCCTAAGCTTACACACTATTTAACCTAAATTACAATAAGGACAAACACACACACCCATGCCCGAGGGAGGACTCGAACCTCCGCCGGGATCAGCCGTGCAATCCATGACTGCAGCGCCCTTAGACCGCTCGGCTAATACCGCGCGGCGATGACAGAATTTACTGCAATATTTTTGAGAGAGAGGAGGCCAGGTTGATAACCTTTTGTAGTTCTAAGTGTAGCGTTGTGCTCTTATTCGTATAACGTCTTAAGCGAAGACAGCAGCACTAATGAGCCAAAAAACTATCGTCACCTCCTTAAAAACTTGGTGGTCCACTCACGGAACTCAACACAACGGCGATTCTGCGTGGCATGCTTTCCAGAAGTGCGTGGAAAGTTCCCAGAAGTGTCCGGCGTTTATGTCTATGAACAGGTCGCGCAATTATGGGCCGCTGGTTTTCCGGCGCGAACCTGTCACACAATAGCGTCTGAAATATGTCCGATCGTGTTCAGAGACTTCAAATTAGGGGGCCTTACATCAATGTCAGTTCTTTAATATGTTCTACAAATCAATGTAGAAAGATAATTATCTGTGACACGGACAGTTATTTTGCTGGAAGATACAGTCTTCGTTGCGGAATACAGGGGATGGACAAAAATATACAACCAGCGTGAGAAATGCATGCTTGAACATAAATGCAGATGCTATCCAAGCCTTCAGGTTGTTCTGTTGTATTTGACCACGAACGGTGCCTGTGCTATGTCCTCACTATGTTGCTAGTGTTAGATGTTGTAAGAACGGTGGTCTACTTGTGAGTGCGTTTTGTCGGAGTTAAGTCGAACGCAGGTAAATTGTTGGTGCTCATATGGTGGGTCCTTCCGTAACGAATTTTTTGGTGCTTCAAGAGCCACAGAATCGAAGATTTATATATATGTTGTGTGAACGTTACAGACGGTCATCGAAGAGGATTTTGACAAAAAATAAAGGGACGATTGCTGCAAAAGTTGCTGCAGAACTGAATGACACTCTCGCGAACCCCTTCAGCACCAAAATAACACGAAGGGAGCTCCGTAAGTAGGGAATTGCATTAAGAGCTGGGTTTCCAAACCGACTCACCATCACTGAAATGCCCTTAACGGGAAAACGTTCCGTCGAAGTCATAAAACCTCAACTATGGAGCAATGGAAGAAAATAATTTGGTAGGATGAATTTTGTTTCACAATGTTTCAAACTTCCGGCCAAGGTTTCGTCCCAAGAGTGAAAGAAAGCAGGGATTCGGTGATGATTTCGGCAGCCTTATCTTGTATTCCTTTGGCCTCACGTCTACTCTGAAAGTTGTTATTACTGCCAAGGATTACGGGACCATTTTGGCTAATCATGTCGACCCGTGGTACAATTTTTGTCCTCTAATGGTGATGCTGCGTTCCAAGACGACAGGGCCCTACACATACAGTGTGCATCATCCAGGGCTGGTTTTGTGAGCACGAGAATGATTCATCGCGTGTCCCTTGCCACCACAGTTAACAGATCTCACTGTTTATGGTGTACTTTGCAAAGAAGGATGAGTGATCGTCACAGACCTCCATCATCGTTACCTCAACTTGGCATCACTTTTCAGTAAGAATGGTAGAAGATTGCTTGAAAGTCATACAGAACCTGTACTTTTTTACCTATTCTGAGATGACTGGAAGCTGATTTGAATGCAAAACATGGTTCAAAATGGCTCTGAGCACTATGGGACTCAACTGCTGTGGTCATAAGTCCCCGAGAACTTAGAACTACTTAAACCTAACTAACCTAAGGACATCACACACATCCATGCCCGAGGCAGGATTCGAACCTGCGACCGTATCGGTCGTGCGGTTCCAGACTGTAGTGCCTTTAACCGCTCGGCCACTCCGGCCGGCGATTTGAATGCCAAATATTTTCCTACACCGCATTAGGCATGCTAAAGCGTTTTTTTTTTTGTGTGTGTGTTCCCATATTTTTGTCCATTCCTTGTTAAAGTTCACCTCTGCGGCGGAGTGGTCAGCGCAGATGGCTGCCACCCGGTTCGTTTCCCGGTGCTACCATGGTTTTTTCCTTAGTGGGTGGTCTGGTACGGAGTGCGCTCAGCCTCGTGATGCCAAATGAAGAGCTACTTCACCGAGCAGTAGCGGCTCCACGGTCTGGAAAGTCTGCAAAACGGCTGGGATTGCGGTGAGATGACCACATGCCCCTCCATACAGCATCCGCATGACACTGCAAGACAGAGGATGACCCCACATCCGTTTTGCATTAGTGTTCACGTTGTCCACAGCTGTCATGGTGCCTGCGATTGTTAACTGAAGTTCTGGTGAATGTCCGCCATAGCATGATACTGACGTCACTGGCCTACGTCTGCAGCGCGGTGACTGTTTCTAGCAGCGATTCGCTTGAAAGACAGCATTTCCTCACGTTACCATGACCTAATGTCATCCAAGCAGGCGACGCGTTTGTATTGATCTACGATCCAATTTCGATGATTTTGTGCCCTCTGCAATAGCAATTGACTACATCGTTGTGTCAGCATACGCCATCTTTTGTGCAACCCCTGATTAACAACATGCGCTGGACGTTGTGCTCGGAAACAACTGTACCCTGACCAGCACTGTGCGCGTACAATATATATCAACATGACTGTTCTGCAGTTCACAATTAAGTTGTTCATCGAACCACTTTCATGCTATCTCTCTACCGTTCCACTCTCGAACAACAAATGGGAAGAACGAACACTTCAATTTTTCCGTGTGAGCTCTGATTTCTCTTCTTTCATTGTAATGATCATTTTTCCCTGTGTAGGTGGGCGTTAACAAAATGTTTTTACGTTCTCAGGAGGAAGAAGTGAATAAAAATTTAAGATAATTTCTTGCCGGAGCGAAAATCGCCTCTGTTTTGATGCCTGCCACCCCAGTTCGTGTCTCATATCCATGGCATTCTCTCCCTTATTTCGTGATAGTACAAAACTCGTTGTCTTCCTTTGAACTTTTTCGATGTCCTACGTCTGTTCTACCTGATGCGGATCCCACATCGCACTGCAGTATTCCAGAAGCGGCCGGAAAAGCGCAGTGTAAGCAGTCTCTTTAATTGACCTTTTACAGTGTGTTCTGGCAATAAATGGCAATCTTTAGTTTGCTTTCCCCACAACATCGTCTATATGATCATTCCATCTTAAGTTATTCATAACTGTAACTCTAAATATTTAGCTGAATTTACATCCTTTGCATTTGCGTAATTTGTCGTGAACTGAAATTTAGTGGATTCTTTTTCGTGCTCTCGTGGATGACTCCGCACTTTTCGAGATATAGAATCAATTGCCACTTTTTGCGCCACAGAGATATCTGGTCTAAATCATTTTGCAAGTTCGTTTCGATCATTTTATGACTTTACATTACGATACATGACAGCATCATCTGCAAACAATCGGAGAAGACTGCTCAGATTGGCTCCTAAATCATGTATGTAGATTAAGAACCACAGAGAGCCTGTAAAACTTCCTTGTGGAACGTCAGACGTTGCCTCTGTTTTACCGTCAATTATTACAAACTGTGGCCTTTCTGAAAGGAAATCGCAAATCCAGTCACACAAGCGAGACGATACGCAATTTAATTAGAAATCGCTTGTGAGGAATCGTGTCAAAAGCCTCCATGAAATCTAAAACCATAGAATCAATTTGGCGGCCCCTGTCGATAGCGTTCATTACCTCGTGACAATAAACACCTCGTAGTGTCTCACAAGAACGATATTTTCTGAATCCGTGTTGGCTATTTGTCAATAAATCTTTTTCTTGGAGGTGATTCATTATGTTCGAGTGCAGTATACGTTTCAAAATTCTACTGTTAATCAACATAAGTGATACAGGTCCATAATTCACCAGATTACTACTATTTCCTTTCTTGGTATTGGTGAGACTTTAGCAACTTTCTAGTCTTTGGGTACGGACCTTTCTACGAGCGAGCGGTTGTATATGATGGTTACTATGTCCCAGACCACTGCCATTCCTAATTTACGGAGCGAAAAACACTTCATCCTCCACGTTCAACGATGAGGCGTGGACGTGCATACCTGCCGGCCGAAGTGGCCGCGCGGTTCTGGCGCTGCAGTCTGGAACAGCAAGACCACTACGGTCGCAGGTTCGAATCCTGCCTCGGGCATGGATGTGTGTGATGTCCTTAGGTTGGTTAGGTTTAACTAGTTCTAAGTTCTAGGGGACTAATGACCTCAGCAGTTGAGTCCCATAGTGCTCAGGGCCATTTTTTGAACGTGCATACCTTGTCGCCTATTCTTAATTTCACTGTCCTTCAACCACTTGCCACTGATTCCCATAACATTAACCAATGAACAGCAGACCAGCTTTGCCACTTCCAAGATGCTGTTTCCCAAGCAACGAGTCATAACAATCTCTCCTTGGTGAAAGTCGTTCATGTCAGTGGTTTCTACATTTGTAGGTCTTTCCCTCTCTACAGTAATTCCTCATAAGTGTCAGCCCTGATTTTATACTGCTCGCACCATCACGAGACGGTATACACTCTCGCCATGGGCAATGACTGAAATGTCTTGGCTCTTGCGATCTGAAGTTTTCCCGGCGTATTTCCAATTTCACCAGTTCTCGGGTATACGACCGGGTAGCGTCCCCAATTCCATCCACTTTGTGCAGCGTATACAAGAACTTCTACTCCAGGATAGTGATTTGTTAGTGAGCTACGACGTAGTGTCCCTCTTCACTAGGGTATCACTGAAAGACTCCATCGATCTGATAAGCAAGAAATACAACAACCTAACAAGGCTCTTCGAGTTCGTGCTCACCTCAACATACTTCCTGTTCGACGGAAATTATTATGAACAGACAGTTGGCGTCGCCATGGGATGCCGGCTTTCAGCGGTTGTAGCCAACTTTTTTTATGGAGAATTTCGAGGAGAAGGCACTAGAACAAGCCAAACAAAACCCAACTTGTTTCTTCCGCTACGTGGATGACACGTTCGTTGTTTGGCCACATGGACGGGACAGCTCAAATGAATTCCTCGAATACTCAACTCGCTGCATCCCAACATACAGTTCACGATGGAGGTGGAGCAGGATGTTGCCCTACTGTTTCTTGACGTCCTGGTGAAACGAAAACCTGACGGCAAGCTGGGACACAGTGTATATAGAAAACCTACACGCACCAATTTGTACCTAAATGCCTTCAGTTGCCACCATAAATCCCAGCGTGAAGGCGTTTTGCGCACACTTGTTCACAGGGCACGATCGATCTGCGATCAGGAGAGCCTTCCAGCAGAACTGCAGCACCTCGAGACAACATTTCGGAAAAATGGGTACAACCAGAAGCAAATAAGACACGCACTTAGACTGCGCCAAGAGAACAAGATGAAGAAACAGAAGAACACAAGTCATTGGTGTGCATTCCATTTGTGGGAAACACCTCAAGAAAAATCGGTAGAATCCTGGGGAAACACAATGTGAAATTTGTATTGGTTCAAATGGCTCTGAGCACTATGGGACTTAACTTCTGAGGTCATCAGTCCCCTTGAATTTAGAACTACTTAAACCTAGCTAACCTAAGGAGATCACACACATCCATGCCCGAGGCAGGATTCGAACCTGCGACCGTAGCGGTCTCGTGGTTCCAGACTGTAGCGCCTAGAACCGCTCGGCCACTGCGGCCGGCGGAATGCGTATTACAACCCCTTGCAAAAACCTTGTCTCCACTACGTTCAGTGAAAGATGACCTAGGCCTTCGAAAACCAGGTGTTTATCAAATTCCCTGTCAGTGCTGAAAATCATACATTTGGGAGACGGTCCGCACTGTAAAAGAGAGATGTCGCGAACACAAGCGCCATACCGAATTACGCCAGGCCACTAAATCAGCCGTGGCCGACCATTGTATAAAGACTGGCCATACTATGGACTATGAAAAAACAAAAATACTCGGTCAATCCTCCTACTTCTGGGACTGCGTTATTAAAGAGGCCATCTAAATCCGACTACTGGACGATCTAATTAATAAAGACAGCGGCCTTCAACTTAGTCAGGCTTTGAACCCTGCACTCGGCCTGGAGAGAAAGATGCGGAGACTGCAGACCCCAGTTCAGACACAGGCGCCTCTTCCCCCACCACCTCCAGTAGCCACCGCGTCGGGCGCACCAAAGACACCAGGAGAGGAACGGTGGAGGGGGTAACGGCTAGCATATATAGGGCGCCGGGATGAAGAGCACAGCATTCGTCAGGAACCACCAGAAGATGGCAGCGTGTACGTCTGCCGAAATATTGTGGAGAAATTACGACGCTACCCGGTGGGATACCCGACAACTGTTCAAGTCTTGGGTCTTCATTGTAGTACGGTCCCAAATATCCTTTTTTCTTCAGTTTATTGACTTCCACATTCAGCCATGTCAATAGTGCAATGTCAATTATCACGATGAGAACGTAAGGAGAATGCAACACCCAGTCTCGAGCGGAGAAAATCTCCTAACCAGCCGGGAATCGAACCTGAGATCCTTCTCCTAGCAATTCGCTGCGCTGACCACTCAGCTACTGAGATGGACTTCTAATCCTCCTTTGGTCTTAACCTATCATATTACCTATCAACTTATACTACCAGAATCAACCACAGACCCTGCTGGTGCTTAGTGTATTTGCCGATACCAAACGGGCAAAGTTGAGCAGTAACAGTAACGTCGAGAGATTTGCACTTCCACAAACCAGGAACGTTGTCAAAACTCATAGAACAGACTCAGCTGCAATAAACTGCTCAACAACAGCTAAACCAGCTGCACGACCTACGCCATTAGCACAAACAAGATTTACTGGAGAAGCTAACAGCATCCCATCTGTCTACACCAGATTTCACTCGTTTCAGTGAGGCTGCGCGGTATCAGGTCCACCTGCACCGTTTACAGCAGAGCGCTGAGGTCAACAAGATGAGCTCAATGAAGCAGCGACTTCAATATTTCTTATATTAGTCCCAGTACTACAATTTTTAACTTTTATGTAAAAGGTTTCAAGCAGCCGACCATGGTAAGCACACCAGACATAAAAATTAGTCGAAGAAGAAGAGAGAGAGCGCTAGGCGCCCAGCAGGCGGACGAAGCGAGGTCGACGTGCGAGACCGACAGGCGTCTACGCCGTATGGTCTTACTGAGCTTCCTGCTATGAAAGCCATTGTAGCCAGGGGATACATGAGCTGGACAGCAAGAAACCCTGCATCTTTATGTGTTCAGTTTTCTGTCATCGAAAGTAGCCGTTAAGTTAATATCTTGTAAGAGGTATGTGCTGCCTGCGATATGTAAGCTATAAGAGAATCTGAGACCAAAGAGCAGTGTTGACTGCAGTACGAACTGTGTAGCAGTAGCAGTAAGTTGCTGCTAGCGGGCAGTCGCCTGTCTGCGCTTGTCAGTCCTGTCTGGTGTATCATGTTGGCTGGGCCGGTCGCGGTGCAGCGATGCCGGAGCCTGAGTATTATTGTATAAGGTAAAAAGCAACCTCGCGCATATCTAGTAATGTTAAGTGAGCTCCCATGTAAATTTTTTAAAAATGTCCTAATAATAATCTTTGTGATATAAAGTAATTTCTAACAAACATTCATTTTAATTTAAAGAATTTATTAATTTCTTCAATCCATGATCATTCCTATTGTTGCAAAACAAAAATCAGTTGCTTCCTCTCATAAATGACAAATCTATCGGCCAGCATTGCACGGAGCTGTCCCGGAATTTTTTTTTTTTTTTTTATAAGAGCAGATATATTCGCCGTTTTTATTGAGGTAATAATTTTTCCTTTTTATTCAGAAAGATCTTACAGGGCCATGACGCAGCGCTGCTGTCGTCCAAATCCTAGCAGGTTACTGAATTTATTTTTTATTACGAGGTTTAGGAATTTTTCTGTTTCGAGCTTACATTAAATGGGAAACAAATTTTGTGTGGAGGTTAAATGTGAATGAATTTCTGTAGGGAGGTTATAAATGGGAAACAATTTTGTTCTGAGGTTACACTAAAATTAGAATAGCTATCCATAATAATTATTATAATTATAATTTTTTTGTGGGGAGGTTACAATCTTAGGCTAACTCGCAGCTGTGACAAACAAGTCCATCTGGATTTTTTAAGGGTCAATGTTATCGTAACTTAATAAGATCAAGGTATTCTGAGACACGTAGCTCATAAACTATTCAAACTAGAATTCTGAAATAAAATTCAAAATGAAGGTAATATTGTACGATTATAGCTTGAGGTGGTATTTACACGGTGTTTTTAGAACTTAAACTTAACGTAATTTTCATTATGTTTCATATTTTTTTCTGAAAAACACAATTTTAAACAGAATAAAATTTATGTCATATTGTTTCTCATTTGATTTAAAAACAATGTTAGGAACAATTTTATGGTGCCTTCAATGCAGAACTGCGGCAAAAATTAAAAGTACATTGAAACAGCGGCAGAACATTCTGGCTGCGCCCCCGTGTGAATAATCTACATCTGCATCTACATGGATACTCTGAGAATCACATTTAAATGCCTGTCAGAGGGTTCATCGAACCACCTTCACAATCATCTATCACTAATGATGAGCTTGTTGCAGCTAACAGCCAATTGCCAGGTAAGTACAGTGCTAGCTTTATTATTTAATTTTTTTTTCCTCGTTCCACACATCAAAACTGAAATCAATCACCATTCATGTCTAAATAAGTTTCATCTTTAAAAAAATTGTGTTTGTGCTTAATACATGCTTAATGCTTGTACATAAAGAAAAGGTATTTTTAACAGAATTATCTCGTGCTTCCTGCTGTGTCAGGTGATTTTAACCACCTGATACTGCTGGAAGTACGAGAAGATATTATTAATTCATGTCGCAGCGAGACCATGCATTCAGACATTTATTTTTATTTTGATAAAAATATAAAGAACAAGACAATAAAATTCCAGTGTGTCTGTGGAACAACAAAAATAACATAAAACAAAAAGATAAATAAAGGAATACAACGCTAATTCTATAAAATACTAGCTGTTCCATTACTACTTTACGGATCTGAGATTTTATGAGATCAGAGCTGAACTTCAGCATATCCGTTAAAGGACGTAAACTAGAAGATACGTTAAGAAACGATGATATGCACACGAGCTTAAAATATGTGCAACGCCATTTAAAATCGACACATATCAGCAGAAGTAGTAGAAGAATGTAAGCAGAATTCAACAATACAGGTATCCTAAGAAAGCTTCCCAATATCCCCGGTGATTCCGTGATGATGTTAAAAACTTTTAGGGGTGATGGAGAAGGCAAAATGTATCAATTTTTATCCTGGGCCAGAAACTACCGAGTCTAAAGTTATAACCGAAAATCGTTCTGATACTTCTGACAGTGGGCTTCTTCTACTGCAAGTTCTTTGGTTTTCACCTTTTTTGCGGTTTTAGTATGGACCCAAGGAGAAAAAATTGTCCAGTAAACAAGGGTTCTAAAACGCATGCCATAATAGGTATGAGCACTTGTTCAGTAGAAGAAATGCGTTTCATAGCAAAGATGAGCTCATAGCTCTTAAGATAGCACTTTAGAGCCCATACTTACTGGACAGTTTCCTCTTGTTTTGACCATTAGTACTACCGCGAAAAATGTGTAAATTGAAGAGCTTGCTGTTGAAGAGGTCTACTATCAGAGGTATCTGAACGACTTGGGCTTATTACTTTTGAGTAGTTCGTTCCTGGACTAGGATCCCTCACCTGAAATTGATACATTTATCCTTGTCTATCATCCATGAAAGTTTGTAACATCCTCATGGAACCACCCTGTAAATTTAGAGGTGTAATGGGACGTAGGTCGGCCCGGGAAACGATGGAGCTAAGAAACTGAAACCGAAACGGGTTCCTCGAACATAATCCATGAAAGCAGATGATGATGATTGTAATGATGATTATACTGCTCACGCAACAGTGGGCTGCTGTAACGTGCTAAACCACCGTCATGTACAGAATTTTAATCTGAATCACAGCTCCGAGAGAGGTGGCTCAGTGGTCAGCACAGTAGGCTGTAATTCGGGAGGACGACGGTCCTAATTCGCGTCCACATCCTGATTTTGGTTCATCGTGATTTGTCTAAATCACCTCAGCAAAATGCCGGGATGTTTCCTTTCAAAGGGTACAAACAATTTCCTGCCTTATTCTCGAAACAATCTCAGCTGTACAGGTGACCTCGATGTCGACGGAACGTTAAACCCTATTTAGCTCAGGTTTACCGTTGGATCATATTGTGTAAATCCCACAATATTTCCTTAATACTAGTTCTAGGCATCTTCTGATGGTGGTAGATGCTATTGTCACTGCTACAAGACGAGACCGATGATAATCGCGCTGTGGCGTCGAAATTTATCAGGCCAGTAGCAGGCAATACGCGCGCGTGGGAAGACTGTCACAGTTGAAGAAAGGCAAACCTCATAGAGCCCCCTGCTAGAGTATAAAGAAGAGTTCTATTCCGACAAAAATAATGAAGGGCCTTTGCTGTTCCGCCAAGGCTTTGGCGGCCTACCGAAGATATATAAGGATAGGTCTTCTCTTCGTCAAGTTCAACACTGTGGCTCCTACCTAATTCCTAATCTTACTTCTGCTGGGATCGCTCGTAGATAAATGTGACCATCATATCCGGAATTCATAGGACTTCATAGACCGCCGGAAGCCACTTAAGCTACAAACGTCGGACCTCTTGGTTAGCTTTGACGTTGTATCTGTATTTATGAAAGTACTTTTACAGGACTCGCTAGAGTTTATCAATGGCAAGTTTGAGAAAAACATTGTGCCACTGTTTAAACATTTGCTTATCTCAACTTGTTTCTTATTCGATAACCAATATTTTGAACAAGTAGACGGTGTCACTACGGGAAGTCCTCTGTCTCACATGATGGCCAACTGTCTTATGGAAGACTCTGATGAAAAAGTACTGCAGTCGGCAAGTCTCCAACCTTCTTGCTTCTGTAGGTATGTAGAAGATACATTTGCGGTGTGGCCCCACGGAATAGAGAATGCTTCTCCGGCATCAGAACCTGCTCCTCCCGAATATTCAGTTCACCATGAAAATGGAAAAAGGTGGCACGTTACCATTCCTGGATGACATGCTTAGAAGAAAGGCCAACGGCACACTGAGACATAGTGTCTAACGCAAATCAACTCACACAGAGTTGTATTTGCAGGCCACAAGTTATCATTATCCTGCACAACCCGGTAATGTCTTACGCTCGTTGGCCCATAGCGCACATTTTGTCTCAGATACCGACAGTCTGCCTGGTGAGCCACAAAACCTAGAACGGTCTTCCAACACAGCTGCTATTCTGATAGACAGATACGTCATGCATTCCGTCCTAAGCAAATTCAGACCAGGGATGTAAGTGAAGATTCGGAGGGAGTCCTTGCCGCATTTTGGAGTCATTTTCTCAAGAATAGAAATAATCCTCAAAAGAGACGATATCAGGTATGTTTTTCGGCCACTAACAACTTGAATTTACTATGGTCTGTCAAAGACGATCTTGGAATTCAGAAAAGTGGCGTATATAAGATCCCATGCCAAAGTGGGTGATCTTATATTGGGCAGATATGCCGAACAGTGCAAGAACATTTTGTTGAACACCATCGTCATACAAGCCTAGGGAAACCTGATCTGTCAGCAGTAGCGGAGTATTCTCTGGACACGGGGCATCGCATAGTTTACGAGAACACTTTCTGGAACTGTGTTGTTAAGGAGGCCATACATATCCGTACGGTGGACAATCTCATCAAAAGCGATGTAGGATTTCAGTTAAGTGCCGCCTGGAATCCAGCGCTAACTGGCATTAAATTCAAACAGAAGAAACAAGAAGTGCTGAGATTTAATTCAGAATTTAACCACAAGAGCGTCCGGCAGCACCGTCTATGCCCACAGCGCACGTTCGGAAGGCCTTTCTGAGGCTACCAGTAGAGGGCACTATGAGCGCCTCTCTTCAACTGCGAGTATCTTACTGCGCACGCGTATTACCTCATGACCTGATAAATTTCGACGCAGACGCGCGATTATCAGCCTTCACATCTTGAAGCAGTGACAACAGTATCCACCACCGCTTGAAGATGTCAAACAGTTGTAGCCACTAAATACTGTGGGATGTACCATATCACAGTTAATTAATTTCGGGAACACTGAGAACGGTTTTTTTTTTTTTTTTTTTTTTTTGATGGACTTGTAGTCCGGGGTGATAAGTTACAATACAGC
Source organism: Schistocerca serialis cubense (assembly GCF_023864345.2). NCBI lineage: Eukaryota > Metazoa > Arthropoda > Insecta > Orthoptera > Acrididae > Schistocerca > Schistocerca serialis. The sequence goes on from NC_064641.1 coordinate 524,274,264, forward strand.
ATCACCGGTCTATTGCGGTCTAACTGTGTTGGTGAGGCAGTAAATTTCCACAGGGCAGTGACTGCGTCACTGCAATTCACTTTGGAGGTGTGGCGGTGGGACTTGTAGTCCCGTACCACCCTCTGACGGTGATAGTACTACATGAGTCAGGCAGAAAAATTTTGCCTAACATGGGCGGCAACAGCCTGGCATTTACCTTTGGATCCGTCTGAACCGCCTGCGCGAAAGCTATTTAAAGATTTCTTGTAAATTGCCAGCCGTGATTTATTATTAATCGTCAATAAAACTTAATCAACGCTGAGACACATCTCCGAGATATTTTTGATGCACAGTCAAACTTACAATGTTTATTTCGCTGGGAAGTACACATGTAATTTCCACAGGTACTTAGACAGACAACCACGCAAGTAAAGTTTAAACAACGAGATTCTGACGAACACCAGCATGTGGCGTTGTTATTTTCCGCTAAAACAGGTACAGTGTGAGTACTCGTAGTGTTTGAGAAGATATATACCAGAAACTGTTTTGCTCATAATCACCACATAGCATGCACGTTTCCTCCTAACTCATCCTGTATACAGCGGAGGCTACAACAGGCTGCAAGATAATTATATTCACTGAATTCGGTTAAGACCACTGAATTACTAAAACGCATTTTACTTCACCCCTTGTTGCCAGAAGCGCCAGTCGACGATATTCCAACATGTGAACATCCTGTCATTTCCAAGGCACAAATGCAACAAGAGGGAGATGAGCCAGTAAATTTTGAATTGCTGGTAAATTGCGCTACGGCGATAAAGCAAAAATGGCCTACTCAGGAAGACAACAAGCACACCGAAATCAAGTACCGCCAACATACAACCAAAGATGACCAATGTCAGAAGTTATAAATAGACCATATACACTGCCGGAAAGAAACTGCAACACCGTCAAGGACTGACAAAAAAGTGAGATGACAGGTAGTTGATTGTAACACTATATTATGACAAACTCAAACTAAATGAAAGACGTCGTAGTGAAGGGCGCCCAAACAGCCGCATCAGTAAACAGTGTACCCTCCCCACTACACATTGTACAGTGACGGCAACGCAGATGAGTATTCTCGGATTCAAACGATCGAGCAGACAAGACTGAATCCTTTCAGGAATGTACGCCTGACGATCAGAGTAAATTTTACGATACATACTTTCAATTTTATAGGTAATGGAGGTAAGAGAAAATGTCGAGTAATCATATATTATGAAATTAAGTAAGTGCATGCCACTGAAACTCAGAAATGAGTCCCGGTACAATCAAGGGAGTTACAAGGCATGGTAGCCCTTTATCCCTCTTCCAGGTTCCCCATTTTATCTAAAAGGCCTGCTTTTGAAGATATAAGGGCTGGTTTCCCCCTCTAGAAATTCCGAGAGCATTCCGGAACATTCAAGAGTATTCAATAACATTCCAGAACACTTGAGAGTATTAGAGAACATTCCACAACATTCCAGAATGTTCCGTAGTGTTCCACAATCACCCGGGATGTCCTGGGATGTTCGGGAATAGTCCGTAACATTCAGAAATGTTCCAAAATGTTGAGGAACATTCATGGATATCCCAGATCATTTCGGAACATTCCAGAACTCTCTCGATGTTTGGAAATGTTCTGTAACGTTGTGGTCCATTTGAAACCTTTGTGGTATGTTCACCTTTGTGTTATGTTCTGGAATTCGCTACTGGTGAGGCTGCCCATTGGTAGGGGTAATTAAAGCAAGACCCGTCATGGGTTTTAATGTTAGTTTCTTATCAGTGTCGAATTGAGGAACCGAAGAAGTAGTACCGTGAGAAGTGTTTAAAGTGTACTTAGTGTATTCGTTAATAAAAAGTTGATCTCATTTATATTTTAGACAATTTGCAAACATAAAAGAGGAGATCTGGCCAGTTTTGAAGCAAAACAGCGAAAACAAAAAGAACAGCGAAGAAACGAAACAGACGAAGAGTGTGAAGCACGTTTAAGTTCCCAACGAAGGAGAGCTAGCACTGTGATAAGCAGAGAAACAAAGAACAGGGAAATGAGCGGACTGAAGAATCAAGAATGGCAACCCAGTCTTATAACAAGAGACTGCGAACTCAAGCCACCCATGGAAAGCTCAACCTACGCAAAGTGCGGGGGAGGACATGTAAACAGTACAACCCAACAAATGAAGCATTCCACGGACGAAAGAATACGACAAACACGTGGATAACATCTGCTAATTTTGCAATGCGAAGAAACACCAGGATTCTGTTACATGAATGGAAACATTAGATTTTCACCACTGGAAGCACCTCAGCAGGAATTTTTACATTAGATGACCGGGGAAGCTCCCGAAACAAAATACTTTCTTCAAAATATAAAAGCTTACAAGCCTGCTTCCAAGTGACTTCTTTCGATGTAACTTCGATCGACACTAACAGAGATAAAATCGATTTTTCCATCCAAAGACAAGTCTCTAACAACATGGGATCATTAAGTACAACTACCCAACGAAGACCATACATTTCCGCAAGTATATTTCGTGAGAAATGAAGACACTGAAATTGATCAAGATGCACGGTTGAGACGAGAAGTAGTCCAGGGTGTGCAGAGGATCTTACACAAATACAGTCAACTGATTCACATATTCAGAACAGCACTAGATCGAATGATTTCCGATGACTATGAAGTTATAATTCGAGCCGATAGACTACCTGGAGAACACGATCGTCGATTTAGTGCACCTCAGATGGACGAAGTCGCCCTCGTAATTGTGGACAATGAAAACACAAGCCGTGACAATTGTACAACTAAGAAGAGTCGGACTACAACGCATTGCTGAGACACACCATTCATATAATCCACTCCAGTATCCATTAATATTTCTACATAATTATTATGGATATCATTTTAATGTGAAACAAATATTGATATAGGTGTTGTAATTAGCCACAAGATATCACTTTATCACAGGATTTAAACGTAGGACAACCGCAGAACGATTACTGTTCTGACAGGTGTTGTAAACGCAAGCGGGCTCTGATGAATGAGACACAGGATACTATTAATCATAACTCATCACTGAGGAGTGCAGTTATTGAAGTAACTGATGATGTCTACAAATAGCATTCCATTGCTGTAATCTGTAACACCTGAGGGTATAATAACATTAATCCTCAGGGGGTACACGCCTACTTTGTGTACTAAGCGTGGCGACCGCTAGGAGCCCTAGCTAATATGGTATTTGCTTATACAACTTTACACATCAGTACCATATTTCTGTAACACAGAATTACACAGCTATCTGATCATTTAACTGAGATAGACAAACTTTTCTTTTACTACGTCAGTGACACATGTTTACGAATTACACAGTTGGATAACTTCACACTTATGAAATTGCATTTTGTCTGTATTTTGTGAACTGTTCATATTTTTTTGGAACCATTGTGATACTATGACAGCTTTTAATGATGTATCTGGTATGGGATCATGATTTTTAAAGTTCGTTTGAGGTAGATGACACTACTGAAATGAGCAGAGAATTTTTTTAGGTTTTGAAATTATTGCAGAAAGCTACAACGTTTTTGAGATTTGGCTGAGGTTCTATGATGTTATAATTATGACGATAATGTGTATTATGATGTTGAGGTATGTTTATGATCAATAAGATCATGCTACCATATATGAGGAATGTGATTACGTGCTTATATGTCTATGAATAATTAACAGAAGTTAGGGACTCTGGTTAATGAAAAAGGATGTTGGAAACCAAGAATCGTACTTTAAGAGGTATGACTTACGTGTTAATGACTGAATGTATCACAACACTGCTATTCATGAGATTTTGTTTCTACGCATTTCTACTGTAATTTTTCGATCTGTGAAACTTTTTGAATGAGACTGTCACTGTAGAGGAAACTGCTGTCGTAAATATTTCGGTTTGAAAGCTAAGTAATGCGTCGTGGGTTTATCAGCACAGTAACTCATAAATTTTTCTAAGGGGCGTTTCGATATTGTTTACGTAAAATAAAATAATTTTATAACTGCTCATGCAGAGGATTTAAAAACAAATGGCAGATGCCACTTTGCCTGAGCTGTACGTTTTGTTAAGTTTCTAAGAACGACAACTAAACAGTCATTATTTGTGCTGAAGTTTATACCAAATTTTAATTAAATATGAGCTGATTTTGTAATGTCCTTAACATCTTTCCTCAATGTTAAACTCTGAAGACCCCCATTACTAGCTGAAGGAGGTGACATTGTCTTGCTTGAAAACGCCACTGCTAACTATGTGAGCTCCAACACACACACACACACACACACACACACACACACACACACACACATCGGAGGTATTTGCGAAAATTCCACACTGCGTTTGTACCTCCATCATTCGGTCGAGACTTGTCCCAACTTCGTATTTTGTACTGATATGTGACGTCTTTAACTACTGATAAAGTCTGAAGGCTCCATCACAGTCTTTCTCAGGTTTCTTGTTGATTTCCCCCAAATGGGAAGGGTGGGGGGGGGGGGGGGGACAGCTACTTACATATAGTCCTGAACGTAGAATTAAACCCAGACTTTAACACAAAGTCATAAAATAAAGTGTTCTACTCGTTGATGGTGTAAAAAGCTTTTGTTGTAAACAGATAACTAACTCTCTTCAGCACTTCAATTCTGCATTATTTCAGTTATTGTAACATAAAACTGCATCATAGACACCTACCGGGTGATAAAAAAGTCAGTATAAATTTGAAAACTTAATAAACCACGGAATAATGTAGATAGAGAGGTACAAATTGACACACATGCTTGGAATGACATGGGGTTTTATTAGAACAAAAAAAAAAAGACAAAGTTCACAAAATATCCGGCAGATGGCGCTGGGCAGCAAAACGTCAGTGACTGCGCATGACAATCGTGTATAAAAGGAGCTGTAATGAGAATCAGATGCGCCAGCAGTAGCAGCATGTTGACGTTACCTGAAAAGGCGCTTTTAGTGAAGCCATATTATCAGAATTGACAAATGCAGCTGTGGCGAGAATGATTTCGAAGTTCGAAGCCACGGGTTGTTTAGACGATAGACCCCGTATAGGCCGACCGAGCACAAGGCGTAATGCTGCTGAAACAGTTCAGGAAGAAATGGAGACTGTAGCGGGTTCGTCTATGCACGGGGAAGTCAGCGCTCATGCAGTCGCACGTCGTGCCGCATTCCATACACTACCGTTTGGTTGGCACTGAGGCGTACCCTCCGATGGTATCCGTACAAAATCCATCGGCATCATGAACTGTTACCTGACGATTTAGTGAAGCGGAGGGCATTTGCGTTGTGGGCGTTTCAATGATGGCGGAAGATTACGATTGGTTGAGTAACGTGTTGTGGACCGCCGGAGCTCATTTCACAAAAATGGCTCTGAGCACAATGGGACTCAACATCTTAGTTCATCAGTCCCCTAGAACTTAGAACTACTTAAACCTAACTAACCTAAGGACATCACACACATCCATGCCCGAGGCAGGATTCGAACCTGCGACCGTAGCAGTCTCGCGGTTCCGGACTGCAGAGTCTAGAATCGCACGGCCACCGCGGCCGGCGCTCGTTTCACACTCCGAGGGTCTGTTAACGGCAACAACTGCAGAATTTGGGATACCGAAAATTCTAGAACTGTCGTGGAAACTCCATTGCACGACGAGAAAGTCACGGTATGGGTTGGATTTACCATATCTACCGTTATCGGGCCTTTTTTCTTCGAGGAAATGCGTGATTCTGGTTTTGTAAATGCTACCATGACGGGTGAGAGGTACGCCGATATGTTACAGAATCGCATCATCCCCAGCCTAGCTGATAAACACCTGCTGGAACGTACGATGTTTATGCAGCATGGCGCTCCACCCCACATTACTAGACGCGTGAAAGATCTCTTGCGCGCGTCGTTTAGTGATGATCGTGTGCCCAGCAGCCAATTTCGTCATGCTTGGCCTCCCAGGTCCCCAGACCTCAGTCCGTGCGATTATTGGTTTTGGGGTTACCTGAAGTCGCAAGTGTATCATGATCGACCGACATCTCTAGGGATGCTGAAAGACATCACCTTTGTATCTTTGTATTTCAAAAATCTTTAAAAATAAATGTTTTAAGTACAAAATTAATCACTCAAATACGTGTACTGTAGCGCTAAACTGTGCGTCCTGTTCTTAGATAATCTCTGTCACTACTTAAGGGTAAAAAATTTGCCAAGTGTCGTAATTATCGTCGTCACTAATCAAAGTTCTGTAGAAGTCAATCTACTTACCTCGTAATAAACAAAGTCAAATGCTATGCGTATAGATATCGTAGTCATTACGTATATTACAGTGATCAAGAAAGTACTATACTGTAATGTATTGCTGTGCTACGAATAAGGCTGTCTCATTGTAGCTATACCACAAACGTTACTACCAAAACATGTTTTACTTTCCAGAAAAATTCAGAAAAGCTGTGCAGATACGAAACAGATACACTGCAAAAGCAATAATATAGTCTGTGTCACTCATTAGTAGCATCGTGATATAATCGTGTAGCTGTCAAATAAACTAACCACTGTGTCATCTGGTATCTCTCAGAAAGTACTTTAAATCGATAATGTATTTTCATGTAAACCCAAATGTAGCATTACAATGTCATTAGCAGTACCGGTATATGTTCTAAGTATGTAAGCTTTATAGTCGTTACGTAATCATGCAACGAACAAGGAAGAATGTACACACTACAACACTGTGTCGTCTGTTCACTATAATAATGCATTCGTAATTACTGTCTAAATAAGTTGCCTAGGTTCTTGACTGGATAGTTAACTTTAAATCATTGTTGCATGTTAACAGTTTCTAAGTGTGTCAAAGCGTACTAGTAATGTGAAGTGAAAAATTTTATAGCAAAGACTAAGTTAAAAAGCAGATTATCTCTCAATAAACGGTTTTACATGTGAAATGTGGTGCAATCCTTTACCCTTCCTAGTATACAGAGCTTCAACTTCAAAGCAATTATCGTGTTGTATAGGTGTGTAAGGAATGCTACAATTTTTCTCAGTGTTAGCGTCTATGTTGTTATTCTCTTAGCCAGCCGGCGCACGTGGCTGCCTGCGGTGCGAGTCATTGTCTGTCCCTTTGTTGGCGTGCGTCATTATTTGGATTTGGAGATTTCTATAATTTCATCTTGCCGAGTGGGCCCTGCCCTGTTTGAATACCGCCAGTTCTGATGAAACTAATGTCTGTCGTTACGATTATATCGTCTGCCGTCATGTCGGTAGATTCCATAGTTTCTTTCCTGTCGGGCACGTGGTGAATTTACCCCTGAATCGTAACTGCGCGCTGAACTGTTGCGTCGAAGTTATACTGTCTCCCTTGATAATAATTGTATTGTTTCCTATATTGTCTGTTTTTATGGTTGTCTCTGTCACATTCATTACTATGGAAATGCATTCTTTCTCTGTAATTAGTTTTACTCTGCCAATGGTTGTCACACGGGTGGTGACTGTTTTGGTCACGATTTGCGTTGTAAGAATAGCTTTGACGTGTCCACAGCGGAATTGTGTCGGATGTGACCTGTAATGATTGTTTTCCTGTTTTCGCATCCCGCGACTGTCTGTGTCAATTTCTAATTCTTGTAAGAGTCCCTGAAAAGCTTCAATGTCGTCTTTGCAACGTCCTGCCAAAATAATATGTCGTAAATGTCCAGGCAATTTGATTAAGCAAATGCGGATGAGTTCTGAGGGACTGTATGGGTTTGACAGATACTGATTATTGTGCAACACGTCTTCAAAATATTTCACAAGACTGGACAGTTCAGTTTGTTCGAAATGTTTCATTATTCTGATGCTATGTTTTACTCAGTCTTGTGTAGCTTGAGACCAATATGCTGAGAGGACAATCGTGAATGACCGATCGCATTCTTTACAGTTGATTCATTCTCTAAGTAGCTGCACATAAATTCTCACTTGTGCTCCAATTACCAGTTGGGAGGAAAACAATGAGAGAATTGATAAAGCGATGCTTGTGGATGAATGTCGTTGCCAGCATTCTTAAATGTTTTGAATTTACGTGTAGTAATGAACAGCGTATAGTCAAAATCATCATGTCGGCGAGTCGCATATCGGTCATTGTTACTTCGTTTCGGCGGTTCCATCTCAAAATTCGGTGTACCTTGCCTATTTCTTTCATAGTTTCCGAAGTCCCCTGTGTTATTATTTTGTTACTGTTCCGTATTTCTATGTCCCCCTTCCCGTATTGGAGCGGGAGTGTCCTCTGACATAGATAATTCTTGTATTACCTGTGTCAACTGATCTTGTAGTTCCCAGATTTCTCTTTTGCACTGTGTTTGATTGATTTTGATTTTGTTTGAATTTCCTAATTTGTTCGTACTCTTCTTTGTCATTAAAGACTACCGGTCTTGTGTCATTTAGATTATCATCTACCTTTTCAGATAAATTATTTAGCTGATCCAAAAGTTCGACTACTTGCTCTGATAATGAACTAATTACCTCCATGTGTCTTTCTGAACCAATTTTCAGTGTGTCTACTGTGTGCTTTAAGTTTTCCTGAGTTTTTGCAAGTTTCGTAACCGAATCGGTAGACGCAGCTGAGTCAATTTTAGCTTCCAAGGTGTCGTGATTTTCATGAACAATAGTTTGCAGTTCTTTTATGGCTGCTTCGTGATTCTGTAATGCATATTCATGACGCGAAAAAATGGGTTGAAAATGCTCACAAATTTGTGTTTTTACGTCATTACAGACTTTTTGACATTTCGATTCGATTTTAAGTAACTCAGCATTTAAACCTTCACGTGTTTGTCAAGCGTTTGTTCCATTGAGACCAACTTTTGAAGCTTGTGCTGTGTTTGTCTCTGATTTTGTTCCATCGTGTCTAACTGTTGCTGTGTTTGTCTCTGATTCTGTTCCATTGTGCCTAACGTTTGAAGATTTTGTTCCATTGTGTCTAACTTTTGAAGCTTTTGTCCCATTTGTTGCATTAATTGTAATAACAATGCACTGGTGTCTGAAGCATGTTCCTCAGTGCTTTTCGGCAGTACACTTGAAAAGCCAATATTCGCATTTTCAAAAGCAGAAAATGTGTCTTGACTTGATTGAGAAACGGGTAATGACGCAAAACCTGAATCTACACTATTTGCAAAATTGTGTCCTGTCATTTCGGATCCCTGTGGTAAGCTGTTGCTGACCGACCGATCGACAGTACTACCCTCTACAATAGCTGTTTCACTGTGTACACGATTATTTATTGCTTGATCCATTCCCCTGCGCACAGTTACCAAATTACTATGTTGAACATTAGTTAATTCATTACACGGTGGCGCTAACACACTGCATTCGTCTTCACTGTCATCTCTCAGTTTACTTTGGAGCCTAGTATTACGTTTTTCACAAGCCATTATTATCACAATATTTCACACGATAACACAGAAAAGCACAATTTGAAGAGCAAAATAAGAAAAACATTAACATAGCATTGAAAATAATATCTAATTAATTGCAAGCACAGCTGCAAATACTTGGTGCAAATCTACATGCATGCCACATATTTTACTGTACAACAATGAAAAACTACAACTACAAAGAAATTCTCTCTACAATTACGCACTAGCAATAAACAATAGCTACACTAATTACACAAAGTACAAGAAAAAATCTGAATGTTCCAGTGAAGTATCCTCGGCTAAGGATCGACATATAAAACGCCCCCTTATAAAAATTTATGAACTACTGTGCTGATAAACCTCTACGTTATTTGATTTTCAAACAGTTTAGCAAAACTGAACGTATTCAGACATTACTCTCTTTACTTATTTTGATCAACACTAAACTGACACACAAATTTTTAGCGCAATGCAATCTGACTTTCAAAAATCCCTACAAAAGAATGGCCCTGACTAACAATAACCTATACCTTTCATGAATCACTTACCTCACAAAAACCTTCGTTACTCGGACTACTGCAATACAGCGAGCGCCAATACTGCCAGCTGAATAAAAGATTCTAACTACTGAAGGCACTAACTACTGGTAGGTACAGTTAGCAAATGAAAGATTTTGATGGAGAACAAACAATGTATATATATATATATATCAGTTCATGAAATTCAGTCTTACATATTTACTTTCTCTGATGGACATACGTCTAGATCATCCGCTCTCAAAACTCCGCCATCTCACTCCCCACATCCACCACTGCTGGCAGCTCACCTCCAACTGTGTAACGCTATGCGCTGTTCACATCCAACTGCCCATCACTACAATAGCGAATATTCCAACAATGGAAACCAGCCACAGACTGCACACAGCACAGCCAGTGGTTTTCATACAGAGCGCTACGTGGCGTTAACAATACAAAAACCTAAACAGCCTACTTACAATATAAATATATAGTTCTTTAGGCATTGACTTTGTTTTTGAGTACGTATACTAACATAGGTATCATGATGTAAATGATATATAACACGTACTATAAGTACAATCATAAAATCATTTCGGTTCACGTTTTATGTCTATGGATATCAGAAGTTAAGAGTTATTGCATTTCGGTGGTTGTCGGATTGTTCACCTCAAGGGTACGAAGTAAGATGAACCCAAAACAGGATGTAAGTGACTGTTGTCAGCTGCACAAGGACAGTGATGTTGACGATTGGAACAGTAGATAGGATGCCTCAGCATAGACTGGTTGCATCTCAAATAAGCTGCAGATAGTCCATCGTAAACAGGCTATGTATAACAGTAGTACAAAAGAACCAGAAATACACGACTTACATAAGCTGTGCTGAATGAAGGGAACTTCATTAACACACAGGTAGTCTATCACATAAGTAAGAATACGAAGGAATGACTTAAATAAACGAAATGCATCCGTGTGTAGGTTGGAGAGGGGTGGGAGGAAATTTCTTATATTTCATCTTTAGATCACTGCCGAGATTCCATTCCACTACCACAGGGATTGTCGTTTGTCGCTTCATGTCCACAGCTAAGTCTTGCTGCACGCAGAGAGGATTGTCGGTACTCCACGTTGAAGCACAGTTGCCGTTACAAGTTCGCCACAATTGTGTAGTGAATACCAGCGCAGGTAAAACTTTCTCAGCACATCCAGAGAGGTTTCTAATATTCCAGACGGCAAAATAAGTGTGAAAATAGTTGTTCATCTCGATTCAGGTAATCGGGAGATCTGCAGTGACTCCTGCTCTTGTTTATATAGTGGAGTTAATTTCATTTTATTAGGAGAGTACTTATTTGCAGTTGTTACGTGAGCCGTTGTGTAGGAAAGCTCAACAGCTGGAGCTGTCAGTTGTCTACCGCACTGAAGAACCCGTCCAGAGTGTAACATGCTGTCAAGTGTATTCGACAGTGTCAATTTCTTTCTTTCCACTATCAATGGCTGGAATAATTCTCGAAACACGATGTATATCAAATGCATTCTTCCGGTCTCTGCTCTCTCAACATCTGAAGTGGCTCAGATATTTAAATTTGCTCCCTCTGTGTCAGAACTATGTCATCTATGTGTTAACTCAAGCCATACGCAACCCTCTATACCAGTGACAGCAGTTACAAAATGAGTGATATTTATGTAGTCTAAGACTAATAATTAACGGTGACAGAAGTGCAATAACTTTCTGGTCATTCATTGATTCGCCACTACGTGGCTGCAACACAGCAAGACGGCTTCACGATACGATGTCAACGATATACAGCATCATTTCACCATTTCAATCGCTTTCCTACCAACACTAAATGAGACACTGAAAACTTAACACTTACAAATTAAACACTTCTCACCCAATGTTTATAGTAATGTATTTCACTTAAAAGCACACGTAACTACCGTAAATAAGTTCTCATTAAACGGAAACTAGGAGGTCTATTCGGAAAATAAGGTCCGATCGGTCGCGAAATGGAAACCACTGTGAAAATCAAAAATGTTTACGGAATCTCGAATCAAACACCTTTCAGTCGCCAAACTGATATTTTATTGAGCTACCAGTTCGGGGATATATCACGCCATCTTGAGGCCCCGTGACCGACTTGTAGGAAGATTCCAACCTCGTTTCTGGTCACAATAGAGGCTAGAATACAAAGACTGATATCTCTAGATTTCTGTTTGATACAGCGGTCACTTCAAAAATCACCTGTCGACATATAAAGCAACAGTTTGGAAATTTAGACGACTGGAAGGTTTCTGATTTGACATTCTGTACTGAGCAGCAGTAGATCCATTCAGCAGGTTATGGCTCAGCTTTAAATAAGAAAACTTGTTCGCTCATTCAGTTGCTCACTTGCTTTCTTATAAAAAGCTTACCCAGAACCTACTGAACTGATCTACGTTATCACATTTTTCACCTCTGGTTCACCACTTTTCTTATCAAATTTCGATTTTTTTCTGAAATGGTGAACGTGAGAAAACAAACATAATTATTCCCGAAAAATAATGAATGTAGAAAAAGAAATTCGAACTTAAAAAAGCAGAGAAACGAATCCTCTTATTACATATGTATCATATTTACCCAAACTTTTTGTTGTATGCAATAGAATTCATTAAAAAAGTAATTCAAGTCCTAAAATTATACAAATTTTCAGAAAAACCTTTGTCGCCTTATGAAGGAAAGCCCTCTACGAATTTATGCTGATGGTACTCCCTTTATTTCATTACCCTCAGGGGTCTTTTTTTGCTGAACGTTGCTGTTATACTGCTACTTGAATGCTAACCACCATCTACCCAACTTCTTCTGGCAGCGTCTTGTCAGTAATGAATGCAAATGGTACTCGTAGATATGCTGACGATGGATGTTCATGTCTTCTTGTAGATAGGCTCGAGCTGTGGACGACTATGCATAATAACAATACTACTGGCCAGCCGAACCAGTCCTATAGCTATTCAGCAGTAACGCCCACGGCAAACAACTAATAGTCACAAATTTTATATGTAGTTGTTATCTGAAGAACGAAGTTGACTCGAGAACAGAAATGAGACATCTGTTAGTAGTTTCCTGAACCAGGAAACTATGGTTTGATAAAGCACTGTGGACAGAATTCCAGCTGCTCTCAGTCTGTCTTGTGTCTGTGCAGAGGCAGGAGCTACTATCTTATCTCACTCAGCCTTGGCCTCGAGTCGGCAGCTGGCTTTTATCTTCCACTACCGTTCACGCTGAGGAAACTGCTAATTCACGTGACAGCTGTTCAATCGCTTTTAAAAATTCAAAATGCTACATAATCTACATGAAAACGACCATTAAAATTAGGTACACAGTTTTTCAGTTTAAAAATTCTTAGTTAATATTCTCTGTCATGCGTCATAAGTGAGCATATTTTTGCCATACATGACAATGTATGCTAAAGTATCTGCAAGGATTAAAAGTTGCAACTAATTTTCTACTGAATTGTTACAATACTTTTTCTACAAGTCATGTTAACCACATAGATAGGATCGTTCATTATGAGATTTGGTCGACTTATTTCAGTGTCTGTTTTGAGTAGTGTAACTCTTTTAAAATCGAGAAATGCATCACACGCTTAGAGAAAATTATTGGGTGGATTAATATTCCACATTTTCTATGGGAAAATTTCGTTTCTTCCATTTTTAGGTACATTTTCTGGAAATATCCTTGATCAAATAATTAAGAGTCTAGCAGCTGCCTATTTTTATAATTAGTCTGGAATGTAACAAATACAAAGGGTCGCATATTAAATTCCACAGAGTTATAGAAATTCTTAATATGTAACTCAAAAATCTTTATACCATTTAATCCAGCAACTTCTACAGTTTGCGGTTTATAAAATGTTATTGGAATTTTGGGTTTTTCCAGTATATTTTCTCATTGTTATAACTCGTAATTGGGCTCACACTTAACAACTGGAACACAAATTTCCATAGATTCTACAACAATTTTTCCTTTTTTTCTGATGTGTATCTTTTATTTGGTCTCCAAACTGATTGTAGTCAGACCATCTAATAAGATCACTCCAGACCTGGAAATTCAAATAAAAATACAGTAAGATCTCCTCGCCATAAAGTTTCTTTATGGTCCATAAAGAGATCACCAAACACATCCAGTGGATAAAGCACTTCATTTATCCTATTCTTTATTTTTCCTTTATTAAGCATATGTCCTTCCATACTCCCTTTATTGGTAACAGATGAAATCAAATACAAAAAATGCAGTTCTATTCTAGATGAAATAATATTTCCTTTCTTTATGGTTACAAAGTCGAATAGCTTAGTCACACAATTATCAATTAATTTTATTGGATTTTCCATCATATGTTGGAACACGTGAGGCAATACTGACCTTATGACTTATCTTAGAAGAAAGATTAAGGAAAGGCAAACCTACGTTTCTAGCATTTGTAGACTTAGAGGAAGCTTTTGACAATGTTGACTGGAATACTCTCTTTCAAATTCTAAAGGTGGCAGGGGTAAAATACAGGGAGCGAAAGGCTATTTACAATTTGTACAGGAACCAGATGGCAGTTATAAGAGTCGAGGGACATGAAAGGGAAGCAGCTGTTGGGAAGGGAGTGAGACAGTGTTGTAGCCTGTCCCTGATCTTATTCAATCTGTATATTGAGCAAGCAGTAAAGGAAACAAAAGAAAAATTCGGAGTAGGTATTAAAATCCATGGAGAAGAAATAAAAACTTTGAGGTTCGCCTATGACATTGTAATTCTGTCAGAGACTGCAAGGGACTTGGAAAAGCAGTTGAATGGAATGGACAGTGTCTTGAAAGGAGGATATAAGATGAACATCAACAAAAGCAAGATGAGGATAATGGAATGTAGTCGAATTAAGTCTGGTGATGCTGAGGGAATTAGATTAGGAAATAAGACACTCAAAGTAGTAAAGGAGTTTTGCTATTTGGGGAGCAAAATAGCTGATGATGGTCGAAGTAGAGAGGATATAAAAAGCAGACTAGCAATGGCAAGAAAAGCGTTTCTGAAGAAGAGAAATTTGTTAACATCAAGTATAGATTTAAGTATCAGGAAGTCGTTTCTGAAAGTATTTGTAAGGAGTGTAGCCATGTATGGAAGTGAAACATGGACGATAAATAGTTTAGACAAGAAGAGAATACAAGCTTTCGAAATGTGGTGCTACAGAAGAATGTTGAAAATTAGATGGGTAGATCACATAACTAATGAGGAGGTATTGAACAGAAGTGGGGAGAAGAAGAGTTTGTGGCACAACTTGACAGGACTGAAGACCACAACAACATGTTGGAGAATCTGTACCACCAGTTCCAGTAATATCGAAGCTCATGTATAATTGAGCATGGCTAAGATGAACCCACTCAACGCCACTACTTACACTAATCTTTGTATCCTTGACTGGAATATATAAATTACTTTTAAATTTCTCTTTCACAGAGAATGAGCAGCATTTATATCTTTCGATTTTGTGAAAAATTAATTAAGGAGTAAGACATTACTAAAACAACTGTTACACAAGCACAATTAAAGTCAATCAAACTGTCGTTTTCATCAGTTATAGTAATTTCCAAATCGATTATAGGTTAAAACATCGGAATATATACAGGATAATGTTATTTATGAATTATTGTTCCACCAAATTCAGCATTAGGCTTGAATGAAGCAGTGACATTAGTCTCTTGATGAAAGAGGTCAGTATGTTTTACAAACATTCCATCAGCCAGATTAAAATTTATGCTGATTAATTCAACTGAAATAATTGTAGAAATATCATTAGCTACAGTGTTTTTATCAGATTCAGTAATTTGGTAACTAAATCATACCACACTTCCAGTACTATCTCTTATATTACACTACAACTTAACAACACTCTCAATAGTAATTCCTGTTAAAATTTTTATCTGCTTTAATGTGAATATTTGTCTTTTTTAAATGAATACATTTTTCTAGGGTTTTTAAACTATACTGACAACAGGATTTGCGATTGTTTCTAATTGACAGTAAGGTTTATTTTTTTTATAATCTTTGGAGATAAAAAGTTGCACAAACACCAACTGTTGCTACATTAGTATTGCTGACTTATGTAGATATAGTAAATCTTTTTGTGAAAACAAATGACTTGAGATAGTATCAATCTACTCATTTACATCAATAAAATTTATTTTAATTAAATTCACTGATTGGGGACCAAAAATAAGAAGTCCAGAGAATAAATCAAAATATAAACATTGTAAACTTTTATTAAATCCTATTTTACGAGCAGAAATTGACAGAATACTAAAAATAGAAAGAAGAATAATTAGGACATGTATAAATAAACAGTATAAAATAAATGGACATTGGAGAATAGCATCAAATGAAACAGTATATAAGAAAATAGAACCAGTCATGAGCACAATCAGGAAGAAACGCATCTCATTCTTTGGACATCTGATGAGAACTCCAGAAAACAGAATTATTAAAAAAATAATACAAAAATTGTGGAATAGCAAGAGCGACATTAAATGGATCATAGAAATTAAGGAAGATATAAAAGAATTTCAAATTACAGTAGATGACCTAAAAAACAAGACAGAGAAAACCAGAATACTGCAAGACCCGCAAACCAGACTACAAATGAAAATCAATCAAAGGAGTACAGGAAGAGTTGTCTCAGATGAAGAAAGAAAGAAAATATCTGAAAGAATGAAGAAATATTATGCAGACAGAAGAGCAAAACACCTTTCATATTGTATTACCTAAATATATTAAATTATTGTCTAACCAAATTGTATCCATGTGTAACAACCTGTTTAGAACTTTGTATTTTTGACTACAGTGATCCAATGAAGGCCATAAAATAAATAATAAAATTACGTGCAATAATAGTATTAAGTGGTTGTGGAGAAATGACATTAATGATCAACAGTTATATTTGGGTACTAGGATGGTTTAATTGGAATAAAAACAGTCATTTACATGTTTATTCTAAAAGTTTGAACGAAATGAAAGATCAAGAATTTATAAAATTCTGCAAAAAGTTGAAGACAGGCATAATGAGAAGATTGCTATTGTTACTGCAAATAACGACGAAATTATACTGCTAGATCAATGCCAGGATAATTCCCTTGTAGATACTGATGATTTCACTCTTGAAAATCAGGATGTAGTTAGAGAATATTTAATTATAGGAATATATAAGAGAACATATTTTTTCCATTTAGCTCAAACTTACTCAAAAATACCAAAACAATTAGTCAGAGAAAATCTTATTTTTATATATTGTGATACTGGATAACACAAATGTAAATTGAATTCACCAGGACTCAGTTGGCGGAAATTTTAAGTTTGATGATTTTAAAGAAATATGTAGTAAATGCTGGAATGTTGAGTTTAAATTTCATATGATAGATATGACTAGAAGTCCTAATGAAGATAAGTTGAGAGATAAAATTCAAAAATTCCTAATGTAAGGTGAATGAATAGTTCATCATAAATAAATGTTAAAAGTAATTTCTTAATGTTTTTGTAATCTGTATTAAATATTTTCGAAAGATGACAAAAGATTCTTAAGAAAGCTAAAGAAAATAAAAGTTGAAGAAATGAAAGAATAATTCAAGTTTTTGGAAGAGACAACCAAGATCACATTATAAAAAATATCAGGAAGAAGATCAACCAGTTATCAACGCCATAGAACAAGTAAAACAAGGCATTTTATGCTTGGGTGATAGTGTTTTGAAAGTTATTGAAGCAAATAGAGGCTGAAAAACACATGGTTTTGTACTTTCATAGACATTTAGAAGGATTTGGAGATGTACCAGGATATTTAAGTCAAAAGTATGAATAGTCTGATGATAACCCTGCTTTGTATGACTATACATTAAGTGAATCTGAAATACAAGGTATACTGAATAAATAGGAAGAAGAAGGTAAAAGTAGAAAAAAGGAAATATGAGGAGAGACCAAAGGTAGAAAAAAGTTAAATGTAAAGCTCAGAGTAATGTTAAACAAATAAATATGAGTGAAGGAATGTCAGAATTTATCAACAATACTGAAGATACAATTTTTGGTTTAAATTCTGTTGGTGAAATGGTTCAAATGGCAACTTAACTTCTGAGGTCATCAGTCGCCTAGAACTTAGAACTAACTAAACCTAACTAACCTAAGGACATCATAAACATCCATGCCCGAGGCAGGATTCGAACCTGCAACTGTAGCGGTCGCTCGGCTCCAGACTGTAGCGCCTAGAACCGCACGGCCACTCCGTCCAGCATTCTGTTGGTGAATTTAAATATGTTGGTCGTTCCCCAGATGAATTCAAAGCAGATAACTTAATAATTGGTGGAAAAGTATATGAAGCCAAAGCTAAAATACAGATTACTAATGATGATAAGGCTATATAACTTACTAATATTGATTTGTCAAATTATGCACATGTATTGTTCCATCCAGGAGCACTATATTATGAAATTAATCAAAACTAAAATAAAATCACATAATGGGGAAAAATATAATAAACTGATGAAGGAAATTGCTGATTTTGATTTACCAAAATTACATCAAATATCATCAATCCATATTCTGTAGAATATACATCGCCAGATGAAGTAGACCTCAGCCCAAGACTAGGTGAAAGTTTAATTGAAAAATATACAGAGGAACTATGTTTGGATCAATCATGTTAGAAATTTATTCCACAAATTAGCAGTAATTTATGGAGAAGAAGTAGCTAGAAATAAAAATTATCATAATGAAAAAGTTGGAATAACAGAGATGTTAACTAGCAAATTTAATGATTTTTTTAATAAAGAATCCATTGAAATTCCTCATTTGATGAGATTTTTTTATAATCAACCTCACACATTTTGGAAAGGTGAAAAATATGATACAGGATTAGTAAATACAATAATTAACAAACTACATTTCGAAATTAATCTTTCTGGTTTTAATTATTGTGGTACTGGAACAAAATTATGAGAAGAATTATCTACAGGTGATAAAAACACCTTTCTGCCTACAGAGATAATAAAGATGTAAGAAAATGACATGAAGCAAATAAAGAACTTCAGTTAGGTGCAAGAGAAGAAAGATGCTTCATTAGGAGAAAATTTGGCAGCAATAACATTTAGAGGAATGATATTTGGAAAATTAAAATTAGGTATGGCTACTGACACTGATGAAAATGGATAGGGATTATGAAAATATTAATAAAGTGTTTCTATATAAAACGATAATATAGCATTGATTACAAATTGTCACCTATTTGCAAGACTGCACTAAAGTCAATTAAAATCAAACTAAATAAATAGGACTGATCAATTTTTAACCGATGCTTAAAAAAAGACTGAGGGTAAAGACGAAGTTTCAAAAGCCCATAAGGACGATACAAAGCTGTTGGAAAAGTAATCATAACTTTGGGTGGTCATGTTGTCAAAAAAATTATTGAATATCTAACAAAAAAGAAAGAAGTTTCAGGTTTAACAACACATAAAGATGGATTTTTTTCCATTAATATTGGCTGCAATACCACATCTGTAACAACTGGTTCACTAGCTAGTCGTTCCATAGTTATTGTACATGCAATCATAATAAAGGGAATTAGAAGGAATTAAAAGCATAAAAAAGACAACCCAGCAATGGAGAATGACTGAAAAATGTAAAAAATTCAGATATAATTAAAATATATTATTCCTTTATCTAATTTTGATATAGAAGAATTAGTTAAATAATTTAAAGTTAAGTATGCTAGATGTGCATTCACAATTGATGAATTGCCTCCACATGAACGTATTCTGAAGACAGCTTCGGAAGTCAGACTGCTTCCACTGCTACCAATAACCCAAAAAATCTTAAATTTGGAATAGTTAATCTAGATACATTTGATATGTTGGTACTCATTGCATTTTTATTATAAAGCGAAATTTGTTTTTGGTTTATTTGGTGGAAATATACCAAAATGTTGAAACAGTACAGAATTCTAATGAGTTTATTTGTTGTCATTTATGTTTATTTCTGTTAAAATTATTATGTGATAATTATGAATTTAATGATATTTTGTATTTAATACATAATCATTTTTGGGACTTGATGCCTACCGATTTCAAAACAGAGATAAAACATTTAAAGTCGATGAATTACATATTTTATATCCAACACAATTCAGTAATCCTTCACTTGAAATGAGAATGTAAGGTAAAAATTTATGTCTTTAAATTAATTTGTTAAAACTGTACCTGTTTCAGGTGAACTATTTATGCCTGGAGTACTGATTTTAAATCAAATGATTATGATAGAATGGAACAATAATTTAAGATTTATTAAATTTTTTATCTATATCATTGGATCATATATTTTTTGAAGTGTAAGTAATTTACAGACACACATACTCCTTATAGACAACAACTAAAAGTGGAAGACTGAAGATTGAAAGAATTTTTACAGCTTGTGAAACTTAAAAGAGTATACTTGTTAAAAATTTGTAGGTAACTGCTTGTAGAGCATTAATATGAATATTGAAAATGTACTAATTCCAATATGTGAGGAAATTATTAATGAATTGCATAAACAGATGACAAAAAAATTTAAATGAAGAAATGCAGTATAGATGATTCCCAGTATAGATGATTCATGGCAAGCATATCTAGTAGAAATGGATGCAGGTAATTTGAAAGGAATTACAAAAGTTAATGAAGATTAGAAATTTCAGTTAACTGTTATGATGTGTTTTCAAAACTTGCTTGGGCTATTACAGTTAAAGATAAAACTGGGAATAATAAGGCAGCTTCTTTTGAAAAAATATTCGAAATACATCGTTGAAGAAATTTATGGACAGATCAGAATAAAGAATTCTATAATAAAGATATTTTAGAACTTATGAAGAATATAAAATTTATCATTATTCACCTTTAAAAGAATTAAAAGCATCTGTTGTTTAAAAATTTAATAGAAAACTGGAAGGAAAAATGGAAAGAATACTTGGTCTTTACAGTAACTGATTTCGTTTAAAAAATTACTTGATGAATACAATAAGACAAAACATTCAACAACAATCATGATAGTAAAGGGAGTTAATGAAAAGTATTATGAACCAGCTGCCACTATAGCTAATGCTGAATGTAAATTTAAAAACAGGAGATAAAGTGGGGACTAGTAAACGTAAAGAAACACTGTAAAAAATTTTGATGGTGAAGAAGTAAAGGGAAATTTTTATGATTGTGTATTATGGAAAAACAATTATCTAGTTGTAAAAATTTTGGGAAAAACAGGAGATAAAGTATATATTAAATGGCTAGGATTTAATAATTCAAACAACAGTTGGATAAATAAACATAAAGATTAATTTATAAATATTGGCAAAAAAGTTTATATAAAGGTATTGACAAAATTAACACATTCATGTCTTATGTCTTCATGTTATCTTAATGATGAAGAAGATATAGTCTCTGAATTCATAAATCAGTTAACTGATCAGAATGTGAACTATTTATACAATCCATATGGAGAAGAAACATGTTTTATTTGTTAATACTTTAACAAACAGGCTACATACCAGAACCCGGTTTAGCTGGCACTGATTACCATGTAAAGTTTGTTCTTAAAATATTCACTATCTCGTCCATATCTTTATCGTCCCTTAATTTTATATCACTTTCATTCAGTTTGACTGTTTCTTAAATCACATTATATTTCTCTGGGTATTCTTAATAAATTTCAGAATTAACTATAGCTACTTTTACTTGAGGCAAATTAGCCAACATAGTAGTTTTTATTTTATGTTTTTCCTTTCTAGTCTTCAACTGTAATACAACTTCAATAACAGTTGCATCAGATTCTATAGGTTCTATATATACAACATTAGAACAAATTATATTTCTATCCAAACTGATTAAATCAATGTCTTTATTAGTATCTCCAGAAAATAATCGAATATAATGTGATAAACCACCAAAGTGAATTTGATACATTTCTTTTACTTTATTATCTTTATGCACACCTAGATATTTTGCAACTATGTTTTCAACTAAGTTGGTAATACACTATTCCTTAATAGATACATAAAATAATTTGTACACTATTACAAGTTGAAATACGACCTTGTAAGAGAAATGAAGATTGAAGTCCACATAAATTAAAGTAATATGTTATGGAATAAGGTTTGGTAGTTGCAATATACATTATCTCTTGTTTTTTCATTTCTATTACATGAATTAATAAATCTTTTAAATGTAAAGATTCTGTGTCTTTTTCTTGTTTTTTTTTATTTTCAAATTTTTTGAAGCTGTTTAAATTTAACTTTTTCAAAAAATGCTGCACATTTTAGGTAACTGAATAGAATTTTTTTCTACAGTAATGTAATAGTCTCATTCATCAGCAACCTTAGTCCTTAGATAGAAAACAATTTTTTTTATAATTTTCAGTAGATAATGTAATCCATGTTTTGTGAACAATATTAGTAGGTCTCAATTGTTTAATTTCGTTTTCAATATATTCGTATTCTTAAGTCAAAGGATCATTGTATTTTATTTCTGTACATTCTAAATTATAATTTTTGTTATACTTTTTACAAAATTTCTTTTAATATTTCTTAAATTTTCACTCACTATAGCTGCCATTTAAAGAAAATAGTTTTTATTAGATTTTTGTTTTTGTAAGCTTGATTCACTGGTAACTACCGAAGATTTTTCATACCTCTCAACTCCACCACTGAGGTGGGGTTTAAAATATTGTTTGTTTTTCATTATTAGTTATACCCACTTGACAGGTAGATTTTAAAATTTTTCACATTTTATTCTATCAACAGTATCTATGTCATATTTAACAGCTTTATCAGTGTCTTTATATTCTAATATTACAGCTATGGCTGCACCTTTGAACCAAGATACACCTTCAGCTATCACAAGGAACATTATTTTCATCAATAATTACACAGACTTGTTTATCATTGTATGAAACATTATTATTTTAATAAATCAAATATATACATCATAGATTCAGATATAATAGCTGCCATTTAAAGAAAACATTTTTTATTAGAATGTTATTTTTAAAATCCAAATTCACTGACAAGAAGTGTATTTGATTGTAAGTGTAGGTACTGGTTACACCATAATTCTCAACTTCTAACATTATAATCAAAAGCAAGTGGACTATTATTTTTTATATCAGGAATTTTTTAAAGATTCTGACTGGTTTTAATTTTCCAGAGAGTGTAACCGCACTCACTGAAATTCCATATTGAAAAAATACTAAAATTTGACACCAAAATGTTAAGGCTTTCATGGGCACTTGTTGACAAACTGCCTATTGGCTTCTCTCAACTTCTGCAACCATCAATGATGTGATGACTTTACTGATCTTTCGCCAGCATGAGTGGCTGGCATTGTTAAAACTTCACCCTCCATTGCCAGTGGTAAGCCAAGTTCGCCGCCACAGACTATATGTACCTGGTGTCCGAGGGCTTCTCCACAGTCATTTGCAGTGCGATTCCCCTCTTGCTACCTGTGATGGTCGTTCACTGCAGAAGCCCTACTACCTCAGCTGCATGGATTACCTAAGATCCATAACAACAACATTCCACTAATACTGATTGTTAGTGCTCCAAGCTCACCGATGTATAAAGTGGCGAAACACTTGGCCTCTCTGCTCCAGCCACACATGGGGAAGACCGACACATACGTAAAGGACTCAGGACATTTCACTGACAAGCTGAAGAAACTGGAACTTGCACCAAACGACATTCTGGTCAGCTTTGATGTTATTTCTTTGTTTACGAAAGTGCACACTCAGTGACGCTCTGCAGCACATCGGTTCCATTTTCGTGCAACACATCACAAAGCTCTTTCATGCATATCTCACCACAAGCTATTTCATGTGGAATGGCAATTTCTACAAATAGCTGGAATGCGTCTCCATGTTAGTCTACTTAGTCCAGTGGTGGCCAACTTCTTCATGGATCATTTCGAAGTACATTCACTGGACTTGGTGACTTGTAAATCTTAGGTGTGGTACAGATACGTCAGTGATACTTTCACTGTGTGGAGCCATGGTGAAGAACAGCTCAGTGACTTGCTAAGAACTTGAACAGTCTCCATGCCATCATAAAATTTACCATGGAAGTACAAAAGGACAAAAACTGCCATTTCTAGATGTGCTGGTCACAAGGGATGGCGAAAACCTGGGGCAGGGCGTATATCGAAAACGACACACATGGGCCTGCACAAACAATCAAACCACCATATGAGTGAGAAAAGAGGTATGATTAATATGCTCGTAACGCGAGCAACACGAATATCTGAGGTGCAGCACCTCAGAGCGAAATGCAACACCTGAGGAGCAATGGGTACTCCACAAATTATATTAGAAGTGTAACAGAGCCAAACACTTGGCGAAGCAAGAAATCAGGAAGAGAAATGTCAGGTACTGCCTTTCTCCCATACATTCCTAGAGTGACTGACAGAATCGGCCATACATTGCGCAAACACGGCATAAAGACGATTTTAAAATCGACAAGGACGATTGAAGTGTGTCTTAGATCGACAAAGGAGAAAAGGGACCCACTTGCAATGTCGGGAATATACCGCATACCATGTACATGTGGAAAAGTTTATTGCAAAATGATTGCACGTGCCCTTGGATGTAGACGCGCCATGTACATATAGTCTGTTCCTCTACCTCTGCTCCAGTTCCCCACCAAGCGAGGTGGCGCAGTGGTTAGACACTGGACTCACATTCGGGAGGATGATGGTTCAATCCCGCATCAGGCCATCCTGATCTAGGTTTTCCGTGATTTCCCTAAATAGCTCCAAGCAAATGCCAGGATGGTTCCTTTGAAAGGGCACGGCCGACTTCCTTCCCCATCCGTCCCTAATCTGATGAGACCGATGACCCGCTGTCTGGTCTCCTGCCCCAAAACAACCCAGCCCAATCCAGTTCCCCACCAGCAATGGAGGGTGAACTCTGACAACCCCAGCCACTTATGCTGGCAAAATGTTAGTAAAACCATCAGATGAACGTCGGCTGAGGAACCTGAGACAGACGCAAATAGGCAGTTTGTCACAAAAATTTGACTAAACTTTTTCAATATTACTGGGGGTTTCTTCGAGAACCCTGAAATTCCAGTTCCAGTTACAGGGTACATCCTACTGTACCCTGAAAGTCCAAAGCTATTTCAATCAATTTTCATGTATGCTATAGAGCAGAAACTAATATGAAATTAATAAATTCAACCAAATTTGTTATTGTGCCTCACTGTCTGAGGACCGTTAATCAACTTGCAAAAAAGATAAATAAATAAATTCGAAACATATTTTAAATCTAAATTAATTAATTAATTTACTTTCTTATTCTTTGTTTAGTATTAGGTAAACCTTCAGTAAACAATCAGTCAAACAGATGCATTGATTCGTCAGTCAAATGACCACATTTTATTATTCGTCCTTTATGCTTTGCGAGGTTTACCTTCAGTAAACAGACAATCAGACAGACATATCAATTTCATAATCTTTATTGTTTATTTATGAAGATTTTCAGGTCATCAAAAATTTAACTGAAGATTTTAGTAATGGATATTAATTGGGATAGGATTTTCGGTTTTTTATTTTTCTATGAAAGGGAAAACCTAAATAGTTTAAAAGCCAGCAAATTAAAAGTAAAACCAACAGGGCTTAAAGTATATTCTAAAATGAAAAACAATGACTTATTGATGTTATTAATAATAACAATGTTAACAATCACAAAAATAATAGGGTTGAATTGAATGAAGAAAAAGCTAGAGAAGAACCACTTATTCAAGTGATGCATTGTATGTGTAAAAATTTTAGTTTTAAAGAATTATATGAATTGTTTTTAACAAATGAAACACATGGAGTAATAGTTGTTCTTTATATTAAAAAGGAAAATCCATTGCTTAAGCTAAATGGAAACATCCACTTTCAAGATTTTATGAATTACCTGAAAAATTTATGGAAGAATTTTATGATAAATTAGATTCGGAATGTATACTAAGAGGTTATGAAATACCTGAAAAAATAATTAGACTTGAATAATATATCATGAAATCAAAAATTATCTGAAACTTTTGTAATGGAATTTTAGGATAAAGTAAACTGGAATCATGTATCTGTCTTCCAAAAATTCTCTGATGATTTTATAACAGAATTCCAAGATAAATAGAACTGGAATTAAATATCATTTTATCAAAAACTGATTGAACGTTTTAAGAGAGATTTTCAACATAAAATAATTGGGATGTTACCTCAATTGATCAAATATTGTCTGAAGAGTTTATAATATAATTTAAGGATAAAGATAACTGGGAAAAGTTTTAAAATGTCAAAATCCATCAGTATCATTCTTGCAAAATATAACGAAACATTGTGAAATAATGGATTCTTCAGAATGAATTCAGTGTTCTATATGCATGAGTGATTGAAATATTCAGTATGTATAAACAAACTGTAATCGTATTTTTCGTAACGAATGTTTTGATACATGGTTAAAACAGAAGGTTTATTGTCCTATTACATATGTAATCTCAATCTTAATTTCTAAGTTCATTAATGTTATGTTCACTTCAATGTAAATTAATTCATTTTCTTTAAAATTTAACCAGTTAAGTCCGTTTTAAAATTAATTTATTAACCTTCATATCAAAGAAGTTGATTAAAAATTCATTCACCCTTAAAATTAATTTATCTTTATTTCATATTTAACCAGTTAATCCTCATTTTGGATTGATCAGTTACATATCCAAATATATTTCCCTTCTTTCAAAGAAGGATAATATTGTTTCATTTATAAGTCATCATCATTCATGGGGAGAATAAATTTTGTCTTCTATTCCACTATGAGTAATTAACAGAATTAATGTAAACCAATTATGTCGGTTTCAAATTGAATCAAATAATATTTGTCAACCACTCTTCATTTTTAAGTTAACCCTAGTTAAAAATTGTAATAATATTTTAATTATACATAAATTAATTTAATTCTACTGTGGTAGTATATGAAAATAGCAGTTACAAATGACAGAAATAAAGCAATGAGATCCTGATGCAGTCAGAAGACTACACATACAGTCTGGAGAAACATCAATGATTTTTCAGGAGACATATGTTCTTGAAATTACTGGTGAGTCGAATTTAGAAACTTTAAATTTTATGGTCGAGCCGCAATGTGGCGTAAAAAACCATAAATACTGCTTATAGAATTACTATGTGTAAAAGGAATAAAAATATATAAAATGGTATTGTAAAGGTGCAACTAAAAAGGTATTACAAGTAACAAATGCAGCATTTTCGTTATGGCAAAAGAATACTGACATTCAATTTCATCAAGATGACAATAATACTGATTTTTTGATTACAAATGAATGACAGGTACATAATTATGAAGTATATGGTCACCATTGTCCAAAGAATCTAGATGGATAAGGTAATGTATCTTGTCACAAGGTCTTTTTTATCTATGCTTAATGATCTTTTAGAAATATGTATGGATGATGAGGAGTTGTGGTACTTTGAGATTGACAGAAATACACCAAAAGATAAAACCAATATATTTGAAGTTTGTTTTGTGAAATATGTTGTGGATTAGGTTTAGAACACACAGATGTTGATGGAGCAATAATATATCCATACTGAAGTGGTTTGAATTTAGAATTATCTCAAGATGTTATATTTGCTATTCAGAGCTTGTATGGTAAAAAGGTATCAGTAACAACTAAGCCAACAAAATTCATGTTGTTCATCTGAAGCAATTGAATATGTAGGTCTAATTAAGAAGTTTAATAACTTACCGTTTGTGAATGAAATATTATACATTTATTATACATTATTTATGCTATCTAACTCCTGTGATTCTCCTTCTTTTATGAGGCATATCAGAATATTGTCATCAACAACATTCTCAGCGATTTCTGAATGTGAAGCAGACTGTATAGTGTAATGCATATAATGTTGTTACTATCAGCTTTGTACAGGTGCACTGAAATATCAATGATTTGGATATGCAAGCGTACAATCCACATCATCCAATTTCACATTTATTGCATGCTGCCAGTATGTGATGTCAATTTTAGCAGTCAGAAGTGTATTTGCCATTGAAGAGCTACTGCACAGCGAGGTCACAGACAATCAGAGCAATTTCTGAGTATATCTGCTTCTTAGAAAAAATTTATATATATATATATATATATATATATATATATATATATATATATATAAATTTATATTGAATTGGCGAATGATAATTTGTACCAAGGCTTCGATTAGAGGCTGAGTCTCCTGCTCACTGGCATATGCGCAAACCAGTAAACCATCCTGGCACAGTGGCTTTGTACAACTACACAGACTACCCTAACACACCTCCCACCTCAGTCCAAAATCCCATTCACACCACAGCAATATTGTTTGGGTTTATGGGGAATACATAATGTGCTGAGGCATAAATGAGAATTTGGACCAAAGTGCAAGGTGTGTTAGGTTACTCTGTGTAGTTGCACAGAACCTCCGTGCTAGTGTCACATAGTAGTTAGCTCATCTGCCTAGAGAGCAGGAGACCCAGATCCCAATCCAGGGTTTCGTACAAATTCTCATTAGCTGCTTCAGCCTGAATACATAAATACACACTGAAACTACAATATTTAACTTTTCGTGGTCTTTTAAGTTAAACATTCTAAAATTTTCACATACATCAATGTTTTCAGGACAGAAGGCAACAAATTCCAGCATAGTTTCCAATGGGCTTAAGATTTTTGACCACCACTTTCAGTTGCCGCCCTGTGTGGGTTCCAGCCTTAGTCTCCCACAC
This sequence comes from Schistocerca serialis cubense, assembly GCF_023864345.2. Taxonomy (NCBI): domain Eukaryota; kingdom Metazoa; phylum Arthropoda; class Insecta; order Orthoptera; family Acrididae; genus Schistocerca; species Schistocerca serialis. Next base: position 524,302,994 of record NC_064641.1, read on the forward strand.
TCATGGCCACAGACTATGTGTGGTGGAAACTCCCAATGGCAAAACATGCCTGGACCAAAACCAGCTTAACCACTGTGAACCCAAACACTGATGTAGTGGGAGCTATTAGGCATCAGCTCCCACCCGAGTAGTAACAACAGAGTCCTGCCACTGACAGTACCCAGCACTGATGTAGGGGTCTGATTCCTTCAGCAGAAAATTACGTCACAACAGACAGCTCAATTTTCTCTGATGTGGTTCTAGGCATACGACTTATAGCCTCACAATAGCAGTAACCTCCATGCCCACAAAAGTGGTGCTTACAGTTCCGACAGGGAGCGTTTTCATTAATAAATGCAGCTGATGATAGCACTTTATGTAACTGAGAAGACCAACCGAATCTTCTCCATACATGAGGCTATGGTTGCTATTGCCACTACCAACTCCACTGCAGCCGCTCCTTCATATGTGGCAGTGACACATACAAAGAAACAAAACACTGTCCACACAGGCCTTTAAGGCCTAATGGACCAACCGGCTGCTGCATCATTGTTAGCCCTTAGGCTGTACCGGATGCGGATGCAGAGGGGCATGTGGTTAGCACACTGCTCTCTCAGCTATTTTCAGTTCTTGTGACCAGCGCAGCTGCTCCTCAATGAAGTAGCTCTTCAAATGGCCTCGCAAAGGCTGAGTGCACCCTACTTGTCAACAGCTCTCAGCAGACCCATATAGTGACCCATCCAAGTGCTAGCTGAGCCTAACAGCGTTTAACTTTGGTGATCTGATGGGGACTGGTACAGTATTATCACTGTGGCTAGGATGTTGGGCAGCCAGACGTGGGATTAACAAACCCATGCTTCACCAACGCACCGCTAGGACGATTTCAATCAAATACCACAGCTGCACCCTCTTTTATGAGCCGTGCAGAAGTTACACTAAGCTGGTGTGGAAACTGACCTTCCTGAAGTGGAGCCGTAAACAAGCTTCACCAGCCTGCTGATCACTCTCAAGTCCACCATCATATCTGACCCTGCCAATGAGCTATCTACTACCTGACAATGATATTGTAGCCAACTGAATAGATACTAAAGGTAGCAAGAAACTACTTTCTTTAATTATTCATAGAACAGATAAGAAAAGTTCGAGATGGTGACCCATAACAATAATAAGATTTAATAATGTGAAGAATTACAGACTTCCTGAAGCTGTACTTTATTTATGTCGATAATTAATACAATGTACACGATACATTTTTGAACAGTCATTGAATCATCTGATCGTTTGAGAATCCAGTCAGTTTTATATGAGTGAAAGATGTCTGTGTATGGATAGCCACCAGTACCCTGCCATTCCACTTCAGCACGTTCGTAAAATCGCTAATTAGGTTATACAAAATTACGTTCCCTTTCATACGCCACATGTGGCACGTGCCCCTTTTGTTGGACCTCAGTTTCGGTTGGTACCCTCCGCAGTCAGGTTAGGATTCGTATGTGCTCTAAACCAAAAGAAAAGTTGTCACGCAACTTTAAGTGATTTTATCTATGTGGTAACATGGTGATGGTTATCAGCTTTCCACGCATGGACGTATTTCACTGAATCGATATGTGGCTGGATTCACAGATACATCTGGTGATGGAATGTAAGTTCTGAAATCGATCAAGTATTTTATATGAACAATTAACAGCATCAGAGTTGAGCCTGAGTAAGTGCGTAACCTTTCACAGAATAAATAATTTGCCTCTGCGTGTCTCGGAGATGCCATCGTCAACAATAATAATTAATATAACGATGGTATTTTAATCAAACAAATGGATAATCGACAGGAGCAATTTGGGAATGAGGACAGATGACGATTTTCTTCCCATGATGTTGTTTCACTTGTTTGATTGCTCTCAGGATAGCGAACATTTCTGCATAGTGGATAGAAAGCTGCTCTGAAAGCACTACGTTGAAGATACATTCACATAACACGAATGAACCACAGATAAAACCGTACATAGACCCACTACTGTAAACACAAATAAAATCCGGGCGTAGCTTGAAAACTTCATTAAATTTTTTAAAATGTCGTCTAGGTTTTGGGCTTCCTGTGTAGCTACAGTTCTGAAATTAACTTGTGCCTCTTACTTAACGAAGGGACCACCTAATCCATATGTGCAAATGTGTGTGAAATCGTATGGTACTTAACAGCCAAGGTCATCAGTCCCTAAGCTTATACACTACTTGACCTAAATTATCCTAAGGACAAACACACACACACACCCATGCCCGAGGGAGGGCTAGAGCCACCGCCGGGACCAGCCGCAAGGTCCATGACTGCAGCGCCCAGACCGCTCGGCTAATCCCGCGCGGCCACCTAATCCATTCCTGGCTTTGAGCACTATTGCATCAACCTATTAATCTTAAGGCTCTTCCTTGCATTGATCCCAAATAGTCGTATTATCTGTGTATTGTTGTCGAACCAACGTTCCAGTGGTTGTTGGGTAACAGAGGTGAATGGTGGCGAATTAGGAACACAGAAGGCCCTACATGCTTGGTGTACTATGTAGGACGCCATATGTAAACAGCCTCCACGCGCACATGCACGCACTTGCGCAAGCCCTTACACGCATACACGCACACACACACACACACACACACACACACACACACACACACACACACACACACACCACACACACATACACACACATACACACATACACAGTGGAATCCTAAAACATTGTTTTCTTCCATTTTTCTAAAACAGTCAATGAGAAGAGCTGATACGGATCTCCTGCCTGGGTAGCCGTACATGTTAATGGGTCACTTCTTATAACAGGAAGGCATCCCGACCTCGGATCGAATCCGTCCAGAGGATTAACATTAAGGTGACAGTATGCTGGCAAGCTTTGATTTTCTTTTTAGGCGGTTTCCCACTTCCCAGAAGGGGAATACCGGGTTCATTCCCATGTTCTGCCTCAGATACGTGCTGTGCAAACATGTAAAACACTTTTTCATACGTGCACGACACAGAATTTACTCTATACACGGACAGATTGAGACAGATTGAGTATACAGCTTCTGTCGTGCGGGGTGAATAGCAGACTGACGACCATCATTGTTTCGTCTTCAACACTTACTCAGCATCAGCATCTAATATGGAATAACGGACAAATGTGGCTGGCTGTTCACTGAAATAAAAAGTGTATGATCCAGCCACTTTGCAACTCACTAAACCTTCGCCGTAACTATATTCTGCAGCCGAAATACTACACAAATATTAAGAGATATAATGCGTACGGCTCATCGGTTAAAATAGAATACAGTTTCCGATTTAAATTCGTTTGTGCCCTCTCGTCAAGAAATAAAATGCACTCATTTAAAACGTCGCGTACAGTAATTTGCACGTCACAGATTGGGGGGGGGGGGGGGGGACTTTCCTGAAATATGGAGTCGTGCGTCAATGAACTACAAACCATTCTGATGCCGGTCAGAGAGACTGTGTCCCGTCGGAGTCAGTGAAATGACGTATGCAACGGCTGGGCGACTGGCTTCGCCAACAATTAGTCAATCCTCCTCTCGCAGTTACATGGTAGTGTAATGTGAGATGACAGTCCGTAGGAGTACTGCACATTGTACCATATTGTGTGCTCCCCATGTCTATTTATCTGACTGGCTGGCTCGTTTCCCCAGACTTTCGTATGTCCGGTTCTTAGAAGACTGACTCATGCTTCTCCTGCTGCTGGAGAAGAAGAATGTGTCCTGTATATTTGTGCCATTGACGCCACTGCACTACTTTGCTGCAATACGTGAAGGACACACCCTATCAGCTACAGCACGTTCAGAACCGCACGTAATTCTGCACTAAATGCAATGTATCAATTGGGAACTTGAATCGTAAAGACTTACTTCAAACCATCGGTGTGTACTGTATTGAGACTGTGACGCCTCTGTGAAATGATACAATAAACAAACTTAAAAGTTAAAACTGTAGTGCTTTCCTATAAAAGTTTGTCGTAATCTAAAATAATTCGGTACCTCTTTAGAAGCCAACGTGGAGATCTGTTTTGACCAGTTCAAAATGGGTCAAATGGCTCTAAGCACTATGCGACTTAACTTCTGAGGTCATCAGTTGCCTAGAACTTAGAACTAATTAAACCTAACTAACCTAAGGACATCACACACATCCATGCCCGAGGCAGGATTCGAACCTGCGACCGTAGCGGTCACGCGGTTCCAGACTGAAGCGCCTTTAACCGCACGGCCACACCGGCCGCCCGTTTTGACCAGGATGTAAAACTTTAAAACCACCTACAGTCATTCTAAAACGGAAGCATCTCAAAAGGTTTCGTTACTTACTGAAGTGGACTGACAAGGCAGCCAGTCCACAGTGACGGGTAGCCGATAGAAAGGCACGCGTACACACTCACGCCGACGGGCGTCAATTCTGGAACAGGATAACTATTGAATGGTAGCAAGAAAAGTACGTAGCTGCTTTATACTTAACTTTATTATTTGATGACTACAGCATTCTTCTTGAGACATTTATACTATAACTCTCAAAGTAGGTAAGGCTAATGGCGCCTTGCTAGGTCGTAGCCATGGACTTAGCAGAAGGCTATTCTAACTGGCTCTCGGCAAATGAGAGGAAGGCTTCGTCCGTATGGTCGCTAGCAATCTCCTCGTACAACTGGGGCGAGTGCTATATCGTCTCTCGAGACCTGCCTTGTGGTGGCGCTAGGTCTGCGATCACACAGTGGCGACACGTGGGTCCGACATGTACTAAATGGACCGCGGACGACTTAAGCTACCACCCAGCAAGTGTGGTGTCTGGCGGTGACACCACATTCCTCCCCCGCAAATCGGCGAACGGTCGTGAGATAAGGCTTCCGAACGCCGTGGGGAGGACGCCATGTTGACGTATGCGACGAGGTTGGGAGCCTAACAACAGGCGAGGCTGTGCCACCCGCACCCGGCCATTCGGTCCGAGGGGAGCTAGGAAACGCCTGAAAAGCTAGTCCAGGTTGCACGTCAACATGCGGTGTATGCGCCAGTAAAGAAACATGAGGGGCCGAAGTGTCGAACTCCATTGCGTCGGGGTAGCCGACGCGCGATGACGTCTTGTGGTCCGGAGCGGTCGGGAGTTCCATGGCGGAGGACAGCTGGTCACGGGAAGCGATCGGCGGCGCGTGACCCTGGGAGGCGCTTGGCGGCTGCAGCGAAGCGTCTAAAGGCCGGTTCCCACTAGGGCTGCCGCGCGTCAAAACGGCGCGTCAGCGGCGTGGTTGCCATGGAAATGGCGTCAGCGGCAAGGCGCGGCGGGCTCTGCGTCGCGGTTTGACCATGTCGAACCGCTTCCGCTGCCGCGTGCCGCGCTCCAGGTGCGCGCCGCCAATCACAGAACGCGCTGAGCGTGACGTCAGGTACGGACTCCCGGGCCACACGAACTTTCGCCGAACCGCCGGCGCGGACGCGGCGGCAGCTATGAAATACTTATCATCCGATTCCAAGGAAACTATTCGGTAGAAAAATTTGATTCTTGGGCATGTTACAGCCTGATATCTTCTCTCGATAAAGGACCGAATTTCTTTTCGTTATTCGTCGTGGTTACTTGCTGTATCGCATTTACGTAAACCTTTACACGAAATTTTAATGAGTGTGCAGAGGTAAAAACGCATTGCGTGGACTTTGCGTACAGTTCATTTTAGGTAATACATTATTGCGTATGAAATTTAGTCAACATATCGAAATTGTTTTTAAAGCTGAGAGCAGATCGATAGCTATCACCGTTCTCGAGATATTGACTGATATGTCGGCGGACGGGCTATGCCGTGACCCCGCGCGGGTTGCTCGGCGACGCGACCGGTACTTCGTCCTGCTCGTCGTAAACCATGTGGTTGTATCAACCGCAAATTTCGTAAACGGTTCAAGAAATCGAAACGTGTTTTTTTGCAAACGATAACTTGTGAAAAGTCATGTATTTCGTCGCATGATAAATATCCTAAATCTGTTTATCTACCAAGATATGAAAGTAACTACAGTTTTTCAGAAGGGATAGATGAATTTTTTTAAATGGCATTAATAGCATATCGAATGAGAAGTTAAACCGAAACTAATTTGCTGGTATGTCATAAGATGTAATTTACTAAATATGTAGAGCTATTGATTATTTCCTTTCTTTTTTCTTTATCCAGTGTACTTTACAGATTCAAGACGCGTTTCGCCTTTTACTTTAAGGCATCTTCGGTGGAATCTAGAATGACTCAGTTTTGTTTTGATCTGTGATACTTGGAGATTATAAAACAGTTCACATCTTTTTTTACGTGAATGACTGATTACTTACAGTGAATTGAGTTTTTGGCGGACATATACGTTTCCCCTCACCTGCTCACATGCTGGAGGTTGAACTAAAACTTAGATTATGGAACATAAGCACATTTTCATGTTCGCTCTTTTTTCTTCTGTCACTAGCAGTAGACGTTTTACCGAAAACTCTGATTTAAAGTCGTAACTACAGTGTGTTCACCTCATGTCTCTTCCTGTCTGGTTTGTTTATGTACATGTTGCCAACCTGCAGAATTATATGCTGAAAACTAATGTTTGTTTATTTTTGTTCTCCCTATATCTGTATGTGTGTGTGGCTAGCCAGTGATAGTTATAGAAAGTTGAAAGTGAATCCAGTAGTTGTCAGACAGTGGTTGAAAGATTTGGTGTTCAGCTGATTTCAGTTTTGGTTTAAATGTTTTAAGGAGTGCATGGAAGAGTAAATTCACTGCTTACATTAATGGATAAAATAGTAGAATAGTATTTCAACAGATGATTATTATCAGAATACTATCACCCAACCCCTTTGTCCTCACTCTTTGACGCCCCACAATACGCCCTGTCAACTAACCCCTATTGTCGTCAAAGTTGTACTGTAATTTCCTCTTCCTCCTCTATTTAATTCCGTACCTCTTCTTTAGTCACACGATCCTCGTATCTAATGTTCAGCATTCTTATGAATCACCACGTTTTGAAAGCGTCCATTGTCTTCTTGACAGAAGTGTTCATCGTCCACGTTTCACTTACATACAAGGCTGCACTCCACACAAATACCTTTGTAAAATAGTATCCAACCATTAGCATTTATATTCGGTGTGAACAAATTCTCTTTTTCAGAACGCTTTTCTTGCTATTGACAGTCTTCAGTCAGGTTTGCGTCTGCACCAGGAAATGCCTTACAATTTAAAATCTGGTTTCGAAAACTGTTCCAAATATATATTATTCTTTCGTGATTCTTAAGCAAGGTGCTGGCGATGATTACATTATGCTCTGTGGGAAATTATATCAGGTGGCTTCCACTTTCATCCCCTCCACCTAGCCTTTGTGTTCTTACTGTTTTCGTGTACCTGCTACCGTACCACATTTAAAATTTTGTCTCGCTTAACTATCTGAATAATCTCTCTTGTTGTACATTGTTTCACTGTGTTAGGAGATAGTGAACAATCGTGAACGGTAGTCATGAAATCTGTTTATGGTGAAATGAGAAAACATGAATAATGAAGTATGTGAAAGAGCACATTGTACAGAAAATGAAAAATTGGTATGTCTTCACCCAACTTCGTCTTTCCTTCATGTAGGTGTAAGATATAGTTAATCAAACGCACCGCGCGTTTCAGTGGGTCCTGCCCCGTACCTCAGTGGCTGCCCGTCATTGGCTACCGCTAACGTCTGCCGCTTCCAGATGGGAACGCCAATTCCGCGAGCCGCCGCGTCAACGCGGAAAACGCTTGCCGCTGCCGTTTCCGCACGCCGCGCTGCCGCGCTCTAGTGGGAACCGGCCTTAATGCGGGCGGCGCCGGCGGGAGAACAGGCGGCGGCGGCGGCGGCGGCGGCGGCTGCGGCTCCGGCTGCGCGTCGCCATGGGGCAAATGGGAAGGCATCGTCGGTAACACCTGGGGATGAGGCGAGCCAGTAGATGGGTCCCCAGGGCGCTGACCGGACGGCACCGTCGCTGAAAGCAGACGGGGAGCGGCAGAACCCGTGCGACGACAGAGGCGCAGCTGATTGAGATGCCGACGCACCTCACCAGAGGCCCCCAAAACCAAATACATCGCGCGGCCGAGGCAGCGAAGAATGCGCCCTGCGAGCCAACGCCGTGAACCGCGATAGTTGCGATAAAATACAACGTCGCCTGGAGCAAAAGCAGGAGTCTGCCGCTGCACAGGAACCGGATGCGGCGGATGCAGCAAAGACATCAAGGTGCGATGAGGACGACCGTGGAGCAACTCAGCCGGCGAGCGACCATCTCGGGGCTGAGAGCGATACGAAGACAAAAAGAGCAACAATGCGTCCTCCCGAGAATGCGACTCTTTCAATTTCAACATCTGTGACTTGAAAGTCCGGACCAATCGTTCAGCGGCACCGTTGGACTGAGGCGAAAACGGCGCGGATGTCAGATGTTGAATACCATTGGCCTGGCAGAATGACTGAAATTCTGCGGACATGAATTGTGGGCCATTGTCGGAAACAATAGTCTGCGGAAGACCTTCAATGCAAAAGATAGCAGACAACGCTTGGATGGTGGCGGAGGACGTCGTGGAAGACATCCGGACAACAAAAGGAAAATTACTGAAGGCATCGACCAGAACCAACCATCGAGCATTCCAGAATGGACCAGCAAAATCAATGTGCAAGCGTTGCCAAGGGGAAGTGGCTTTTGGCCATGCAAAGACTTTCCGCGGCGGTGCGGATTGTTGTTCGGCACACGCCATGCAAGAAGAACACATATTCGTAATCGCAGCATCGATTCCGAACCAAGTACAGTGCTGACGAGCAAGTTGTTTCGTTCGCACTATACCCCAATGTCCGTGGTGAAGAAGCCGTAAAACAGAGGACTGTAACGAACCTGGGACCACGACCCTGGACTGATCATTATCAGAACGCAACAACAAAACACCACGTCGAACAAAAAGTCTCTCCTTGTGAGCAAAAAATCGGCGAACCAACGGATCCTCGATCCGAGACTTTGACAAAGGCCATTGCGTAGCAACAAAACGTAAAACAGTAGCAAGGACAGGGTCAGCAGCTGTGGCTGTAGCGACACGACGAAAATCAATCGGAAACGATTCGACCACTTCATCGGTTTCCGAATCAATGAACATGCAAGCAAGTTCGGAAGAATCGAATGCTTTATCCTCAGCAACAGGCAAACGGGACAACGCATCGGCGTTTCCGTGCTTAGCAGTGGACCGATACAAGATATCGTAGCGGTACTGCGAGAGGAAAATAGACCAGCGAATGAATTTCTGCGCTGTACGTGGAGGTACAGGCTTGGTCGGATGAAAAAGCGATGTCAAAGGTTTGTGGTCTGTGATGATGGTGAAGTGACGACCATACAAGAAATCATGGAACTTAGTAACACCAAACACGAGAGCCAAAGCTTCTTTCTCTATCTGTGAATAATTTCTTTGCGCAGACGAGAGCAATTTGGAAGCAAAGGCAATAGGGCGATCATGGGAGCCAACTTTGTGCGCAAGCACAGCACCGATCCCGAAATCCGATGCATCTACCATCAACAAAAGGGGTTTCTGGGGATCGAATGGCGTAAGGCACGTATTAGAAAGCAACGCCGATTTCAACTGGCGAAAGGCGCGTACGCATTCCGTCGTCCAGAGAAACGGAACACCTGTACGGCGCAAGCGATTGAGCGGAGCTGAAAGGAAAGAGGCATTGCGCACATTCACTTACACCTTGTGATGCTATATCCTTTAACGGTCGTGCGACCGCATCACGCAATGCGTGGGGAACATTGCGCGCTCTGAAAAATTTCGGTTGCGCGTTTACTTTCAGTTCCAAATGTGCTTCACAGTTTTTAGCGCAACCTAAGCCCGGTGCAAAAATGTCTGCAAATTCGTCACATAGACGAGAAACACTGTCTGAAGGCACAGTTTGATTCACTGATAGGACCTGATTTACTATAGACATGTTAAACAACTGAAATAAATCTAAACCAAACAAGTTCACTGCAGTAGAAGAACGTAAAACGACACAAGTTTTGTTTGTCCCTTGTATGTGGCAAGAAGGCTGCACTGTCCTAACACAGGTATTGTCTGTCCTGAATATGTGGTTAGCTTAACATTTGCGGAACGCAACGGAGGTTTGCCCAGTTGTTTGTACGTGTCGTGATTGAGCAATGAAACTGCAGCTCTGGTATCGAGCTGGAATGCTATCACTTTGCCTTCAAAGTCTAAGTCCACAAAAAGTTTATTGTTCCGCTGACGACAAGAGCGACTGTTTTGTGCAATTTGAACAGACACTGGTACAGAATCACTTGCTAATTGACGTGATTTCCGGCGACGTCGACGCACAGTTTTTGTGGGACGAACACAGTCACTGTTAGAAAGAGTGGCACTGGACGAAGCGGAATTAACGACATGAAATTCCATGGTCCACGAGCCTGAGTGTCCTTGGTTTGATTCCAGAGCGAAGCAAAGGGCCTGGAATGATGGTGAGTGTCTGATCTGAGCTTTTTCTGGCAAACACTTTGAACATGTCCTTTCCTATTGCAGAAAAAGCAAATAGCTTGGCGTGACGGGCAATGTTCACGCGAATGTCTAGTAGCACACCGCGGGCATGATTTCACTGCATTTGTGTGCTGGCGCGGCACACCTGGCTTAGCGCGCGGCGGCAGCTGTGCGGACGTATGCGAGGGCAGTTGACCGGGCCGCGCAGCTCGAGAGCGCCCGGCGGGCCGGTTAATGTTACACACAGCTGGCGAAGTTTCAAAAGATTCCTGAGCACAGTCAAGGGTGTCCTGTCTATCCAATATGTCTATCACTTGTTGAAGGGAGGGATTAACTAGTTTCAAAATTGCTTCCGTATGCGAACATCAGAAACGTTCTGTGCAATTGCATCACGCACCATTGTATCTGAATAAGAAAGACCACAGTCACATTCAAAGGCACAGTCCCTAGTAAGTCCTTGCAATGTTGCTACCCACTCCCTATTAGTTTGACCGGCCGTACGTTTTGTACGAAAAAACGTATACCATTTTGCAACCACATTAACTGTTTCTTTGAAATAGACATCTAATGCAGACAAAATTTCCTCGTAGGACAGAGTTGCTACGTCTCGTCGGGGAAACAATTTCACTATCACACGGTAGGTGGACACACCGACACAAGAAAGCAAAAACGGCTGCCGCTCATTACCTTGAATTCTGTAGGCAGCGAGGTGGAAGGCAAACTGGCGGGACCACTCTTGCCAGGTCTCTTGGTTCGGGTCGTAGTGCCTAAAAGGCGGTGCAACGGCAGGTTGTGGCTGCGGTAGCGGTGAAGCGGCGGCGGCCGCATCGGTGTGCAGCGCACGTTGACCCTGGACGAGCTGTCCAAGGGCATCCAATAACGCCTGCGTCTGCTGATTCTGCAAGCGATAAAATTCGGACAGTACATCTGGCGAAGCCATGACACAAATAAATTAGGGCAAAGCAAAACACAAGATCCTTTTTTAGACTCGTCGCCAATGAAGTGGACTGACAAGGCAGCCAGTCCACAGTGACGGGTAGCCGATAGAAAGGCACGCGTACACACTCACGCCGACGGGCGTCAATTCTGGAACAGGATAACTATTGAATGGTAGCAAGAAAAGTACGTAGCTGCTTTATACTTAACTTTATTATTTGATGACTACAGCATTCTTCTTGAGACATTTATACTATAACTCTCAAAGTAGGTAAGGCTAATGGCGCCTTGCTAGGTCGTAGCCATGGACTTAGCAGAAGTCTATTCTAACTGGCTCTCGGCAAATGAGAGGAAGGCTTCGTCCGTATGGTCGCTAGCAATCTCCTCGTACAACTGGGGCGAGTGCTATATCGTCTCTCGAGACCTGCCTTGTGGTGGCGCTAGGTCTGCGATCACACAGTGGCGACACGCGGGTCCGACATGTACTAAATGGACCGCGGACGATTTAAGCTACCACCTAGCAAGTGTGGTGTCTAGCGGTGACGCCACACTTACAATAGGTAACTGAAAAGTCATTCCATTTGTCAAAGAGCAACGGTAAGTTAGGTATTCTTCTTTGGAACTGATATTGTTTTATGCGCTTGTTGCGGCTTGAAGAGTCGCTGCCTAACGTTAAGTGGCGTTTCACGAGCCACATCGCAGAACATGGTACAGTATTGGCTTTAAATGCACAATGCTCAGCCAAACTGCCTCGTGATGCAACACGCCTAACAGTTTAAAGATACTTCTTGGCAGATTAAAACTGTGTGCTGGACCGCGACTCGAACTCGGGACCGAGTTCGAGTCTCGGTCCAGCACACAGTTTTAATCTGCCAGGAAGTTTCATATCAGCGCACGCTCCGCTGCAGAGTGAAAATCTCATTCTGGAGTTTTAGTTCACTAGCACACTACCATTAGGGAGACGGTTTCCTTGTTCGATTGGTCAGAGACGTCGTCTCCGACTCGGTATTTAAAAGAACATGGAACTATCCTACAGAGGCGGGAAGACGGCTCTGAATCACGGTGGATGTTAGTACTACAGGCCTACTCTATAAATGCACTTATTAGTTAGATGTCTAGGTAGAACGCCCGTTGTATAGCCGTTTTCAAGAATGGTTGACAATCAGTTCCAGTTTGCGGAGCTAGTAAATGTGACACAGCGATGACTAAATTCGGATTTTTGCTCCTTCACAGATTTAAAGAACAGGGAGGCGACTTGTAACGACTTTCCTCTGGGAGTCGGGAGACTGTCGAGCCCCCCAGATAAAGTTGAAAAGTACGATGACAACTGCTTTTCTCTTAGGCACATGAAATGTATTCGCAGTTGTGAAAGTAGACAATCATCAGCTGTATAATGGAATGACAATAATGAAAATTAGTGCTGGACCCGGACTCGAACCTCCAATTTCCCGCTTTTTTGCGAGCGGTCGACTTAGATTTGGCTGTCCATGCACGACTCACGGCCGAACCCAAACTGTCATATGACGTCAACCATGCCTCTACAACCTGTAGTCCTACACTCATTATGTATATTCCCGTACAGGGGACACATTTAAGTCGAAAGTCGATTGCCCAGTTTCGGCGGATAAATATGATATTGCAGTGTCTGGACTGTCCAGAAGTATAAAGCAAAATTCCTTCGGACATGAATGCATGTCTTTTCTGGGCAAGCCTCATACAAGTACAGTGCGGCAAGTGGATCATGTGGTCCAGGTTGTAAAGCCAAGATCCCTGCTCCGTGTGAGGCTCAACGTTCCACCGCTGCGTTGCTGAAGCTTGCGGTTTTGAGGACTGACAATGTTCAACAATCTCTAACTCGTGAACGCCGGTTTCGCCGAACACGTGCCCAGTGCGCAGCGACTGAACCGCCAGAGGTATCCGCCAGTTGGCACGGCAAAGCAGGCAAGTGCGGCTTTAGCATGTCACGGACACTGTGAGCATCTAGGTCCTCGACAGTTACTTATCGCAGTATCACATTTGATAGCGCCTAGAACAACCTGTTAACGACATTTATTGCTTTTTCCCCACCTCTTTTTACTTCGTGGGTGATGGTAAACGGTAGACTGAGGACCAGTTAGCTTTTGAGCTGCCTTTTCTACGTTTGTTTCTTATCTGTCTTTCCAACTTTGTAGCAATCTAGTTTTCTGTTTCTTCACCCTGTTTGCTTCTGCAGGTACACTTGCAGGTTCGTATGGTGGCGTTGATTTCTGCTAAGGTAATGGCAGCTTCGTGATCTTATTGTTGTTTAGGTGTTAACATTACCCAATGCACCATTCGGACTTCTGGCCATGTAGATAAATTGGTCTCCTAAAAGCAGCAAGTTAATTAAGGACCCACACAGACAGGGTCTCCCTTGCCTCGGTAATGCGGGGTTCCCACTGATGTGATTTGATACGCGATGCGACTCGAACGCGGTACGACACCGACACATACACTTACCCTTCGCCCGGGTCAACAGAACTTGCTGCGCTGCTCCACGGACCTGTACCGTACGATGCAAATTACGACTCACAAGAAGGAGGGAACCTAGAACATGTGAAAATGGATATGCAAAGGCTCAATCTAGATACAGTAGGACTCAGTGAAAGAGGTGGAAATAAGACAGGGATTTCTTGTCAGATGAGTGTAGGGTAATATCAACAGAAGCAGAAAATGGTATAACGGGAGTAGGATTCGTTATGAATACAAAGGTAGGGCGAAGAGTTTGTTACAATAACACTTCAGTGGTAGAGTTAGCCTTGTCATAATCGACAGAAAAGAATAATAGTTCAGGTATACATTCTGACTTCGCAAGCTGAAGATGAAGTGATAGAGGAAGTACGTGAGGATATTGAAAGGGTCATACAGTACATAAAGGGTGATGCAAATCTAATAGCCATCGGGGACTTGAAAGCAGCTGTAGGGGAAGGAGATGAAGAAAGGGTTACAGCAGACTATGGGCTTGGGACGAGGAATGAGAGAGGAGAAAGACTAATTGAGTTCTGTATTAAATTTCAGCTAGTAGTAGCCAATATTCTGTTCAAGAATCGCAAGAGAAGGAGGTATACTTCGAAAAGACCGGATGATACGGAGATATTTCAGTTAGATTACATCATGCTCAGACATTAGGCTGAAGAGTAGGCTGACGTGAAAGAGATTAGTCAGGAAGAATCAATAAGCAAAGATGTGGGATACAGAAATATTAAGGGATGACGAGACAAGCTTGAAGTTCTTTAAGGCTATAGATACATCAGTATGGAATAGCTTAGTAGGCAGTCCAGTTGAAGACGAATGGACATGTCTAAAAAGGGCAATCACAGAAATTGGAAAGAAAAACATAGGTACAAAGAAGATAACTGCGAAGGAATCATGGGTAGCGGAAGAAATACTTCAGTCGATCAATGAAAGCAGGAAGTACAAACACGTTCAGGGAAATTCAGTAACACAAAAATGTAAATCGCTGGAGAATGAAATAACTAGGAAGTGTAGGGAAGTTTGAACGGAATGACTGCAAGAAAAATGCGAAGAAATCGAAAAAAGAAATAATCGTCGGAAGGACTGATTCAGCGTACAGGACAGCCGAAACAACCTTCGGTGACATTAAAAGAAAGGGTGGTAACATTAAGAGTCCAACCAGAATTCCACTGGTAAATGCAGAGGACAGGAAGGATAGATGGAAAGAGTACATTGAAGGCCTCTACGCAGAGGAAGATTTTTCGAATGTGATAGAAGAAGAAAAAGGACTCGAATTAGAGGAGATAGGAATCCAGTATTAGAATCGGATTTTAAGAGAGCTTTGGAGGACATAAGACCAAATATGGCAGAAGGGTAGATAAAATTCCATCAAAATTTGTAATATCATTGGGAGACGTGGCAACGAAACGACTATCCATGTTGGTGTCTAGAATGAATGAATCTGGCGACATACCGTCTCACTTTCGGAGAAATATCATCCACGCAGTTCCGAAGACTGCGAGAACTGACATGTGCGAGAATTGTCGCACAATCAGCTTAACAGCTCAAGCATTCAAGTTGCTCACAGGAATAATATACAGAAGAATGGAAAAGAAAATTTAGGATGTGCTAGATGGCGATCAGTTTGGGTTTAGAAAAGGTAAAGGCATTACAGAGGCAATTCTGACGTTGCGGTTGATAATAGAAGCAAGACTGAGGAAAAATCAAGACACGTTCGTAGGATTTCTCGACCTGGAAAAAGCGTTCGACAGTGTAAAATGGTGCAAGATGTTCGAAATTCTGAGAAAAACAGAAGAAATCTATAGGGAGAGACGCGTAATGTACAATATGTACAAGATCCAAGAGGAAAAAACGAGTGTGGACGATCAAGAACGAAGGGCTCCGATTAAAAAGGGTGTAAGACAGTGAGGCAGCCTTCAGTGACGCAGTCTTTCTCCCTCCTCTTCAATTCGTACATCGAAGAAGCAATGATGGAATTAAAAGAAAGATTCAAGACTGGATTTAAAAATCAAGCTGAAAGGATATCAATGATAAGACTCGCTGATGAGATTGCTATCCTGACTGAAAGCAAAGAAGAATTTTTTGATCTGCTGAAGGGTATGAATAGTCGAATGATATTGAATGTGGACTGGGAGTAAATCGAAGAAAGACGAAAGTATTGAGAAGCAGCGGAAAAGAGAATAGCGTGAAACTTAACATCAGAACTGATGGTCACGAGGTACATGAAGTTAAGGATTACTGCTACCTAGGCAGCAAAATAATAAATGACGGACGGAACAAAGTGGACATCAAAAGCAAACTAGCACTGGAAAAAAGAGCTTTCCTGGCCAAGAGAAATCTGCTAGTATCAAACTAGGCCTTAATTTGGGGAAGAAATGTCTGAGAAAGTGCATCTGCAGCACAGTATGGTTTGGCAGTGAAACATGGACTGTGGGGAAACCGGAACAGAAGAGATGAGGTGCTACAGGTGAATGTTGAAAATTAGGTGGACGGATATGGTGAGGAACGAGGAGGTTCTACACAGAATCGGAGAGTAAAGGAACATGTGTAAAAGCACTGACAAGGAGAAAGGGCAGGATGACAGGACATCCGACAAGACATTAGGAAATGACTTCCATGGTACTAGATGGATCCATAGAGAGCAAAGACTATAGAGGAAGACAGAGACTGAAATATAGCCAGCAAATAATTGACGTAGTTTCCAAGTGCTGCTCTGAGATGAAGAGGTTGCCACGGGAGAGGAATGCGCGGAGGTACATATCAAACCAGTCAGAAGACTGATGACTAAAAAAAGTAGCTCGAAAAAAATTTCTGCGTCCGTCTCTCCACTTACTTGCCCAGTCAAACTTTTAATTTTTGCGTACAAAGTTACAAACCAGGATTTTTTGATTCCCTTGTGGTCTTCCTTTCTTTCACCCAATTCTACGGAAAATCCAGAATGGAATGTAGCAATATTCATGTACATCTACATCTACATGGTTATTCTGCTGTTCACAATGAAGTGCCTGACCATGGGTTCAATGAACCACCTTCAAGCTGTATCTCTACCGTTCCACTCTCGAATGGCGCGCGGGAAAAGCCAACACTTAAATCTTTCTGTGCGAGCCCTAATTTCCCTTCTTTTATTGTGATGATCATTTCTCGTGCATAGGTGCCAACAGAATGTTTTCGTAATCGGAGGAGAAAACTGGTGACTTGAATTTCATGAGAAGATCCAATCGCAACGAAAAACGCCTTTGTTATAATGATTGCCATTCCAATTCACGTATCATGTCTGTGGCACTATCTTCCCTATTTCGCAGTAATACAAAACGAGCTGCCCTTCTTTGAACTTCTTCGATGTGATCCGTCAGTTCCACATGATGGCAATCTCACACCGCACAGCAGTACTGTTTCACCATCTAAGTGTTCTGCCAATGAATCGCAGTCTTTGGTTTGCTCTACCCACAACATTATCTATGTGACTGTTCCTATTTAGGTTATTTATAACTGTAATCCCTAAGTACTTAGCTGAATTTACAGCCTTCACATTTGTGTGAGTTATCGTGTAATCGAAATTTAGCGGATTTCTTTCAACACTCATGTGAATAACTTCACACTTTTCTTTAGTCACGGTCAATTGCCAGTTTTCGCACCATACAGACATTTTATCTAAATCGTTTTGCAATTCGTTTCGGTCATGTGATGACTTTACAAGCCGGTAAATGACACCATCATCTGCAGACAATGTAAGACGGCTACTCAGGTTGTCTCCTATGTCGTGAATATAAATCAGGAACAACAGAGAGCCCATAACTCGTCCTTGTGGAACGCCGTATATAACTTCTGTTTTCCTCGATGACTTTCCGTCTGTTACTACGAACTGTGACCTTTCTGATAGGAAATCACGAATACAGTCGCACAACTGAGACGATATTCCATAGGCACGCAATTTGGGTTAGAGGACGCTTGTGAGGAACTGTGTCGAAAGCCTTCTGGAAATCTAAAAATATGGAATCAATTTGACATCTCCTGTCTATAGTGCTCTGAGTATAAAGAGTTAGTTGTGTTTCACAAGAACGATATTTTTTGAATCCGTGCTGACTATGTGTCGATAAATCGTTTTTTTTTTTTTTCTTCGAGGTAATTCATAGTGCTGGAACACAGTATATGTTCTAAAACCTTACTGCAAATCGACGTTAGTGATATGGGCCTGTAATTCATCAGATTACTCCTATTTCCTTTTCTGGGTATTGGTGTGACTTGAACTACACTCCTGGAAATTGAAATAAGAACACCGTGAATTCATTGTCCCAGGAAGGGGAAACTTTATTGACACATTCCTGGGGTCAGATACATCACATGATCACACTGACAGAACCACAGGCACATAGACACAGGCAACAGAGCATGCACAATGTCGGCACTAGTACAGTGTATATCCACCTCTCGCAGCAATGCAGGCTGCTATTCTCCCATGGAGACGATCGTACAGATGCTGGATGTAGTCCTGTGGAACGGCTTGCCATGCCATTTCCTTCTGGCGCCTCAGTTGGACCAGCGTTCGTGCTGGACGTGCAGACCGCGTGAGACGACGCTTCATCCAGTCCCAAACATGCTCAATGGGGGACAGATCCGGACATCTTGCTGGCCAGGGTAGTTGACTTACACCTTCTAGAGCACGTTGGGTGGCACGGGATACATGCGGACGTGCATTGTCCTGTTGGAACAGCAAGTTCCCTTGCCGGTCTAGGAATGGTAGAACGATGGGTTCGATGACGGTTTGGATGTACCGTGCACTATTCAGTGTCCCCTCGACGATCACCAGTGGTGTACGGCCAGTGTAGGAGATCGCTCCCCACACCATGATGCTGGGTGTTGGCCCTGTGTGCCTCGGTCGTATGCAGTCCTGATTGTGGCGCTCACCTGCACGGCGCCAAACACGCATACGACCATCATTGGCGCCAAGGCAGAAGCGACTCTCATCGCTGAAGACGATACGTCTCCATTCGTCCCTCCATCACGCCTGTCGCGACACCACTGGAGGCGGGCTGCACGATGTTGGGGCGTGAGCGGAAGACGGCCTAACGGTGTGCGGGACCGTTGCCCAGCTTCATGGAGACGGTTGCGAATGGTCCTCGCCGATACCCCAGGAGCAACAGTGTCCCTAATTTGCTGGGAAGTGGCGGTGCGGTCCCCTACGGCACTGCATAGGATCCAACGGTCTTGGCGTGCATCCGTGCGTCGCTGCGGTCCGGTCCCAGGTCGACGGGCACGTGCACCTTCCGCCGACCACTGGCGACAACATCGATGTACTGTGGAGACCTCACGCCCCACGTGTTGAGCAATTCGGCGGTACGTCCACCCGGCCTCCCGCATGCCCACTATACGCCCTCGCTCAAAGTCCGTCAACTGCACATACGGTTCACGTCCACGCTGTCGCGGCATGCTACCAGTGTTAAAGACTGCGATGGAGCTCCGTATGCCACGGCAAACTGGCTGACACTGACGGCGGCGGTGCACAAATGCTGCGCAGCTAGCGCCATTCGACGGCCAACACCGCGGTTCCTGGTGTGTCCGCTGTGCCGTGCGTGTGATCATTGCTTGTACAGCCCTCTCGCAGTGTCCGGAACAAGTATGGTAGGTCTGACACACCGGTGTCAATGTGTTCTTTTTCCATTTCCAGGAGTGTATTTTCCAGTCTTTAGATACGGATCTTTCTATGAGCGAGCGGCTGTATATACACTCCTGGAAATTGAAATAAGAACACCGAGAATTCATTGTCCCAGGAAGGGGGAACTTTATTGACCCATTCCTGGGGTCAGATACATCACATGATCACACTGACAGAACCACAGGCACATAGACACAGGCAACAGAGCATGCACAATGTCGGCACTAGTACAGTGTATATCCACCTTTCGCATCAATGCAGGCTGCTATTCTCCCATGGAGACGATCGTACAGATGCTGGATGTAGTCCTGTGGAACGGCTTGCCATGCCATTTCCACCTGGCGCCTCAGTTGGACCAGCGTTCGTGCTGGACGTGCAGACCGCGTGAGACGACGCTTCATCCAGTCCCAAACATGCTCAGTGGGGGACAGATCCGGACATCTTGCTGGCCAGGGTAGTTGACTTACACCTTCTAGAGCACGTTGGGTGGCACGGGATACATGCGGACGTGCATTGTCCTGTTGGAACAGCAAGTTCCCTTGCCGGTGTAGGAATGGTAGAACGATGGGTTCGATGACGGTTTGGATGTACTGTGCACTATTCAGTGTCCCCTCGACGATCACCAGTGGTGTACGGCCAGTGTAGGAGATCGCTCCCCACACCATGATGCCGGGTGTTGGCCCTGTGTGCCTCGGTCGTATGCAGTCCTGATTGTGGCGCTCACCTGCACGGCGCCAAACACGCATACGACCATCATTGGCACCAAGGCAGAAGCGACTCTCATCGCTGAAGACGACACGTCTCCATTCGTCCCTCCATTCACGCCTGTCGCGACACCACTGGAGGTGGGCTGCACGATGTTGGGGCGTGAGCGGAAGACGGCCTAACGGTGTGCGGGACCGTTGCCTAGCTTCATGGAGACGGTTGCGAATGGTCCTCGCCGATACCCCAGGAGCAACAGTGTCCCTAATTTGCTGGGTAGTGGCGGTGCGGTCCCCTACGGCACTGCGTAGGATCCTACGGTCTTGGCGTGCATCCGTGCGTCGCTGCGGTCCGGTCCCAGGTCGACGGGCACGTGCACCTTCCGCCGACCACTGGCGACAACATCGATGTACTGTGGAGACCTCACGCCCCACGTGTTGAGCAATTCGGCGGTACGTCCACCCGGCCTCCCGCATGCCCACTATACGCCCTCGCTCAAAGTCCGTCAACTGCACATACGGTTCACGTCCACGCTGTCGCGGCATGCTACCAGTGTTAAAGACTGCGATGGAGCTCCGTATGCCACGGCAAACTGGCTGACACTGACGGCGGCGGTGCACAAATGCTGCGCAGCTAGCGCCATTCGACGGCCAACACCGCGGTTCCTGGTGTGTCCGCTGTGCCGTTCGTGTGATCATTGCTTGTACAGCCCTCTCGCAGTGTCCGGAGCAAGTATGGTGGGTCTGACACACCGGTGTCAATGTGTTCTTTTTTCCATTTCCAGGAGTGTAGTTGCTAAATTATGGAGCTATTGTATCAGCATATTTTGAAAAGAACCTGATAGCTGGACCGGAGGCCTTGCCTTTATTAAGTGATTTAAGCTGCATTCCTACACCGACGATATCTTACGCTGTTCCTCTAGGGAGCTGTTCTTGATTGGAATTCAGGAATATTTACTTCGTCTTCTTTGGTGAAGGAGTTTCGGGAAACTGTGTTTAATAACTCTGTTTTCGTGGCACTGTCATCAGTGACTTCACTGTTGTTATCACATAGTGGAGGTATTGATTGTGTCTTGGCACTGTTGCGCTTTATGTATAACCAGAATCTCTCTAAGTTTTCTGCCAGTTTCCGATACAGAGTCTGGTTGTGTAAATTATTAAAAGCATCTCGCATTGAAGTGCGCGCTATATTTCGAACATCTGCAAAACTTTGCCAACCTTGGGATTTTGCATTATTTTATATATGTCGTGCTTTTTTCGTTGCTTCTGCAACAGCGATTTGACTAGTCTTCTGTACCATGGGGGACCAGTACCATCACTTATTAATTTATGTGATATATATCTCTCAATTGCTGTCGATACTATCTCTTAGAAATCATTCCACATCTTTTCTACGCTTACATTATGAGATCGGAAGGAGTGGAGACTGTCTCTTAAAAAGGCGTTAAGAGCATTTTTATGAGCTTTTTTAAGTAGATGTACTTTGCGTTGCTTTTTGATGGTTGCAGGTGTTACGGTATTCAGCCTAACAGCAACTGCCTTGTGGTCGCTAATCCCTATATCCGTTATGATACTCCCTATTTCTCCAGGTTATTTGTTCTAGGAGGTCAAGTAAGCTTTCGCAACCATTTACGCTTCGAGTGGGCTCATGAACTAATTGTTCAAAATAATTTTGTGGGAAAGTATTCAGTATAATTTCGGATGACGTTTTATGCCTACCACCGGCTATAAACGTATAATTTTTCCTTCAGATTGAGTGTAGACTGAAGTCACCACCGACTGTAACTTTATGAGTGAATTACCTATTTGAAATGAGACTCAAGTTTTCTTTGATCTGTCCAGTAACTATATCGTCTGAGTCGGGATCTGTACAACGATCCAGTTGATAGTTTAGTCCGATTATCAAGCATAGCCTCTAGCCATACTATTTCGCAGGAACTATCCACTTCAGTTTCACTATAAGGTAAATTACTTCTGACAGCAATTAGTACTACACCACCAACTGTATTTAATCTATCCTTTCTGAGCACTCTTAGGTCGTTTGCAAAAATTTCAGCTGAGCGTATTTTCAGCTTTAGCAGCTTTCCATACCTGTAACTATTTGAGCTTTAGTGATTTCTATTGGGGCTTGGAGCTCTGGTTCTTTCCCAACACAGCTACGACAACTTACAACTACAATACCGATTGATGCTACAAGTACCTTACTATGCTTTGCCTGCCCTTTCTGTGGTTTCCTGAGACCCTCTAACCTAAAACCGCCCAGTCCCTTCCACACAGCCCCCGCTACCCGTGTAGCCGCCTCCTGTGTGTAATGGAGTCTTGACCTATTATGCAGAACCTGGAAACCCACCACCCAATGGCGCAAATCAAGGAATCTGCTACCTACACGGTCACCAAACCGCCTTAGTCTCTGATTCAGACCCTCCTCTCGGCTCTGCACCAAAGGACAACAGTTGGGTGTATCCACGATGCTGCAGATGGATCCCTCCACCTTAATCTTGTGAGCAATACTGGCAGTCTTTACCATTTCTACTAGCCGCCTGAAATCAGAGAGAATCTCCTCCGATCCAAAGTGACACACGTCATTGGTACTGACATGAGCCAACACCTGCAATTGGCTGCACCTCGTACTCTTCATGGGATTCGGAAGCATTCTTCCCACATCCATAATGACTCTTCCCGATATGCACATGAAATGCACACTGAATTCCTTCCCCTTCTTGGCAGCCATTTTCCTAAAGGGCCCCATAGGCGCCTAATGTTTGAGCTCTTAACTACCAGCAAACCCACGCTCTGCGAAAGTCCAGACCTTGCGGGCCGAGAAGCTTCCTCTGGAACAGGGTGGACGACTGCATCCAGCCTAGAGACTTCGTCAGCCACACATAACACCCAAACCCTGTTCGCCAAACGCACTAGGGAGGCACTACGATTGGCCCCTTGGAAGGTCCTTCACTGCCTGCTAGACTTTGGAATGATCTCCCACTCGACCATTGGTGAGGGGACAACCTCAGTGCAGGCAATACCCGGGGTGGCCACAGCAGTGGACCCATCAGGAGACATGTTGGACCTACTCGACATTCCCTGCATGCCCGCGTCCGATCCCCCACAGTGATGCTCCTTGACAGCAGCCTCATGCTGTGTGATGGAAGCCAACAATGCCTGGAGCTATGAGCGAAGGGTCACCAACTCAGCTCGCATCTGTACACAGAAGTCACAGTTCCTATCCATTACAGAAGTCACTCCTCTCTGAAGCTCGTAAAAATATGTAACAAACGAACGGCGCACTCAGCTTATTAGCAGCAGGAACTAGAGGTGCTCTCTCACTTATGGTGCAACCGACACTGAGCTACACTAACCAAAACAAACAAAAGTCAGTAACAACAGTACGCTATACTGTTATTAAAAGGTCGACGATATAAAGCAAGTTCACAGTAAAACTATTTCTGTTAGTGATAAATCAGGTATATGTACAGTTTTTAACAATCATTTTCTGAGCACTGCAGGTTACTTAAATAAAAATTTAGTTCCTACAGGGAATCGTACAACTTTCTTGGCAAATGCCTTTCCGAGATTGATTTCTGAAATGCTCCTATGTGATACACACAAGAGAGCGATTGAGTCAATAATTAAATCACTGAAGACTAAGAATTCTCATGGTTATGATGGAGTGTGTAGCAGAAGATTAAAGTACTATGCTGCACATTTAGCACTGTATTTAGCCATATTTGTAATTTTTCCTTCAGGAATGGTCGGTTTCCTCAACGATTAAAAAACTCGTTAGTAAAGCCGCTTTATAAAAAGGGAGAAAGGGATCATATAGAAAATTTTAGACCTGTTTCTATGCCATTAGTGTTTGTAAAAGTTACTGAAAAGGCTTTGTATTTAAGGATAATTGATCATTTTATATCACACGATTTGCTATAGAGGTCGTTTAACAACTCAAAATGCTATATTCTCTTTTCTCTGTGAGGTACAGGATGGGTTAAACAAAAGGTTTCGAATACTTGGTATGTTTTTTGATTTAACTAAGCATTTGATTGTGTTAATTACAAAATATTGCTGCAGAGGTTTGACCATTGCGGAATACAGCGATTAGCCCACAGGTGCCCCAGGGACCAGTGTTGGGGCCACTCCTGTTCCTTATTTATTACAGGTAACTCTGAAATATTTCTGTTTACTGATGACACTAGCTTTGCGATAAAGGTACTTGTGTACAACATTGGCTCGGTTTCAAATAGTGCAGTACACGGGCAAAGTTCATTGCTTGTAGAAACTAAACTAACGCCAAATCACAGAAGACTCAGTTTTTACAGTTTCTAACACTCAACTAAACCTTATGTTTTAATATCACAGAACGGGCATATATTAAGTGGAACTGAACAGTTCAGATTTCTAGTTCAGATGTGGAAAGCTCAGGTTCAGGATCTTGTTCAAAGACTAAATACTGCCATTCTTACTATTCGAACGGTATCTGAAGTGAGTGATTGTTCGACACCAAAATTAGTCTACTTGTGTTATTTTCATTTGCTTAGGTCGTATGGTATTATATTTTGGGGTAAGTCTTCCATTCTAAAAGGATATTTTTGGCTCAACGCCAAGGGGCCCGGGTTCGATTACCGGCTGGGGCAGGAGATTTTCTCCTCTCAGGGACTGAGTGATGTATTGTCCTCATCATCATTTCGTCCCCATCTCCGACGCGCAAATCGCCCGATGTGGCATCGAATGCAATAAGTACTTGCCCTCGGCGACCGAACTTCTCCACATGGCGGACTCCCTGCCCACCATTCCTTACGCTGATTTCCATTTTGGCTCAGAAATGGCCGGTCCGGGCAATAAGTGGTGTAAGTCCACGAACCTCTTGTCGACCCCTGTTCACGAGTCTGGGTATTTTGACATTGGCCTGTAAATATATTTATATATTCCTTACTGTCATTTCTTGTTAACAATATTACCTTATTCCCAAGAATATGTAGCTTTCACTCGGTTAATATTAGGCAGAAATCAAACCTGCATTTGGATCAGACTTCCTTAACTCTTGCGTCGAAAGGTGTGCAGTATACAGTTGCATCAGTTTTCAATAAGCTACCAATCGAAATCAAAAATCTTAGCAGTAATCCACGCGCTTCAAATCGAAACAGAAGAGTTTCATCATGGGTCACAGCTTCTGTTCCGTCGAGGAGTTCCTTGAAAATTTAAGCTGTTTCTTATTGTCGATTGCGTTTACTTAATCTTATGGTTTGATTGTTTTCAGGTTCATAAACATTTATTTTTATGTGTTATTACTTTTATGTTGTAATTTCATGTACTGACACGTTCCATGACCCTGGAGATTTGCTCCTCAATATTTTCCTAGGGAACTTGACGAGTAAATTAAAAAAAAATTGATATAGAGGAAGACGACAGTTACTCAAAAGGACAACTAGCGGCAACTAGTGACCCGAAGCAAGAAACAGCGTACGGAAATCAGATGACAGCGACACGTGCCACACAGCGGAGCACTCACAGCAAACAAGAGGCGACACCAAGTAGCCACACATACACCAACCGTCGGGCAGCAACCTAGCATTGCCGACACCTAGCGACCACCAGGGCAACCCATTCAGCAAAGAAAGCAAGAAGATACGACGTGATACTCAACAACCAGCGAAAACAAACGAGTTGGAAAGAGAAGATGAAGACAAATTAGAAGAAAAAATTTCACAAAAAATAACACGAAATACGGAAGCCATGATGGAGCATCTCACCAACAATCTAAGAAGTTTAACATATGAAAACATCAGAACCGAAATAACACACTTATCAGGGTCCGGTGCCACAGAAAAAGCGACAGCTGAGACCGTACCAAGCGGAACCAAACCAAAAGAACGCGAGAAGTCCCCAACCCGCCAACTACACAAGGAGTCACAAACAACGACAAGAAAGACGAGGAGACCACACCAAGGAACGACAAAAGGAAAGCAGACTACGTCGAAACAACCGGCGACGAAAATAATCAAGCATGGATTGATGTCGCGTCAAGGAACCGCCAAAGGAATCAACAGACGATGACCTCAATAGCCGTGGGCACGCAGCAATAACCCCAACAAGAAGCGGACTCCACAGATGGCGCACTCCAGGCTCTACTTAGGACGGCTACACTGCAACTCCACGCCGGAAAAACTTATCTGACACCTCGGAAAACTGAAGGTGATGGAAATAATAGAATACGAGGAAATAAAATCCTGAGGAACACTAAAAGCCTACAAAGTAGGCACACCACTAAACGAGCTTCACAATATCACAGACCTAAAACAAAAAAAAACAAAAAAATGGTCTGAAGCGGCCCTAATTACAAGATACCGGTTTTATCGCCCCGCAAGCCGAGGTGCCTAACCCGAAGTGAACCTACTTCTTTGGAACGTAGAAAGGCTAAGAAGCGCCTTAGTTTTGACGGAAGGCGAGCTTCCAAGAAGCCATGACATACTCATCCCGACACAGACATTCGCGACGGACAATACAGAAATCCCCAGTTTCTACTCAAAACACATTCCTGTGAAAAAAGGACCGAGAGTAAGACCTACAAAAGGAATATCCTGCATCTACAAACCAACGATAGCAATAGCATCTTACGTCTATGAACAAGAAGACACCATAATAATGGAGACTGAGGGAGTGACTTTCACAGGTCTCTACATCGAACCCCTGACCCCGATTGAGGACGTCATAGCAAGCGTGATGACCACTCTAGGAAAGACAACCCCTGGAATAATTATTATTATAGTGGGAGACCTAAACTGCAGACTAGATAAGCACAACTGCAGAATTAGGGAACTACTACAGATGATGGCTGAAGAGCGATTCACACTGGTTAACAAGAGAGAAAACGACACATAATTCACACACAGTGGGAGCAGCACCATAGACATAATCCTTTACAAAGGCAACGATCTTGAAGTAACGGACCGCAAGGTGATATACTCCGCCGCGAAGACACCAATAAAGAAACACTGCTCAGTGACAGCTACCTTCAAAATGAATGAATCTAAATGCATCACAACAGAAAAGAAAGCACATGAGAAAAACCTCCAGAAAGATAGAAAAGAATGAAATACCGTATTTGAAAACAAAATACAGGAAAACGACCTAGATGCTGCAGCTACAGCACTAGAAGACATAATTAAAACCGCAACCACCACAACCAACGAGAGAAAGGCAAAGAAATGGTTCGATCAACAATGCTACACAGAGAGAAAGAGAGTCTTATTAGCCCTCCACATGGCCAAATGCACACAAAAACAGGACTACCTGATCAGATACAGTAGACTCAGAAAAGAATGCAAGAACCTCCTAAAGAAAAAACGAGACGATTCCACAGAACTCGAGGCTAGAAGAATGGTGGAAGAAGCAGAAGGAAATCCCTACACAGCTCTAAAGCCACGACAATAACAGACAATGTGGAAAAAAGGGCCGCCAGTCCGGGGGAGGACCACTTCACCAACATCCTAAATCAACAAATAGTCAACGAAGCTCATGAAACAACAATACAGTACGAAGACATCAGAAGATTCACGGCAGAGGCTATTAAAAACATTGTATTAGCACTGAAGACCAAGAAGGCAGTAGGGCCAGACGGGATATTCAGCGAACACATCAAGGCAGCCCCGGAAGTTTTAATTCCAGCACTCGCGGACATGATGAACTTATGTCTGCACACTGGATGACTCCTGGATAGATGGAAAACCGCGACAACCAGAATGCTGCACAAGAGGAAAGGAGAGCCACATGACCGAAACTCGTACAGGGGATTCGCACTAGACCACTACCTCCTCAAAATACCGAGGATCCTAATGAAGATAAGACTAAGAGAAGAAATCGACAACAAGATTCCAGAGAAACAATTTGGATTCAGGAAATGCCAAAGCACGCTACACGCAGTCAAAACCCTCATACTAGACACGGAAGAGAAAATAAGACTCCCGAAAGGAAAATTCCACACAGTATTCGTCCATTTCACAAAGGCGTTTGACAATCTCAACAGGACCATAACAAGCGCCACATATGGTGGAACAAAACAAGGAACTAAGCTCTTGACAAACAGCATCCTAAGAAAAAACGCCATCTTAATATCAGACAAGGTAATAACCTCGAAAAAAAGTACACAGACAAATGGAGTGTTACAAGGAGACCCGCTCAGTCCCTTCTGTTCAACGTAGCAACACACGACGTGGTCCTAGCAATAAGAACTTCGGCTCCGACCCTCAAGATCTATATATTTGCTGACGACTTGATGGTAGGGTCACACGATACAAATGAACTAGAGAAAGGAATAAATGCTGTTGGAACATGTGCTGAACACAACGGACTGCAGATAAACGCTGAAAAGTCTGTAAACATGTTGTTGTTGTGGTCTTCAGTCCTGAGACAGGTTTGATGCAGCTCTCCATGCTACTCTATCCTGTGCAAGCTTCTTCATCTCCCAGTACCTACTGCAGCCTACATCCCTCTGAACCCGCTTAGTGTATTCATCTCTTGGTCTCCCTCTACGATTTTTATCCTCCACACTGCCCTCGAGTACCAAATTGGTGATCCCTTGATGCCTCAGAACATGTCCTACCAACCGATCCCTTCTTCCAGTCAACTTGTGCCACAAACTCCTCTTCTCCCCAATTCCGTTCAATACCTCATCATTAGTTATGTGATCCACCCATCTAATCTTCAGCATTCTTCTGTAGCACCACATTTCGAAAGCTTCTATTCTCTTCTTGTCTAAACTATTTTTCGTCCATGTTTCACTTCCATACATGGCTACACTCCATACAAATACTTTCAGAAACGACTTCCTGACACTTAAATCTATACTCAATGTAAACAAATTTCTCTTCTTCAGAAACGCTTTCCTTGCCATTGCCAGTCTACATTTTATATCATCTCTACCTCGACCATCATCAGCTATTTTGCTCCCCAAATACCAAAACTCATTTACTACTTTAAGTGTCTCATTTCCTAATCTAATTCCCTCAGCATCACCCGATTTAATTTGACTACATTCCGTTGTCTTCGTTTTGCTTTTGTTGATGTTCATCTTATACCCTCCTTTCAAGACACTGTCCATTCCGTTCAACTGCTCTTCCAAGTCCTTTGCTGTCTCTGACAGAATTAGAATGTCATCGGCAAACCTCAAAGTTTTTATTTCTTCTCCATGGATTTTAATACCTACTTCGAACTTTTCTTTTGTTTCCTTTACTGCTTGCTCAATATACAGATTGAATAGCATCGGGGAGAGGCTACAACCCTGTCTCACTCCGTTCCCA
Source organism: Schistocerca serialis cubense (assembly GCF_023864345.2). Lineage (NCBI taxonomy): Eukaryota > Metazoa > Arthropoda > Insecta > Orthoptera > Acrididae > Schistocerca > Schistocerca serialis. The sequence continues at coordinate 524,332,536 of NC_064641.1, forward strand.
ACCACTGCTTCCCTTTCATGTCCCTCGACTCTTATAACTGCCATCTGGTATCTGTACAAATTGTAAATAGCCTTTCGCTCCCTGTATTTTACCCCTGCCACCTTCAGAATTTGGAAGAGAGTATTCCAGTCAACATTGTCAAAAGCTTTCTCTAAGTCTACAAATGCTAGAAACGTAGGTTTGCCTTTCCTTAATATTTCTTCTAAGATAAGTCGTAGGATCAGTATTGCCTCACGTGTTCCAACATTTCTACGGAATCCAAACTGATCTTCCCCGAGGTCAGCTTCTACCAGTTTTTCCATTCGTTCTGTACACATGGTCTTGAGGAAAGGAGGACGACTATCCACGGACAAAATATACCTCAAACAAGAACCTCTACGAACTACGAACAGCTTCAAACATCTGGGCGTAACGGTTCAGACAACAGCACACTCATACAGAATCCACGCCACACAACGAGCAGCAGCCGCAAACAAAGCTATCTACGACGTCAAGTCATTAAGCAAACTGTCTCTGGATACAGCCTTGGCCCTCTTCGAAGCCAAAATCGTTCCTATTCTAACATATGGAACAGAGATAACATGGGAAAAGCTAAGCTATGGAGACCTACTACGAATGGAAAAAGCGAAAGCGTAATTCCTGAAGGCAGCCTCGAAATTTCCAAGTACGCCAAGTCAAGATTAGCGTACGAACTCGGGAGAGAAACATTTCTAACAGAGGACCTGAGATGGAAATTCAACTTGCCCTACACAGGCAACTGGAAGAAACTGCGGCTAGAGAAGGAGAAGAAAAAGAAAGAGATATAGCCAGAGTTCTACTCTTCAGAGGCCGTGATGAACAGAGCATGGACCGGCACAAACCAGGAGCTGGACACTTCATAAATTCCATGGCGGTCCACGGCTACGATCACATAATCTGCAGGACGAAGACATAACATGACCCAGACTCGATATGCATATGTGAACTCTGTGGAAAACGTTGTGACCGATACCACATACTAACGGGTAAAACCCGTGTGAAATCAATCACAGACCTCTGTGTTAAATAATGTAAATATGCTCAACTTGTGAGCCATAAAGTTTATTATTATAATATTTTTCATTCTTAAGAAATTCTTCGGTAAAAAAATTGATCTTTTCACATCGCAGACTAATAATGAACTGATTTTCTTGTTATTTTGCCCATGCTTATTGCGGTGCTTCGGAAATAGGTAAACTATCGGGCATGTTTTGAAACGTTTACGTTGAAGAATGTAGTCGGTGGCCAATTTAAGTTTGGTGGGTTTTATGTCATGCATTCCTGCAAATTGTTTTCAACCGTGAAAGGAGAGAGATATCTCATAACATTCTCGGGAAAACACATGAGATGTAATGAAGGTTGTCCGTGACGAGGTTGGCAGCTACCCGCCACACCTGAGACTATCGTCGCCTTCTATGACCTACTTTTCAGATTGCGGGGCTGACTCATGTTCCTGTTTTTCATATGCTGCCGATCCAAACCAAAGATGGAAATGAAAACCTTACTGTTTGAAAAGAGACGGGGAGTCAGCTCATGATGCTGACTCAGTGTTTTTTTCAGTCTATGTTCCCTGATTTCAGGAAATTTTGTGACAGGCGTAAAAGGGAACTGAGAGCTAAATTCCTGTTACTTTTGAATGAGCAGCTGGACAGAGCCGAGAAGGACATGCCAGGATTTTCCTTAACATCATGACTTTCTTTCCTTTCCATAAACACTTTGTCTACCCCTTCACAAAGTTCACCACTCATTGCTACACCTCCGATGGTGACAGATCACATTGTTTCTTTCATAAAAAAAAGAATAAAGCGCCCTTTGGTTGTGTTACCGTATCTCTTTTCTGTAATGTATATTTTGGCTTTTACGCCATTATCGAGTACAATGTTAACAGTTCTTGGACCATTAACGTGCCATATCCGTTAAGGCACTCAACGCAGGTAAATAAGTCTTGTTTACCCTCTTCCAACAGTCTTGACAGATACGTGTTAATGGTGTAAGAACTTTTAGCATTGTATTCGATAACGGGATAAAAGACGAAATCTAGACAGTAGAGAAGATAATTGCTGGATACACAATATTGCATGATAGTGGTTCAGCTCCATCGAAAACTTTCTTTGACTCCACTCAATGCAGCGCCTCTTGTGAAGGGTTCTCAAGCTCAATCATATTCTCCTTTGTGAAATTAAACATTGGTAGAATTACTATCCCAGCATCATTAACTTGTAAACATTAGTTATATATTCACCGAATAAGGTACAATACTAGGTGCTCTAAGTGAAGATAAACTTTTCATGATGGCATTCATTCACTTACTTTCTCCAACTTATCCTATTGTAATGACTACCTCGAACAGCAAGTCGAAGATCTATGTCCTGCTTTGTCAGAGCGGCTGATATTTTCTTGCTCTAAACTGTCTAGACTTGTTCTGCAGAATTTGTGGAGTTTGTGTACTTGCTGAGAGTCCTGACGAGAAACCACAGGCGAACGATGTTTGATATTTGTAGCATTGTAAGGGTCGACCGAATACTTAATTTTCTTTTTCAGTTTCTTGGGCTTTAAATAATGATAAGCCACAAAAGCTTTCTGCTCAGAGGAACTCATGATTGCAGTTGAAACTGAAATAGGGACGTAATTCGTGCAGTTGTGTTGGTTGTCGTATTGCGAGTCGCATCGCCCATAGTATCGCCTATTATATCCTACCAGTGAGAAGGCTAGCGCCGCACCGATGAAAACACACTGGACCTCTTAGCAACAAATAATACTGGGTTAATAACGAGCATCAAAACGGATGCAGGGATCAGTGAACACAGGGTTGTCGTTGCGAGTCTGAATAGTGTAACCCCCAAATCCTCCAAAAATAAACGAAAAATATACCTATTCAAAAAATCAGATAAACATTCACATGACGCCTTCCTGAGAGAGAATCTACACTTCTTCCAAATTAATAATATAAGTGTAGACCTGATGTGGCTTTAATTCAGAGAAATAGTATCAGTAGCAATTGAGAGATTTATTCCAAAAAAATTGACAAACGACGGAGTTGATCCTCCTTGGTACACAAAACGGATCTGAACACTGTTGCAGAAACAACGGAACAAACATGCAAAATTAAAACAGACGTAAAATCCCCAAGATTTGCGATCTTTTACAGAAGCACGAAATTTAGCGCGGACTTCAGTGAGAGATACTTATAACAGTTTCCACAGCGAAAGTTTGTCTCGTAACCTTGCAGAAAATCCAAAGATACTCTGGTCGTATGAGAAGTATGTTAGCAGCAAGAAACAATCAATGCCTTCTCTGCGCGATAGCAGTGGAGATACTGTCGAAGACAGTGCTGCCAAAGCGGAGTTACTAAACACAGCCTTCTGAAATGCCTTCACAAAAGAAGAAGAAGTAATTATTCCAGAATTGGAATCAAGAACAGCTGCCAATATGAGTAACGTAGAAGTAAATATCCTCGGAGTAGTGAAGCAATTTAATCTCAATCAACTTAAATCACTTAAAATAAGAAAATCTTCTTATCCAGCTTGTATACCAATTAGGTTCCTTTCAGAGTATGCTGATGCATTAGCTCCATACTTAACAATCGTATACAACCGTTCGCTCGACGAAAGATGCATACCCAAAGACTGCAATGTTGCACAGATCACATCAATATTCAAGAATGGTGGTAGGAGTAATTACAGGCCCACATCATTAACGTCGACATGCAGCAGAATTTTGGAACATATAATGTGTTCGAAGGTTGTGTTACCTCGAAGAAAACGGTCTACTGACACACAGTCAACATGGGTTTAGAAAACATCGATCTTGTGAAACACAACTAGCTCTTTCTTCAAATGAAGTATTGAGTTTCAGACCGATTCCGTATTTCCGGAGTTCCGGAAGGCTTTTGACACTGTACCACACAAGCGACTTGTAGCGAAATTGCGTGCTTATGGAATATCGTCTCAGTTATGTGACTGGATTTGTGACTTCCTGTCTGAGAGCTCACAGTTCGTAGTATTTGATGGAAAGTCATCAAATAACACAGAAGTGATTTCTGGCGTTCCCCAAGGTAGTGTTACAGGTCCTTTGCTGTTCCTTATCTATATAAACAATTTGGGAGAAGATCTGAGCAGTCGTCTTATGTTGTTTGAAGATGACGCTGTTGTTTATCGACAGAAGATCAAAAAAATTGCAGAACGATTTAGAAAAGATATCTGAATGGTGTGAAAATTGTTCAGATGTTCAAATGTGTGTGAAATCTTATAGGACTTAACTGCTAAGTCGTCAGTTCCTAAGCTTACACACTGCTTAACCAAAATTATCCTAAGGACAAACACACACACCCATGCCTGAAAGAGGATTCGAACCTCCGCCGGTACCAGCCACACAATCCATGACTGCAGCGCCTTAAACCGCTCGGCTAATCCCGCGCGGCCGCGAAAATTGTCTGTTGACCCTAAATAACGAAAAATGTGAGGTCATAAACACGAGTGCTAAAACGAATTCGTTTAACTTCGGTTACACGATAAATCAGTCAAATCTACAGGCCTTAAACTCAACTAAATACCTAGGAATTACATTTACGAACAACTTAAATTCGAAGGAACACATCGAAAATGTTGAGGGAAAGGCTAACCAAAGACTGCGTATTATTGGCAGGTCACTTAGAAAATGTAAAAGATCTACCAAGGAGACTGCCTACACTACGCTTGTCCGTCCTCTTTTAGAATACTGCTGCGCGGTGTGGGTTCCTTACCGGATAGAAATGACGGAGTACATCGAAAAAGTTCAAAGAAGGGCAGCACGTTTTGTATTATCGCGAAATATGGGAGAGATCGTCACTGAAATGATACAGAATTTCGGCTGGACATCATTAAAAGAAAGGCGTTTTTCGTTGCGACGGAATCTTCTCACGAAATTCCAATCGCCAACTTTCTGCTTCGAATGCGAAAATATTTTGTTAACACCGACCTACATATGGCGGAACGATCACCACGATAAAATACGGGAAATCAGAGCTCGTACGAAAAGATATAGGTGTCCGTACTTTCCGCGCGCTATACGAGACTGGAATAATCGAAAATTATAAAGGTGGTTCGATGAACCCTCTGTCAGGCACTTCAATGTGATTTGCAGAGTATCCATGTAGATGTAGATGTACAATGTCGCTTAGAGCGTTCTTTGTTGCAACGTGTCGAATCACAAATTATATAACCTCATTGAGAATCGCGCATTAAGTCTTACACAAGTGGGGTGCAGCAAATGCATCAGAAGTTGTGCCCTAACGACTGTTCAGCTTCAATAGCCATCCATCTCAGAACGTGACACACTTTGAGGTTGATGCTTCTTTATGGAGCAGTGTGTGTAGAATTCTCATTGCCCACTGGTTGTTGCTCTCCAGCACTGTACTAGTTAGTGCTTGGCTGCATTGTGGCCCGTCCGTTTAATGTTACATTCCGCCACAGTCCACAACAAACAAGTCATCGAATACGGTTTTGCCAACGGCAGTTGACGCCGATGGAGGAATGCTTCTTATAAACTGAGGTACCGACGGTACTCCCTCGGCAAAGTAGTTCATTACATGTCGTTTCAGTAGCTAGAAATGAGTTCAGTCAAATTTAACTTTGTTGGTCAGTAAATATTACCTTGTCCCAAGTAAAAGCTGCCTCTTGAACTGTAGCAGTTTGCATGAACCTTCCTTGTTACCATTTAAATGAAACGTTACAAAGAACTTGCACATATGTTCACTGGTTCTAAATATACAGGGTGTTACAAAAAGGTACGGCCAAACTTTCAGGAAACATTCCTCACACACAAAGAAAGAAAATATGTTACGTGGACATGTGTCCGGAAACGCTTACTTTCCATGTTAGAGCTAATTTTAATATTTTTCTTCAAATCACATTAATCATGGAATGGCAACACACAGCCACAGAACGTACCAGCGTGACTTCAAACACTTTGTTACAGGAAATGTTCAGAAGTCCTCCGTTAGCGAGGATACATGCATCCACCCTCCGTCGCATGGAATCCCTGATGCGCTGATGCAGCCCTGGAGAATGGCGTATTGTATCACAGCCGTCCACAATACGAGCACGAAGAGTCTCTACGTTTGGTTCAAATGGTTCAAATGGCTCTGAGCCCTAAGGGACTTAACATCTATGGTCATCAGTCCCCTAGAACTTAGAACTACTTAAACCTAACTAACCTAAGGACATCACACAACACCCAGCCATCACGAGGCAGAGAAAATCCCTGACCCCGCCGGGAATCGAACCCGGGAACCCGGGCGTGGGAAGCGAGAACGCTACCGTACGACCACGAGATGCGGGCTCTACGTTTGGTACCAGGGTTGCGTAGACAAGAGCTTTCAAATGCCCCCATAAATGAAAGTCAAGAGGGTTGAGGTCAGGAGAGCGTGGAGGCCATGGAATTGGTCCGCCTCTACCAATCCATCGGTCACCGAATCTGTTGTTGAGAAGCGTACGAACACTTCGACTGAAATGTGCAGGAGCTCCATCGTGCAAGAGCCACATGTTGTGTCGTACCTGTAAAGGCACATGTTCTAGCAGCACAGGTAGAGTATCCCGTATGAAATCATGATAACGTGCTCCATTGAGCGTAGGTGGAAGAACATGGGGTACAAACAAGACATCACCAACAATGCCTGCCCAAACGTTCACAGAAAATCTGTGTTGATGACGTGATTGCACAATTGCGTGCGGATTCTCGTCAGCTCACACATGTTGATTGTGAAATTTTACAATTTGATAACGCTGGAATGAAGCCTCATCCGTAAAGAGAACATTTGCACTGAAATGAGGATTGACACATTGTTGGATGAACCATTCGTAGAAGTGTACCCGCGGAGGCCAATCAGCTGCTGATAGTGCCTGCACACGCTGTACATGGTACGGAAACAACTGGTTCTCCCGTAGCACTCTCCATACATTGACGTGGTCAACGTTACCTTGTACAGCATCAACTTCTCTGACGCTGACATTAGGGTTATCGTCAACTGCACCAAGAATTGCTTCGTCCATTCCAAGTGTCCTCGTCGTTCTAGGTCTTCCCCAGTCGCTAGTCATAGGCTGGAATGTTCCGTGCTCCCTAAGACGCCCATCAATTACTTCGAACGTCTTCCTGTCGGGACACCTTCGTTCTGGAAATCTGTCTCGATACAAACGTACCGCGCCACGGCTATTGTCCCGTGCTATTCCATACATCAAATGGGCATCTGCCAACTCCGCAATTTGTAAACATTGCACTTACTGCAAAACCACGTTCGTGATGACCAGGAGCGACTCAGGATTCACACTCATAGCAGTGGAAAAGACCATGGGCTGTCCTGACCGACCCTGACCCTGATCCTGACCGGGTTGCTCCCAACATGAAGTCTGTGATATAGGATGAGATCTGCGTGCTGTGTGTTGAGGGCGAATACACTGTTGATGCTGCGTACTGATGTGCTTGATGCTGTAGAGCAATGAGTCGCATGTCAACACAAGCACCGAAGTCAACATTACCTTCCATCAATTGGGCCAACTGGCGGTGAATCGAGGAAGTACAGTACGTACTGACGAAACTAAAATGAGCTCTAACATGGAAATTAAGCGTTTCCAGACACATGTCCACATAACATCTTTTCTTTATTTGTGTGTGAGGAATGTTTCCTGAAAGTTTGGCCGTACCTTTTTGTAACACCCTGTATATACATATTTAGTAGAACCACCGATCATTGTTCCCGGCAGTTTGCATTTGAAATAATGAATTGCATAATGACAGTACATTGCACAAACGTAGTTAGCGTAGTTGGCATTGTTTGTTCTAATTGCTGTAATATGTATTTCTGGTTTTCCGATAACGAAGCGTAATTGTACTGTATGTGCGCCGTCGTGAATGAGTGCATTTCTTTCATCCTAAATGTTCTGTTTTGCACAAGGATATCTAACTATGTTGTACGAAATACAGCGCTGTGAGTCTACTGGGCATGTACCTGTCCTCACTTGGCAGTGAGTAACATTTTCTCTAATATTCTTTACAAAAAAGCTACAGTAATATTCAGTGTGTCAATTAACTTTGGGTGAATTGTTTTGTGTATGATAACTTTCATGCTATGCAATGTGTAACTATCACTGAGAGTCCGGGTCACAATCTGTCCCAGATGGAAAGAACGATACCATATTGTTGGAAGAAATAAGAGTTTACTGCGTTTTGCTGCTTGGCAGTATATTATGATTCCGGCGACACACAGTAGTGACGCAGTTCTCTACACTTCTGTATCAGGATAGTTTAGTGTGATTAACACAGTCACTAATTTCAGTTCGGCGAAAACCAACGAATCCGTTTTTGTGCTGAAGTATTGCAGTAGTTTTATGTTGTACCTTGAACCGTGCATCACCTATTCTATTACACTGTGACTGCCGAACTAGTCAATTCACTTGGTGGACTCCCTCACAAACACAGCACCTACCTTCGACGGAATTGCTTACTGATACGAAATGAAATACGAAAGTAATTTCCTTAACAACTCCCTTCGAAATTACTCAAGACATAAGAAACAGTCAGACTAGATACGAAAAGCAAAACAATTCCTTATTTCAATTTAATTGTATTCTTTCTTTATGATCTTATTAGTATTTAGGGTTAAAGACTGATTGTGTTCACATTTTGCAGTCTGCCTTCGGCTTTTCTGAACACTATTTAATGCACTGGTAGATAAAGGCAATTCGTAAACGCTAGCAAGAACGAATCGATTGGTTGCCCGTGTAGCAACGTTTCAAGTTTCTCTTTCGTCCGCAGAGTCGCTCCTTTTCTATGGGTTTTCTGTGTGTGTGTGTGTGTGTGTGTGTGTGTGTGTGTGTGTATGAGTTTACTGGTGCCTGCCAGCACTTGCTGTTTGCCTTACGTACCAACGTATTAACGGTTATTTATGAAAGACCAAGGTGTATTGCCAGATGTGAACCTTAAACACTGAATACTAACATGATTTTATGGGGTATATTTCTCAGTCTATTTTTCTGTAACGAGTGCGTGTATAATTCTTCTGATGCAAATGAGACAGGAATAAGCTTGATAAATTTATTATATATTGTCATACTATATAAATAGAAAGTCCCGACCTGTGCTCAAATTTCGAGTTTTCGAGGCTTGTTCGATTCGTATGTGTAGCAGCTTTACGTTTACGTGAAGTGATTTTGACATGAATTGCTGTGCGTCGTGAGCACTATAAATAGGTGCAACAGTAGCAGAAGCAAATCATGTCTGTATGACGGTGTAATATTTATTTTCCAAGATACCGCGGCATAGTGTGATACTCTCACTATCTTCAAACTCTGGTACTTTATGTTTTATAAACGTTTAATATTCTAAACGTCAAGTGCTACAGTAAAGTTTTGAGACATATCGGTGTAATGCGTTATCTAAAATTGGAACAGAAAGAGTACATGATTGCACTGAGATGAACTGAAAAGTAACGTGCCACGAAAGACAAGCGTAGTGGTTTATAAAACGCAGTATTGCTCGCAATGACCAGACACAACTACTGTGTCACATAATACAGATACAAGGGCTTTCAAATGTTAAATCCGAATGAGAAAAACTATTTATTTTGAAGTAGTTCTGAGATGCTGAACGATGCTGTGAAAGTAAAATTAGGTTTTGTGTACACCAGAAATACCTATTAGAATATATTTGTACTTGTATATGGTCTTACACTATGATTTATTTGTTCTTTCTAAAGAACTTTGTTGTCTAGATTTTATCGCCACTACTGACAACGGGAGTGTGAGAACACGAGTTATCTTAATACAAGGATTTTAGCAGAGTTCAATGAATACAATTAATTTATATCAGTCTATGCTCTCTTCAGTATAGAGATAATCCCGACTGGCAACACATCTGATACCTGGGTCAAAGATTGCAACTAAATTGATAAAAGTACTTGAGTTGTTGTTTGCGTCCGCCTTTTATCTGTTAACTAGCTTCCTCAGAATCTCAGTAGTTACGTGTGAGGCTCGCGAACATAACGTGTTGCTCTGTGCTCGTAATAATGGAACGACGAAAGTTTGTTGGACTAGAAGTTTTTGCCGTAAGTTATATTGAGTTATCTACGTTAATGTGCTTGACCCAGTATTCGAGTCAGTGTGTATGCGTGGGAGGAGGTTCGATGCATTAGTAGTAGTAGTAGTAATTCTGCCGAGCTGCATATCACTTTAACAAAGATACTGAACATGTCAAGATATTACAATTTCATGACAAGAAAAAAAGACATATACAGATATTTACATACCCACAGGACAAATGGCTCTGAGCACTATGGGGCTCAACTGCTGAGGTCATTAGTCCCCTAGAACTTAGAACTAGTTAAACCTAACTAACCTAAAGACATCACAAACATCCATGCCCGAGGCAGGATTCGAACCTGCGACCGTAGCGGTCTTGCGGTTCCAGACTGCAGCGTCTTTAACCGCACGGCCACTTCGGCCGGCCCCACAGGACAAAGATAGGACAGACAGAAGGTTGAGTCCATATAGTGGAAATTTGCTTGAAGTAATTTACTACGAAAAACATGAATTAGAATAGCCAGATGAAGACTGGAACCTCCATCCTTCCGAATACAGGTCGGCCTTTTTAAAACAGCGAACATTCAGTACCCTCTCATTACTTACGTGGTCTACCCACCTAATCTTCAGCATTATTCTGTAGTTCCTAATTTGTTATAATGGGAAATATCGCAGCTATGTGTTATATTCTACTAAATACAATAAGTGCGCATGGAGAAAGGTTACTCTCTGTGTTCAATTAAAATTACGCTAGATGTGATCTTTGATAGGATGCCGTAGTGCGGAAAGTTTCATTTATCAAATCATTTTGACCATATACTTTGGACTATGGGTCAGCGTGATCCCTAGACGTTTAATCTCTTTCGTGGCTGTAGCTAGGTTTAGTCCATGTAATCGGTTTGGGAACCTAGAAGCCGTATTTTTGATGTGTTGAAACCGCTCCCAAAAGTTTTGCTCCAGTTGCATCTTCAAACTTCTTTATTATTCGTTTGATTGTGTCAACGTCTTCCCTGGAACTGACGATCACACTCACGTCATCTGCATAAGCTTGGCAAACTGTTCTTATGTTAAGTGTCTCAAGACTTTGCAGGGTACTATGAAATTTTTTCAATAAATGTTCTACTGCTGTGGCGAGCAGCGACGTTGTTTAATCGTTACTGAAGCTGTCAGCTGCCCATTAATCTTCAGTCTCTATCCTATTTCAGTTATGCATTTTTATCAGCTTTGTAAGCGGATCACCAAAACCTATTTGACCCATAGTTTGAAATAAAACCTGGTGATAAGCCCTGACAAATCCTTTATTAAAATCTAGAAAAGCTGTTGTTAATGTTGTCATGCATATTCAATCTCGTTTTGTATATCCATGTTAAATCTACTATACCTCTGTATTTGTCTAGAATATTTGGTACGGTCCAATTACTTTACCTATTACTTGCTTTACTCTGTTGTTTATAACGTTTGTTAAATTTTTTAAGTCGGCGTTGAGCAACGTAAGAGGACGGGAATTTTCGTCCTATTACTCTGTGCAGTCTTTCATATGATAATGATTCCCTCGTAAATTGCCGGAGGAAGACGATATTTACTAAGATTTCATCGTACATTTCGGTGAGTTCCTCAACTACCATATCCCAAAACTGTTCACCGAGCGAGGTGGCGCAGAGGTTAGCACAATGGACTTGCATTCGGGAGGACAGCCGGCCTGAGCGGCCGAGCGGTTCTAGGCGTTTCATTCTGAAATCGCGCGACCGCTACGGTCGCAGGTTCGAATCCTGCCTCGGGCATAGATGTGTGTGATGTCTTTAGGTTAGTTAGGCTTAAGTAGTTCTAAGCTCCAGGGGACTGATGACCTCCGTTGTTAAATCCCATAATGCTCAGAGCCATTTGAACCATTTTCGAACCATTCGGGAGGACAACGGTTCAAACCCGCGTCCAGCCCTCCAGATTTAGGTTTTCCGTGATTTCTCTAAGTCGCTCAAGACAAATGCCGCAATTGTTCCTTTAAAAGGGCACAGTTGATATCCTTCTTCATCCATGACACAATCCGAAATTGTGCTCCGTCTCTCATAACCTAGGTGTCCACAGGACATTAAACTCAGTCTTCCTTCCTTCCTTCTAAAACTGTTCATAACATTCGATAGGCAAACGTTGTAATCCAGCAGCTTCCCTCTTCGGAGCGTCGATGATGATACGTTTGACATCCTGATTTGTTATCCTAGCGATTAGTTCTTCGTTATCTCTTGATTCAGAACACGTAGTGATACTGTTCAAAAAGTAATCTGTCGATGTCTCTTCTACATTCGGTGCTGAGTAGAGATCCTTATAATATTTCACAGCGTATTCCTTGATCGTGCTTTGTTGAAAATATTCATTTCCATCATAATCTAGAAGCTTATTATGTGATAGAAGGATGCAATTTCATGATTGATGTCATTGATATCTGGAGCCCGTACTTTAATAACAGGTAAACTTTCGCGAACTGCTGCTGTTATTTGCTATTTAATTCCTCTTTTTTAAGGGGGGGGGGGGCCTTAGAGCATCCGGTCGATCGCACAGTTCTTGTGAAATTGTAAAGTAAGATGACAGTATTTCTCCTCCAGTATGATTTATTCTGTACAAACTGGATGATACATTTCTTTATTTGCGTCTTTGCCCAGTCCGTCCACTGCAGCACTCTTTGTCGATGCCTGTTCGTCTATCGAAACATATGCTCCCAAATGTCTTGAATTTCCTGCCTTAATATGTTATCGCCAAGTAGCGACACACTCAACTGCCATGCGCCACGCCCTAGAAAATTTTCTGTCTGGTGTACGTAACGGTTACATGGCAAGTGCAATGGTCGGCAAAGATGAGCGGCCTCAGAATCTCGTAGGTTATTTAACGTAGCTTTGGAGAAGTAAATTCTGTTTAGTCTACTGGCAGACTGGCTATTGACGTACGTGTAGCATGTAACATTAAAGTCTGGGTACATCCAGGTGCCTTAAAGCTCTAAGCCATCTGTTAAAGTTTTTAACTATGGGCAGAATTTACAGCTCATGATCTGATCTTATTTCCCTATCACTTAATAGAAGTCTCCGACTGTTACACTATGTGATCAAAAATATCCGGACACTTGGCTGAAAATTTAAGTTCGTGGTGCACTCCATCGGTAACGCTGGAATTCAACGTGGTGTTGGACCACCCTTATCCTTGATGGTAGCTTCCACTCTCGCAGGCATACGTTCAGTCAGGTACTGGAAGGTTTCTTGGGGAATGGCAGCCCATTCTTCACGGAGTGCTGTACTTAGGAGAGGTATCGATGTCGGTCGGTGAGGCCTGCCACGAATCTGCGTTCCAAAACATCCCAAAGGTGTTCTATAGGATTCAGGTCAGGACTCTCTGGAGGCCAGTCCATTACAGCGATGTTATTGCCTTGTAACCACTCCGCCACAGGCCGCGCATTATCAACAGGTGCTCGATCGTGTTGAAAGATGCAGTCGCCATCCCCGAAATGCTCTTCAACAGTGAGATGCAAGAAGATGCTTAGAAAATCAGTGTAGGACTGTACTGTGATAGTGCCACACGGAACAACAAGGGATGCAAGTCCCCTCCATGAAAACAGGACCACACCATAACACCACCGCTTCCGAATTTTACTGTTAGTACTACACACGTTGGCAGACGACGTTCACCGGGCATTCGCCGTACCCACACCCAGCCATCGGATCGCCACATTGTGTACCTTGATTCGTCACTCCACACAACGTTTCTTCACTGTTCAATCGTCCAATGTTTACTCTCCTTACACCAAGTGAGGCGTCGTTTGGCATTTACCGGGTGTTGTGTGGCTTATGAGCAGCCGCTCGACCATGAAATCCAAGTTTTCACACGTCCTGCCTAACTGTCATAGTACTTCAAAAATGGTTCAAATTGCTCTAAGGACTATGGGATTTAACATCTCAGATCGTCAGTCCCCTAGACTTAGAGCTACTAAACCCAACTAACCTAACGACGTCACACACATCCGTGCCCGAGGCAGGATTCCAACCTGCGACCGTAGCAGCCGCGTGGTTCCGGACTGAAGCACCTAGAACCGCTCGGCTACCGAGGCCGGCGTGTCATAGTACTTGCAGTGGATCCTGATGCAGTCTGGAATTCCTGTGTGATAGTCTGGATAGATGTCTGCCTGCTACACATTACGACCCTCTTCAATTGTCGGCGGTCTCTGTCAGTCAACAGACGATGTCGGCCTGTACGCATTTGTGCTCTACATGTCCCTTCACGTTTCCAATTCACAATTACATCGGAAACTGTCGAGATAGGGATGTTTAGGAGTGTGGAAATCTCGGGTACAGGTGTGTGGAACAAGTGACACACAATCACCTGACGCACGTTCGAAGTCCGTGAGTTCCGCAGATTTCGCCATACTGCTCTATCAAGATGTCTAATGACTACTGAGGTCGCTGATATGGAGCAGCACAATCCACCTAATATGATAAACGTAGGTTTAGGGAAGTGTCCGGATACTTTTGATCACTCAGTATATATGTAACATACATCAGTAATGACTCTGATTTCGTGTCGAAATAACTCACTTCTCGCTCTCCTACCATCTGTACTCGTTGAAGCGCATATGGTGAGAAGGCGCACATCCCCATGGCAGGGCAGCAATGCCTCTTCCTGACTCTACGTACGCTTGAACCACACATTATATACCACCCTTTCTGTATAGAATCGGCGTTCCAGATACTTCACCAATACTGAGTATCTCATCAAATTCAAATACGTCATAAATATTTGGTGTGATCACTTCTTGGCCAAGAACTACGTCTACATCCTAAGAATATAAATAAAGGGTTACCAATTTTAATTTTACGTCTGATTGAATTCGATTGATGTTGACAGTCGCTATTTGAAATGACTGCATGCTCACGTCCAACAATTCAAGATCCTGTGACCAGGTTAAGTTGTTTTCTACATTTTACAGGCGTGTCGTTGCCAATGATTGTTACTGCAGCTAATCTACTTTCATTGTAACATCGAAGCTTCAGGAGAGTCAGCACTATAGTACTGTCCATTGCAAACTTATTTTTCAGTTTTCATTTTCCTTGTTATGCCCCAATTTAATTTCTGAACCAGAGTCATTCCCAGTAGGTTCACTTTCTGTTCCTCCATTCTCGTCATCTTCGTATTCTCTTTCCGAATTTTTCCTACTTTTTCTACTTGTCACATTTCGACTCTATTTGACTTTCTCGCGTGGTATCTTCGCAACAACTTGAGGTTTTGTAGCCTTCTGGTTGTTGTTCCTTACCTCCGCGCCCTTTCCTGAGAGTTTTTTGTATTCTGTGGCAAACTATACTTCCCTGTTTACATGTTTCAGTAGCTGCTTGAGTTTCTCTCAGCTGTTCTTGTGTTGTTTCCTGACGTGTTGTTTCCTGCATCGGTTGATGTTAACAATCCTGCTGTGGACGGCTCAAGGGGCTCGCCATGTATGATTGTTGGGACTGGGGAACAACCGTTTCCTCATGCTTTCCCGTTTCCATTTCGGATCAACCCTGTATCAATGTAATGTTGTCGGACTTCTGTTTTCTAGGTATCTGTGCCGATTCTGGGTATCATCGATTCTACAGTTCGTTGGTAGATTTGTGGAGTTTCGTGGCACCAGGTGTGTACACACAATTCATGTAATTCCCTGTATATAACTGACCGATCGAGGTGGCGCCGTGGTCGGCACACTGGACTCGCATTCGGGAGGACGACGGTTCTAACCCGCGTCCGGCCATCCTGTTTTAGGTTTTCTATGGTTCAAATGGCTCTGAGCACTATGGGACTCGACTTCTGAGGTCATGAGTCCCCTAGAACTTAGAACTAGTTAAACCTAACTAACCTAAGAACATCACACACATCCATGCCCGAGGCAGGATTCTAACCTGCGACCGTAGCGGTCTCGCGGTTCCAGACTGCAGCGCCTAGAAACGCACGGCCACTTCGGCCGGCTTTAGGTTTTCTATGATTTCCCTAAATCGCTTCAACCAAATGTCGGGATGGTTCCTTTGAAATAGCACGGCCGAATTCCTCCCCCATCCTTCCCTAATCCGATGGGACCAAGAACCTCATTGTGTGGTCGGTCCCCTTTCTCAAACCAACCAACCGACTAACCGCAATGATGGCGCTCGATAGCGGCGCAAACGGAACTATCGGATTCACATCAGGCGAATGACATTAAAGTAATTTCACTATCATGCTCCTCGAACCACTGTAGCATCATTCTGGCTTCGAGACACGGACAGTTACACTGTTGAAAGATGACATCGGCGTTAGGGAAGACATCAAGCATGAAGTGATGCAGGTGGTCTACAGCTGACATGGTGTGTTAGATAAGTGCCACAGATCCCATGCAAGCGCAGGGAATGTCTCTCATACCTTAATACTACCCCCACCAGCCTGCTTCCGTGGCGCGGTGCACGTTTCGAGCCGCCGTTCGCCTGCATGACGGAGTTTGTGGAGACGACCATCGGCCTGGTGAAGCAAAAATGTGATTCGTCCGGCGAGCCGACACGTTTCCAGGGATACAATGTCCGATCTCAATGATCCCGAGTCCACTGCAGCCGTAAGTAACGAAGTCGTTGAACCAACATGTGAACGCGCAGCGTCATCTGCTGCGGAGCCCCTTGTTCAACAGTGTGCGCTGATTCCTGAGCTCTGAAATACATGTGTGCCCATTAGCGCTGTGCTCTTTCGCCATTGGTGCCACAGATCGCCATCTATCCTAGATTACACAGCAGTCAAGCCTCCAGACCCCACACTCTGTGTAGAGCCGTGGACGTCAAACCACTAAACGCCTAATGGTAGCATCACTGCCCTTCTACCACTTTCCGTAGATTCTAATGACAGGAACACGTGAGCATTCGACCAGCATCGCTGTTTTAGAGGTATTCGTTCGCTGGTTCTGCGTAGTAAAAATCTGTTCTTTGGCAAAGTCGCTTATTTCAGTGGATTTCTCCATTTTCAGCGCTTATCTTCGCTAAGGTAATTCCCCATCCGTCTTTGCTCCGCTCACATGGCTTTCTGTTGAGTCACGTGCCCACAACGCCGCCAGGTGGCATCCACCCTTTGCAGTGCCCAGTGGTCATAACGTTTTGGCTGCTAAGTGTATGTCAACGGTACTGAGAGAATCATCACGATGACGGAATTCAAAGTTGCCCTGGGTTTCAGTAATATTCTGTCTACCGCAACAGAACCGTGCAATTTAGCAAAAACAAACTATTTCTCACTATTTATTTGATGAACTCAGTATTAGCACCAGAAATACTTAAATTAACACGCAGCCAGTCATGAATTGCCAAAGCCGTAGTTTGTACATGCCTTGTATTCTTACCAAAGTACTTCTCCCGGTCGAATCGATAAAAATGATTTATAGTTACGAAGCGGTACCTCTGCTTCATGAGCAGTACACAGAGCCGATGAACAGAAAGTGCCACCACTTATAAGCTAGATGGCTGCTCTAGGAACGCAGTGTACAAGTATAGTAACACTTGCTTATGTAACCAGGTCGCTACATCACGCACCGCACCGCACCGCAAGTCAACATAGGCTCAGCAATGGGCCGCGAGTGAGACACCTCGGCTATCAGTGGCCACTCTGCTGACCAATCTAAACTTTCATATGCCACTCAGTGTCTACATCCCTCAATGCTCCCACATTAAGTGAATCCCATAAGATGACAATGAGAATACATGACATTAGGATCAGTGCCATTATCGTCGTTCTCGCCCATCAGGCGTTTGGAATATTGGTTTAATTTTTATATTGTCTGTTGCAACAGACATGCATGCCTGAAGGAACAGACACTGTAAAAATTAAAGAAAAAACTGCAAATTTTTTATTATTATTCTCATTATAAATTTCTTGTATTACATTTTTACCAAACGCCAAGTCTGTGTTATCTACGTAAATCTTCACGGTATAGAATGTAATATGCGTTTAAACAGATTACTAAAAAAATTAAAATGCAATTCTCCTTGGACATCTTATTGTAGAATCTCATTCCTTGGTAGAAAATGCTGTCTCTACCAATCGCCACTCGCACGGGAAACGAAAGTGATTAGTATTCTACCACTAAACACAGTTTGTTCACGAACGATACTTGGTTATAGGAGGGATAATCTATGGTCTAATCAGACGAGTAACAGGGATACTCGTATTGGATGCAGAATGCAAATGTGTCTTAAATTATGACAAAACACATGCCATCCTGTTCTGGTGTCTCGCCTTGTAGTGTTCAATATCCTCTTTTACAGATCGAATGCATCCTTCTTATATGCAGGTTACGTTGCTGATAAAACTAAACCTTTTAATGATTTCCTCACCTAATGTCGTCTTGCAACAAAATTTTGATGCCTGAAGTTTTCTATTATCTTGCATTTTAATGAAAGGCTCAGCTGTGTGCTTGCCTAGAATTCTAAATTGGAAAGCAAAAAGAGAACATGGTTGTGTTTGAGATAGTTACGTGTTAGCATTTTAAAAATTATCTACCATATCCTCCACAGAAAACCTTTGCGATTCTCCATGATGTCATGTATAATCATCTTCACGATTCCACGAAAAGTAATACCTTCAGATCCAACCTAAAGTAGCTTCATAAGTCTATTAAATTAGCAGAAATATATGAGCTGGTGCCATTCCAGCCACAATCAAAGCTGTGGAATTAAACCTCTATACAGCACCGATATTCGAATTTGGTGTCTCTTGTTTTATTTTGTTACTGATACTAAAGGGCACTTGATTTATATTTCCCAGGTAAAGAATTTTCTATTCAAATTATGTGCTTTCATCATCGCTGTGCATGGCTGGTTGCCGGCCGGTGTGGCCATGCGGGCACTTCAGTCTGGAACCGCGTGACCGCTACGGTCGCAGGTTCGAGTCCTGCATCGGGCATGGATGTGTGTGATGTCCTTAGGTTAGTTAGGTTTAAGTAGTTCTAAGTTCTAGGGGACTGATGACCACAGATGTGAATTCCCATAGTGCTCAAAGCCATTTGAACCATTTTTTTTTTTTTTTTTTTTGCATGGTTGGTTAATTTTCGCCTGAAATTCATTCACGACACAAGTGATCTCATCTAGATATTTATGTCTGACCACGATTTCTTTTTATTTACCTTCCATGGCTGTTTTTTCAGATAACGTATTTTTTAATCAGTTTGATAAAATAGCGAGTTTTTGTACACAACTTGTGGGAGACTACATGCACATAACCGACAGTCGATTATGATAAGGACCACATTCCAAATTGGAAATGAAGGAAGAAAGATTATTGTTTAACGTACGGTGGACAACGAGGCCATCAGTGACGGACCACAAGCTCGGATTGTTTCAAGGATATGGAAGGAAATCGGCAGTGTCCTTCCAGAATTTCCCGGAAGCCATTTAGGGAAATGAAGGAAAACCTAAATCAGGATGGTCGGATGCGGATTGTAACCGTCCCCCCCCCCCCCCCCTCACCGAATGTGAGTCCAGTGTGCAAACCACTGCGCCACCTCGCTCGGTGAAAATTAAAATGCTCCTTTATCCGTCTGAAAACACCGTAGCTTCTGTAGGAAAAAGGTTGCATGATATAATGATTTGATCTCACATTTCTTTTGTTCCATTATTTTCGTGTAGCTTCTTCTTGTTTTCTATGCCAAACAATCACTGCTACTTTATGCGGTGTATCTGCTTGTTCTGCATTTCCTCCATCGGGTCCACTGTGATATTCACCGTTCAACCATTTTCCAGTATGCAGTATTTGCACATATGTTGTATACACTGAGGTGAAACAAAGTCATGGGATACCGAAATGCGCACACACGGATGGCTGTAGTACCGCGTACACAAGTTAAAAAAACTTCAATGCAGTGGTGAAGCTGTCATGTGTACTCAGTTGATTCATATGAAAAGGTTTCCAACGTGATTCGGGCCGCACGACGGGAATTAATAGACTTTCAACGCCGAATGATAGTTGGAGCTAGACGCATGGGACATTCCATTTCGGAAAATCATTAGGGAATTCAGTATTCAGAGTTCCACAGCGGCAAGAGTGTGCTGAGAATACAACACTTGAGGCATTACCTTTCACCACGTGCAACGCAGTGTCCGGCAGCCTTCACTTAACGACCAATAGCAGCGGCAATTGCGTAGAGTTATCAGTGCTAACAAAAGAGCTATACTAGGTGAAATAACCGCAGAAAAAGATGTGGGACGTACGATGAACGTGTCCGTCAGGACAATGCGGAGGCCGGCCGGTGTGGCCGTGCGGTTCTAGGCGCTTCAGTCTGGAACTGCGTGACCGCTACGGTTGCAGGTTCGAATCCTGCCTCGGGCATGGATGTCTGTGATGTCCTTAGGTTAGTTAGGTTTAAGTAGTTCTAAGTTCTAGAGGACTGATGGCCACAGATGTTAAGTCCCATAGTGCTCAGAGCCATTTCAACCTTTTTTTTTTTTTTTGACAATGCGGAGAAATTTGGTGTTAATGGGCTACGTCAGCAGAGGACCTATGTTAGCGCCTTTGTTAACAGAACGACATCGCCTGCTGCACCTCTCCTGAGCTCGTGACCATATCAGTTGGACCCTACACGACTGGAAAACCGTGGTCTCCTCAGATGAGATCCGATTGCAGTTGGTTAGAGCTGATGGTAGGGTGCGAGTGTGGCGCTGATCCCACGAAGCCATGGATTCAAGATGTCAAGAAGGCACTGTACGATCGGGTCTTTGACTGGGAGTGATTACACTCGGAGACCATCTGCAGCCATTTACGCACTTCATGTTCCCAAAAAACGATGGAAATTTTATGGATCACAAAGTGCCATGTCACAACATTGTGGACACTTCGAGTAAATTATCTGGCCACCCAGAGCGTCCGACGTGCCTCTCATCGAATATTTTCGCGGCATGATCAAGAGGTCAGTTCGTGCACAAAATCCTGTACAAAATCCTTACAACACTTTCGCACTTATGGACGGCTATAGAGGCAGCATGGCTCAGTTTTTCTACACGGAATTTCGAACGACTTGTTGAGTCCATCCCACGTTGAGTTGCTTCACTATGCCAGACAAAAGGAGGTCCGGTACTATATCAGGAGGCATCCCATGACGTTTGTCACCTCAGTGTATTCGTCATTTTCTGACCTTTACTGCTGAACTCGATGGGATGTTTGTGTAACTTTGCTTCGCTGATTACCCGTCAGCTCTTCTACGATTAAGATTTTATCATCCGCATTATATCGTGAGATCATGAGAAGATTAACTTTAACGTAGAGATAATAACAAGTGAGATCAAATTAAATTTATTGAGGGTTCTATCAAATCTGTTACTCTGTCTTCCGTATCGTGAACATATTTTCTGCTCCTAAGCCACGTAACTTTCCGCCATATGTACACTTGCCAGTACGAAATGTAGAGGTGCAAAATCGCAGGCAATGCGGCACAGCACACGTGAGAATGAAATGCAATATGTAATTTTTCCGGATAAAATTGAAAACACAAGGAAGAGAAGTGACTTCTTGAAATATTGCTCTTCAGTCCGGAACACCGCAGCTGCTATGGTCGTAGGTTCGAATCCTGCCTCGGGCATGGATGTGTGTGATGTTTTTAGGTTAGTTAGGTTTAAGTAGTTCTAAGACTAGGGGACTGATGACATCACATGTTAAGTCCCAAGGTGCTTAGAGCCATTTGAACCATTTGAAATATAGCTCACAATTTGTAGCTGAATGATCAATCTGTAGGCTTTCTTTGTAAAGGGAAAAGATTCACTTCTACGTTAGACTGTAAGTACTTGGATTATATTTATGAAAAAGCGTCTATACGTAATTAGTTAATGCCTGAGTGATAGTAACAAATGAAATGCTTTATGAATTTGCTTTATCTGACCTGTATTACTGTAATGATATTATAATTATTCAAATGGTTCAAATGGCTCTGAGCACTATAGGACTTATCACCGGAGGTCATCAGTCCCGTAGAACTTAGAACTACTTAAACATAACTAACCTAAGGACTTCACACACACCCATACCCGAGGCAGGATTCGGACCTACGACCGTAGCGGTCTCGCGGTTCCAGACCGAAGCGCCTAGAACCGCTCGGCCACACCGGAAGGCTATTATAATTATTATATAACAGACAACGACGGTACACGCTTCGAACTGAGATACTCGACCACTTCACTCTGAGTCCTACCTTTTTGTTCATGAGCGATGTTTCATCGTCAACGGGCTATTCGTGACAGTGTCATTGTTCTTGTGCAAGTAGATAATGTGACAGTGTTGGGGGCTGGAGCATACCTTCCTGATTACACTCTGAAAAGACGAATACTGCAGAAAAAAGTAGGATTGCGGAAACTTGAAGCTGGCGTGTAACAACACCAGTACACGATATTGAACTTGTGAATACACCACTGCAGAAACTTTTTAACACATTGCAGTTGAACCATACTTTTGCGTTTCCCAGGTCGGTGGACACAGTTCAGCCCGAATTTCAGAAGGCTTCACTATAGAGCAAATGCGCGACTGTCAACGGGAAGTTTCATGATGATTATAGACTCTACCGATTAACTTTTTCTGAGTGAAATATACATCACGACTGGGCGAAAGTAATATTTCCTGACTAATCACTGTTTTACACAGAGAATTTAATGTTCAGCACATGTATCTAGGCCGCAGGCTGTCTGTTTCGACCTCCAGTACCCCCGTGTAACATATCTCAGTGGCCGTGTGTCGGTGATACCTTCGGGCTGGTTGGGTTCAAGTGCAGCTGGTTATTATACTCACGTAATTGGTAATGTTATGCTTCCATCTGTTCCCCAACTACGCTTCTTGACAAAAAAAGTAAAACAACGAGAAGGGAAGAAAGAAAAGAACTGAAACTTCATGTACTGAGAGGGTATGTTATGTTATACCAGTGATTACAAAATCGAGACAAAATTACGAAGAGCTTGGCCGTATTAGAACAATTATCATTATGTCGATGCACCACCTCTGGCCTGGATGCATGCACTGTTTCGGTTTATAGTTCTGAGGCAAGCTGGCCCGCTCACAACTGTTGTAATTCGTCCCTGATGTCTGGATACCGGCGCTGACGTCCGAGTTGGTCTCACACATGCTCTGTCGGGAACATTTCTGGCAATCTTGCTAATGACAAGTTTAGTACCTCGGCTTCACACAGATATTTCATGGAAACACGGACTGTATGTGGATGAACATTATCCTGTTGAAAAATGACACTACCATACTGTCACATGAGAGGTAACACGTCAGGATGCAGGATATCCGTTACGTATTGTTTTGCCATCAGAGTTCCCTCGGTCACTACCAACCGTGACGTGAAGTAATACCTGCTCTGCCTCTTCAAAACATTGGAAGGACGAGATTTTTCCCCAGGTCACCGTCATACCCGTCGACGATGGTCATCGGATTAGCACAGAACCGCAATTCATTGTTGAACACAGTGCGATGTCACTCTTGAGAAGTCCATGGTTCCCAGTCGTGACACCACTCTCCAAGCATCTGTTTGCGTTGTGGACTTAACATCAGCCTATGCATTTCGCGATATGGCTGCTGCTAGTTTCTGACCAATGTTTCAGGCTGACACACTAAGTTCCAGGGAGTTCATTACTTGGTTCTCGGATGGCAGGTGCACATGTGAAGAGGTTATGATGTGCATCTACATCTACACCTACATACATACTCCGCATTCCACCATACGGTGCGTGGCGGAGGGTACCTCGTACCACAACTAGCATCTCCTCTCCCTGTTCCACTCCCAAACAGAACGAGGGAAAAATGACTGCCTATATGCCTCTGTACGAGCCCTAATCTCTCTTATCTTTGTGGTCTTTCCGCGAAATATAAGTTGGCGGCAGTAAAACTATACTGCAGTCAGCCTCAAATGCTGGTTCTCTAAATTTCCTCAGTAGCGATTCACGAAAAGAACGCCTCCTTTCCTCCAGAGACTCCCACCCGAGTTCCTGAAGCATTTCCGTAACACTCGCGTGATGATCAAACCTACCAGTAACAAATCTAGCAGCCCGCCTCTGAATTGCTTCTATGTCCTCCCTCAATCCGACCTGATAGGGATCCCAAACGCTCGAGCAGTATTCAAGAATCGGTCGTATTAGTGTTTTATAAGCGGTCTCCTTTATAGATGAACCACATCTTCCCAAAATTCTACCAATGAACCGAAGACGACTATCCGCCTTCCCCACAACTGCAATTACATGCTTGTCCCACTTCATATCGCTCTGCAATGTTACGCCCAAATATTTAACCGACGTGACTACGTGACTGTGTCAAGCGCTACGCTACTAATGGAGTATTCAAACATTACGGGATTCTTTTTCCTATTCATCTGCATTAATTTACATTTATCTATATTTAGAGTTAGCTGCCATTGTTTACACCAATCACGAATACTGTCCAAGTCATCTCGTATCCTCCTACAGTCACTCAACGGCGACACCTTCCCGTACACCACAGCATCATCAGCAAACAGCCGCACATTGCTATTCACTCATTTATGTAGATAGAAAACAAGAGCGGACCTACCACACTTCCCTGAGGCACTCCAAATGGTACCCTCACCTCCGATGAACACTCACCATCGAGGACAACGGACTGGGTTCTGTTACTTCAGAAGTCTTCGAGCCACTCACATGTTTGGGAACCAATCCCAGATGCTCGTACCTTAGTTAGGAGTCTGCAGTGAGGCACCGAGTCAAACGCTTGCCGGAAGTCAAGGATTATGGCATCCGTCTGTGCTTGGTGCCCAATATGGCGAGCCTCCATTGCGGTGGGCAGACACGGACGACCGGTACTTTGGCGACGAGTATGCTTGCCCTCGCGTTCCTATGTGGTCCTTACTGGGCCACTGTCACATCCCTGTGCCCCAAAAATCTGGATACTGTACGTTTCGACCAGTCAGCCAAAGGGATACCCATCCCGAGCCGCTTTTAAGACTGATACACGTTCTCACACGGGTACGTGGCTTCTTCGCGTCCTACAGTGTGATCACTCAACATTTCATCCTCTTCACGCCCCTTATACATCCTACCAGGATCCATTTAAAATGAACAGCACTAATGTACTCTGGTGGCCATTATATCTATGACAGAGAACTGTAACTCTAACCGTTTACGTAGGTGTTTAGGTACGCGAAGCCACAATGACATGCGACCGTGTCTTCTGGTTACTTCACTCTTCTTCTCAGGCAGTGAATATCCTAAGGGGTGCATCTGTTTACAGTAGCATGTGTCCAGCGAACATATCATATTCGAAAGTGGTTTGCAGAACGGAATGGAATTTTTTTTCTCGACTGGCTTCCAGCACCAGACCTCAGCGCATTGAGAATGGATAGGGGGACCTTGCGAAAAAATTTTTCTGAGCCCACCCCAAGAACACTCGATGATCCGTGTGATCTGCCACTTCTCTAGTTTTACTATACGCAGCAGGGAGATGTTTCATTTTTTAGGTGTAGAATTCTGTGCTTCTTTATCGTTTATCGTGTTTAGAAAATTGGGTGCTGGAGTGGATATATTTTAATAGACACAGCAGGTACATTTGTTGATCGTGAGTTGAAATAGGACAGAGGTAAGGATGGGATCCATTGTCATGTTGGTATATTTCTAGAGTCGTAATGGAATGAAATAAAGTCCTGCTCATGCACACAGTCGTAGACATCCTAGGAAGTTGTCTCTTGGTAAACGTGGCATCTTTTTCGGGATAGAATTGATACGATTAGTAGACGATCGACTAAAGAAATCATTCAACGGAACTGGGTGTCTCACGTAAGGAGTATAAGGAGTAGGGTCGGCGGACGTGTCTCGCGCTACATGACATTATTGTGAGCCATTTACTGTATCAGTTACGCGTCTCAAAGAATGTTCCATTTTTGAGGTCTGGAGCCGGTCGTGTCTCAGCGCCATTCGGACATAGAACGTTTCTCGTTGTCGGCCTGTATATATTCTACTAGACGTGGCAGGCACATTCACTAAACCGGTTGCCGTTGTGCAACGCTGATAACGTTAAGCGCACAGGAAGTTGGCATCCGGTATGAGTCTGCAGGAGCGATAATTGCTTCTGGCAGTGCAAGCAAAATCTTCATCCGCTACCTCGCTAATATGATAATTTCGATAACCAGTCACATTACGAGAATCGAAATTCAAGCCTTGAGCAGCAGAAGCACTACCTGCTCTTACAGTAGCTACAGTCAACCAACCATTAACTTGAATAAAAGTGTCTTCACTACTAACACTAGACTTTCTAAAATGCATGAGCAGGACTTTATTTACAACTATTAACTAGACAATTACGACCACTTGCCTAACAAGCGGTAAGTCCATCTTTGGCACGGGTAACAAGGCGATGGATTGTGGCGCGGAAGCAGTGATGCCTTGGCAAGTCGTTGCAGAGAGTTGGCACCACATCTGCTCTCACAAGTCATCTAATTCCCATAAATTTCGGGAAGGGTGGCGATGAGCTCTGACGCCACGTTTAATCACATAAAAGGTATGTTCGATATGTATCAGATTTGCCGAGTTGGGGCGCCAGTGCATCAGTTGGAACTGTTCCTTCAAACACTCCATCACACTCTTTACTTTGTGACATGGCACTTACCTCGCTGAAATACGCCACTGCTGCCGGGAAGCATGATAGTCATGAAGGGGTGCGCGTGGTCTGCAGCCAGGGTATGATACTTCTTGTCCGCCATATGGCCTTGCACGAGCTCCATTGGCTCCTTGGATGCCCCCATGAATGGTCACTAGAGCCTAATGGATTCGCCGCCAGCTTGTCCCGCAGTAGAGGTGTCAAAGAATTGCCCCCCTCAAAGACGAAGAAGGCGTCGGGATTCATCACACCACGCAACATTCTGTCACTGCTCCAACGTCCAGTGGCAATGTTCACGTGAGCATTTCAGTTGTTGATGCCGATATCGCGGTGTTAACATGGCCACATGCATGGGTCGTCGGCTGCGATGGCCCAACGTAAGGAGAGTTCGGTGCAATGAGTGTTCAAACACACTTGTACTCTGCCCAGCATTTAAGTCTGATGCTTTTTCTGCTACAGCTCACCGCCAGTCCCGTTTTACCAGTCTGCCTATGACATCCATCATCAGAAATGAGGGCTGGCCGCCCAATCCCACGACATTTTAACGTGTTTCACCTTCGTTTCGCCACGTGTTAAACACACCCACCACAGAACTTCTCGAACACCGGACAAGTCTTGCAGTTTCCGAAATGCTCGTGCCGAGCCTCCGGGCCATCACAATCAGCTCTCGGTCAAACTCAGAGAGATAGCGCGCTTCCCCATTCTACTCACGGACAGCACGCTCACTGACTCTACATACGCCGTGCGTGTGTCTGACCAGAAGTCATTCCTCGCCAGTTGAGGCTGCTATCGCCTAGACGGCTTTATATCTGTAGTAGGTCGGTCGTCATAATGTTCTGGCTGGTCAGTGTAATTCCACTGTGGCTCTATACAATCGTCAACGTGACAATGGACCACACTCTTATCGCTATATTACGCACCTCATGATCAGTAAATGTGCCAGCCGTGTCTAGGTGAGTACATACACGCCAACAGCAAGAAATTTTCTAATTACGCAATAAAACAACACCGAATCCTACACCTAAAACCTGAAACATCTGTCTGCCTGGTCTACTGAAACAAGAACCTGACACAAATCCCGCCTGCCGACCGCACTCCCTAGGTGGTGTTTATTTTTATCAATAAAGGTGACGTTCAACCCTTTACCTCCGCCATGATCTAACCAAAACCCAATGATCTTCCCAAAATTTCCTTGGTATGTAGCTCTCCATTGCATGAATGCACAACACAGAGCTTTAATGACGTGAGATCCGAGAGAGTAAACCCGTGTGCCCGCCTGCCGCACCTCTAGTTTTACTTGGCGCGACAGGCAAATTTACCAAAATGGATATGGCTGATAACGCCGACAACGCCGAGGGCTCTGTGCAAGCGCGACCACAGTAAGTCTCACTGCTAGTCTGATTTGGATTGCTGCAAATTTCTCTCCTGTGCCAACCACTTCATCACAGTAGCACTTGCAACCTACGTCCTAAATTATTTGCTGGATGTATTCGAGTCTCTGAATTCCTCTATAGTTTTTATCCCCTACAACTCCGTCTAGTACCATGGAAGTTATTCCCTGATGTCTTAACAGAAGTCCCGTCATCCTGTCCCTTCTCCTTGTCAGTGTTTTCCACACATTCCTTCCCTCTCCGATTCGGCCCAGAACCTCCTCATTCCTTACCAGTCCACTTAATTTTCAACATTCGTCTGTAGCGCCACACCTCAATGCTTCGATTCTCTTCTGATCCGGTTTCCCCACTGTCCATGTTCCTCTGCTCCAAGCGTATAACCTCAGGAATTTCTTCCTCAAATTAAGGCCTATGTTTGATACTAGTAGTATTTTCTTTGACAGGAATTCCCTCTTTGTCAGTGCTAGTCCGCCTTTTATTTCCTCCTTGCTCCGTCCATCATACGTTATTTTGCTGCCTAGGTCGCAGAATTTCTCCACATCATCTACTTCGTGACCGTCAACCCTAATGTTAAGTTTCTCGTTGTTCTCGTATCTTCTACTTCTCATTACTTTCGTCTTTCTTCGATTTACTGTCAATCCATAGTCTGTACTCATCAGAATGTTCATTCCAGTCAACAGATCCTGTAATTCTTCTTCACTTTCACTGGAGGTAGCGATGTCGTCAACGAATCTTATTGATATCTTTTCAACTTCAATTTTAGTTCCACTCCTGAACCTCTCTTCTATTTCCAACTGGCTTCTTCGAGTATAGACAGAACTGTTGGGGTGAAAGACTGCGTCCCTGTGTTGCACGCTTTTTAATCCAAGCACTTCGTTCTTGGTCTTCCACTCTCATTGTTCCCTCTTGTATATGTTGTATATTACCCATCTCTCCCTATAGTTCATGCCTATTTTCCTCAGAATTTCAAACATTTTGCACATATGACCAGGTCGCCAGATCCTATCAACGTGAGTTGACTTTTCTTTAGTCTTGCTTCCATTATCAAACGCAACGTCAGAACTGCCTCTCTTGTCCCTTAATCTTCCCTAAAACCACACTGATCGTCGTCTAGCACATCCTGAACTTTCTTTTCCATTCTTCTGATCAGTACTCTTGTCAGCAACTTGAATGCATGAACTGTTAAGCTAATGGTGCGATAATTCTGGCGCTTGTCAGCTCTTGCGCATTTCGGAACTGTATGGATGATATATTTCGAAAGTGAGACACGTAGTATATTGCGAGACTCATACACTGTACACACCAACGTGAATAGTCGTTTTATTGCCACTTCTATAAATTCTGATGGAATGTTATCCTTCCCTTCTGCCCTATTCGATGTGAAGTCTTCCAACGCTCATTTAAATTCTAATACTGGATCCCTTATGTTACCTACCACCTTTGCTTTTAATTAATTTGACAGGTGACTTGACCTTACTGTATGCTGAGTCAGTTTTTCCAACAATCATTTCCTTTGCGATTTCTTCACATTTTTCATGTAGTTATTTCGCCTTATCTTCCTTGCATTTTCCATTTATTTCATTCATAAACTTGTATTTCTGTATTCCTGAGTTTCCCAAAACATTTTTTTGTACTTCATTCTTTCATCAGCTGAAGTATTTCTTCTGTTAACCCATGGTTTCTTCGCAGTTACCTTCCACGAACCTACGTATTTCTCTGCAATGTCAGCAAGTGCCCTTTTTAATGATGTCCATTCCTCTTCAACTGAACTGCCTCTTGAGCTATTCCTTATCTCAGTATCTACAGCCTTAGATAACTTCAAGCGTATCTCTTCATTCCTCAGACCTTGGTATCCCATTTCTTTGCGCATTGATTCTTCCTGTTTATTGTCTTAAACTGGAGCCTAATCTTCATCACCACTACATTGTGATCTGAGTCTATATCTGCTCCTGTGTACGCGTATCTGGTTTCGGAGTCTCTGCTGATCATGATGTAATCTAACTAAAATCTTCCCGTATCTCCCGACATTTTCCATGTATACCTCACCCTCTTGTGATTCTTGAACAGTGTATTCGCTATTAGAAGCTGAAATTTATTGCAGAACTCGATCATTCTTTCTCCTCTCTCGTTGCTTGTACCAAGCCATTGTTCTCCCGTAAGTCTTTCTTTCACTCCTTCCCCACAACCACATTCCAGTCCCGAGTGACTGTTACATTTTCATGCCCGTTTACGTACTGAGTTTTTCTTTTTTGGGAGGGGGGGGGGACATCAGTATTCTAACTGGTTTGATGCGGCCGTTCACGAATTCCTCTACTGTGTTTACCTCTTCATCCCAGAGTAGCACTTGCAACTTACGTCCTCAGATATTTCTTGGATGTGTTCCAATCTCTGTCTTCGTCTACTGTTTTAGTCCTCTACAACTCCCTCTAGTACCATGGCAGTAATCCCGTGATGTCTTAACAGATGTCCTATAATCCTGTCCCTTCTCGTTGTCAGTGTTTCCCACATATTCCTTTCCTCTCTGATTCTGCGCAAAACTTCCTCATCCCTTACCTTGTCAATCCACTTAATTTTATACATTCGCCTGTAGCACCATATCCCAATACTTCGATTCTCTTCTGTTCCAGTTTTCCCACAGTCTATGTTTCACAATCATATAATGTTGTGCTCCAGCAGTACATTCTCAGAAGTTTCTTCCTCAACTTAAGGCCTACGTTTTGGTACTAGTAGATTTCTCTTGGCAAGACATTTCCTTTTGGCTAGTGCTAGTCTGCTTTTGATGTCCTCCTTGCTCCGTCTATCGTTGATTATTTCGCTGCCTGGCTGCAGAATTCTCTAACTTCATCCACTTCGTGAGCATGAATCCTCATAAATTTTTCGCTGTTCTCATTTCCGCTACTTCTAATTGCCTTCGTCTTCCTTCGATTTAATCTCAATCCGTATTCTGTACTCATTAGACTGATCACTACATTCAGCAAATACTGTAATTCTTCACTTTCACTCGGGATAGCAATGCCATCAGAGAACCTTCACCTTCAATTGTAATACCACTCCTGAACCTTTCTTTTATTTTCTTCATTGCTTCTTCTACACGCAGATTGAAAATAGGGGTGGATGACTACATCCCTGTCTAACATCCTTTTAATCCGAGCAAATCGTTCTTGGTCGTCCACTGTTATTATTCCATCTTGACACTTGTACATATTGTTTATTATCCGTCTCGCCCTGTAACTTTCTCCGAATTTAACATCTTGCACCATTTTACATTATCAAACGCTTCTCCGGTAAACAAATCTTATGAACGTGTCTTGATTTTTCTTTACTCTTGCTTCCGTTATCAGTCGCAATGTCAGAATTGCCTCTCTGGTGCCTTTTCCTTTCCTAAAGCCAAACTGATCGTCATCTAGCACATCCTCAATATTCTTTTCCATTCTTCTGTATATTATTCTTGTGAGCAACTTGGATGCATGAGCTGTTAAGCTGAGTGTGCGATAATTCTCGCATCTGTCAGCTCTTGCACACTTCGGAATTGCGTGGATGATATTTTACCGAAAGTCAGTTGGCATGGCGCCAGATTCACACATTCTATAAATCAACGTGAGTAGTCGTTTTGTTTCCACTTCCTCCAATGATATTAGAAATTCTGCCTTCTTTGATCCTAAGTCCTCCAATGCTCTCTTAAATTATGATTCTAATTCTGGAGCCCTCATCTCTTCTAAATCGACTCCTGTTTCTTCTTCTGTCACATCTGACAAATCTTCCGCCTCATACAGGCCTTCGCTGTAATCTTTCCACCTATCCACTCTCTCTTCCGCATTTAACAGTGGAAGTCCGGTTGCACTCTTAATGTTACCACCCTTGCTTTTAGTTTCACCAAAGGCTGTTTTGACTTTCTCGTATGCTGAGACAGTCCTTCCAACAATCATTATTCTTCTATTTCTTCACATTTTTCATGCGGCCATTCCATCTTAAGGTCTCTGCACTTTCTGTTTATGTCTTTCCTCAGTGACTTGTATTTCTGTACTTCTGAATTTCCCTGAACATTTTTGTACTTCCTTCGTTCAACGATCAACTCAAGTATTTCTCCTGATACCAGTGGTTTCTTCGCAGTTACCTTCTTTGTACCTACGTTTTCCTTCCAACTTCTGCATTGCCCTTTTCAGAGATTTCCATTCCTCTTCAACTGTACTGCCTCCTGAGCTATTCCTTATTGCTGTATGTATGGCATTAGAAAACTTCAAGCGTATCTCGTAATTCCTTAATACTTCGGTGTCCCACTTCATTGCGTACCGATTCTTTCTCACTAATGTCTTAAACTTCAGCTTGAATTACCCATTAAATATCCTCATATACTTTCTGTGTCTCCTCATTTTCAACTTACGACTTCGGAATGTGTATCTGAACTGTCGTTGTCGGTGTTCGTCTGCTGTTGATATGATGAGATCAACATTATCACTAATGTGTTCATAGTAACACACTCTCTGCCCTACCTTCCTATTCGTAACGAACACTACTCTCGTAATATCATCTTCTACTGCAGTTGCATCTAGATTGAATCTTTGCATTTCCCGTTTCATATTATCTACCGCGTAGACCATTTTCCTTTCGTTGGCGTTCAACCTTTTCCTCCTGGTCACCTATCCCTTGGCAGTCCCGTCCAGGACATCCGAATGGAGCACTATCCCGGAATCTTTTGTCAATGGAGAGATCATCATAACACTTTTTCATCTACAGGCCGCATGTCCTATGGATACACATTATGTTTCCTGAAAGCAGTTGTGTCCATTTCCTTCTGCATCCTCATGCCGTTGAACATTGCTGATTCTTCCGCCTTTAGATGCAGTTTCCCACCGTAAGGGCAAGAGAGTGCTCTGAACCGCTGTCCGCTCCTTCGCCCTCTTTACAAGACCATTGGTAGAGTGAGTGTGTCTTCTTATGCCGGAAGTCTTCGTCCGCCAAAGATGATCATTTATAATCGAAATTTGAGCAGTGGTGAGTTCGAAACTGGGATTTTTTTTTTTGTCAAAGGAACCGTCCTGGCGCTCAAAGGGATGGGTGGCGGCAAAGTGGGTAGGAGTCGCAACCCGAGGCCTAGTCACCATTCCCCGTTCCCACCACCCAGGAACCAAGGACAGAGTAGGGAATGTAGAATGGAGGTACAAAGAACATCAATGCTTTTTTATTTATTTTTCCCTTTTTTAATTGTTATTAAAAGCACAGCGAACAGCAGGAAACCGACGTCGCGATGAGGAGGCCGCGGCAAGTTGCCGGCTGGGTGAGACTAACGACGTATAGTGTTTCAAGGGAGAACATCCCGAAACCTGAGCGGTTCTAAGAGTGGAAAAGCCATGGGTCAAATCCTCGTCCGCAGTTGGTGGTCTAGTGGCTAATGTTACTGTCTCTGGATCACGGGGTCCCGGGTTCGATTCTCGGCCGCATTGGGGATTTCTCTGCCCGGGGACAAGGTGTTTGTGTTGCCCTCACCATTTCATCATCATCATCATCATTCGTGACAGCGACTAGATTGTATTTGGAAAAAAGGGACTGTGTAAAAATTGGGGCTTTGTACGGCCTTTGATGAGCGCGCATTTGAGCTCCCCACAAACTAAACATCATCACCATCAACTGCTCATTGCTGAAACATACCAGCTCTATTGCACTACTGCGAAAATTGGAGAAAAATTGTCTGTATTTGGGATTGCGGACAACTAGACAGTGGCGTTAATTGAGGAAATGCCAACAATCAAAGACTTTTCTCGCCGTCAGCAAACAAGTAGTGAGTTGCGTATCCACAAATCCGCGGAAAGAGGATCAGGTGAGGAGGTAGGTGGCATACAGGTAACTAGGGCCTGCATCTGTCGTACCCACGAACTAGACACTAGACACCTATCGCTGATCCGCACGCCAGGCGATGCTCGTCTGTGTCCAGAACATCGCAGGCGACAAAGTGAATCCCGTAAAGGCACGACCGGCATACTTATTTCCCACTGTCAGAAAGGTACCACGCAGACTGGACCCCAGTGACAAGATAAGAGCAGATATTGATCGCCAGACGGCACGCCAGTCGACCTGAGGATGCTTCCCCTATAACAGATTCGGTAACCTGTGATGCTGAAGGAAGCCATAGATCGCCTTCGTGGATGCCAAGCACATTGGCGATATTACAGTATGGACGTAGCTCAGTTCGAGGAAAAAAAGGTGGAAGTAAAAGGAACTCTGAAAGTTCACAGGGGCTGAGAGAGAGCGTGCTGCAAGGGCCTCCAGCAACAGGCTGGTAAGGTCTGTAGAGAACGGCGCCACAGCACCATTTCAGAGCTGACGAAAAGGGCTATTACTCTGTCAGGGACATAATAGAGACCTAAACCGCCCATGCAATGTTGGAGGTGAGGATCTCGTACTTTATCTTGAACAGCAAGCCGTGGCAAAGATATGTACGAATGCTGCTTTCATGACGTGGGCCACGAAAGGTGGAACAGGAAGTGTCTGTACCACGTGGGGAATACGTGACGTCAAATATACATTTACATATTGCATCAGTTGAAGAAGACACAGTGCTAGTGAACGTTGAGTAGGCGTCGGAAGCTGAAGGGAATCGTGCGCAGCAAGTGACTTGCGAAATCGGGTCCTAATCATCAGATAGTAGAGGCTACACGCATTGGAGCAGCGCCGTCAGTATGACATTGCGCTTGATTTTAAGACGTTTAGACAGCTACCAGAAACTTCGCCGTTGGTGGTAACTTATGCAATCACTCCCTGAATCAGCACCACTATGAAGAACGAAGACGAGATCGTCTCCATGAGCAGTACAGCTGATTACATGGCCACCGAGAGACGTCCCCGACAGGCGTTGACAGAGACCGATGAGCAATGGTTCCATGCTGAAAACATACAACAGTGCAGAGCACCGGCAGCCTTGACGCATCGAACGACGGATCTAGATGGGAGGTGTGAGACGGCCTTCATAGAGTACACAGGACGTAGCTCCACGAAGGAGACGCATCGCGACGTTGACGGTGTTATGATCCGGAGCGCCCCTTCCAAGTAGTCGTGATCGACCCGATCGAAAGCCTCGCTGAAGTCAAGTCCACGCCCACAACGAGCGTGAATAAGAATCAGTCCCGATAGCGACAGAGAACAGTGCGTATGTTATTGTCACCTCCTAAAGAAGTTTGATCAAGGGAAACCACGTACCGGGCCGTCCGTTTAAGCCGTGAGGCCAATAGCGGGGTAAAGATCTTCGTGTCGCTGACGAATAACGGCAAGGCGGGAACCGCATATACCCTGATGTACCCTGAGACTTATGGATGGGAATACCGTCAAGGAAACCGTCGAGATCTGCAACAGAGGTGACGTAAGGTCCCAACAAATTTCCGATCCCAATGGAGCAGTTAGAGTACGAAACATACGGGAAAAATTTAGTGCGAGGCCGTCAAGGCCGCTTGGATAGCATCATGGATTTCGTCCTCTGTGACGCTGGCAAGCAGATTCATCATTTCATCGTCAGGAACCGACCCAAATGAGAGTTGAGAGAGTACCGTTATGGTGGGATGGTGGTGATGAAGTGCAGAGTACATCATAACCTAAGGTTCATGGAGGGCAGAACCTAAACCACGTTGGGTATCTAATCGCCACCGTAAGAACATTAATCAAAGTCCACCGATGGTGGCGCCATTCTGCTATCACACGGTACACAGACGGACGCCCCTGTGTTAACCAATCATGTGTGCCCATTCTGACCAAAGCTCAAAGCTCCTTCAAAATGACGTCGAGAGAGGGACGTGAGCTGTGCCTTCGCACAATTCACCATCGCCTGACGCTCTAGCTAATAAGGAATCACAGTACATTCCCAGAGAATGGCGAAGTAGAAATCCTCAAGCAGAAATCCTGGGTTCGTCGCCGCCACGCCGCGGCCTCCCTTCTGTAACCAAACAAGACCTTGCAGACGGCAGGCTTTGCATAGATGACCCACCGCGCCAGGACAGACGACGCGCTATCCACGTGGCCTCGATGAGCTGCCAGCACTCGAGTGAAGTAAGACGAACCACGTCCAATTTCCACAGTCCTGTCCGCGCCACACCCTTTGGTGACAGAAACTCATGGTACAGATACATGGATCATGGTCAGAGAATGCAACAGGCCAGACTCCAGCAGGAAATATGAACTCGTCGAGACTAGTGGAAGAGTGGCTAGAGAAACGTGTAAACCCTTGACGATCACAATGAAAATGCTCTCAAGGGTCCACAAGGTTGAGGTGCTGGAGAATTGCCGTTAGCGCTACGTATAGAGAGTGATGCAGCAGCTGGTCTTTGGGCGCCTGGGTGTAGTTAAAGTCGCCTCGCATGATCAATGCAACCTGCTGATCCAGGAAGAGAGTCAGCAGCGACCCGAACCAGATGGTGCATAGGTTTTGTGGTCCTGATGCCACTAAACGTGAGAGCTATACCTCTCGGATGAGGGAGATAGGCAACTGTACCAGCATGAATACTGTCATGTAAGAGGATCGCCACCCCACTACCTGTAGCGGAAGCATGGGACATGTATGCCGTAAATCCATGGGGAGCACAACAGGTTGCAATGTCCATCTCCTGAAGGAGGATGTTGACGTCCGCAGAATACAGCATTTCACAGAGTAAGGTCAGATTGTGAAGTGGGTTGACTGATACTAACATTGACCGTGGCTATGAGAGAAGTCTGGAACGCTGCCATCACCAGGAGAACAGGTGATGCAAACATGAGAGAAGCACAGGGAGCCATCCTCGGAAGGGCACATAATTGTGACATTGAGGGAGTCGACTCCATCAAGGGGCTTGCATCGCTGTATATACCATCACACACCAAGCGATGCTCGTTTGAGTCCATAACATCACAGGCGAAAAAGAATGGGATGCATACAAGGTGAATCTCGTGAAGGTATACTTGCTCCCCATTGAAAGTCCGCCCACGAGACAGGCGTCTCACCAGGCCGGTTCGGTTGAACACTATCAGGGGTGCGCTCACAGGTAGCGTCAGACACAGAAAGGGAGGCAAGTGCATCAGACGCAGGTGGGTGAAAGTCGTTCGTTATCCGTGGGTAGATACTGACGGGAAGTAGAGAAGGGGAGAGACGTAGCTTCGTCTGGTGGCGTCAGAGGGCAGCCCATCACCAGTAGGAGAGTCGTCATCCTGTGCACACGAGTTTGTGACACTTTCAAGGTGTGACACTTGTACGGAGGGCAAATGTGTTGACATTTGCACGGAGCGTGGGACACTGTAGGCAATGGACAGAAGTAGGATACTCCGACCTGTCCGTCGCTACGTGCAACGTATTCTTGGGAAGGCTAAAGCCTATTTCCCTGTCCCCGCGCCAGTCTTGAATTTTCTGAATAGAAATCTACTCACAGTCTTCTTGAGGAGGTGCAGTGGTAGGGTTGTCTGATTGTAAGCCAGTGCCTATTTCCTTGGAGCTTGTTGATCGTACTCTCAAAATGTTTCAAATGGCTCTGAGTACTACAGGGCTTAACCTCTGAGGTCATCAGTCCAACAGAACTTAGAACTACTTAAGCCTAACTAACCTAAGGACATCACGCACATCCATACCCGAGGCAGGAGTCGAACCTGCAACCATAGTGGTCTCGCGGTTCCAGACTGTAGCGCCTAGAATCACTCGGCCACTCCGGCCGGCTTGATCGTACTGAACAGGGCTTCATTGTATTAACTAAATTTCCAACGACTGGCTGAGAATTATATCGTTGATTTTCTTTGAAATCCTGCAACTTGTTTTTCTCAGTTTAAGTTTACGCCAAGGTAAAGATGGTTCTTCATGATGATGATAAAATCATAAATTATCTTTGGCATCTTTTGGTGACCCACACCCCCGGTTTTGAGTACTTATTTTGAAAAGGATCAAAACCAATATAATGGTCGGGTTACGAGTTTCAGAGCGGTCAGACACGTCAACATCAACGTATCAGCGCAGGATTCCAGGTTCATATGTTTGTTGTATGCCGTGGTGTCTTGTTATTCTTAGTGATCTATTAATATGCTTGAAAATTGTGCACACAACGAAAAAAATTCAGTTTACACCAACATTACAATAGATTCTATGCAAAGATTACTGTCATTCGGAAGGTGAACAGCGAGTAGCCGATGCAGAAGTATTATTTTAAAGAAAAAAAAGGTCCGCTTTTAAGCGATAAGACAGAAGAAATTATTCATCATATGGGAGCAGAGAAATAAACGTCTCAATAATTTTCCCAACATTTTGACTATGAAAATAAATTTTTGTTTTCAGGAGAGACACTCAGTTAATGAAACTGCAGTTAAATCAAGTTGTGACACTGCTATTCAGCTTGTAAAGAGTTGCGCAGTTGAGTTGATTTTCCGGCTTTGTTGACAGTTCGGAAACGCGGCTGCAGACAGAAGTCATACACCTATAGCGTGACGTTTGCATGATTAGTTTCATAGAAAAATTGGTCTTGTAGACTTCTGTATCCTCAATGTAAATTTGACATGCTGTGTTTTTGTGTTTAATTTTTCAATAAAATGGTAACGACATATAAATTTGTCTATTTAAATTTCGTCCTAAAAAGGCGGTCATCATAAGGCTGCAGCAGTTGCAAGAAATACCACGTTTCATCCTTAGCCGCTTCCCGTTCTTCGTATCATCAAAATATTTAAAGGGATGTTCAATTTCGGTGTTAGTTCTCATTAATACATCAGTTTTAAAAATAAACTTTGCAGGAAACGTATCCATGAGCTACTCTAAAGCGATTCATGGTTGCTCACTGCTCCCGGGTCCCTGAGACCGTATACATTGCTCTATGTCTAGTAATTTATGCAGAGTTAAATAAAATATGAAATTTATGCACACTTGCTTGACCAAGATACTCTTGTTAAAACATGCTGAAAAATAAAAGCAACCTGTCGAATAGACACGTCTCTTTGCACTCACTTCAATGGGAGTACCCACTGATATATTAAAATTAAACTGACAAGAATCTTTAAAGAACTCCCGTCTTTAGGCCACGAGTGGCCTACCGGGACCATCCGACCGCCGTGTCATCCTCAGTCGAGGATGCGGATAGGACGGGCGTGGGGTCAGCACACCGCTCTCCTGGTCGTTATGATGGTATTCTTGACCGAAGCCGCTACTATTCGGTCAGTAGATCCTCAATTGGCATCACGAGGCTGAGTCCACCCCGAAAAAATGGCAACAGAGCATGTCGGCCTGGATGATTTCCCATCCAAGTGCCGACCACGCCCGACAGCGCTTAACTTCGGTGACCTCACTGGAACCGGTGAATCCACAGCGGCAAGACCGTTGCCGACAAGAATCTTTTTTAAAGGACAAATTTAATGCTTAATTGAAAAGCTAGAAATAATTTAATAATCTACATGTATGTACTAAGGAACATAGAGAAAAGTACAAGGAAAGTCATGATGCGTTCATTTTATGTTTAAGTGGGGAGAATACTATGGTCTGGTACACTGACGTATTTAAAAAAGTATTAAAAAAACTAAACTCCTCCCGAACAGGCCATGAAGGCCCAAAGGCGCCGACCGGCCGCCGTGTCATCCCCAGCCCACAGGCGTGACCGAATGCGGATATGGAGGAGTGGTCGGCACACCACTCTCCCGGCCATATGTCAGTTTCCGGGACTGGAGCCGCTACTTCTCAATCAAGTAGCTCCTCAGTCTGCCTCACAACAGCTGAGTGCACCCCGCTTGCCAACAGCGCTCGGCAGACCGGATGGTCACCCATCCAAGTGCTAGCCTAGCCCGACAGCGCTTAACGTGCTACTGGGTATTAGAGGTGCCGGTGTGTACAGCAGTCTGGGTCACCACCTCTGAAGGTCTCGCTGTATGGTGGTACACCGTGCAATGTGTGGGATTCAAGAGCAATAAAAAGGGCTGAGATGATGTTGATCTCTGTACAGGTTCCGGAACTCTCGGAACCGAGGTGACGCAGAACTTTTTTTGATGTGTGTACAAACAATTTTCTGTTCGTTCCATGAATTCTAGAGACCAGAGAATAATGATTTATTTTTGTTAGCATAAACAGTAAAACAGTATAATGTGTTCTGGCTGAAGGAAGTCTTTACACGGTTTCCTCTGCCTTCTGCTATTCTTCTCATTTCCACATAGCTTACATTTCCTTTCATTTCATCTATCATCGTGTATGATCTCCTTCCGTCCTTTCGTTCTTCTCCCGCACATTAATCATTCCAACGCTTTATCCATGAATCAGTCCTACCGCAACACATGACTAATCGATTTCTTCTTCCTTTCTCTTATAAATTCCATTAGCCTTCTTTTCTCCCCTACTCTCTCCAGTAAGTCTTTATTTGCTCTTATAGCTACCTAAATCTTTCCAGCCTCCTCTACATCTACATCTCAAATGCTTCCAACCTCCTTTCTTTTTTTCTACTCGTTGTCCACATGTCCAGTTTACAGCTCGATATAGTGCCACTTCCAGATGAAATACTTCTGTATTTTTCTCCTGTGTTCTCTTTCTGCCTTTTACAGATAGTAATTTCCTCTTTCTGTTGACAGTTACTTTAGCTACGGCAGTTCGAGCTTTGGGCTTCCAGTGGCACCTTATATCTTCCATTACGTTGATTCTTAGTTATTTGGCTAATTTTGTCTTACAGTGATATTGGTTGTTGTGCTTCTTTTACCAGTCACCGTGCACTTTTATTTTTCCGAAATTTCCTGCTGTCCCTAAAGAGATTCTCTGTCGTAAACAGCTATTGGCGCTGGCGGCACTTCCAGAGCTCGCCTGCTGCCAACTGGCTGCACCGAGAGTCATCTGCGGGGCCGAGGGCCGGCTGCCAGACCCCACGGACTGCGGCTACTACGTGGACTGCACGAAGAACAGCGACGGCAGCTACACGTCGACCGTCAGCCCGTGTCCCGCCGGCACCTACTACGATTCCTGCCAGGGCGACTGCAGCAAAACTCAGCAACCATCCGTCTGTTCCTTTGCCTGTGATGATGATGTCATTGCCGGATTTCCACCTGAAAATCCGTCTGTGTACTTTGTGTGTAACACCGCTGGTAGTGTACCGACCTTAACTGTTACTAAGTGTCCTAGTGGTACTGCAATCGGTGTTGACATGACCAGTTGCATAGGTATTGCCCCCGACTGTCCAGTCAATAATGAGTCGCCTGGGCCCTCTACATGCAACGGAACTTATTATTACGGACATACGAATAACTGTTCCGTTTACTACTACTGCAGTGGCCCAGGAGCGACACCAGAAGCGAATTACTGCAACGCTGACGAATACTTCATCAGTTACAACCACAGCTGCACCAAGTTTCAGTGCACGTCGCAGGGCTTTTTTGCAGATCCAGCCGATTGTGCCTCTTTCTATTACTGCGTTGGCGATGCTTCGGAAGCGACGCAGCTTACGTGTGCGAGTGGTACTCATTTCGACAGCTCGGTTGGAGAGTGTTTACAGGGAGAGTGCACAACAGTCTGCCCCGGAAGCAGCTCGCACTTCACGTGCCCGTCCATCGGCTTTTTCGCAGATCCGTTGAACTGCAACTGGTACTACTACTGCGACAGCACGCTGCAAGCATCGCACAGTCAGTGTCCAGACGGAAGCCACTTCGATAGCACCGTGGGTAGCTGCTTGATGGGCGAGTGTTCTAGCACAGGAACAGACTTCACGTGTCCTTCCAGCGGCATTTTCGCAGATACGTCGAACTGTAACTGGTACTACTACTGCGACAGCAGCCTACAAGCATCGCACAGCAAGTGTCCAGACGGAAGTCACTTCGATAGCACCTTAGGTGGCTGCTTGATGGGCGAGTGTCCTAGCAGGCTGGTCGGTATGGACCGGGAAGTTGGAGTGCGACCTCTGCGCTCTGTTTCTAGCCTTTCATTACGACGTGAGGAAGCCCAGATGCCATTCTGGAATTCTCGCAAGGAGACATTGCAGATGCCAAGTCCATAGACATTAAGTCGTACCTGCAGGATAGTTTTCATTACAAGTGGAGTAACAATAGTTTTTGTGACAGCTATAAGATTAATGTTACTATCGCGATATGTTTGTCAAATTTATCGCACTGGAGCAAACAAATCACCCTCTGCTCTATTTCTCAAGACTGGCTTCTTCTGAAGATCCTATTTACAAGCTGGCCTTTCTAATGTATACGTTCATATTAATTACCATTAATTTCTATTTGCCACATGTATAATCTCTGTTACCTCCGCACGTCCTTTCATTACCACTACTAGTAGTTCAGTATCGATAACACTCTAGTGATGAAGTTGTTAATACCTACACGTTGGCAACCATATATGTAACAATACTCTGAATTACTAACAAGACGAAGGCCGTGTTTTCTTGTAACGATGTGCTTTTCTGTCAATCAATAAAAGCTAATTTATATGAATTACATTCATTACTGTAAAACCCGTACCTAAGTATGAAATTTGTAATGACAATCAGACAACAGCACTAGCAATGTAATTAAAACAGTTTTTCTTTCCACAAAAAGTATCTAGCTTGAACGACAGATAGATAGCTGGTCTTACCTTTTAAGAAACCTATTCCCAAACAGTTAACGTATTTTCGTCATATATTAAGATTAAGAAAACAAAATAATCTCAAGGTCATCTCTCTCAGCTATTAGTTCGAGACAATTGGTGCGTTTGACTACTAGACAATGCATGTTGTAGTTGACGATGTTCACTGCTGCGCATTTTGCACAGGAGGCATGTCAAGCCACTGGCTTATTAGTGTGTAAAGGCACAAATCTATAACGGGCAGGCATTAGAGGCAATGATTGCAAGTGGTAGCCATAGTCCTTGTACTGGCACTGTGTGACAAACCAGCAGACACTGAGATACCTCACATAGAGTCTCAAACCAAAGTCTGACACATTATGCGACCCTCC
The DNA here is from genome assembly GCF_023864345.2 of Schistocerca serialis cubense. Classification (NCBI taxonomy): domain Eukaryota; kingdom Metazoa; phylum Arthropoda; class Insecta; order Orthoptera; family Acrididae; genus Schistocerca; species Schistocerca serialis. The sequence continues at coordinate 524,375,488 of NC_064641.1, forward strand.
ATCCATATTCAGTAGACTTAGCTCTATGTTTATCACTGAACCCAATCGGTCAGGTCTCGCAGTATGAATAATTTGCTGGCAACTTTCGTTCCTGTTGTCCAATGACCTCTTTTCCAATGCTAAAACCTCACTATGGTCAAGTTTATAAAAGTATTCATCTCCTGACTACTGTTTAGTTTACCGATAACAATATATATCGGACATTTTGTGTTATATTAAGTCATAAATCTACTGAGTTCGTTACAGTGGCTCACCAGTTGTGCAAATACCGTTCTGATCAACGAAGAAAATATGCAAGGAGTCTCTATCCCACATCTGCTTGGAAAAACTGGATCGTAGTGTCGTTTCCCAGCGAAATCCGTTGTCTTCATGTCCACTCATACTGGTACATACATGGTCCATTTACCTCTGTTCATTGATTTGTATGCCAAATAAAATCACAAAATACAGAATTAAAGCTCTTTTGTTTCATTTGCATTTTATTTTTAATAATTGTTAAACTTCTCATAAAATTTGCTTTTATATTTGAGCAGCTAATACCCGGCATGTATTGCAATGCCACTCACAGGAAGAAAGTGTTTGTAATTAAATTTTGTTTATGATGTGCTTTTGGATACACAATACTTTTTTCCATCCGGTGCGTACATAATAAATTTTTGCCCATTTTGAACGGATAATGTTGATCGATTTATTCATCAGTGTTCCCCGTTACATAAATTTGAAGGAATTTGAGATCTGCGCGTTCGTCAGTGCGAGTGGTAATCCTGTACGATGATAAATTTTCTCTTGTACTTTGAATGTTGTCACTCGATTCTCGTATGGAATATTGCGAACATCGATCGATGTCATTTCAAAACATCAATTGTTCTTGGGCATGTTCGCCGAGAACAATTTTGGTGGGCTCTCGTCATCTGATACGTACATTGTTAATGGCTAGTGTGGTGAATGTAATAGTGGCAGTTTCAGGTTACCTCCCGTACAGCACATTCCTGGCGTTTCGTTCTCAAATGAGGACATTGCAATACATACATAATTTATCCATTTTCTCAGTACCCACTCTTACATGAGCATAATAGTAATTAGCGTCATAATCTACATCTACATGGATACTCTGCAAATCACATTTGAGTGCCTGACAGAGGGTTCATCGAACCACCTTCACAATTCTCTGTTATTCCAATCTCGTATAGCGCGCGGAAAGAATGAACACTTATATCTTTCCGTACGAGCTCTGATTTCCCTTACTTTATCGCGGTGATCGTTCCTCCCTATGTAGGTCGGTGCCAACAAAATATTTTCACATTCGCAGGAGGAAGTTGGTGATTGGAATTTCGTGAGAAGATTCCGTCGCAACGAAAAACGCCTGTCTTTTAATGATTTCCAGCCCAAATCCTATATAATTTCTGTAACACTCCCATATTTCTCGATATAATGGAATACACCTAGGTGTAAATCAGAGTGCAGTGTTCGTCTGAATCGAGCAGCGCATACTCAAACAGTATCCAGTCTTGCTTCGGCGTTGCATGACGGTTTCAGAGGAAGAGGCTTAAGCAATACACAACCAAATGGTTTGCAGTCTTGATTCCCGGTTGCTCGTCTGTTTCTGGAGCTCTTGATGGCTTTTCTCTTCCTCCTTGGGCATAGATCAACCAGTCGCGTGTCTTCTGCTGGCATCTTTGATTTACACCGACATTAATGCTTTACATGACTACAACAAATCACTTGGAAAAGGAAAGAAAATACGTGTAATACCTGTTACGTAATGCCAAGTGGCAACTGGAATTTAGTATCAACAGCACTTGTTATATCAAACTAAAGCTCAAATGTCGCTGTTTGTATTTGCTTCAGTTCAATTACGTCATTTATCAGCGCACTCATACAGCGGATACACACAAACTGGCGCGAAATAACTCGTAATGCACACACTTGTTGAAAACACTCGCGTGCACCTGTTGTAACATGCATGTACTACTTCAAAAACTGTCACAGTTGCATGCTAGTTAAGTCAAGGAAAGAGAATTAGGGAAAAAACCTCATGTAGTCGAAAATTTTTGCACAGTGATGGGGGAGAGTGTCGTGAAGAACATACTGAAAATCTCCACCTGTGGGGTGCAACGTTGGGGTGGTGGTGGGGAGTGCCTTTAAAAGTTATATTTTTACGATTTTCTTGAACTACCAGGAAACCGTGGCTTCTATCGAAAACATTTCTAGGTAAAAATTGTACTACATTAAATTTTCTACAAAAAAGGTCCTATTTCTTCCTTTGGAACTAATAGTTTCCGCGTTGCAGGGAGTAGAAACATAACAAATTAGTAAAAACAGTGTTTTAATGGCATAAAACAAATGTTTAATGCCCATTGAACTTGCAAATATCAGAAAATCTGCATTAATTATTATGAAGTAACATCATATCTTGAATGGGTACACGTCAAAAGCTAACAACTGTATCATCATCGTCATCATCTTGCAGATCGAGAAACAGTACATCATTCATACTAATACCGCGGCACTTTCCCCAAACCATGAAACACGTAATGCTGGATTTTCGGCCTCCATAGCGTCCCCCATACCCGGCAGAACATAGGCAAAAGATATTGTTCAGTACAGGTGGTACTAGATCTTTGGTTGTCATCGGTAGGGCAATCCACCATCCCCTCGGTTCTGTCCCATTCGGTCTGCAGTAGGTAGTTATTGATTCATTGTTGTATCCGTAAATAAGTAACCAAACAGGGAATCAGTGATCATAAGGCCGTTGCAGCATCCCTGAATATGGAAGTTAATAGGAATATAAAAAAAGGGAGGAAGGTTTATCTGTTTAGCAAGAGTAATAGAAGGCAGATTTCAGACTACCTAACAGATCAAAACGAAAATTTCTGTTCCGACACTGAGAATGTTGAGTGTTTATGGAAAAAGTTCAAGGCAATCGTAAAATGCGTTTTAGACAGGTACGTGCCGAGTAAAACTGTGAGGGACGGGAAAAACCCACCGTGGTACAACAACAATGTTAGGAAACTACTGCGAAAGCAAAGAGAGCTCCACTCCAAGTTTAAACGCAGCCAAAACCTCTCAGACAAACAGAAGCTAAACGATGTCAAAGTTAGCGTAAGGAGGGCTATGCGTGAAGCGTTCATTGAATTCGAAAGTAAAATTCTATGTACCGACTTGACAGAAAATCCTAGGAAGTTCTGGTCTTACGTTAAATCAGTAAGTGGCTCGAAACAGCATATCCAGACACTACGGGATGATGATGGCATTGAAACAGAGCATGACACGCGTAAAGCTGAAATACTAAACACCTTTTTCCAAAGCTGTTTCACAGAGGAAGACCGCACTGCAGTTCCTTCTCTAAATCCTCGCACAAACGAAAAAATGGCTGACATCGAAATAAGTGTCCAAGGAATAGAAAAGCAACTGGAATCACTCAATAGAGGAAAATCCACTGGACTTGACGGGATACCAATTCGATTCTACACAGAGTACGCGAAAGAACTTGCCCCCCTTCTAACAGCCGTGTACCGCAAGTCTCTAGAGGAACGGAGAGTTCCAAATGATTGGAAAAGAGCACAGATAGTCCCAGTCTTCAAGAAGGGTCGTCGAGCAGATGCGCAAAACTATAGACCTATATCTCTTACGTCGACCTCTTGCAGAATTTTAGAACAGGTTTTTTGCTCGCGTATCATGTCATTTCTGGAAACCCAGAATCTACTATGTAGGAATCAACATGGATTCCGGAAACAGCGATCGTGTGAGACCCAACTCGCTTTATTTGTTCATGAGACCCAGAAAATATTAGATACAGGCTCCCAGGTAGATGCTATTTTTCTTGACTTCCGGAAGGCGTTCGATACAGTTCCGCACTGTCGCCTGATAAACAAAGTAAGAGCCTACGGAATATCAGACCAGCTGTGTGGCTGGATTGAAGAGTTTTTAGCAAACAGAACACAGCATGTTGTTATCAATGGAGAGACGTCTACAGACGTTAAAGTAACCTCTGGCGTGCCACAGGGGAGTGTTATGGGACCATTGCTTTTCACAATATATATAAATGACTTAGTATATAGTGTCGGAAGTTCCATGCGGCTTTTCGCGGATGATGCAGTAGTATACAGAGAAGTTGCAGCATTAGAAAATTGTAGCGAAATGCAGGAAGATCTGCAGCGGATAGGCACTTGGTGCAGGGAGTGGCAACTGACCCTTAACATAGACAAATGTAATGTATTGCGAATACATAGAAAGAAGGATCCTTTATTGTATGATTATATGATAGCGGAACAAACACTGGTAGCAGTTACTTCTGTAAAATATCTGGGAGTATGCGTGCGGAACGATTTGAAGTGGAATGATCATATAAAATTAATTGTTGGTAAGGCGGGTACCAGGTTGAGATTCATTGGGAGAGTCCTTAGAAAATGTAGTCCATCAACAAAGGAGGTGGCTTACAAAACACTCGTTCGACCTATACTTGAGTATTGCTCATCAGTGTGGGATCCGTACCAGATCGGTCTGACGGAGGAGATAGAGAAGATCCAAAGAAGAGCGGCGCGTTTCGTCACAGGGTTATTTGGTAACCGTGAAAGCGTTACGGAGATGTTTAATAAGTGGCAGACTCTGCAAGAGAGGCGCTCTGCATCGCGGTGTAGATTGCTCGCCAGGTTTCGAGAGGGTGCGTTTCTGGATGAGGTATCGAATATATTGCTTCCCCCTACTTATACCTCCCGAGGAGATCACGAATGTAAAATTAGAGAGATTAGAGCGCGCACGGAGGCTTTCAGACAGTCGTTCTTCCCGTGAACCATACGCGACTGGAACAGGAAAGGGAGGTAATGACAGTGGCACGTAAAGTGCCCTCCGCCACACACCGTTGGGTGGCTTGCGGAGTATCAATGTAGATGTAGATGTAGAGTAAGCAACAAGAAATAGTGTTGTATGAAGCTTTATATAAAAGCAAAAAATTAATATTGACTTAAATAAATTCTAAGAGACTGCTGGAGCGGAGCTACTGTCGTTGGAAGCGGTGAGGCAAGATCCGGATTTGACTTCGTCAGCTTTTAAGAATGCAGTATACTGGAGTTTGTTCAGACCTTGCTGATATTCAAATACCTGAAATTCCGTAACACCCAGGTGGCCTACTTCTATGGCAGAGGGAGCCGATTCAAGCTTCTGTATCTCTTCAGGTGATGGGAGACATGAAACTGAGGTGATGCATTTGATGCCTTCCATGTCGTGAAAAGTATTCCAGCTATCGATGGTGCAGACGTTGAAATCGACAATATCGATTATATAGTGACACAATATTCCACTTGGGGCAGGCTGTTTAATGTGGCAGACAATTGGTAGCTCCAGTTGTTGTGGTTCGTAATACGTTCCACTGATCCTAAACCAGCAAGTAGATCTATCACATTTTCTGATCCAAACTTCCTGTGGATGAAGACTGTGACAACATGTAGTGTAGGTGCTATGAATGATCGACGGTCGATGGCAGGAATAAGGGAGTGGGATATAGTTGTCAGCTTCTTTTCAATTTTCTGTTTTACCCTTTTCTGCGTTGAAGTGCAATCCGTGAAGACACTGAGTGTACGAGATACAATTTCCTCAGTCCTACTGCAAAATTTGTCATAAGATGGGAAACCAGAACTATCATTGCCATTGACTCAATATCTTCCAAGATTATAATGGCAGCTGTTTTTGCAATTCTTTCCCGTTCTACTCGTTTGTCTTCACACTTCGAAGAATACCATGCATCATTCAAACTACGAAATCACACAACAATCTTTTCTGGTGTAGATTGTGCTGAAAACAGCATACTTTTTCTCGGTCTAGCATTGACTGTATATATATACATATATATCAGTTAATGTACTCGAAACTTGCTCCAACAATTTGTCTAACACGAACTGATAGTCGTCATTCCCCTGCGTGTAATTAAATATTTCCTCCGTTAATGCATTAATTCCTTCACTTGCAAGCCGTCCTTTTCTTTCTATATTTAGGCGCTGAGCCTAGAAAGAACTTTCTATAGCAGTCCTCGTCATGTCTTGCATCTGCAGCACGTAGATTCCCAAGAAAGCAGATACGTGTTCGGATGGTGTCTCCCCATTCAGCCTCCTTTCCACTACACAAACTACACAGCTGAAGTATCGAACCCGTAAACCTTTCGCCCCTATTTATGGTGTTTTATCTTTTGTTTATAAAATAATTCATCATCAATAGCTTCCGCACAAAACAGAGAGCTAGTTTTAGAATTAAATTTCTCTTAAACTGAACGCATACATTTCACTCCAGCTAATGTTGAAGGCTGCTCCTCTGAAAAGAGCGTCTCTTGATAATCTTTTAATTCAAATACCTCTGTTTACTCATTTCTGCAAGATGCATGAATCACACATGCTGTTTGTTCCCATCTTTTCCAATAACTGGCATTTACCGATCCGCATATTCCTTCCTCGCGAACATTGCATAGGTCACTAAAATCACTCTATAGATAAACGCTTCTCAGTTATTGTTTGTTGCTGTTGTGGTCTTCAGTCCTGAGACTGGTTTGATGCAGCTCTCAATGCTACTCTATCCTGTACAAGCTTCTTCATCTCCCAGTACGTACTGCAACCTACATCCTTCTGAAACTGTTTAGTGTTTCATCTCTTGGTTTCCCTCTAGGTTTTTTATCCTCCACGCTGCCCTCCAAAAATGATCCCTTGATGCCTCAGACTATGCCCTAACAACCGATCCCTTCTTCTACTCAAGTTGCGCCACAAATTTCTCTGCCGGCCGGAGTGGCCGAGCGGTTCTAGGCGCTTCAGTCTGGAACCGCGCGACCACTACGGTCGCAGGTTCGAATCCTGCCTCGGGCATGGATGTGTGTGATGTCCTTAGGTTACTTAGGTTTAAGTAGTTCTAAGTTCTAGGGGACTGATGACCTCAGAAGTTAAATCCCATAGTGCTCAGAGACATTTGAACCATTTGAACAAATTTCTCTTCTCTCCAGTTCTATTCAATAGCTCCTCTTTAGTTATGTGATCTACCCATCTAATCTTCAGCATTCTTCTGTAGCACCACATTTCGAAAGCTTCTATTCTCTTCTTGACTAAACTAGTTATCGTCCTAGTTTCACTTCCATACATTGCTACACTTCATACAAACACTTTCAGAAACGAGTTCCTGACACTTAAATCTATGAACGATGTTAAAAAATTTCTCTTCTTCAGAAACGCTTTCCTTGTCATTGATAGTCTACATTTTATATCCTCTCTACTTCGACCATCATCAGTTATTTTGCTCCCCAAATAGCAAAACTCATTTACTACTTTAAGCGTCTCATTTCCTAATCTAATTGCCGCAGCATCACCCGATTTAATTCGACTACAGTCCATTATCCTCGTTTTGCTTTTGTTGATGTTCATCTTATATCCTCATTTCAAGACACTGTCCAGTCCGCTCAGTTGCTCTTCCAGGTCCTTTGCTGTCTCTGACAGAGTTACAATGTCATAGGCGAACCTCAAAGTTTTTATTTCTTCTCCATGGATTTTAACTCCTACTGCGAATTTTTCTTCTGTTTCCTTTACTGGTTGCTCAATATACAGGTTGAATAACATCGGGGATAGGCTACAACCCTGTCTCACTCCCTTCACAACCACCGCTTCCCTTTCATGTCCCTCGACTCTTATAACTGCCATCTGGTTTCTGTGCAAATTGTAAATAGCCTTTCGCTACCTGTATTTTGACCCTACCACCTTCAGAATTTGGAAGAGAGTATAACAGTCCAAATTGTCAAAAGCTTTCTCTAAGTCTACAAATGCTGGAAACGTACGGTTGCCTTTCCTCAATCTATCTTCTAATATAAGTCGTAGGTTAAGTATTGCCTCACGTGTTCCAGCATTTCTACGGAATCCAAACTGATCTTCCCCGAGGTCGGCTTCAGTCAGTTTTTCCATTCGTCTGTAAAGAATTCGTGTTAGCATTTAGCAGCCGTGGCTTACTAAACTGATAGTTCGGTAATTTTTACATCTGTCAACACTTGCTTTCGTTTGGATTGGAATTATTATATTCTTCTTGAAGTCTGCGGGTATTTCGCCTGTCTCATACATCTTGCTCACCAGATGGTAGAGTTTTGTCAGGCCTGGATCTCCCAGTTTATTAAGTGAGTACTTATTTGCAGTAACTGAGAGAGTTTCTATACAAAATATGTTTCTATAAATAATAACTTCTTCATTTCTAGAGGTGCATATCTCTAGAAATCAAGAAGTTATTGTTTATAGCAATACATTTTATACAGAAACTCTCTCAGTTACGGCAAATAAGTACTCACTTAATAAACTGAAAATCATTGCACTATTTAAACATGAGCACACTGAAGCTACTTTGTCTACTCACTTACGGGAACTGCAGAGGAAATGCTGGGGAGGGTATAGTCGATTATCCTGTGTGTAAACTGAAGAGCGAGTAGTTCTCTTGGCGTGGGAACTGATCCTTCACAGAAGCTAGCCACGACAGACGTACAGAATGACTAACAATCAGTTTCCCAACTGGCAGCGCCAGGTGGTGTTCGGAGATTTACGAGATCTGTTCAAAACTTACGGAACTTTGTCCACAAAATTTTTCTGTGCTTACCTTTTACTTAATGTGCATTGTCTTCTTCGAAATACTCTCCTCCACAATTGATACGCCGCTCCCAACCCCGCTTCCACTTTCGGAAGCAGTCTTGGTACGCCTCTTGCTGGCTCGCGCGATGCGCCATCTGAAAATTTCCTTATATATCGTCTATTGTTGCAAATCTTCGCCCTTTCAACGGGGTTTTGAACTTTGAAATAACCAAAAAGTAAGCCGAGGTCCAGGTCTGGAAAGTACGGGGAACGAGGCAGCTCAGTGACATCGCTTTTGCAACAGTTACAACCAACAGGGATGAATGTACGGGTGCATTATCGTGATGCATGAGCCATGAATTGCCTCGCCACATTTCAGACCGCTTCCTTCTTACATTTTCTCGCAGGCTTCGCAACACGTCCCTATAGTGCCATCGATTAACAGTTCCTGCCTGCGGAATGAACTCATGATGAACTCCATCCTTCAGTGTCAAAGGAAACTATCAGCATGGCTTTGACATTTGTCGTGACCTCACGATCTTTTCTTGGTCTTGTAGAACCTTTTTTGACCCATTGTGAAGACTGAACCTTGATCTCAAATGGTTGTACTAATTCAGAAATCATCTCCGTCGCGTGGACAATTCATCCAAGCTTCATCGCAGTTGGAGTTTCATCGCTGTTCGATGAACGGTACAGAAATGCGTATATATACATACGCAGGGTGAAGAAAAAATGCCGCACTTGGATGTCGGCATCCGAGTCCTCATCCAGAGTCAACACAAAATTTTATCTAGCTAAATCAGATCGGATGCATTTTGAAAACACATGTATGGAAACGAGGAGCTGGCAGCACTGTCACATCGTGCAGCGCACCAGAATGTACAGAGGAACGAGTGTCACCCAGCACTACCTAGTTCACTGAATTGTCTGTTCGACCAAGGACCAAACATCCACCATGAAGCTATGGCCCGAATCCACGTCCACTTCCTTTTTTATTTTTTAGCTATTGGTCCCCTAGTTCTTGTCAGTTATCAATAGGACATCATTTTATCACATGACAATAGTATACCTCATGACAGTCGGATCCATTAAACTGCACGCATGTGTCTATTAATTGCGCACTCCACAACCATAACTTGTCCTGTCAAGTTCATGTTGGGCGGCTTCCCGATGGAGTACGCAAATGATAAATATGTCGATATGACTTTGGTACTGGGTGCATCCGATAACCAAGGTTCTGCTGCGGCTCGTGCGTATGCTGCACGGTGCCCTCAAAGATGTCCGTCCTAATAAGAACTTGAAGAAATTCATGGTAAACACTGTTCTGTCGTACAATATATTTATTCACAACCGGTTTCGATCATTAATCATCTTCACAGTGTAAAAATATTGTGCCAACTTCACATGTCATACATGCTGTTTAACCAGAAAAGATGCCATAACTGACTTGCAAACATCATAAAAACATACTTCTCGCCATAATACCGGCTTAAGCAAACACAAAACACTGTAAAATGAAACCATGACATGTGAAGTTGTCACAATATTTTTGCACTGTGAAGATGATCAACGACCGAAACCGGTTGTGGATAAACATATTGGAAGCCGGCACAGTATTTACCATGTATACTGATGACAGCACAGCGTTTACCAAGTATATTGACGCAGTTGACAGTCACTTGAAAAAAATATTTTTGATCAAACATGTTTTTCGTCACCTGGAGCAACGCCTTCGGGAAAGCGGGAATATTCGTCCACGAGTAATAGACAGAGACGGTCCGAGGACTAGACGTTCTCCACAGAAATATGACGTGATTCTTGAAACCGTTCATCAGTCACTTTCACGAAGTACCCGTGGTATCGCAAGGCAGTTCCGGATATCTCAAAGACTGGTTGTTGAAGTATTGATCGACGAAGACCCGCATCCGTTGACTCTCACACGTTAACACAGCCAGAAGTCTGCATTCGAGGGGTACAGTTTTGTGAATGGCTTTTGCACCAAGTAGAAAATAACAAAGATTTTATTAATGATGTGATATGCACTGACGAATCTAGCTTTCCTCCTTAACAACACTATTGGTCGGAACGCAACCCACATGTCACCTGTAAACGCCGCTTTCAGACACGCTATTGCATAAACCTGTGGGCTGGAATCGTGAGAGGAGTGCTTTTGGGTTCAAAATGGTTCTGAGCACTATGGGACTTAACTGCTGTGGTCATCAGTCCCCCAGAACGTAGAACTACTTAAACCTAACTAACCTAAGGACATCACACACATCCATGCCCGAGGCAGGATTCGAACCTGCGACCGTAGCGGTCACGCGGTTGCAGACTGTAGCGCCTAGAACCGCACGGCCACTCCGACCGGCAAGTGCTTTTGGGCCGTCACTTATTGCCAGATAAGTTGAATGTGTCCCTGAATCATACGTTTCTTTGCAGTACTTTGCCTGACGCATTAATAAACATTCCACTTGGTGTTCGACACCGACAGCATGATAGTGCACCGCCACACTTTGGGACGAATGTGCGTAACTACTTAAATGAACGTTTTCAGAGATATGGAGTGGTCGCGGAGATCCAACGTTCTGGTGTGTGTGTGTGTGTGTGCGTGTGAAATCTTATGGGACTTAACTGCTATGGTCATCAGTCCCTAAGCTTACACACTACTTAACCTAAATTATCCTAAGGACAAAAACACACACCCATGCCCGAGGGAGGACTCGAACCTCCACCGGGACCACCCACACAGTCCATGACTGCAGCGCCCTAGACCACTCGGCTAATCCCGCGCGGCCAACGTTCTGGATTCGACGTTCTGGATTCAACGTTCTGGATTCAACGTTCTCCAGACCCTAATCCACTAGATTTTTGTTTTTGGGGCGCTTAAAAGAACAAGTTTATAGTATTCCGCCCATTGATGTACACGAACTAATGGCTCGTGTGCATGCCGCTTTGGCAATGGTGGATACACGTGTGTTGCGTGCGGTCCAGCAAAATGTGGTCCAAAGAGTGGCGAAGTGTTTGCAAATGTAATGTGGTCGCTTAGAACATCTTCTCTATGGTGAATATTGCTCGTACATGTACGTACCGGCGCTGTGAAGAAAAGTCTGGATGTCATATGTAATGAATGGAATTATTGTGCGTAGCATAACGTGAAATCTAGTGTTGCCTACCTATTCTGTTTTAATTGCCTCATTGGATACAAACGATGTTACTTTATCCACTATTATTTTCTGTTAGCTTTATTTGTGTCCTTGTCAAAACAAAGTGGTCGTTTACGTCTGTAAGAAGTTCGTATTGCGTCTTCAAATAAAGGTAACAGTAACAGATGGAAATACATAAGATACCGCATTGTGGAGATGTAAATAGGATAGAATTAGAAGCTTTAACAAAAAAGAAAGTTCGGCACTCGAACATCGGCGATTCTGCATATCCTTTTCGTTCCTCATGGCATTGCTTCGTCTCCTTTTTTTTATTTTACGTTTTTTTTGTCAAGTGGACTTTGTACTTTCACGAACATTCAGACGCTCAAAGGCAAAGCATCATGCAATGTGAGTTCCAAATTCAGAAAACAAATAATTATTAGTAACAAGATTAGAGAAAAAGATTTTGAGTAACCAGAAAATTAACTCACAACCTATTGTTTATTTTTTAAATTTGGGTTCTATATGTTACATATATTTTATTTTAGTTTTAATTTAATGTTTGTAAGGAAGAAAAGTGAATAAATCTAGGCTTTATGTGACTGGCCACTAGAAACAAGGAGGAATCAGAGGCCAGAAGGAAACTTAATCAATACAATAGCCATTATAAACCAGAAAAAGCATATTTTCAAAAAGCGCTCGACAATGTGGAAACTACGGCCACTTCCAACGCGCAGTCTCCAGTCACTGGTAGAAGACACGGGATCGTGGTCGTTCCCTCTTCAATAATGTAGTTTTCGTCTGAGGAAAAAAGGATACGTCTGGACAAATAAGGAATTCATCCGAAAAGACGGAGTCAGACCCTCGATAAATTAAAGTGTCGACGATCCCGTCCACAACAGCCCAGACTGTGAAGTAAGGTATCAGTGTGATGACACTCGTCATAATTATGAGTCGCGTGAAGGCCTATGCGATAAGAACGTCCGCCACTCGGTATCAAATGATGAATGCCCCTATACCAGGACGAAGCAATCTTCACCAGTAATATAGGAAGACCAAGAGGAGTACACACAGTTTCCTAGGATGTTTACGGCGAATCTACTTCAGCAGGGAAGAGGCAAGATGGTTGACATCAATGAGATAATAAGTCTCCGATAGTGAGGTTCAAAATGTTCAAATGTGTGTGAAATCTTATGGGACTTAACTGCTACGGTCATCAGTCCCTAAGCTTGCACGCTACTTAACCTAAATTATCCTAAGGACAAACACACACATCCATGCCCGAGGGAGGACTCGGACCTCCGCCGGGACCAGCCGCAAAGTCCATGACTGCAGCGCCTTTGACCGCTCGGCTAATACCACGCGGCGTTAGTGAGGTGCACCTTTGAAAGGATATTAGCACCTAAGAAACTGAGAGTAATAAAATATTTGTGGATATGACTCAATTTAGGGTTAGGCCGTCCAACATTAACGGGAGGAGTCAGACAGACCGTCTGGAGACAATAAAATAAACGACATGTAATAGAATACTGTGCCTTTGTACATATTACGGCATGTGTGGTGCAAACAAGATCGAGCCTTCCTTTCAATACCGCGACGACCTAGTTTTCCTAGCTTCGAGGCCTGGCCACCACTACGTACTGAACTCGATAGAGGGGTCGTCGCCATAAGAATTGTTTGAGTCTGTGGGCCATCATAGCGGGAGGCGGGAAGGTAAGTGCAATGCAATACTCTTTACTGATCCGCACTTGGTGAGGGAGGCTAAGGTAACGGCGTTCGTGTCCTTAAATCGCTCTCTGAACTTGAGTCGAACCCTCTCGCCACTCAAGTCCCGTTATTTTGGTCGGGTTGCATTCTACTATACTCCCTAAAGACTTGTGGCGAAAGACCACCATGCCCAAGGAATTACAACTTGGTTAAAGCCTAGCAACGGCAGGAACGGGAAGGTGAAAACAATAATCCCGGAAATATCATCGACATCTCGTACTAAAACCATGACATCATCTGCGTAAGCGCAGGCTGAGAATCATTCTTCAATATAATCCAGCCACGTATTCTCACGGCAAGGGCTCTAAGAGCAGAACGAAGAGTGGCATGGATAAGGGGATTCCCTGCGTAGACTACGTCGGATCAAAATTTGGGGGATAAGGAGACAGTTCGCAACTACTGTCCATGGATACCAGAGGAAAGGTTGGCCAGGACCTGGCATGCGCCGTTAGTAAAACCCAAAGCTATTGACACACTAATTAAAAAACTATGATTGACGCTGTTAAATGCCTTGTGGAAGTCGAGAAAAAGAAAGGCCCCCCGAGATATTAGTGGGTGCAGTTACCGAAACGACATCTCGACATTCGATAACAGAAGTTAGTATCGTGCGAACATAACTTTGGCGAACACCAGTGATTTTGTCGAGGAGCTCAGAGAGACAAGGGGGTTTATAGCTTGAGCGACAATTTTATAGTCATAGTTTAGGAGAACGTTCAAGATCAGGTCGACCCTCGAATTTCGGGATAAGGTCCATTTTATCCTTGTTGAACAGAACAGGAAGCGAAACTCCCCGTATTACTTTACTGATCATCGATTTTATTGTGTCACCTATGAGAGACCGGAAATGAACATAAAATTCATTAAGAATACCATCCAGTTCTGACGACATGCGTGACTGAGACCCAGTAACAACATTATGTAATCATCCTTGTGGAAATATCTCAGAAAACCGTCATTTAATTCGAGGGTGACGACGCAATTCGGCAGAGGGGAAAAGTCGTCAGGAAAACTTTCAAACAGAATGTGGGCATTTTACAGTTCATTAAAGTAGTTAAAAATGTCACGCTGGGACTTTGGCACTCGATCATTGCCGTTATCGAGGATTGCAGTGCAAACGCATTTCCTGTGCGCCCGTATGGTATTGTGAAGTCAGTTCATCTTGTAAAATGGAAAGTGGTTGACATTTTGTCTGGAGTCATTTCGTCTGAAACTGTTTTAACTGTAATAATTTGGCTTTAATTCGCCGTACATTAATAATTCGTAGAGGAGCTCGTTTAGCGCTACCATAAAGTTGAAGTAATACGGAGTAATAAAATTTTTGGGTCCGCTGGCCATCTGTTACCCTTACGCCAGAAAAACAGATGGCAGCTTTCCGAATTTGTGGCTTGGCATGAAGTGTCCACCGTTCCACAATAGGCAAGTTCAGTTCTACAGCACGAGAACAACGAGCCGTACTTGCTGAATGACAACATTAAGAGAATGGTCTTGTAGATAGTCTGTATTGAGCATCCGAAGAAGACGATACAGTTTTACTGGATGCTCCATGTAATTAAATGTGAGGGCTACAGCACAATGATCAGTAAAACAGGCAG
Source organism: Schistocerca serialis cubense (assembly GCF_023864345.2). Taxonomy (NCBI): domain Eukaryota; kingdom Metazoa; phylum Arthropoda; class Insecta; order Orthoptera; family Acrididae; genus Schistocerca; species Schistocerca serialis. Next base: position 524,390,563 of record NC_064641.1, read on the forward strand.
GTATCACTTCAACGTCCAAAAGCAGCTCTCATAAGAAAACAGAAAAGTAAAAAGTCGACGGCTGGAGGTACAGTAATCTAAGTGTATCAGACAAGAGTAGGGTACCGACAAACTCATGCATCATGTAAGTGCAAGGAGCGTACAAAATTATCGAGTTTTGTACTAAAAATAAATTTAGATGACTGTTCCACTGCCCGTGGAACATAACTAAAATCGCCAACCAATAGAATCTTTGTAGGGGATTTACGAAGTAGTTAAGTGATTTCCTCTTTGTAGGAACGCGGACGTTCCATAGAACGACCAGAGCCAGAAGGGGCACAGAGAAGAGGTAAAGTGGGATCATGAAAGATGCATCCTATACATCTACCATCATCGAGAACTTCGAAATCTCGTACTGGAATTCCTTTCCTATGAAACAAGATAGTGCCGGTAGAAAGTTCGGGAGCCACCCTAAAAAAGATCGAGAAACTAGTAATTGAAAACTGGTCAAATAATACGTTCTGTAAAAAAATTACATTGGCACCAAAGTCATATATAAACTGTCGCAAAGAAGCGAGACGTCGTTGGGAACAAAGAGTGTTAACATTCGCCGGCAGAGGTGGCCAAGCGGTTCTCGGCGCTACAGTCTGGAGCCGCGCGACCGCTACGGTCGCAGGTTCGAATCCTGCCTCAGGCATGGATGTGTGTGATGTCCTTAGGTTAGTTAGGTTTAAGTAGTTCTAAGTTCTAGGGGACTGATGACCATAGTAGTTAAGTCCCGTAGTGCTCAGAGCCATTTGAACCATTTTATTGTTAACATTCAAGTGAGGAAAGTATATGGTGTACAGACAACTTAACTTGAACAGAAACTACAAAATTACAAAACCGCCATCCAGTATCCACGGCAGAATAAAAGGACGAAATATAGGGAGGAGATGTGTGGACATTTCCTCCATCTTCTGTTTTCCCTTCTTCCGTGATGCGACTCTCTCAAACTGGGTACCTTGTTCACAGCGGCTTCTCGGAACTGCTGCCACCTCATGCGTTTGTGTGGATGGGTCATGCAGTTACGGAATGAGAGGGAGAGACATCCGCACCCCACTCGCCGATGGACAGGGGATCGCGTATGGAGATTTAGTTAGTAACGATGGGATCCTCCTGCCCTTGTGAATCAGTCTAGTTATGCTCATCAAGAGGCTGTAACGTGGAGACCACGACAGAAGGCGCAGTATTAATATGAGAAGCGGAGACAATCCTATAGAGCAGGGGAGACAAGTGGGGTCCTGAAACAGATTCTTTAATAGGCGGCGCCGACGAGTCGACTTGGAGACAGACTTATCAGGAGGCGTCTGATAGAGGGACCCATGGCTTCCTCGTTCACATACTCAAGCCAGAGAAGAGGATCCATCAATAGAGGGCTACCCGAAGGGCGAGTCAAAGTAAAAGGCTCCTCAACTGCATCATCGTCTTGTGTTCTGCGACGCTTGTTTGGAATACCCGGGAACGAACCGCGGGAGTGACGGCGTTAATGCCCCTACACTTGGGCAGCGGGGGAATTCATGAGCATTACCTCTAAGAGATCCTCAATAACAGGGGTTGGCTGAGCTGTAGAATCCTGTGGGAGAAGATCCGCTAAAGATAAATTTTTTCGCAGTTCGAAAGCAGGTTTTGATACCACCACCGACGCGGAATATTGGTAGGGACGTGACCCCTCCGATTACAGATAAAGAGGTTCCTTCATCGCCGTTGTAAGTAATATGAACCGGATACCCACATACGTGCAAGTGAGAGGGAATATATCTTTAATCGTCTTTTGTGCCAATTGAACACCGCTATGGATCTGTAAACGGTGCTGAGCAGACCAGCGTTCCCTTCGAATGTGTTGCATATCCCCATAAGGGAACAGGACGGAAAACCTACCTCGGGCATAACTTTAAAACCTGAGCATTTGTTTAGACCACTTCTGCATTCGCCAAAAGAACCATGCTAGAGGACCAATCACGATGAGTGAATGGGATATGAGTACTGTGACGTAATAACCTCCTGTCAACTTCAAGCGGATCTAGAAATTTAACAAAAACCACATATAATTCCGAATCAATGTATGCAGTATGCAGTAATCTTGATATCGTCGTGTATCTCTAAAGAGTTGAGCTGCACATGTCACGTGGATTTATCAGAACTGAAGCTGACAGTACCCGCAACAGGAATCAAATTGCCACTCTTCGGAGTGAATGTGTGAAACTATCTGAATGCAGCTTTTCCAGTGATATACACTACTGGCCATTAAAGTAGCTACACCGAGAAGAAATGCAGATGATAAACGGGTATTTTTCATTGGACAAATATATTATACTAGAACTGACATGTGATTGCATTTTCACGCAATTTGGGTGCATAGATCCTGAGAAATCAGTAGCCAGAACAACCTCCTCTGGCCGTAATAACTGCCTTGATACACCTGGGCATTGAGTCAAACAGAGCTAGAATGACGTGTACAGGTTCAGCTGCCCGAGCAGCTTCAACACGATACCACAGTTCATCAATAGTAGTGACTGGCGTATTGTGACGAGCCAGTTGCACGGCCACCATTGACCAGACGTTTTCAGTTGGTGAGACACCTGGAGAGCGTGCTGGCCAGGGCAGCAGTCGAACATTTTCTGTATCCAGAAAGGCCCGTACAGGACCTGTAACATGCGGATACATAATATATCGCATTGTGGAGAAGTAAATTGGATACAATTAGAAACTTTAACAAAACAACAGTTTGATACGAACGCGACTCGAACATCGGCGACTCTGCATATCCGTTCCCCACGGCACTGCCTCGTTTCAATGAACTACAGAGACTGTTCAGCCACAGTGCAGAGTTGATGCTAACTGTTCTTGGCCACTCTGCACGCACAACATAGCCAAAACTTCGTTTTTTAAATCACATTTCTACTAAACCTACTGGCTGGACTAATTTTTGCTAGGTACACTTTTGTCTTAAACTGGGACGAGGAATCGCATGGCAACCGCCAAGTGCAGCATTTTTACTTCACCCTGTGTGTATACACTGATGAGCGAGAACATTAAGATCACCTACCTAATAGCCGGTATCTCCACCTCCGGCACGGATAACACGGACGCGTTGTGGCATGGAAGCAATGACGTCTTGGTAGGTCGCTGGACGGGGTTGGCCCCCACATCTGCACTCAAAAGGTAACTAATTTCCGTAAATTTCGGAGTGGGGTGCGATGCGTTATGATGCTACATTCAATCACATTCCAGATGTGTTCGATCCGGTTTATATCTGGTGAATCAGCGGCACAGGACATCAATTGGAACACGCCGTTATATTCACCGAACCACTCCAACACACCCTTGTCCTTGTAACACAGCGCAATATCTTGCTGAAAAATGCCACTGACGTCAGGAACTGTGATCGTCATGGAGGAGTGTACGTGTGCTGCAGCCAGTGTACGATACTCCTTAGCCGTCAGGGGGCTTAACACGAGCTCCACTGGATCCATGGGTACCCCACATGAATGTTTCCCTAAGCATAATGGACGCTCCGCCAGCTTGTCTCCGTCCTGTGGTACAGATGTCAAGGAGCTGGAAGACGATAGATTCGCACCCTCCACTCGGCATGATGAAGAAGACATCGGGAGTCATCAGACCATGCGATTCTGTGCCACTGTGCCGACGCCCAGTGCCGATGGTCACATGCCCATTTCAGTGGTAGTTGCCGATGCCGTGTTGTTAACATTGGCACATGCATGGGTCTTCAGATGCGGAGGCCCTTTGTTCACTGTGCAACTGTGTGTTCAGACATTCTTGCACTCTGGCCAGCAGTAAAATCTGATGTTGTTTCCGCAACAGTATGCCGCCTGTCTTGCTTTACCAGTCTGCCCAGCTTACGGCATCCGATATCTGTAATCAGGCATTGCCGCCCAGTCCCACGGGGTCTGGACGTGGTTTCACCTTGGTTTTTCCACTTGTTGAAGAGACTCACCACAGCACTCTTCGAACAAACGTCATGTCGTGCAGTTCCCGAAATGATCGTCCCAAGCCTCCGGACCACCATAATCTGCCCTCGGTCGAACTCAGATTAATATCGTGCCTTCCCCATTCTATGCACGGACAGTACGCTCACTGATATTACATGCGCCGGGCTTACGTCTGACTGGCAGCCATCCCTCGCCATGTGACGCTGCTTTCTTCTGGACAGGCTTATATTGACAGTAGGATGGTGGTCACAATGTTCTGGCTGATGGTAATATATCTCAATGGTGTTAAGGTGCAGACACAAGTAATCTCAGAAACGATATCTTACCTTAATATGTATACACTTTAGTGAGTCAGTTGTTTTTTCTCTGCGTCTAACGGTCTTCTTGCAAACAAATCACGATGTTTCTTACTCAGTCACAACTACGCTGTGATGTGAAGTATGCCTGTCAGTATAGGCTATCCGTTTTGTGTCCATGCTTCTACACTTCAATACTTGACCTGCTGTTCAGGGGAAAATACACAATAATAGCTTGTTTGTGCCGTCCGTACTAGGAAGTACTAATCAACCTAAAACATACTCAATCTAGTAGGGATTGGTGAGGTAAGTGGTAAGATGCTGGGCAATTTAAATCCTGAAAACATAATTTAACACCCTTCATTAAAATATTAATTAAAATTACCCTGACCCAAAACAACACGGGGTTAATCTGGTTGCAAAGTATAAAACAATTACTACACTGGAGCGCAAAAGAAAGTGGTATAGGCATGCGTATTCAAATATAGAGACATGTAAACAAGCAGAATACGGCCCGGCGGTCGGCAACGCTGTATAAGACAACAAGTGGCTGGAGCAGTTGATAGATCGGTTACTGCTGCTTCAATGACAGGCTATCAAGATTTAAGTGAATTTGAACATGGTGATATAGTCGGCACACGAGCGACGGGACACTGCATCTCAGAGGTAGCGATAAAGTGGGGATTTTCCCGTACGACCATTCCACGGTTGTACCGTGAATATCAGGAATCCGACAAAACATCAGATCTCCGACATCCCTGAGGCCGGAAGAAGATCATGCGAGAACGGGACCAACGACGACTGAAGATAATTGTTCAGCGTGACAGAAGTGCAACCCTTCCTCAATTTGCTACAGATTTCAGTGCTGGGCCATCAACAAGTGTCAGCGTGCGAGCCATTCAACGAAACATCATCGATATGGGCTTTCGGAGCAGAAGGCCCACTCGTGTACCCTTGACGACTGCACGACACAAAGCCTTACGCCTCGCCTGGGCCCGTCGAAACCGACACTGGACTTTTGTTGACTGGAAACATGTTGCCTGGTCGGACGAGTCTCGTTTGAAATTGCATCGAGCGGATGGACGTGCACGGGTATGAAGACAATCTCATGAATCCATGGATCCTGCATGTCAGCCGGGTCCTGTTCAAGCTGGTGGAGGCTCCGTAATGGTGAGGGGCGGGTGCAGTTGGAGTGATAAGGGACCCCTGATACGTCTAGATATGACACTGACAGGTGACACGTACGTAAGAATCCTGTCTGATCACCTGCATCCCTTCATGCCCATTGTGCATTCCGACGGACGTTGGCAATTCCAGCAGGACAATGCGACACCCCAGACGTCCTGAATTGCTGCAGAGAGGCTCCAGGAACACTCTTCTAAGTTTAAACACTTCCACTGGCTACCAAATTCCCCACACATGAACATTATTGAGCGTACGTCGGATGCCTTGCAACGTGCGTTTCAGAAGAGATCTCCACCCCCTCGTACTCTTACGGATTTATGGACAGACCTGCAGGACTCATGCTGTCAGTTTCCTCCAGCACTACTTCAGACTTTTTTCGAGTCTATGTCAGGTTGTGCTACGGCACTTCTGCGTGTTCGCTGGGCCCCTACACGATCTTAGACGGGTGTACCAGTTTCTTTGGCTCTTCAGTGTATATAGTCTGTATCGGTATTGCAAGGTTGGAGCCATTATTATATAACTCGTTAGCCAAAACATTCATTAAAATGTTAACGTACAGATTGAAGAGACAATTTGTCTCCAGCACTCGTGATCATACAACTCTATCTTTAGACTGACTGACAAATTTTAGGTATAATACCATGACAACTAATTACATTCAGCTACAAGGACAAGTCGCCATAACGCAGCTATACCGCCTCTGACATGGCTCTAAGGCCCTCATCAAACGTATCACAGTAATAAGAGTACCTATTTCTCTATCTTAAAGATAAAAGTGCAGAATTATAATTTTTGGAAGCACCATTTGAACAAGGATCATAATAATGGTTATCTCAGGCAGAGAGGTACCACAACAAGTTATAGTCACGTAACCCTTTATTTACACTAATGGCCAACTGCCAGTTTTAAGTTTGAGGAAAGTAAGAGACTCATTAACATAAGTAATAAGAAGATCAATTACAGCATGAAATAATAGATTACTGCTAATGAAGTGGCCAGTAAGATTTCACGGAATAACCGTGTCAATATAATTCAAGAAAATTGAGGTCATTTACAGCCAACTACCATTGATATGAAAGGGGTACAATGGCATGCGAACACATCAGTTGGAGGAAAACGTGCCTCAACGTATTCCAGTAATGGCGTCGTCAGCAAACGCATTTACTAAAAATTATCATAATGATTATAATAATAATAATGGTATGGCGCCTGCATATGAAAATATAACCTCTGAGGGCCGCACAGGTTAGTCACGTAAATCAGTGTAACACACCTTATAACCTATAAGAGGGCTACCCTACACAAACAAGATTAAATAATAGTAAATGGTACTACAGATGCACCTTCTGATATGGTGGTAGCCGCAAGACTTACATAGTTGCAAATGTACAGTCAGCAAGACCACTCGTTTAAGATCTCTACATCAAATGTTAAAGTCAGTGTTCTGTGTGCAAATTGTGCCACTCAAGGTTTTAATGGTTCGGAAATTTAATGCCGTGGCTCCCTGAAACTTATGACGTGAATTACACATACGAAAGAAGCAACACAAAAATTACTGGAAACTGATTGTCCCAAAAATCACCGCAAATGTATGCACAAAATATAACCGCTCACTACAATTATGAGGGTATTATAACAGCAAACGAATTTAATAAATCTTCAATCGTAGTAGCTATAATTATTAGCCTGTAGATGATATAAACAGTGATGTAATGTTGTTCAGTGCACTGTCCTCAATTATCAATTGAAATAGCTGCATCTAACACCCTGTACATATAGTTTATCTATTCGTCAAAGTGTTCTAGATGTTCTTTTTTATTATTTTATTCGACACTTCAGAAAAAAATTCATAGTGTTCCATGGACCCCATCATGAAGGTGAACCTTCAGGGTTGTGGAACAATTCAAGTTATAGATATAACATAAGACAAAGAAGACTTTATACAAACTTTATCTGTATACTGAATTAATAACACACTCCCACTATACCTCTTAATATTATAGACGCTTATGTCATCTAAATTTGAGTAAATTGGTAAAGAAGATGCTACTCTGAAAAAGTTGTTGCCTTCTCAGTTTCATTGTAGAGTTGCTGTTTATCTGCTATTAGTAGTTTAATGTTTACTTGATTACAATGGTATTTTCAAAGAAGACAATTTCTACATCCAAAAATATAGTGCATTATCATTTATAGTGCATTATCATTTAGCATTCGGCTCCATAACAAACATTTCCACTTGCCATGTTGGTAACAGAACTTTTCATTCCCTGAGTCAAGATATTTAGATAACTTGTAGAAAGAGTGGTCAGTGAAGTATGAGTAGGTAATCCACAGCAGCACTCATGCGATATGAAACACTACGTAGGTATAAACTGTGAATACTGTTTTATTGCTATTAAACGAAACATCTCATACATGGGCATCTAATCACATAGCAGTCCATCAGCAGACAGATTAAACACTTAAGAAATAACAAACATCATATTCTTTTTTCTGAGATTATATATCGTCTATATTGACACTGTGTCGTCGTTCAGTTGCATCCTGCTAAAGCGAAGTCACCATACGTGCTTTTAAATTTAGTGTTCCAGTCTTCTTTTGGAGAACTTTCTCTGTTTGAAATTGTAAACATGATTGTGAAAAAGCGTCTCAGATTTAGTAATCGATGTACACATTGCTGTTATGTGATCTGAAAGTGGTCATTTAACTGGTTGAAACTAATAACCGTTGTGTCCTTCCTTACGATCTTGGTAAATGACAAGTTTTCCCAAAAGAAGACAGCTGCACCGTTAAAGATCACCTCTTGCAACACTAAAAATGCCAGGTAATCATAAATCATTGAAATTTCTTTTGAATTCGTAGGGTTTCTCAATTTCATTACGTATATCTTACCACCATAGAAAGTAACTGCGTTTTGACCCTGTAAAAGGAAGTAAAGTCTATATGAAAATTATTTTTGTGTTTTTTATTGTGACTGTGTGAATCAAAGTTCAGTGAAAACTGTCTTTTATTATCAGCCACAAAAATCATTAACGGGTAAATATATTGGCATGTGAGTTTACGAATTCCAAGATCCTTAAATGGGTTATTGTAAAATGCACGGTTATCTACTTTACACAACATACTTACTGAAACTTCCTGGCAGATTAAAACTGTGTGCCGGACCGAGACTCGAACTCGGAACCTTTGCCTTTAGCGGGCAAGTGCTCTACCATCTGGGCTACCCAAGCACTACTCACGCCCCGTCCTCACAGCCTTACTCCTGCCAGTACCTCGTCTCCAACCTTCCAAACTTTACAGAAGCTCTCCTTCGAGCCTCGGTGCGGCACACAGTATTAATCTGCCAGGAAGTTTCATATCAACGCACACTCCGCTGCAAAGTGAAAATCTCATTCTGGAAACATCCCCCAGACTGTGGCTAAGCCATGTCTCCGTAATATCATTTCTTTCAGGAGTGTTAGTTCTGCAACGTTCGCAGGAGAGCTTCTGTAAAGTTTGGAAGGTAGGAGACGAGGTACTGGCAGAAGTAAGATTGTGAGGACGGGGCGTGAGTCGTGTTTGGGTAGCTCAGATGGTAGAGCACTTGCCCGCGAAAGGCAAAGGTCCCGAGTTCGAGTCTCGGCCAAGCACACAGTTTTAATCTGCCAGGAAGTTTCATATCAGCGCATAATCCTCTGCAGAGTGGAAATCTCATTCTGTTCGCTTTCGCTTCTGATAAACAACTACTTTATTTACTTCAGGCGCGCTTTCCAAGAAAATAATCTGGTAAAACAACAGTGAATGAAAAAATTCAAACTAAGCCAGCGCTATTGTCTTTATGTCAAAACATATAAGACGCTTGTAAGGACACATCATGCTGACCTAAGTTTCTTGATTACATTATCGACGTGTGGACTTCATGTTAACTTGTAATCCGTCTGGAATCCAAGGACTTTTACACATTATACTTCATTCATCCGTCAGTGTCTAATCCTGGTATTAAAATGTCATTGTTGCGTAAGTTGAGTCTTCATGATATTAAGACTTACACTGTTAGCTGTGAATCCGTTTTAAGCCAGTTCAGCCATCATCTGAGTTTGGTCTACCAGGGTTGGGTTTCAAGTCTTGATATTTCTTTCATCTCTTGTGCATCAAATGTATTATCCTTACTTGCAAGTCATGGCTACATTTTTAATATTTGTATTTACCCTTGTAAGGATCGATGTACTAATTAAATTTATCTGAAGGATAAAAGCTTGCAAATATTCAGCTAGCATTAATCAATAGGAACGTAGAAAAACTTCTCTTGAAACTAACACTGATCTTTGATGTCTGTCAGTTTTGATTGCATAGAGATCCTCTTTATTATTAAATGAGAAGAAACAAGCATGTCTGGGGCAATTTGTAAGAGTATTATTTGATTCTCAGGAACCTGTGCCGTACACTTACGCAGTAGCACTATGCTTTGAAATCTCCTCTCTTAATTTTCCTTAGCCCTATGTAGGGCATTGCCTTCATTTAATATTGTGTGCTGTGCAGGTGAACTCTGCACTGCATTCAATACATTAATTAATTTATTTATCTATCGTATCAAATACATTAACAGTTTTTGAATCAGAAGAATAGCTATAAATACACAACGGTGAAATTTGGAGAGGTTGAAACCAGTTGCAAACTCAAGTTTATTGTAACACTTGACCGAGCTTTCGATGATTATGTAATGGACTCTAAAAGTTACAGTAGTGGCTACCAAAATATTTTAAACAAATCAAGGAAGTAACAGCTGATGTCGAAAGTTGTAAGATAACCATATTCACTTGTTACATTAATGAATGTCTCATGTGACAAAAGCTATTTGGTTTTCTTCAGCGTACTTTGTCCCATGTCATGTAAGAAGTGAGTATGCTTATCTTACAAGTTTTTTTTTATGCAGTTGTTACCACTTTGCTATGTTTAAAATATTTTTGTAACCACTAATGCAACTTTTAGGGTCCATTACACCTTCTGAAGAAGATAATTTTACAATTATTGAAACCTAAGTCAAGGCTTCTAATAAATCTGCATTTGCAACTAGATGTCTGATAGTTTCGAACTCTACGATTTTACTGTCGTACAGTCGCTGAATTGCAGCCATGTTTAAGGTTTTATACAAACATTATTACCTACTATATATTAATACTTCAACAAAGACCTTCAGCATAATATAATACAAATGACAATAGCTAGAGGAATATCAAAATCCTTTATAGCGTTTATCACTCCATTCGTCACTGTCAGGAAACCTTCGAAAGCAACAGCGTGGGCACTTGCAGGACATTTTGATACAACATGAGCAACTGTCTGCCGTTCAGCACCACAATGACATGATAGTGAAAATTAGATTTAACACTGGAAGGTCGGTGTTATCACGAGTCTTCTAGTATTCACATACTAGTGCACTCTTATACCTGATACAAGGAGCTGGAGTGTGATTCATGACAGGTAAACAATATCTTGGAGTAGATCGTATTGGCCCAGTAAAGATGAGCATGGATACGTTAAGTGGTACATCAATCTTTTAAATATATGACTAATAAGCCAGACAGATGCAGAGTACTTTGCTACTGAATATACCAGCCCAAGTGCCGATACTCGAAGAGTATCTGTTGACGATACCCAATTAGTGCCACAGAGCTCATAAAGAATATTATTTCTGCTTTTGTGCTTAGCATATGTTCGAGTCAAGAGCTCCTAAAAGAATCTGTCCAATTAGACATGATCCAAAGGTGTTTCTGGTGGATATTACGATGAAGTTTGTTCTCTCAAAATACACATCTAGGGCTGTGTGCCCATCTATTGGACAGTTAAAAACATGCAACCTCTTTTTATTTGAGTTAGGCTGTAAATTCTATTTACGGAAGTTTTGACTTAAGACGTTGAGCTCAGAAGCTAGGACTTCTTCAGTTGTTTCGAAGACTTTGCCTTGGGTAGCTATTGCCCAATCATTCACATAGCCAGACTTTCTGGACTGTGCTGGAGGAATATCAAATATTAAGAGAGGAACGAGGGCGGATCTCTGGAGTAAGCCATTATTCATTACATTTAGACAACCAGTGTCTTTTATTTTACAGTAAATGAAATAGGTAATAATAATTTATAAAGCAGCCCATACCGTCAAACCGCGTCACAGGCTGCACGTAGATCAACGAAAGCAACTGGTGTTTTCTACTTCAATTGGCAACCTGGTTCAATGAATGTTGTTATTGATGAAAACCTAGTCAGCGCAGCTCCGTCGTGGTCGCAATCCAGATTTCTCGGTAGGAAGGTTCAGAAAGATCACTGGACTAATCCGACTTATAGAATTATTCCAATGAGTTTAAAGTGCTCGATAGTGCAACTGAGCGAAAGTCCTTTGACAGATCTGATGACTCAGTTGGTTAGAGTATTGCTAAGATCTTTGCCTTCTCCATTTTTTCTGGGATTGAACTAGATACCATAATATCAAAGAAAAATTACGACAGCCACGTTTTCGTTGTTCCTACAATTCAAGAGAAATCTGGGAGTTTTATGTTTTTATGAACACTAGAAATTTCAGATACAAATAAATTTCTTGAGAAATCAGATTGCCCATTAGTGTTTCTGTTTCTAGCGATGCAAGTCTATATCTAAAGTGTATTGCACAAGTTTTACCCCTTGGTGCTCTGGGTAGTCATCAACTGTGAGGCAATCGTATTACCTAATATATGAGAGTTGTTCCTTAATTTTATTTTGTTTCAACCCAACATCTTCAGGAATGATCATGCTTCTCCCCTTCGTGCTTGAAAATTGATAGACTCAATAATTTCTATAAACATAGTACGTCTGGTGGTATCGAAGTTATGTAATAGGTTATCCGCTGAATCTGGGTCACCACTTTTTACAAATTCGTCGTATTGCTTTTTGTTATTTTCATTCCAAACTGGAACATACTGCTCGTGGTAACCCACAGAGATCGCCTTGATTGCTGCACCAGCGCCAACAAGCATCTCATAGTTATTTTCTGTTTGGGGAACCCAACCACAAGATCTGTCCAGATTTTTAGCAAACACGTTCCACTTTGATTTTCTATATTACCCGTGGTCTAGGGGTAGCGTCGTTGATTCATAATCAAAACGTCTTCGGTCCCGGGTTCGATCCCCGCCACTACCTAAAATTTGATAAATAATCAGCATTGGCGGCCGAAGACTTCCGGCATAAGAAGTCAGCCTTATTCTGCCAACGGCCTTGTCAAAGAGGGCGGAGGAGCGGATAGAGGTTCAGGGCACTCTCTTGTCCTAGGGGTGGGAAATTGCCCCTAAAGGCGGAAGAATCAGCAATGATCAACGACATGAGGATGCAGAAGGCAATGGAAACCACTGCATTAAAGACACGTAACGTGTATCCACAGGACATGTGGCCTGTAATTGAAGAAGTGTCGTGATGATCTCTCCATTGGCAAAAGATTCCGGAATAGTCCGCTATTCGGATCTCCGGGAGGGGACTGCCAAGGGGGATGTTACCACGAGAAAAAGATTGAATAATCTACGAAAAGATAACGTTCTACGAGTCGGGGCGTGGAATGTCAGAAGCTTTAACGTCGTAGGGAAACTAGAAAATCTGAAAAGGGAAATGCAAAGGCTCAATCTAGATATAGTAGGGATCAGTGAAGTGGAAGGAAGACAAGGATTTCTGGTCAGATGAGTATTGGGTAATATCAACAGCAGCAGAAAATGGTATAACAGGTGTAGGATTCGTTATGAATAGGAAGGTAGGGCAGAGGGTGTGTTGCTGTGAACAGTTCAGTGACCGGGTTGTTCTAATCAGAATCGACAGCAGACCAACACCGACAACGATAGTTCAGGTATACATCCCGACGTCGCAAGCTGAAGATGAACAGATAGAGAAAGTGTATGAGGATAATGAAAGGGTAATGCAGTATGTAAAGGGGGACGAAAATCTGATAGTCGTGGGCGACTGGAATGCAGTTGTAGGTTAGGTTAGGTTAGTGTTGTTTTAACGTCCCGTCGACAACGAGGTCATTAGAGACGGAGCGCAAACTCGGGTTAGGGAAGGATGGGGAAGGAAATCGGCCGTGCCCTTTCAAAGGAACCATCCCGGCATTTGCCTGAAAGGATTTAGGGAAATCACGGAAAACCTAAATCAGGATGGCTGGAGACGGGATTGAACCGTCGTCCTCCCGAATGCGAGTCCAGTGTGCTAACCACTGCGCCACCTCGCTCGGTGCAGTTGTAGGGGAAGGAGTAGAAGAAAAGGTTACAGGATAATATGGGCTTGGGGCAAGGAATGAAAGAGGAGAAAGACTAATTGGGTTCCGTAACAAGTTTCAGCTAGTAATAGCGAATACCCTGTTCAAGAATCACAAGAGGAGGAGGTATACTTGGAAAGGGCCGGGAGATACGGGAAGATGTCAATTAGATTACATCATGGTCAGTCAGAGATTCCGAAATCAGATACTGGGTTGTAAGGCGTACCCAGGAGCAGATATAGACTCAGATCACAATATAGTAGTGATGAAGAGTAGGATGAAGTTCAAGACATTAGTCAGGAAGAATCAATACGCAAAGAAGTGGGATACGGAAGTACTAAGGAATGACGAGATACGTTTGAAGTTCTCTAACGTTATAGATACAGCAATAAGGAATAGCGCAGTAGGCAGTACAGTTGAAGAGGAATGGACATCTCTAAAAAGGGCCATTACAGAAGTTGGGAAGGAAAACATAGGTACAAAGAAGGTAGCTGCGAAGAAACCATGGGTAGCAGAAGAAATACTTCAGTTGATTGATGAAAGGAGGAAATACAAACGTGTTCCTGGAAAATCAGGAATACAGAAATACAAGTCGCTGAGGAATGAAAAAAATAGGTAGTGCAGGGAAGCAAAGACGAAATGGCTGCAGGAAAAATGTGAAGACATCGAAAAAGATATGATTGTCGGAAGGACAGACTCAACATACAGGAAAGTCAAAACAACCTTTGGTGACATTAAAAGCAACGGTGGTAACATTAAGAGTGCAACGGGAATTCCACTGTTAAATGCAGAGGCGAGAGCAGATAGGTGGAAAGAATACATTGAAAGCCTCTATGAGGGTGAAGATTTGTCTGATGTGATAGCAGAAGAAACAGTCGATTTAGAAGAGATAGGGGATCCAGTATTAGAATCGGAATTTAAAAGAGCTTTGGAGGACTTACGGTCAAATAAGGCAGAAGGGATAGATAACATTCCATCAGAATTTCTAAAATCATTGGGGGAAGTGGCAACAAAACGACTATTCACGTTGGTGTGTAGAATATATGAGTCTGGCGACATACCATCTGACTTTCGGAAAAGCATCTTCCACACAATTCCGAAGACGGCAAGAGCTGACAAGTGCGAGAATTATCGCACAATCAGCTTAACAGCTCATGCATCGAAGCTGCTTACAAGAATAATATACAGAAGAATGGAAAAGCAAATTGAGAATGCGCTAGGTGACGATCAGTTTGGCTTTAGGAAAAGTAAAGGGACGAGAAAGGCAATTCTGACGTTACGGCTAATAATGGAAGCAAGGCTAAAGAAAAATCAAGAGACTTTCATGGGATTTGTTGACCTGGAAAAAGCGTTCGACAATATAAAATGGTGCAAGCTGTTCGAGATTCTGAAAAAAGTGGGGGTAAGCTACAGGGAGAGACGGGTCATATACAATATGTACAACAACCATGAAGGAATAATAAGAGTGGAGGATCAAGAACGAAGTGCTCGTATTAAGAAGGGTGTAAGACAAGGCTGTAGCCTTTCGCCCCTACTCTTCAATCTGTACATCGAGGAAGCAAGGATGGAAATAAAAGAAAGGTTCAGGAGTGGAATTAAAATACAAGGTGAAAGGATATCAATGATACGATTCGCTGAAGACATTGCTATCCTGAGTGAAAGTGAAGAAGAATTAAATGATCTGCTGAACGGAATGAACAGTATAATGAGTACACAGTATGGTTTGAGAGTAAATCGGAGAAAGACGAAGGTAATGAGAAGTAGTAGAAAGGAGAACAGCGAGAAACTTAACATCAGGATTGATGGTCACGAAGTCAATGAAGTTAAGGAATTCTGCTACCTAGGCAGTAAAATAACCAATGACGGACGGAGCAAGAAGGACATCAAAAGCAGACTTGCTATGGCAAAAAAGGCATTTCTGGGAAGGGAAGTCTAATAATATCAAATACCGGCCTTAATTTGAGGAAGAAATTTCTGAGGATGTACGTCTGAAGTATAGCATTGTATAGCAGTGAAACATGGACTGTGGGAAAACCGGAACAGAAGAGAATCGAAGCATTTGAGATGTGGTGCTATAGACGAATGTTGAAAATTAGGTGGACTGATAAGGTAAGGAATGAGGAGGTTCTACGCAGAATCGGAGAGGAAAGGAATATGTGGAAAACACTGATAAGGAGAAGGGACAGGATGATAGGACATCTGCTAAGACATGAGGGAATGACTTCCATGGTACAAGAGGGATCTGTAGAGGGCAAAAACTGTAGAGGAAGACAGAGATTGGAATACGTCAAGCAAATAATTGAGGACGTAGGTTGCAAGTACTACTCTGAGATGAAGAGGTTAGCACAGGAAAGGAATTCGTTGCGGGCCGCATCAAACCAGTCAGTAGACTGATGACCAAAAAGAAAAAAGTTCCATTTAGGTCGTGGAAAAGTTCGTGTGAGTGGGACGATTGTCCCAATTCAATCAAGATTGGTAGTGTTGGCTGTGAAGGAAGTCTTATAATACAAAACGAGTACTTTGAAGAGGTAGTGTCTTCTCATTAGTTGTTACAAAGCATAGATCAAAATTATGCTTGTAAGGTGTATGCTTCGCCGGCGATGGGCGAAGCATGACAGAATCTCTGACCAGAGAGTAGTTTATTGTTAGTTGTTGCTTGTCGCTAGTCTGCGTGAGTCGACTGTACTAGTCTGCGCGAGTCGACAGTAGTAGTCAGTCGAATACAGTAGTAGTCGGTCGGCTGTAGTAGCGAGTGGACGGTTGTAGTCTGCGGGAGTCGGCATGCATCGGCTGTGTGCTCTGCGCACGACTCTGGTCGGGGTTCTGCAGGATGAGTATTGTTGTAGAAGGTAAAGAAGCAGCCTTGCGCATAATTAATAATGTATGTTAATTGTAATTTAATTTGTTCAGAAGAAATGCCCCAATAATAATTTTTATAATATAAAGTAACTCTTTTAAAGAAAAGCATTCATTTCAATCTCCAATGCATTATCATTACTTCCAAGAATCAAAAAATATATATACCCCAGCATTGCACGAAGCTGTGTCGAAGAATGTATAATTAAGAGCAGATATATTTGCAGTCTTTTATTGAGGTAAGAATTTTTACTTTTTTATTCAGAATACAGGGCCGAAGGTCAGCGCTGCTGTCCTTATAAAATTTACCAGATATTATTATTTCTGTTGAGAGGTTACATTTGGTTCATGGTTCATTATTTAAACAATATTATTGTGAGGTTTATGGTCAATTATCATTTTTTTTAACTTTTGTGGGGAGGTTACGCTTGGCTCCATTTTTCATTATTATTTAACATTTTTTGTGTGAGGAGGTTACACTTGGGTCCATTTCCATTTAAACAATTTCTGCTGGGGACGTTACACTTGGCGACATCCGCCCAGGATCTTATTTCTTTGTGAATCTTCTGAGAAGTAGTCATATACCTGCTCTTATTTACTTAAATGTAAATAGCATTTGGCGCAACGCATTTTCTAATTTGTCACTCTTTCTTCCACAGATCATCGGCAATTTGTTGCTCTTTGTTGTAATAGTGTTTGTTGGATTTTACATTGTCTTTGTTTCATTTGAACAACTTTGATTTGTGTAAAAATGCCGCGAAAAACTGTTAACAGTACATCGCGATGTATAATGAGTGAAATAGCCAACTTAAATAACTTGACCGATAGTACTTGCGACACGCAGTCTAATGATGACAATCCTTCAATTACAGACAATCAGTGTGTACCGACCACTAATGTTGACTTTGATCCTAGTGATGAACAGACGAATTCAATTGTGTCCTCTGTTAATTTAACGACGCCTGATGACGCGGGATGTTCTGTTGCAGTGAGCGCTGCCCAGCTTGACACACCCGGTTTGCAGGATTTACGTGACAAACAGATAAATTTTTATAATGAAAATGAACAGTGTAATCAGAGAACGACAGATTTATCTAATTCCGGTGTAGTGACCGATAGTGCACATCCGATTGGCAAACCCTTTCAGAAATTACAGAATGACCAAATGGCCACACAAAACGTGACAATCGCAGGTACGCCATCAAACAGCACAGAGAATAGAGTAGGTAATATTGGGTTGGATCAAGTTATGGCATTTTTTAAACAACTTAATGAAAAAATAGACAGCAATTCCAAACAGTCGAATGAAAAAAAATGGTTCAAATGGCTCTGAGCACTATGGGACTCAACATCTTAGGTCATAAGTCCCCTAGAACTTAGAACTACTTAAACCTAACTAACCTAAGGACATCACACACACCCATGCCCGAGGCAGGATTCGCACCTGCGGCCGTAGCAGTCCTGCGGTTCCGGACTGCAGCGCCAGAACCGCACGGCCACCGCGGCCGGCCAGTCGAATGAAAGACAAGATAACAATCACAAACAACTAAGTGAAAATCTCAAACAACAACTTAATGAAAATAATGAAAATCTCAAACAACAAATTAATGAAATTAATGAAAAACTAGACAACAATTCCAGACAGTATAGTGAACAGATTACAGCCGTTGCCGCGCAATGTCATGATATTAAAGAACAGTTACATGAGGAAATTGAGGCTTGTGCTAGGAAAAGTAGTGAAGAAATTAGATCTGTTGCTCAAGAATTAAGGGATATGCAAACAGCTACAACAGAATCACTTAGAGGCGAAATTAGTGCAGTCGGTAAACAATGCTCTGAAAACGCAACACAGTTACGCGGCAAGTTTAAATTAATGACAGTAGAACTTTCGCGCACACTGGATGCAAAATAGACGCGAAATTCGACCAACAGAACAGTCAAATTGACGAACGTTTTAATCACCACCTGCAAAACAGTGAAACGCGTTTCCGTAAATTTATACAGGAACAAAATAAAGTAAAACGACAAGTCATGGAAGCAATTACCGTACAGAGACAGGAAGATAAACGTAAATTGTTTGCGAAAGCAAAAACATACGTAGACAACAATATTGCTACAGTATCAGACGAAATCAAACAGTTGAACACCGAATTGCGTGATGAAATTTCCGATCTAAAATCAAAAAACAGATACACACACAGTAGACTTTCAGACAGTGACCGACAGACTCGAACAATTAGAACTAACACAGGATTCCGATGTCATTAAAGCTGACGTTAAAAAATTGAACGAAACCACGCGTAAAATACAAAAACAAATTAATGCTTCTGACACTAAAAACGATGATCAGGTAAAAATACTGACTGAAAAATATGATGAATTGGCCAGTCGTATTGACGTTATTGAAAGTAATAATGACAGCAAGTCAGACGATACTTCACCGATTTCGTTTAATCAAACACCTGAATTCCAAAATCTACAGCAGACGATCAGTGAGATAGATTCGTCTAATAATACATTCCGTAGAAAATTGTCAACTTTACAGCAAGAAGTAACAGAGATGAAAAATGTTTCAGTTAATAACACGTCACAGCATACGGCACATTCCGATCATTTGTCACACTTACACAGTCAGTATAATTTGGGTAATTTACAGAGAGTACGTGACTTCGATTCCGAACAGTCACAGACAAATAGATTCTCATACAATCGTGAACCTATTTACACATTCAGTGACGAGAACGTTGATTATAAGCAATTTGTATCTGTAAAAAAATCTAAGGTATTTGAAAATGAGAGAGCACAGGTACACGCATTGAACTGGATACGTCGATTTATTTTTGTACTTTCACCAGCTTGGCCTGTAAGGCAGAAACTAGAATTAGCATTGATACAACAATTTGTTTTTGAATTTTCACCGCCATTGCATGTAATGCAGAAACTAGAATTAGCATTGATACAGCAATTTATTTTTGAATTTTCTACGGCATTGCCTGTAACGCAAAAACTAAAATTTATTTGCAGAGCGTAATTGACCTCAGGGGATTCATTACGCTTTAATGAATATGTGCTGTAGCTTGCACAGGGCCCCGAGCCGTAGTAGTGCTGTTTCATCTTTAGTTTTCTGCACTGCTGCTTTCTCTTCTACTATCCTTTATATCTATCAGAACAGCTCTTCAACTATCGCCCTATCTAGGATTAAGAATGTATAAAGAAAACCCGATAAGACAAGTTTTACCGAAAGTGACAGTTCTCTTTGGACACTCCCGAAATGACAACTATCGCCGTAATCTTAATAACAGATAAAATTGTAATCATCAGTATGTGTAACATTATCAGCAACAGCAAACGCATTTTGGTAACAATAGACGTTTTTCACCGCAATAGCAACAAAACCAGCCGGTTAGCATACCTAACCAACAATGCAGTCTACAAGGTCAACCAAGCTTTAATGTTTCGCCGCGTACGCGTATAGCGTCGGCCTCAACAAATAACAACGCACAGCAACAAGGAAATCAGTACGTACAGAAAACACACTATTTCAATTCCTATCGCACTGCGCCGTATAGAAATGACTATCATGACAGACGTAAAAATAATTAGCACAATTTTCAGCGTACATTTAATAACAGTCGGTCTTATCAGCAACAACATATTATCATGAATGAATCAGACAGTAGGTATCATCCAGAACGTAAGACGTCAGGAAGAAATAATAGAACAGTACAAATAGTTGAAATGCCATAGCATCCTCCCGCAAATAATGACACGTCAGATAGAATTTGACTAGATACAGTACAGGTTGCATATTCCAGTAACGCAAGCAATACTTTTGAAACGCAGAATCTTGTTCACGAAAATGTTATTTGAAAGAAGCCTTGTTGAATGCACCACTTTTATCGCACCCAGATCTTACCAGAAATTTTTCCATTGCCTCCGACAGTTCCAACACCGCTTTAGGCGTACATATTTTTCAGGAAATTGAAGAAGATGGTTGTACAGTAAATAAAAACATCGCTTTTGGAAGTCGCATTCTGTCACCTGCTGAACGAAATTATTCTCTTACAGAACTTGAAACATTATGTGTTGTATGGGCTTTTACCAGATTTAGGCATTTGCTTTATGGAAGACACACTACAGTTTATACAGACCATAGAGCGATACAATTTTTACTTTCGACTAAATTTACACAGATTAAGTAGATGGAAACTTTATTTTCAGGAATTTAATTTTAAAATTGTTCACATTCCCGGTACACGAAATATTGTAGCAGACGCACTATCCCGTTCTCTTAACAACTATCAGCAAGACATCGCAACCAACTTCTGCAAAGCAAATTTCACCGTCATGTACATTCAACAAGTTGCATTTGAAAACTTCATTTCGTCGTCATTACAAGACATAGCACAAGAGCAGAGTAAAGACAACGTGTGGAAAGAAATTAAACACCTTTGGCAAGATAGGAATAATGTTACCATTAGAAACCATTACACTGTACGCAATGACATTCTGTTTCTCCGCTCTCATCCTGACAGCAATAATTCGTTATTATGCATTCCTGACGAACTTGTTAACAAATTAATCTGGTATACTCATTTAAGTTACGCACATTACGGAGCTAGAAAATGTTTTCTTATACTGAGACAGAACTGTTATTTTACCAACATGGAGAAACGTATTCGACGAGTTTTAGCGTCATGTAAAATCTGCCAGAAAGCTAAATCAGATAGGACTTCACATATTCCTCCATTACATCCCATTGTACCTGTTAAATTAAGACACATGTCCGCTGTAGACATTTTTGGTCCAATTCCCAGAACTAATAGAGGTTTTTGCTACATCTTTGTCGCTGTTGAACTCACTTCAAAATTTGTTACCTTCACTCCGTTACGCAAAGCTACTGCTAAAACTGTTTCGAAAACATTTGTAAAACATTTTCTATTTCATGTAGGGCATGTGTTGAAAGTAATTTCCGACAATGGACCACAGTTTCGATCTGCTATATGGACACGTATGTTATGAGCTAGAAACATTTCTCCGGTCTATATATCCAGGTACCATGCTTCTTCGAACCCTTGTGAACGATTAATGAAAGAAATTGGTAAACTGTGTAGAATTTACTGCCATAAAAAACATATTGATTGGGACACACACATATTCTCATTCCAAGATGGAATTAATTCCATACCAAATGAATCTACTACGCTATCTCCGTTTGTTATACTGAAAAATGTTGAACCACCTAACAAAATTAAAGAATTAGTATCCTTTCCTACATCTCGTCGACTACGACACCATGAAATAATTGACGTGCGCTGAACATCAAACGTGCCGCAGAGCGCCGGAGAAGAGAGCAAAAACAGGTTTGTACACGCCGTGACTTTCACATTGGACAGAAGATATTAGTACGTACACACTATTTATCCAGCAAAGGAAAGAGTAGATGCAGTAAATTTGAGCTTCTATACGCAGGTCCATATCGGATTCGCAGCATTCCTCACCCCAATGTAGTACACGTCGAAACCTTGAGAACCAGAAAAACCAAAGGGAACTACCACGTGTCGAACGTCAAACCGTTTATTGAATGAAGATACTTTATGATTTATCACACTGTAATGCCATTTCCTAATTTTTTATGACCGCTTATGCAATTATATTCACATGAACACCTACTGATGATTATCGTAATTTTTTCTTGGCAAGTGCCCGGCAAGGTAAGGTTAGCAGGTCGCTTTTCTTGTCGTTACACATCAGACCGTGCATATTTTCCATTTTTTTATGTATGTATGATTGTTTTCCTGTTTTGTTTGTATGCACTATGAAATATTTAAGATATAACAAACACCAGTTGACTTTGACGTTTTGCCATATGATATCTCAGCATCGTGACTACTTTACCTTTTTTTTTGCTGCTACATTGTGATACACTGTGTACATTTTTGCTTCTGAACACTGTCGATGTTTTTGACATATTACGTTTTCTGTCATGCTATGCTGTATGCTCAATTATATTACTACAAACCAGTTTTTATCTAATGGGTATATGAATTAAATGCTAGACATTAATCTTTGTTTATCATTTTCAGAAAGAAATAACGTGTAAACGAAATAAATTAAACAGAAATGGGAATTTCACCTTCGGAATGAACGAAA
This sequence comes from Schistocerca serialis cubense, assembly GCF_023864345.2. Taxonomy (NCBI): domain Eukaryota; kingdom Metazoa; phylum Arthropoda; class Insecta; order Orthoptera; family Acrididae; genus Schistocerca; species Schistocerca serialis. The sequence continues at coordinate 524,413,266 of NC_064641.1, forward strand.
GAAGATGCAATACCTCGTGATGAAGAGTAAATGGATCAGAATTAACAAGCATTAACAAGAATATACTATACACATGGTATGATAGCAGTCTTATCTAATTTTTTCTTTCAGAATACGAGGCGATTGATGCAGGTTGTCAGACAGAACTACACATCTTAGTTTTAGTGATGAAATATGCTAGAAATAAGGAATAGTTGTATAATGAATAATGAAGTGATTTTTTTGCAGATGATAATGAATGGTGATGAATAATGATGAAGAATATGCTACTATTGATAATGAAGTTTTTCTTTACAGGTGATGATAATAATGGAGTTATGGTGATATGGATAATGAAGTTTTTCTTTGCAGTTGAAGATAATGATTTAGTTTATATATTTACTGTTAGTTAAGAGATGCTATGTAGTTATTTAAGTATTTGTTGCAGTTCGTTTTGACAGTATGTCTTATATCGCATGGTATGATGACTGAAGGTTTTGGAAAGGACAGCTAGAGAACATATTTTTTTTATACACATTTCACTACCTGTTAATTCGAAGTTCACTACTTTTCAGCATAGTATGCGTTTCTTCTTTCCGTTTCATAATCCATTTTTGTATATTTTCCAGGAGAAATTATTCATGAAATTAATGTGGTATAAATAGTTGTTTATTAAACCTACGTCGTTTATGAATGTGATCACATATACTCTACTTGTTTCATAACCTTGCTACAGCTGACATTACACAACTTCATTTGCAGCAATAACTCAAAAGCGAACAAAGTAATTACCAGTCCCAAATAATGCTACAAGTTTAAGAGAATTCTGAGTAATACTGATCAGCTCTGAATAGTATGTCACTTCAATAATGACTTCTGAATAATACATACAAAAAAAATGTTTTGTAACTGGCCAATGAATGCCACTGATTATTGTAATAAGATGACCTATGATGCCAATGATTACTATAATTATATTAATTATGTATAAATGCTATGTCAATAATTAACTCATTTTGAATAATGACTTCTGAAAAATACAAAAAAAAATGCTTTGTAGCTGGCTAATGAATGCCACTGATAACTGTAATAAGATGACCTATGATGCCAATGATTACTATAATTAAGTGAATTATGTTAATACTACGCCATTCATTAGCTTCTGTTTTGAATGATGACTTCTGATGGTTTGTAACTGGGCAATGAGTGCCAATAATTACTATATTCAGATAATTTATGAACATTATCCTGTAATACTACATACATGGTACAGAAATGTTCAGTAACTGGGCAATGAGTGCCACCAATTACTCAAATCAGTTGTTAGACTAGTGTAATTCTGAATGATGACTACTATGTGACTTAATGTCCTTCACCTTCTGACCTAATTACCAGAAATTACTGCAATATCCATTTGCCCTGTCTATCCTCATGATCATGGAGCACTATATTTGGTTTTTGCATTAATTCTACGTTGGTCTACTTTACAAGAACATGGTGTTGACACGACATGCTGTCCACCACCTTGAGCGATGGACATGTTATTATTGTCCCACTGTTTGGTGTACCTAGTGTACTACCAAAATGATAGCATGGAATATTATTACGACATTTCAGTGTCTTGGCTACACTGATTAATACTTCAAGGAAAAGGGCTTCAGATTGTCTCACTTGGTGTTGTGCTTCTGTAGAAAGATATAGACTTTCAGTGCAGCTGCGTGCAACCTAAAGTGCTACAACCATGACGCAATCCTTCCCATTCCTTTCCTAATTCTTGTAAAATGATAAAGACATATAGAGTGCATGTGAACTCTATGCCATTTGTTAATATGATTTGTACTCATTACGTATACATTTTTTTTTTTTTTTTGTGATTCCCAGATATGTTCTGTATTACAGTGCGGGAGCACTTTCGTCATTTTGTTAACATGATTTGTATTCATTGCATATACATTTTTGTGATTTGCTGATATGTTCTGAACTTCAGTGCGTGTGCACTTTTGTCATTTGTCAATATGATTTGTACTCATTATGTTTATTTGTTGTAAAAATATTAGAGAGTTTTACAGTGCGTGTGCACTTTATGCCATTTGTACTCATTACATATGCCATTTGTTAATATGATTTGTACTCATTACGTATACATTTTGTCATTCCCACATATGTTCTGTGTTACAGTGCGTGTGCACTTTTGTCATTTTGTTAACATGATTTGTATTCATTGCCTATACATTTGTGATTTCTTAATATGTTCTGTACTCAGTGCGTGTGCACTATATTTTATTTCATGTTTTGCACCTATATATATATTCTGTGATTATAAAGTTAATTAATTATGAAAAATTTGTTGTTCATGGCAAGTCCAATTGACTCACCATCGCTGCCAAATTTTGCCCTCCCCCCCCCCCCCCCCCCAATGGAGGGTTATGTAAGGTGTATGCTTCGCCGGCGATGGGCGAAGCATGACAGAATCTCTGACCAGAGAGTAGTTTATTGTTAGTTGTTGCTTGTCGCTAGTCTGCGCGAGTCAACAGTACTAGTCTGCGCGAGTCGACAGTAGTAGTCAGTCGGATACAGTAGTAGTCGGTCGGCTGTAGTAGCGAGTGGACGGTTGTAGTCTGCGGGAGTCGGCATGCATCGGCTGTGTGCTCTGCCCACGACTCTGGTCGGGGTTCTGGAGGATGAGTATTGTTGTAGAAGGTAAAGAAGCAGCCTTGCACATAATTAATAATGTATGTTAACTGTAATTTAATTTGTTCAGAAGAAATGCCCCAATAATAATTTTTATAATATAAAGTAACTCTTTTAAAGAAAAGCATTCATTTCAATCTCCAATGCATTATCATTACTTCCAAGAATCAAGAAATATATATACCCCAGCATTGCACGAAGCTGTGTCGAAGAATGTATAATCAAGTGCAGATATATTTGCAGTCTTTTATTGAGGTAAGAATTTTTGCTTTTTTATTCAGAATACAGGGCCGAAGGTCAGCGCTGCTGTCCTTATAAAATTTACCAGATATTATTATTTCTGTTGAGAGGTTACATTTGGTTCATGGTTCATTATTTAATCAATATTATTGTGAGGTTTATGGTCAATTATCATTTTTTTTAACTTTTGTGGGGAGGTTACGCTTGGCTCCATTTTTAATTATTATTTAACATTTTTTGTGTGAGGAGGTTACACTTGGGTCCATTTCCATTTAAACAATTTCTGCTGGGGAGGTTACATGCTCTTCATGGTGCTCATACCACAGTTGCTTTATCGTCTGCATCAAACACTGAGTGTAAGACAATCTCTTACAAGGACGTTTTCCATTATTCTTCCATTGAATATGGTAACTGTTAAAACCTTTGGAATATATGGAATGATATTACTATTCCGGAACGACCTGTAGGGGCGAGAAGATAGCTGGAGGTTTGTGTATATTAACAACTGTTATGTCGCCAATTTTTACTATAACTTCGTGAAAGTCATTGAGATCACATGCAGAGCATAGATGTGGATTCTTGACTGACGATCTTATGTAAGTTGCCGCTCCAGAAGTACGATGGTACGTAGCTCGTAATAAGTGAAAGTCAAAATTTTTCCTCTCTGATTCATTTGTCCTTCATTCTCAGCAGGTGTTTCATGAACAACAATAATACCGGTTATATTTTGATAAAACTTCGGAAAGACTTGACTGATTTACTTATGCCTGCAGTATCGATCTGACTGATCTCGATAACAGATCCAAAGTAGATAATAGAAATGGAGTACGAGTCCAGTGGTGCGGGTTGCACTCATTAGAAACCATGGCGCCGCTGCTATGGCTGTTTGTTCTGGCCTCTCCCCTTCCAGCTATATTTCCGCGACTATGACGGGTCTGGCAACGGCGGCGCTGCGGTCAGTTTCCGCTCATACACTCGCTACCTCTTACTGAAGCACGAGGTGTGAGACACTAGCCGTGATGTAATACGAAAGTTGAGTGCACCATCTTCCTGTTGTTCTGTAGCGCTGACAGGCCGAAACTGACCGGCTCTCGGGATCATATGGCCTTTAACGAAGATCTCAAGAGACTGTACAGGATGTAAAACGAAAATAAAGTGACGGAGGCTATATAAACGCAGATGTGGTACAGAAGAGAAAGAGTGACGCGAGGAAAAAGTCTGACGCTCTAATTCATGACACAGACCGAAGATGTACAAAATTTGTACAATAGAAACAAAATAGTTTTATTCTTGCTTATTCTATCTCCACCATGAGAAAACATTCGTGCTCCACCATAATAAAACAAGGCACAGAGCAACTTCACTGTTAGTCTCTGCAGCCAGAAAACGCGCCGTTTGTGATTCAGTTGCTGGCTCTGCTGCGATGATCATAGACCATTCACTGTGGTTCACGGCTCCGGTTTCAAAAACGCAGCACAATCACTCATATCTGTAGCAGCTGATGTTGTTTGTGAGGCTGATGTGAATTGTATACTACTTCATCTGACTGCAGTTAAGGAACGTGTGATTTCCATTCCAGATGCCGTTAAAAAAGTGCAAGACACGCGAGCTACTGCTGCTGTTACTGACAGTCTTTTTCCACACTACGTTGATTGTATCCACTATTAGTAAAACGTGGCATATGGAGAACACAGATTTTTTTACCACCCCATTTCCCGGTGAGGAAAAAACAGCCGTTAATGTTCTATTGGAGCTTGTTCGCCGTTTTGAGTCCTTGCAAATTTCCGAAGACTTAATGAGGTCTGCACCTTTCGAAACAAATCAAGGTTCGAATATTGTGGCAGTTGCGAAAGACTTAACTAGACTTCCTCGCGCTTGTCATTGACTTAGCACTTTAGTCAACGATACTTTTATATCGAAGTTTTCAACATCGCAGCCAGAATTAGCTCCTGTAGCCGAGACAATAAACCCGTGTAAATCACTAGTGACGTATAATAAGAGAGTTAGTCTCCGTTCTCACTCACACAAGATGTCGAAGTCCGATGAAACACTGTTACAATTGCAGGTTTCAGTATGTGATACTCTGATCGAGGTTAAGGAGTTGCTCGCACAGAAAGAGTTAAGTAAGCTTCAGAATATAGATGAGCAGCCTCTACATGAGCTTGTAATGTTCCTCAAGTCGTTAAAACAAGCTAGTAATGAACTAGAACGAGACAACTATCCAAGACTCCACTTGGTACTTCTCTGGCGGTGTAAACTTCTGATTGATCACTTGAGTCCAAATGAATTAGATAGTTTTGACACGGCAATACACATGCAGAAGTTGCACCGACGGCACGTATGATAAGATTAAAATGCACTCGTACCACAAGATCACGACACTCTTGTGTCCTTCATATCGTGTTTTTTGATGATGAAGACAGAGATAATGTTTGAACGAGGTTGGTACTCTGAGCGTAAACATTTCAGGTGAGTGAAGAACTATATACGCCTTTTACATAATGCCCTTGAATGTTACTACAAATTTCAATCTCCCTTCTTTCCAGTTACCCCTGCTTCACGTGGAAGAACACCATGCCCATCGAAATTACAACAGCCGTTGAAGTTCCAGAGGTATGCGAGAAGTCTGGACCATGCAGACAAACTGCGAAGTATCGTTCCTGCCGAAGAAGACGCAGAGGCGGACACTAATATTCTTGAGTGGTAAAAAGAGCATGAAAAGACAGTACCTTATCTGGCGCGTGTAGTTAAGAGCATACTGTACATTCCAGCCTCCAGTGGATATAGTGAGAGGAACTTTAGAGCCGCTGGTCTGGTTGTCACTGAGGACCGCAGTCGTCTGGACCCTAATGTTGCGAACGGAATTTTGTTGGTTCACTGCAACAATGATCTGTTACATACTTGCGATTGGTCATGTAAATAAAATAACTTTTTTCGTTGGTAAATATTCGCCCAGCCGTTGTCCCGTATCCATGAGGGATCAAAAGAGTTTAAATTAGCTGATGTCAGTACTATTCAGGTATTAAAGTAATATATTATAAAATATCGGTAATGTCATTTAGATTTAATGGTACTTCCCAAGCCGGGCGTTGTGACCGACCGGTTCTAGGCGCTTCAGTCTGGAACCGCGCGACCGCTACGGTCGCACGTTCGAATCCTGCCTCGGGCATGGATGTGTGTGATGTGCTTAGGTTAGTTAGGTTAAAGTAGTTCTAACTTCTAGGGGACTGATGATCTTAAATGTTTAGTCCCATAGTGCTCAGAGCCATTTGAACCATTTGAACCAACTTCTCAACGGTCTCCTAGAAAAACCTAGCTGGCGGACCGTCGTCTCTCAGGAAATTCTGAAGTTCCGATAACCAAAGGCACGGAGATGTCACATTACTTGTAAGTGTCGTTACATGAACGCCGGACTCGTTTTTAACCCACGCAGCTAACAACACGTACTTTAAAGCAGCCGCTATGGTTGCGCAAGCTAGAGTGTTATATGTTAATGCTACGAGGCTACTTATAATCTCTCAACAAGGAAAACTAGGAACTACGAAGGATTTATCCGAAAGGGACCGAAATCTGTAGACGTGATGTGAACGTACAGACAAACTAATGAAAACAATTTCAAAAAAATGGATGATTTATTCAAGAGAAAGAGCTTCACGAATCGAACGAGTCAATAACGTGTTGGTCTATCTCTGGACCTTATGATAGTGTTGTTGTATGTTCTCAAGAGGGATATCATGCCAAATTCGTCCAATTGGAGCGTCAGAGCGTCAAAATCCCGAGATGGTTGGAGCGCCCTGCCCATAATGTTCCAAACGTTCTCAACTGATGAGAGATCAGGAGACCTCGCTGGTCAGGGTAGGGTTCGCCATGCACAAGACAAGCAATAGAAACTCTTAGCCGTGTGCTGGCCTGAAACACAAGCCCTGAATGGCTTGCCATGAAGGTCAAAACAACGGGACGTAGAATATCGTCGACGTACCGCTGTGCTGTAAAGGTGCCGCAAACGACAACCAAAGAGTTCCTGCTATGAAAAGAAATGGCACCTCAGACAATCACGTTTGGTTATCTGGGCACACGGCGGGCGAGTCAGGTTGGTGTCCCACCGCGTTCCGGTGTGCCTCCAAGACATACAAAAACTTTTTTAATTAATGCCAAGCTTAATAACTGATTGCATAAGGGCCAGAAGTGGACCAACGCGTTATTGATTGGTCAGTTTGTGAAGGTTCTTCTCTTGAATAGCCGGACGCTGTGGCCGAGCGGTTCTAGACGCTTCAGTCCGGAGCCGCGCCACTGCTACGGTCACAGATTCGAATCCAGCCTCGTGCATGGATGCGTGTGATGTCCTTAGGTTAGTTAGGCTTAAGTAGTCCTAAGTCTAGGGAACTGCTGACCTCAGATGTTAAGTGCCACAGTGCTTAGAGCCGTTCTCCTGAATAAATTATCCAATTTTTTTCTGAAATTGTAATCGTTTGTTTGTCTATACATGTACATCACATTTATCGATTTCCGTCCCATTAGAATAATTCCTTCGTGGTGCATCGGCTTTTTTTCCCTTAGTTTGTCTATACCTATAAGCCAAGGGCGTCGGTTTGTGTATTCTTTTTGTTATGGTAGCTTGCATTTGTTGGCTAATAGCGAGTTGTGTAGTGTATCATTCATTTCTAAAATTTTTCAAAGACTGCTGTAAATTTATTTTAACATTGAACCACTATTCAGAGCAACCATCATCTTCGTATCCTGCTTTCTCGTACGGTTGTCACAGCCTAGGTAGCTTATCGAAAGTATATAGATGTCAACGTAATTATTAGACTGTCTCTAAATAGACAGCATATATTACAATAAATTTACAGCAGTCTTCGAAAAGGTCGTATTGAAGTAATCACGCACACTCACACATTCAAAGGTAACTAACATTCGCGATCGTTTCAGTGTGAATTAAACAACTTGATTTGGATCCTAGTGGTGGTGCTACTAGCGCCATTCTAATGCTACTGACGGAAAAATATCGCAACGCTGAAAAGAAATTGTGTGACATAAGCGAAAGTTGCTATATGTGTTCCTCTATCTGAAAGATGACTTCTGTTCAGTTTCCGCACCAGTAGCATAAGAATGGTGCTAGTAGCACCACTATGAGGATGTAAATCTGGTACTTTTTTAATACACACTGTAAAGAACGCTGTGAGTTGATGTTAGTCAAGAATGCATATAACGCAACGAAGACGTCATTAACAACACCTCACTGAGTTTGGACGAGGTCCTGTATTAGGGCTACGAGAGGCTCCATGTTTCTTCTGCGATACTGCAGCAAGACTTGGCGGGAATGTAGCCACTCTACCAGAGCGCTAGCAACAGTGGGCAGGGGAGTGTACGGTCGTAAGAAAACCGGGCTCCGGACGGTGACGTGGCACTACCGAGAGAGGAGAGCATCGTGTTCGGCGTATGGCTCTGGTGCATCGTACTGCATCTGCAGCAGTAATTTGAGCATCAGTTGGCACCCCAGTGACACAGTGAACTGTAACAAATCGGTTACTTAGAGGACACCTCCGAGCCAGACGCCTTGTAGCATGCATTTTACTGATCCCAGCTCACCGCCATTCTCGACTTCAGTGGTGTCAAGCGAGTGATCATTGCAGGGATGGGTGGAGGTCTGTTGTGTTTTGTGATGATAGCTGCCTCTGCCTCGGTGCCAGTGATGATCATGTGTTGGTAAGATGTAGGTAAGCTGAGGGTCTACAATCAACCTGTCTGTGTACTGGACACTGGACGCAATGCACCTACAGCTGCAGTTCCGATCCGGGGTGTGATTTCGTACGACAGCAGGAGCACTCATCCTACGCACTCCGACTCAAAATTTGTACGTTAGTCTGGTGATTCGATCTGTTGTGTAACCATACATGAACACCATTCCAGTGGGTGTTTTCCAAGAGGATAACTCTCGCCCACATACCGCTGTTGTAACTCAACATACTCTTTAGGGTTCGACACGTTGCCTATTCCTTCTCGATCACAGGATCGGTCTCCAATCGAGCACAAATGGGACGTCATCGCACGGCAACCCCATTTTATTCTACAACAGGCTTAACCATCTATGGCCGGCGGGAGTGGCCGAGCGGTTCTAGGCGCTACAGTCTGGAACCACGCGACCGCTTCGGTCGCAGGTTCGAATCCTGCCTTGGGCATGGATGTGTGTGCTGTCCTTAGGTTAGTTAGGTATAAGTAGTTCTAAGTTCTAGGGGACACTGCTGCAGTTGAGTCCCATAGTGCTCAGAGCCATTTGAACCATTTAACCATCTATGTAATAACCGACGAAGTGCAACAGGCATGGAACTCCATCGCACAAACTGGCATCCGGCACCCGTACGACACAATGTACCCACGTCTGTATGTTTGCATTCAACCATCTATCGGTTAATCCGGTTATTAATGTACTAGCATTTCACATTGTCAATGGCTTATCTCGGGCTTACATTAAGTTGTGATCTTGCATTGTTAACCTCTTAAATGCGAGATTTCTTCACTCTAAATCAGTTATTTTTCGGTGTTGCAATTTTTCCGTCAATATTGCTATGTGCATGTATGTGTACGTCTACGCACATACCGAGTGTTCCTCCTATGGGTCGCCGCGCTGGATTAGCCGAGCGGTCTAAGGCGCTACGCCTCCCTCGGGCATGGGTGTGTGTGTTTGTCCTTAGTATAATTTAGGTTAAGTAGTGTGTAAGCTTAGGGACAGATGACCTTTGCAGTTAAGTCCCATAAGATTTCACACACATTTGAAAATTTTTTTCCTATGGGTCGTCAAGCGGTTGGGCGCATTTTCGGTGGTGTTTCAGCTGATATTTGAGCTTTCGGTTTTGCTGTAACAGGAGTCAGCCCAAACAGATACTGCTCATTACTTTTGTCATACGACGCCAAGTTTCGGTGTATAACTTCCATTTGTTTCCCGTTACAAAGAAAACGTTTGTTTAGTCGGAATTTTACGTGCCTATTCGACAAAGCGGTCCCAAAGTAGTCCAGTGCGATATTCGTTTTATAGATGCGTATTAACAGGGACAGTGAAACACGAAGTATCCGAACGGAGACTAATCATCGCTGCTGCGTGACGGCAGCAGTCACCACGGGCCAGGGCAGTGCCGTAGCTTCTGCACTACTGAATATTCTTCGTGTTTTACTGTTCTTCTTAACCACAAGCATATACAACGGATATCGCGCTACACTAATTTTGGCCTCTCTGTCGAATACACACGTGAAATTCACATTTAAAAGTGATTTTCTTTGTTATGGAAAACAAATCGACACTTTCCGTCGTCGCTAGGCTTTGTATGAAAAATGTGAAGAGCAGCATTTGTTTGAGCTGACGCCAGCTAAACTTCACAAAAACGAAATTGCAGATATCTGCCAAAACATGTAATTCGCTTTTGATGACACGCGTTGCACTGGAAGTTCAAACAAAAAATATTACGATTTAGAAGGAGTTGGCTTGGTTAATTTTTCTGTGACAGTGAATTTTAAATATCTCAAGTGCGCCAGTCTTGTTCGCACTGTTGAATCGGACGTCACACGTAATCTAGCAAGCAGTCTTTATATAATTACCACAATTAGTAGTTATCTCAGTCAGATAACCATAATGGCGATCACGATCAAGCTGATAAATTCTTATCATGAAATAAAACTCACGACACTGCCGGAGAATGGGGTGTTAAAACTGCATATACAGCAATACTGACAGAAAAAATGAAAAATACAATGGGATATGCCTATTTCATGGTAATTACTATTATCATAAATAACTTACACACACCAACACCGACATACGTACAGATACACTATAAGAGAATAACGGATAATGAAGTAACTAGAGAAGGAAATAAAACAAAAGAAAAATAACATTTGACAAAGATATTTCCTGTGCACAGTTTTCAACTCAGAGTCATCAGTGTTTCAGGTTCATATATTACGTGAATCTCTGCCTCATCATAAAAGAAACTCTGATGATCGACAAAAACATTACAGCTGTCTTTGTAAGAAATTTCACAAAAATAATTATTGTGTCTGTTCAGTGCCCCCTTCATTAAGGCGCGAAAATGTTAAATTTACGTGATGAAATCAACTGTAGATACCTTACACTATGGATCACAAATATTTAGAAGGGTAGATGGATTACAATATTTTCATCATTACCAATGCTAAATTCTTCCACCTAAAGATGTGGAATGACATATTATTGTCCGAGACTTAATTGATTATTGTCCCCCCATCCGGGCGAAGTAAGCAGAAAATCCTCGAGAGTGAAAACTGCGGCAGGACCTTCAGACCTTTTTGGATTCATACAAATGTTTAATTGTGGGCTCAAACTAAATCCTTTACTGTGACCTTTGTTAAACATATATACATAGGCAAAACACACAAACTCAGGCAAAAATAAAGTTTTTACCATATGTAGCTTCCAACTTCCAACTTATAGCAAAAGTTCCTAACTTTTCAAGACTTATGTCAGTCACATAACGACCACATGCAAAAGTTTTGTTAGTCATTCATTTTCTGTGATCACTCATTACCTGACACAAAGGTACAAACTATGTGATCTTTACCATAGTTTCCTTCCTTAAGAGAGTTCTGGATAAAAATTATAAGATCTCTCATTTGTGTCAGTTTCAATGGATGTTTCAACTGGAATGAACAGGTGATGACTGTGTTTCCGACGACGAACGGGTCATGGAGGTTTGCAGACACGGTTGTCTGACAACGCAGGTCCCATAATCGGTAGCCAGCACCACCCAGGAAAGGTTTTCGGAACCAGTGGACAGCACACCTCGAGTCTGCACAGAACAGGGTTCCAGGACGTCACATAAAAATATACAAACGTGAGAAATTAAAACAGTTGCAGGCGCGGGATATATGCGTATAAGCGTGTGCAGAGACAAAGATTCACTTTAACTGCAGTAATTTGTTTTCTTTAATTGGTACTAACGAACATCGTTTTATATCGAAATTCATTAGAAATTCTAGTTAGTTCAACGTGAGGCTGGAATATCATCAGCATACATTGTCTCTGTGTACCAGTTTGTCAATTTTTAAACTCCCTTTATTTGTTCTTAGAACATTAAGAATGCTGACGTTTGCTTTAGAACGCCAACAACAACTGAATTTAAACCACGCCACTGGGCAACTTACAGTCTACGTTGCGTAATACTGGCATATCGGCCCGTACGTGCATACAAGAGTTGGTCTTAACATTCTAGACTAGAGTGCGTGTTATCACTGATTTCACAACATTGGTGCTATCCATATGAAGAAATGAGGACCTTTTCTGACTTCATACACTGTACGCCCCCGCAATGTTCCAGCACTGGTAAATAAAACATTATCTACTAATTTTCCCAGTAGGCGACACAGTTATTTCGCGTCACTACCTACCAGCGTTTCACGTTTTATTCACTTTCACTATGAATTTTTAACGTACATGTACTTTTATCCGACTCCGACTGAGGTCTCGGCAGGCCCTAACTGTACTGACCGACCGCCGTGTCATCTTCGGGCTACGGGGGTCACTGGATGCGGATGTCTAGGGGCGTGAGGTCAGCCACACCGCTATCCCGGCCGTTGTCAGTTGTCGCGACCAGAACCACTACTTCCTAAGTGAAGCAATTCCTCAGTTTGCCTCACAAGGGCTGAGTGTACACCACGTCTCAATAGCACTCGGCTTAGCGGACAGGTCACACGTGCTAACCATGCCCAACAGGGCAGAACTTCGCTGATCCGACGGGCACCATGGTTACCACTGCGGCAAGGCCATTGGCTAACATACATTACTGGCCACTAAAACAGTTACACCAAGAAGAAATGCAGATGTTAAACGGGTATTCATTGGACAAATATATTATACTAGAACTGACATGTGACTACATTTTCACGCAATTTGGGTGCATAGATCCTGAGAACTCAGTACCCAGAACAACCACCTCTGGCCGTAAAAACGGCCTTGATATGCCTGGGCATTCAGTCAAACAGAGTTTCGATAGCGTGTACAGGTACAGCTGCCCATGCAGCTTCAACAAGATACCACAGTTCATCAAGAGTAGTGACTGGCGTATTGTGGCGAGCCAGTTGCTCGGCCACCATTGATCAGACTTTTTCAATTGGTGAGAGATCTGGAGAATGTGCTGGCCAGGGGAGCAGTCGAACATTTTATGTACCCAGAAAGGCTCGTACAGGACCTGCAACATGCGGTCGTGCATTATCCTGCTGAAATGTAGGGTTTCGCCGGGATCGAATGAATGGCAGAGCCGCGGGTCGTAACACATCTTAAATGCAACAGCCACTGTTCAAAGTGCCATCAATGCGAACAATAGATGACCGAGACGTGCAACCAATGGCACCCCATACCATCAAGCCGGGTGATACGTCAGTATGGCGATGACGAATACACGCTTCCAATGTGCGTTCACCGCGATGTCGCCAAACACGGATGCGACCATCATGATGCTGTAAGCGGAACCTGGATTTATGCGAAAAAATGGCGTTTTGCCATTCGTGCACCCAGCTTCGTCGTTCAGTACGTCATCGCAGGCGCTCCTATCTGTGATGCAGAGTCTAGGGTAACCGCAGCAATGGTCTCCGAGCGGATAGTCCATGCTGCTGCAGACGTCGTCGAACTGTTCGTGTAGATGGTTGTTGTCTTTCAAATGGTTCAAATGGCTCTGAGCACTATGGGACTTAACTTCTGAGGTCATCAGTCCCCTAAAACTTAGAACTACTTAAACCGAACTAACCTAAGGACAGGGCCGGCCGGAGTGGCCGAGCGGTTAAAGGCGCTACAGTCTGGAACGCACGACCGCTACGGTCGCAGGTTCGAATCCTGCCTCGGGCATGGATGTGTGTGATGTCCTTAGGTTAGTTAGGTTTAAGTAGTTCTAAGTTCTAGGGGACTTATGACCACAGCAGTTGAGTCCCATAGTGCTCAGAGCCATTTGAACCATTTAACCTAAGGACACCACTCACATCCATGCCCGAGGCAGGATTCGAACCTGCGACCGTAGCGGTCGCGCGGTTCCAGACTGTAGCACCTAGAACCGCTCGGATACTAAGGCCGGCTGTTGTCTTTCAAACGTCCCCTATCTGTTGACTCAGGGATCGAGACGTGGCTGCACGATCCGTTACAACCATGCGGATAAGATGCCTGTCATCTCGACTGCTAGTGATACGAGGCCGTTGGGATCCAGCACGGCGTTCCGTATTACCCTCCTGAACCCACCGATTCCATATTCTGCTAACAGTCATTGGATCTCGACCAACGCGAGCAGCAATGTCACGATGGATAAACCGCAATCGCGATGGACTACAATCCGATCTTCATCAAAGTCGGAAACGTGATGGTACTCACTTCGCCTCCTTACACGAGGCATCACACCAACGTTTCACCAGGCAACGCCGGTCAACTGCTGTTTGTGCATGAGAAATCGGTTGGAAACTTTTCTCGTGTCAGCACGTTGTAGGTTTCGCCACCGGCGCTAATCTTATGTGAATGCTCTGAAAAGCTAATCATTTGCATACCACAGCATCGTCTTCCTGTCGGTTAAATTTCGGGTCTGTAGCACGTTATCTTCGTGGTGTAACAATTTTAATGGCCAGTAGTGTACATATCACAGTTAATTATTTAGATTGTGTCAATTAACTTTATTCTTCTCCTCGCCTTATTTATAGAGTGGTTTATACATAGTCAGTCCTCACTTGCGAGCAATTTAATTACTAATCGACTAGGAAGCCATACAGTGTCTTTACGCTAAACTACAATTACGTACATATTCACAAATTTCTTTTCTTGTGCGATGAAAACGGGGCTAACTAAGAAGTGCGTGTTTTTGTGTTATTAAGACAGGAACACAATTCAGCACACATAGTGATGGCTCAAATGGCTCTGAGCACTATGGGACTTAACATCTGAGGTCATCAGTCCCCTAGAACATAGAACTACTTAAACCTAACAAACCTAAGGACATCACACACATCAATGCCCGAGGCAGCATTCGAACCTACGACCGTAGCAGTCGCGCGATCCCATACTGAAGCGCCTAAAACCGCTCGGCCACCGTGGCCGGCACACATAGTGACCTCGTCAGCTATATATAGCAGGAAAATGACACTCATTTATTTAGTAAAAAGTAATTCAACAGCTTTCAGCACGAGAAATAGCACATTACAAGCACCAGTGCGTGCAAATACTAGACTTAACCAAAGGAGACAGAGGAAAAAATTCACATCGTGAAATATACCGGAAATCCACGGGAATCTTTTTTTTTTTTTTTTGTGACCCATACGTGAAATTTTACAGCATCTCCTCATAGAAAATAAGTAAGAAATATGAGTTAAAATACTTTAATTGTAATTACCAGCTTGTGTTTCAAAGCCGCAATCGGTTTCTTCAAATGGTTCAAATGGCTCTGAGCACTATGGAACTTAACATCTTTGGTCATCAGTCCCCTAGAACTTAGAACTACTTAAGCCTAACTAACCTAAGGACATCACACACATCCATGCCCGAGGCAGGATTCGAAGCTGCGACCGTAGCAGTCGCGCTGCTCCGGACTGAGCGCCTAGAACCGCTAGACCACCGCGGCCGGCATCGGTTTCTTTTATTCGCTAAGATAGCAAATGATAAATTAGTAACTGCTCAGATGTGATATTATTCACTTCCTGCCTACAACTAGTATATACTGTATATATACATGTAAGAGAAAACTAAATACCATCTGCTTCTCTAATTTTGGGCTTCATTTCAAATTTTTTAGATCAGTTTTATTCGGACTTAGTTAATTGCTGAAGTTCCAAACATTCCAGGTTCGAATGTCTGTAGCATATCCGTGGATAGGGGTAGCGAGTTTGATTAATAATCAAGACGCCATCGGTTTAGGATTCGAAATTCGACACTGCTTAAATTTTGAATAAAAATGATCAACAATGGCATAAGACTCTGCCAATGACCTTGTCAAACAGGGAGGAGGAGCAGACAGAGGATCAGGGCACTCTCTTGCTTTTGGGGTGGAAAACTGCCATTAAAAGGTGAAAGAATCAGCAGTTATCATCGGTGTGAAAATGGAGAAGACAGTAGAACCTATGTGTCAGCGCGCTCTGCATTGTTGCCAAATTTATTCAAGATGGCGGCGATGACGACATCCTAGATGGCGACTTTTGATGGGAAAATATGCCAATTGTGCTACGTCCACTAACCTAACCGTCGAGAAAAAATGGCGGGAAGTTTGAATTTTGGCGAGGAAAGTAGACCAATTGGGCTACATCCATTAACCTAAGCCTCCAGAAAAAATTGGCGCGAAATTCAAATTCCAACACGATAACACATGCAATACCGTACTTGTCTTTATTATCAATTATTATCATTCATTATCATTTATTATTATTTATTATTATTGACCTGCCTCCACTAGAAAATTCCCTCCAAATTCAAATTCCAACACAATAATGGCTGTAAAACCTTACTTTTGTTTATTATTATTCATTATCATTTATTAACATTCATTATCATTCATTATCATTTATTATCATTCATTATCATTTATTATCATTTATTATTATTATTATAGGCCTACCTCCACTAGAAAATTGCGCGAAATTCAAATTCCAACACAATAATGTCTCGAAAACTGTACTTCTATTTATTATTCATTCAAGATGTCCAATTTTCTCGGCGAGAAAGCCATTTTCCTTACATCCATAACAAAAATCTATCACAAGTTCAAATCCCAACACCATAATCGATCACACGTACCAACTTTCTCCGTCACTTATCTTTTTTCACTGGTAACCTATCATAAACGTGTCAAATAGTAAACTGCACTTATAGTAAGCTAAGTCACGCCCTTTGATTTGGCAGGGGGGAAGGGACTGAAGACTTTATTTTGAGCAGTACGGTCATCACTAGTTCTCCAACACAATCAGCTCACATCTTTGATATCGCAGTGCAGTCGCCACGACGTCCGCGCTCCAGCTGAATTAGTTCAAATCCTCACCACCCCCTTGCCCTGCTGGCCAGTGAACGGAGCCACTGCCGACGCCTGTCACATGAGGCGGCCACTCGCGCTGGACTGCCGGCACGCTGGGGGCAAGCCCAGCGATCGCTCCCACGTCGTAAACATGTTTTCGCTGGACACGCTGGAACTTGCCGAGTTTGACGTCACAGTGTCCCTTGTCCGCTCACCACGTGTATTCGTCGCATCCGCACGTTTCTCGCAAAAATTGTTTGCCTCGGAGCTGAATCACACAACGGTTGGCGATTCCCTGCCACACTTTTGGCACCAAAGTTGTCTTCCTGCGCGCGTTCAAACCCGTCAATGTCGACCGCTCACCATCCACCACGTGTCCTTGTGCGAGCGAGAACGCAGTGCTACACTTTTGGCGGCAAAGTTTGCTCGACAGTGGAATCCGCCATGACTGTATAACAGCACGTTTGGTTGGCACTAGAACGCTCTCTAATTGACTCTTCTCTCTCGTGCGCGCGTTATAACTGGACAATCGCTGCGCCGCCACCCCGCTTACGTCACACACCCTCCATACACGCGACGGACATAGTCTTCTGTAAATATGCTAACTCCCACATCGCTCATCTAACCTATCAATTACCTAAGTACTTAATTCCATTTCAGTTCTAATCATATTAAATAATTCAATTTACAATTTCATATATGTATTCAAAGGTGTTCAACTACCTAATTTCAACCACTTTTCGAGGACCAGACAGCCATCTCTTCCTAGGAACCAGCGCCGAGTTTGAATTCTGGCAGTAAAGAAAGGTCAATTCCACTTCTACCACCAACCTAATAAAATTGTTGCAAACGAAGCTCATCACCATTAAAGTAAGCCATCAGCACTCAACCTCTTCCTACACATTTCGGGTAAAAGGACTCACCCTGCACTAGGCCCATGGATGGAGGAACCAATTTACTTGATTTAGGAATGGAGTATATGTATCACACCGACATGTTCCACACCATACAGACCTGCAAAACACTCCTACATAACTTATTTAAAATGCTGTAGACACTCGCTTGCTAATTGCAAACAGTTAAAAATAACTCATAGCACAGCCTATAGACATGCGAACCGCTCGTAAAAAATGTAAAACATTTACGTCCAAATAGCCAAACAACTCCTAATTTTCGGAAATAATTTCAGTTCCTCGGGCATGGGAGTTTGTGTTTGTCCTTAGGATAATTTAGGTTAAGTAGTGTGTAAGCTTAGGGACTGATGACCTTAGCAGTTAAGCCCCATAACATTTCACACACATTTGACCATTTTTTTGTCTACCTCTGGCCCTTATGAAAGCAGTTATTTGGCTTGACACTTGTTAATAGAGTTGTTGATTGTCCTCCTGAGGGATATCGTGTCGAATTCTGTCCAATTGGGGCGTCAGATAGTTAAAATTGTGAGCTGGTTGGGGGGTACTGCCCATACTGCTCCAAATATTTTCCACTGAGGAGAAGTCGGTCGACCTTGGTGGCCAAGGTAGAATTTGGCAAGCAAGACAACCAATAGAAATTCTCGTTGCCTGAGGACGACCATTATCTTGCTGAAATGTAAGGCAAGGGTGGCTTGACATGAAGGGCAACACAACAGGGCGTAGAATATCGTCGACGTACCGCTGTGCTGTAAGGGTGCCGCAGATGACAGTCAAGAGGAATATGTTATGAAATGAAATGGCATTCCAGACCATAACTCCAGTTTGTCGGGTTGTCTGGCGGGCGACAGACGGGTTGGTATCCCACCACTGTCCAGGGCGTCTCCAAACAGTTGTTCACTGGCCATCGCGGCTCATTTAGAAGCAGACTCGTCACTGAAGACAATTCTGCTCCAGTCAACGAGATTTCAGACTGAAGGCGTGTCTGAAGACGCCCTGGATTGCACTGGCATACCAACTTGACTGTCGCCCATAATACAGTCTAGGTTGCCATTTCTTTTCATAGAAAGACTCTTTAGTTGTCATCTGTGGTAGCCTTACAGCACAGCAGAACGTGGATGATATTCTTCGCCCCATTTTGTTACCCTTCATGGTAAGCTTCCCTGGGCTTACGTTTCAGCCCAGCACACGGCAAGAGTTTCTATTACTTGTCTTCATACTTGCCAAACCCTACCTTGACCACCAAGGTCACCGGATCTCTCCCCAATGGCTATCTTTCGGAGCATTATGGGCAGGGCCCTCAAACCAGTTCGGGATTCTGTCGACCTAACGAGCCAGTTGGGCAGAATAGGGCATGATATCCCACATGAGGACATCCAACAGCGCTGTCACTCAGTGCCCAGCAGAATAACTGCTTGCGTAACGGTCAGATGTGTACCAAAACACAACAGACTTTTTCTACTTGTCAAGCTCTTTCTCGTGAGTAAGTTATCCAATTTTTCTGAAATTTTAGTCATTTGTCTGTACATTTACATCAAATCTGCCGATTTCCGTCCTATTCGGATATTTCCTTCAAGGCGCGTAGTTTTGTTGTCCGAGAGTGTATATGGGAAACACTGAAAAGAAGAGGGGGCTGAATAATTGAACATATGTTAAGACATCAGGTAATAACTTCCACAGTATTTGATGGAGCTGTAGAGGGTCAAAACCGAAGAGGAAGACAGAGGTTGGAATACACGCATCATAAAATGACGGCGTAGGTGTGAATTTTCACTCTGAAACGAAAAGCTTCTCACAGGAGAGGAATTCTTGGTGGCCACTTCACATCAGTCAGAAGATGAACGACTTAAAAATGATATTGACATTTGCTATTTAACACTAATGAATAACATCCTTATTAGGTATTATTTACAGTATTACATACTAGGTTAGTCAGTCAGTGTAAATATTGCTCTATCAGATTTTTGCAGAGTTAGATTTTCGATTAACATATTGTCAGTTTAGGTTTCTACTACTTCTTTAGAGTTTCCTTCCACTGAGTAAAGAGCGCTCATTTCCAGGACCACAGTGACTAAGATCCTTTTCACATTTTGTATGTATTACTCTATTAAAATTTATATATTGCTAGCATAGTTAATTTGTAGTGGCATATGGTAAACGATAGAATATAATATTAGTTATTTCTCATTACAAATATTTCCATGGCTTACATCACTTTACATGAGGTGGTCACTTCTATACCAAACAGAAAACTCCAAATGATTTAGCACATTGTAGTTCATCAGTTAGAACACTTCCAATAGACATCATTACTGCTGTAATTATGAGGTGGAAAGTTTACTTTCCCTTATATCGTACAAGAAGAATACTTTCGTATTGTGGCTAAAAGTTGACAATACTTGAAGTTGTACCCTTAAGGCTTCAGGACAAATTAAAAAGACTTATCTCAGTATTCAGCAGAGTTAATCTTCTATGTTTATGAGTGTTTGCCACAGCATTATTTATCCATCCATTTCTTTGAGAATGCTAATATTTAGCCCTTAACTCAAGTGAAGAAATTACCTCCTTGTACATGAGACAGTATTTTTAGAAGTTACATATTTTACAAAACATGTTATACACCTGTTTACTTGTAAACATTCAAATTCCGTACTTAGTGGAACGTCGATTCATTCGTCCCTTCCTAGATTCCATTATCCCTACCAAACTGCATGTAACTACCAATCAGGACCGCGAAAATCGACAATAGTTCCCTTCAATAAACTTAATCTAATATTACGGTGGTTGTAACACATTTCTTCACTCACCACAACAAGCGTATTCCTACTGATACACAGCAACTAGTTACTAGTGTGGTGTAGTTACTTCTTAATAATAATAACATACACAGATGAAAACAGAACTACAGCATCTCAGATATAGGTACAGTATGTTATTCAGTCCATGAAAGCAGAGTAATAACAGTTTGTTTTTAGTTCACTTACGATCTGAAAGTACTCAGTGGCACCTCTCTGTAAAAGTAATAATTATTCCATCACATAAAGAATTGTGGTTCCTGAGCCTTGGGCGGATCCTCCACCCCCATTAATTACTTTCAGTAACTAGTGAAAGTACTTTTTAATGTCCCTGTATGAATACAGTCATTTAATTTTGCTACTAGACGGATGTGCTGACAAGTAACTGCCCTCATGGGGATTCTCGCCATTTAGAGCCCATACACATCAACTGCCATTTCTTGTTTTCCTTTAATAAGGTAACGAGTCTTGAATAGTACTGTTTCAGCCTCGAAGTTCTCCTTAATTTCTTGCCATAGTGTGCTTTCCCTTTTTCGCGCTTTCTATAACTGAGGTTTATACTTGTTTACAGCTTCTTCCCAGGTGGTTTCCATTCGAGGCAAATGCAGGATTAAATATAGCCATTCATTCTTTCCCCTTTCCTCACATTTTACATTAACTGGAGTAAATGGTGTAGAACACAGGGAAGGTTATCTACTAACTGCTCGATGATCCCCAAAATTCTATCCATTTGATTTCATTAGTAGCTGCTTAAGTAAACTAGTTCAGTTGCCCTGTAAAACCCTTGTCCTTGGATTAACATGAAAATTAAATTTTGAGATTAAAATCTGTTGTAGTTATTGACCCTTCAAAAATTCTTTCCTTTTTTTGCAAATAAAATTTAATGCATTGTCTGATAATATTTGCTGTAGGCTTCCCACTATGGGAATATAGTCATTCGCTGTACGGTACGTTTAATTACTGGCGTAGCAGCTGTTAGCCTTACTGCATACAGTTTAACATACTTAGGAAAGACTATATACAATGAGGGGGGAAAGATCGCAACAGCAAGAATGAGTTTTGCGACATAAACGAAACTTAGTAGGCATGTTTCTACATCTGAAAGATGGTACCTAACGAAATTTCGCATCAGTCACGTAATAGTGAAGTTATTAGCGCCAGTAAGGGGAAGAAAATCATGTTTACCTTAAGTACACGCTGTAACGGTCGTTACCTTTGAAATTGGAGGTGGTGAGTTGATGTTAGTCAACAACACTTTTAAGGTGAGAAAGATATCATTATCGCTGAGTTTGAACGAGGTCGTGTAACATGGGTACGACAAGCTTGATGTTCCTTCTGCGATAATGCAGAGGTTTCCTCCACAAGGTCTTCAGATTCTGGCAAACCTTGCTCCAGTCGTGATAAGCTATCGCAGATAGCGTTATCTTTTGTCTTCACATGTATGATTTCAGAATCATATGACTGTATAAACATGTCCAGCTTACTGGACTATTATACAATTTAAAAAACAAGAAACTTAGAGCCCGCTAATCGCAATTAACTTTCACATGCCTGCCTAACAGATAATAAATGAACTTCTTGAATGGCCGGGTTACGGCAAATGTTTTCAATTCAGCAGATGAACACCCTCGTTCACACTACGATAGAGCACTACAAGCAAAACTGATAATCCTGATTTTACTTTCACATCCCTCAATAGACCGCCTCCAGCCTAGAAAAAGAGGCATCAGACTCAATACAAAAATATTTTATCGTATCAGGATGATGTAATATCTCGCAATTTTTCAAAGCATATTTTATGGATACAAAATCTTCCTGACATTGTTTCGTCCAAAACCAATGCACGTTTCTTGGTATAATAAACATACTGAGACTTCCTTCCAGCGAAACAGAAGAAAGGGAGGACTCCTAGCCCATGTTCCTAGTTGTAAGGCAGTGTGGGAACTGATTACTTCTTTGTACTTCCTCTGTATATGTGTTTTCAATAAATATTGGACTGTGACAAACGTCACTAGGCTGAACTCATGGGATGAACCATTTCTTACTTGTTCCGTAATAACATTCGTTTCCCTTTCTATCTATCGATTTGAGCACTGAGCTAGAATCTTGGGTCAAAGTCTTCCTTCTCATGTTTTTGAGAAAGATCTTCCACTTGTGGTACTTCTTGCTGAAGTGTTGATTTTAAAGTGTTTTATTCTAATAGTACAGTATTAAGGCTCTCAGTTAAATCTGTTACGGACTCTGGGATATCCTAAATAGCTTTTTGGAACCCTGAAATGTCGGTTCTCGTATTTTCTAGGTTTCTTCATAAGAACCAGATACGAGATTAGCAACTTCGGTTTTTAGCTCCTCAGTTTGGTTTTTAACCTGTTCAGTGTTTCATGCAACCTCACTAGCCAGATCATCTTGCTCTCAAGCCAAACTATCTATCTGTTTTCACAAGTTTGATTGTTCATTCGCAAACTGTTCATTCGTCAGACCACCAAACATAGTTTTTAGTCTTTGGAGCACTTCCGTAATACGATCTGATGTCATAGCAATAGACAGAGTAATAACTTCGTTCGTAGCAGGTGACGTTCCCTCACTTGCTGAAGCGTGAAGGGTATTTAAGTTTTCACTGGTAAATTCGCCCTCTGGTGCTTGAACTGATACAGTCGCTCTATCTGATGGTTTCATTACAGTAACCTGGCATCTAGTTTTAACAATACTAACGTACAAGAATATCAGATGAACGTATTGCGATAAACACGTAACTACGGGGGCAGTTCAATAAGTAATGCAACACATTTTTTTTCTGAAACAGGGGTAGTTTTATTCAGCATTGAAATACACCAGGTTATTCCCCAATCTTTTAGCTACACAACACTATTTTTCAACGTAATCTCCATTCAATGCTACGGCCTTACGCCACCTTGAAATGAGGGCCTGTATGCCTGCACGGTACCATTCCACTGGTCGATGTCGGAGCCAACGTCGTACTGCATCAATAACTTCTTCATCATACACGTAGTGCCTCCCACGGATTGCGTCCTTCATTGGGCCAAACATATGGAAATCCGACGGTGCGAGATCGGGGCTGTAGGGTGCATGAGGAAGAACAGTCCACTGAAGTTTTGTGAGCTCCTCTCGGGTGCGAATACTTGTGTGAGGTCATGCGTTGTCATGAAGAAGGTGAAGTTCGTTCAGATTTTTGTGCCTACGAACACGCTGAAGTCGTTTCTTCAATTTCTGAAGAGTAGCACAATACACTTCAGAGTTGATCGTTTGACCATGGGGAAGGACATCGAACAGAATAACCCCTTCAGCGTCCCAGAAGACTGTAACCATGACTTTACCAGGTGA
Source organism: Schistocerca serialis cubense (assembly GCF_023864345.2). NCBI lineage: Eukaryota > Metazoa > Arthropoda > Insecta > Orthoptera > Acrididae > Schistocerca > Schistocerca serialis. Next base: position 524,437,218 of record NC_064641.1, read on the forward strand.
GGGTATGGCTTTAAACTTTTTCTTGGTAGGGGAGTGGGTTTGGCGCCACTCCATTGATTGCCGTTTTGTTTCAGGTTCGAAGTGATGAACCCATGTTTCATCGTCTGTAACAATCTTTGACAAGAAATTACCACCCTCAGCCACATGACGAGCAAGCAATTCCGCACAGATGGTTCTCCTTTGCTCTTTATGGTGTTCGGTTAGACAACGAGGGACCCAGCAGGAACAAACCTCTGAATATCCCAACTGGTGAACAATTGTGACAGCACTACCAACAGAGATGTCAAGTTGAGCACTGAGTTGTTTGATGGTGATCCGTCGATCATCTCGAACGAGTGTGTTCGCACGCTCCGCCATTGCAGGAGTCACAGCTGTGCACGGCCGGCCCGCACACGGGAGATCAGACAGTCTTGCTTGACCTTGCGGCGATGATGACACACGCTTTGCCCAACGACTCACCGTGCTTTTGTCCACTGCCAGATCACCGTAGACATTCTGCAAGCGCCTATGAATATCTGAGATGCCCTGGTTTTCCGCCAAAAGAAACTCGATCACTGCCCGTTGTTTGCAATGCACATCCGTTACAGACGCCATTTTAACAGCTCCGTACAGCGCTGCCACCTGTCGGAAGTCAATGAAACTATACGAGATGAAGCGGGAATGTTTGAAAATATTCCACAAGAAATTTCCGGTTTTTTCAACCAAAATTGGCCGAGAAAAAAAATGTGTTGCATTACTTATTGAACTGCCCTCGTAAATCACACATGGGTTTCGCGTGTAGCATAACGTTACTGATGAAAAATATTTCTTTGAAAACAACTGCACATAGCTAGTACAAAATGCGCTTACTTGATTATGAATATCCTCCATCTTGTAGCTTTCTTACTAAATGTAAAAATAATTGTATGATAATGATAAATTTTGTAAGTATCGAAATCTTCAGCTATCAAGGGACTCAAATAAAGAAATTTTACCGTTACTATTTACTATTGAATGAGTGTAACGATGCCTCATCTCGTGCTGTTGTTTATGGAAATACTGAACTTGTACAATTTTCTTAATGTTCAAATAACTTACGAGTTTGCAGCCGGGTGACGTCGTCGAACACCGCCGATATTTCGACAGGAGCACACCCTGTCACTCTCAAGGCACAAATGCAAGGAAGGAAAAATGTACAAGCAAATTTAATACCTCGGTTCATACAGGAGAAACAAGGAAGACACCACACACAGAACAAGTGTCAACACAGAAATATCGATGGTTACTATTAATCAACAGGTGATGTAGCACTAATTCTGTCCCCTCTGTTTTTTGATGAGAGCCAGAGCCGGATTCCAAGCAGCATTTAAACAAAATCCACCATCCCTGTTAATAAGGTTGCTTGATAGTCTGATTTCAACAGCTTCCTTAATAACGCTATTCCAATAGCTTGATGTGCAAGCCAGAATCTCTGTATTGTTGTATTCCATAGGATGAACGGTGTCAAGGCAATGTTCTGCAATAGCGGATTTGCTCGGCAGTTGTAAGCGTGTGTGACATTTATGTTTAATACACTGGTCTTCCACGGTCCTGATTGTCTGACCAATATATGACATGCCACAGCTTCAAGGAATCCGATAGACCCCAGCCTTACGCAAACCAGGATCATCTTTTACGGACGCCAACAGGGCCTTAATCTTAGAAGGTGGTCGAAAAACACATTTCACATCATATTTCCGCAAAATACGGCCAATCCTGTTGGAAATGCTTCCTGCGTAAGGCAAAAAGGCCGTAGACTTAGGTGCCACTTCGTTGTTATCGTCACTCATCCGTTGCACAGAAGGCTGATGGCGCAACGCACGTTTGATCTGCCTCTCACTATAACCATTTTGACGAAAGGTGACTTCGAGATGTGCTAGCTCAGCTGCCAAACTTTCAGGGTCTGAGATAACGTCGGCCCTGTGAACCCAGGTGCGAAGTACTCCTTCACGCTGAGCTGGATGGTGACAACTATCAGCTAGCAGATACAAGTCAGTGTGGGTGGACTTCCTATAAACAGAATGTCCCAACTACCATCAGTCTTCCTTTTGACCAACACATCAAGGAAGGGAAGGTATCCATTCTTTGTCGCTTCCATAGTGAACTGAATATTCGGGTGGATTGAATTCAGATGTTCCAAAAACCGGTTTAATTCTCACTACCATGAGGCCACACAACAAAAGTTTCGTCTACATATCTGAAAACACACGCAGGTTTCAAGGTCGCTGACTCCAATGCACGTTCCTCAGAGTCCTTCATAAACCAATTGGCCACAATAGGTGACAACGGGCTTCCCATTGCAACTCCATCAGTCTGTTCGTAGTATTGACCATTGAATAAAAAGTAAGTGGAAGTCATCAAATGTCGAAACAAATTTGTTAACTCGACACCAAGCTTAACCTCAATTAGCTGCAACGAATCGGAGAGAGGAACGCGAGTGAAAAGAGAAATCACATCAAAACTGACTAAAATATCAGAGTCATTCAAACGCAATCCCTGCAATCTACGTAAGAAATCCGCAGAGTTCCTAATGTGGTGTTCACACCTACCTACTAGTGGGCTCAACAAACTAGCAAGATGTTTAGCTACACGATATGTCGGAGCACCGATATTAGAAACAATAGGCCTCAACGGCACAGCCTCTTTATGGACCTTAGGGAGGCCATATAATCTAGGTGGTACAGCATAGTAAGAATTAAGAATTAAGAATTAATTATATGATCATTCCACTTTAAATCGTTCCGCACGCATACTCCCAGATATTTTACAGAAGTAGCTGATATCAGTGTTTGTTCCGCTATCATATAATCACACAATAAAGGATCCTTCTTTCCATGTATTCGCAATACATTACATTTGTCTATGTTAAGCGTCAGTTGCCACTCCCTGCACCAAGTGCCTATCCGCTGCAGAACCTCCTGCATTTCGCTGCAATTTTCTAGTGCTGCAACTTCTCTGTATACTACAGCATCATCCGCGAAAAGCCGCATGGAACTTCCGACACTATCTACTAGGCCATTTATATATATTGTGAAAAGCAATGGTCCCATAACACTCCCCTGTGGCACGCCAGAGGTTACTTTAACGTCTGTAAACGTCTCTCCATTTAGAACTCTTCAATCCAGCCACACAGCTGGTCTGATATTCCGTAGGCTCTTACTTTGTTTATCAGGCGACAGTGCGGAAATGTATCGAACGCCTTCCGGAAGTAGAGGAAAATGGCCTCTACCTGGGAGCCTGTATCTAATATTTTCTGGGTCTCATGTACAAATAAGGCGAGTTGGGTCTCACACGATCGCTGTTTCCGGAATCCATGTTGATTCCTACAGAGTAGATTCTGGGTTTCCAGAAATGACAGATCGATGTCAGACATATAGGTCTATAGTTTTGCGCATCTGCTCGACGACCCTTCTTGAAGACTGGGACTACCTGTGGTCTTTTCCAATCTTTTGAAACCTTCCGTTCCTCTAGAGACTTGCGGTACTCGGCTGTTAGAAGGGGAGCAAGTTCTTTCGCGTACTCTGTGTAGAATCGAATTGGTATCCCGTCAGGTCCTGTGGACTTTCCTCTGTTGAGTGATTTCAGTTGCTTTTTTATTCCTTGGACCCTTATTTCGATGTCAGCCATTTTTTTGTTTGTGCGAGGATTTAGAGAAGGATCTGCAGTGCGGTCTTCCCCTGTGAAATAGCTTTGGAAAAAGGTGTTTAGTATTTCAGCTTTACGTGTGTCATCCTCTGTTTCAATGCCATGCTCTTTCGACTGCCAGTTCTTTCCTGGCCCACGGTGAGTGTAGTGGGGTGAGGTGGGGTGGGGCAAGGGTCGGAGAAGAGAGGTGGAAGGCAGGATGGGGGTTGGTTGGAAGTGTCTAGTGGCTCGTGGGAGAGTAGGAAGCTATCCGTGAGGTAGCTATAGGTGCAGGTAGAGGAGTTAAGTGGCAAATAGTTGGGAAAGCGATTTCACAGACTAGGGTATGAGATGGCAGCACACAACTAGCTGATATGTATTGGGTGTGGATAATGGGAAAGAGATGGTGCACACGCACACGCACACACACACACACACACACACACACACACACACACACACACCATTGGTTGGTGTTGGTGCTGGGGAACAGTGTGTTACTTTAGGTTTAGGCCAGGGAGGTTACAGGATCAACGGATGTGCTGTAAGTGTAGCTCCCATCTGTGCAGCTCAGAAAAGCAGTTGGTGGTGGGGAGGATCCACATGGCATGGGTTGTGAAGCAGCCATTGAAATCTCGTTTGTTGTGCTCTGCTGCATGTTGTGCTAATGCGTTATCCACCATATTTTTGGCAACAGTTTGACAGTGGCCGTTCATTCTGGTTGACAGCTGGTTGGTTCCAAAATGTTCAGATGTGTGAAATCTTATTGGATTTAACTGCTGAGGTCATCAGTCCCTAAGCTTACACACTATTTAATCTATAGTATCCTAAGGACAAACACACACACCCATGCCCGAGGGAAGACGCGAACCTCCGCAGGGACCAGCCGCACAGTCCATGACTGCAGCGCTGTAGACCGCTCAGCTAACTCCGCGCGGCAGCTGATTGGTTGTAATACCAATGTAAAATGCTGTGCAGTGGTTGCAGGAGAGCCGGCATATAACATGGTTGCTTTCACAGGTGGCCCAGACTCTGATGCGGTAGGACATGCCTCTCATGGGACTGGAGTGGGATGTGCTGGGTGGGTGGATAGGGCAGGTCTTCCATCTGCATCTTCCACAAGAGTATGATCCTTTTGGCAGGGGATTGGTGGTGGGAGTGGCATAGTCAGCCACAGTGCCCAAGTGATTCTAGGCGCTTCAGTCCGGAACCATGCAACTGCTGTGGTCGCAGGTTCGAATCCTGCCTCGGGCATGGATGTGTGTGATGTGCTTAGGTTAGTCCGATTTAAGTAGTTCTACGTTCTAGGGGACTGGTGACCTCAGATGTTAAGTCCCATTGTGCTCAGAGCCATTTGAACCATTTGGGAGTGGGATAGGGTTGGACTGGATGTTGTGGAGGTTGGGTGGGCGGCGGAACACTACTTTGGGAGGGAATGGAAGTACCAAAGATAGGATGTTCCTCTTCTTCTTCTTCTTCTTCTTCTTACCTTCACTGTTCCTTCCACAGCACCCATCAGCAAACAATCTCTTCTCATCCAAAGCCAATTATGTTTCCTCTTCCTGAATGTCTTTAAAATTTCTCTCTCTTTTCCCACTCTTTTCAACACCTCTTGTTTCTCACTGTATCTATCCTTTTTATCCTTTCCACTCTTCTCCAAATCCACATCTTGAATGCTTCTATTCTTCTTTCTTCCTCTTTCCTCAGTGTCCATTTCTCAGCTCTGTATACTGCCGTGCTCAAATAATGCACTTCGTCAGTCTCTTCCTCAGGTCCCTGTCCATGCACTCATATAGCAACCTCCCTTCTTTTGCCTCCATGGCAACTGCTATACGTGTTTTTACCTCCTTACTACATTTCATTTCGTCCATAATTATGCTACCAAGATATTTCAAAGCACAAACTTGTTCTATGAGTATGTCTTCTTGTCCTAACTTTATAGGTGTTCTTACTTTTCTTGCACTTATTGTCGTATATTTAGTCTTTATCTTACTAATTCTCATTCTGAAACCCTCACAGGTCTTCTTTAATTCTTTTAATATTCCAACCCTAATTATTCCGCTCTCTGCCAATAAGACCATATCACCCTCAAATCGAATACATTTATCCTCCAATCACCAAGCCGCACTGCTCTTTTTCGTTTCAAACTTTCCTGAATAATATGCTCCAAGTATATGTTAAACAGTGTTTGCGAGAGACAGAAGTCTTGTCTCACTAGCCTTCCAATTGTGCTCTTCTCTGTCATCTCATTTCCAATCTGTATTCATATTTTCTGTTGTCATAGTTTCTTAATTAGCTTCTATCCCTCCAGTGGATACCATACTTTCTTAAACCGTCCATTAATTTACTCCACTCTATCAAAGGCTTTCTCCAACGCAATGTAAACAGTATAAACTTCTCTTACTCTTTTAATATATCTCTCACCCATAATTCTCAGCAGTCCAACTGCATTTCTTGTACCTTTCCCGCTTCTAAATTCATACCATTCCTCTGTAATACTATTTCACTGTCTTCCATGAAGTCTTCTGTGTATCATCCCTAGTAGAACTTTTGCTGCATGAGAAATAAAACTTACTGTTCCAAAACCCGCACATTTTTTGGGATTGCTTTTCTTCCCAGTCTTACTGGTAAGAGAAAGACTTCTGGCCTTCACCTTCTTCATATAGCTTACGATAACTCTTTCGCGTCACTACTCTCGAGGATCTTAAACAACTTTGTTGGTAGGGCATCAGTTCCACTTGCCTTATAATTCTTCATCTTTCTTAGAGCACTCTCTACCTCCCCTTCGAAGATGTAGATTCTTTTTCCTCTTGCTTTCCTTATCTAGTTTCTCTGCTTATCACTATTTCAACTTCATATGTGAGTCCCCCTTAATCACATAAGAAAATGTGGTGTTCAAAACTTTGATGTTAGGGCAAATCATTACAACTGTCCCAATTAAATAACACAAAAAAATTGTTACGTCTCTTCAAATACCAGAGAAAATGCGGCTGACGAATTTTAGAAGAGACTATATATATATATATATATATATATATATATATATATATATATATATATAAAGACAAGCCGTTATTTAAGATTGTTACCAAATATTTCGGTAAGCACTTGATCAATGTTCAATGTACTCCAAATTTTACACGACACTCCAGTGACAGTGAACATTCGGACAGACATACGCTATACGTTTTTAAATGTATGTAATGTTTAACAACATACAGGATGTTAGGCGTACAAGTGAAGATGTTTTTGGTGGCGACTGAGGACAGTGTACGCAACTACGCTACATCAGTATTTACTTCATTTGCAGATTAATAATTACAGTTATTAGAAGTAGCACGTTTTTAAGTTGGTTAGTACCTCCCAATACATGTTGCAAGACAACGCCACTCATGCTTATTTTCTCTTGGGCAGCAGTTCAGTGTTGATGTGTGGATCCATGAATGCAAAACTGTTCGTCTATACTGAAGCGTGTATTCGACTTAGTGATGCAGTTGCGACCTTGCATGCAACATAAAGTAGTAAATTATATGATGTGTTTGCTGCAAAACTGTTGGATGCAGAGAGAAAAGAAACAACAGGCTGAATTGGGTATATATTAAGGCACCAATGATCGTATATTCATTTACATTCCAAACACCGTATATGTAGTACTTAAAGGAAAAATGTTGTTACAAAAATTCTTGAAAATTTCTTTGCTAGTTTATATAAGATTTTTACGTGATCCTGTAATTAACATTCAGGTGGACACAGGCTATTATTTTGAGTGTATATATATATATATATATATATATATATATATATATATATATATATATACACACAGTGGAAACATTGTTAGCAAAAATTTCGATACATTCTTGACCACTTCTCTCAAATCTTTATACGATACTTTAATGAACGTTCAAACACAAAAAAGAATTTATTTTGCATATGTAACATATAGAGGGAAATATTATTGCCAAAGATCTCCAAAAGTTCTTGACCGATTTACTTCAAATTTATACAGGATCCGCTTATGAACATTTGGATGGGCATAGGCTATAGCCTACGTTTCTTAAATGACCATGATCGGATTTTCTATTAAAACTGACTGTGAGAAAGAAAATGCTGTGCTGTCAAAAAAAAAAAAAAAAAAGTTTCGATACCTTTCTTGCAGTCTGTTTCAACTGTCATAGTATAACATTTAAACCATTAGACAAATTGTTTCTCCCATAGATACTCTACGTCTTTCGAATACTGTACACATAACAATATACTGTTTCTTTCTCCTTGTTATCAACAGTTTTACAGATAACCAGAAAGGTGTATTTATGGCTTATCGCCTTATGATTGGAATACTACTACTACTACTACTACAGAGTTGCAGTATCTGTCATGTGCACAATGATTTTGCAGCGTCTCTTCCCCCAGATTCACAGGTCCAGAGGACAGCGCGGTCACATCAGCTGCCAGAGAATGACCTCATGACACCGTCTCCGCTGCCTCTCGTCCTACAGATCGAACTGGACCCTCCCACGTCGCAGCAGTCGCCACGGTCTTCACCTGGTTCATGGCAGTAGGAGATGGACGCGTATTCTTCTGGTAGTTTTCCACGGTACGTTTCCACCAGAGCGCAGGCCGCATGGCGGGGTACGATCAGAAGCTTGACGTCCACTGCAGCCCCTGCCTACCCCGCCGTAGTCATACTACCCCCTACACAACGACGATCCTTCGCTTTGGGGGTGGGGGGGGGGGGGAGGAATGTTCCAGCGTTTCGACAAGTGCCGGCACGAAGATGAAGAACACAAGAGCAGAGAAGGCTGTGAGACATCAGCCAATAGCCCGCTAACTAGGACCGCATCTCGACAGGAGCGGCCTCTACAAGAAGAGAATATAAGCGCCGCTCCTGCGAGCCTCGACCGTACTGTACTAGACCAGCACTACAATTTCATTTATTAGTGATCCATATCAATTACTTACGTGGACAGTGTATATAGTGAAAGACACTTACTTATTTGCATGTCTCCCATTGCTTGCGACAAACCGTTGTAAATACAAAGTTAAGTATTGTCAACCTGCTTATTTGTAATAAAAATTATTAAAGTGATTTGCTTGAATTGTTGTAAAGCATTCTGACAACGCAGCATCCTTTGGGCACCCTATACAAGATGAGTCGGCAGGACCCCACAGTAACGTATTTGTTAGCTGACACAGCATGGTTGCGATTGGTAGAGAGAACAGAGAAGCACATTCTGAATATTGTTTGCTAGAGTTCAAAACGCGTATACAGTCTAGCACAGGGTCCGACATGTGATCCAATCTGTAGTTGTATATTACAGCCTCCAAGCTGGTAACACGATGCTCTTTAGTTAAGGACACTTTATAAAAATGTATGAGGTGATTGCCGATAACTTTGGGGCCACACATGGACCTGTGATCTGTCATACATAAATTTATTACTCCACATTTGGTGGTCATCCACCTCAAACAATCTATTTCATCCGTCTTAGCGCTGTCTACGAAAAATGACTGTTTCCCTGCTTCCAGTGCTTCCATGTCAACTTTTTCTGGTATTCCTCTTGCTTTTGCAAACTCGTTCCCAAGTACAAGAATTTTTCTGCACCAAGTAGACATGTAAACACTCTCTCATTCCACCTCAATTTCCCTGCATTTTGGCGTATTTTCCCTCAGTTTATACGTACATTCCGTGGTTTTTTTGTAATTTTAAGCCGCGCTGGATTAGCCGAGCGGTCTAGGGCGCTGCGGTCAGGAACTGTGCGGCTAGTCCCGGCGAAGGTTCGAGTCCTCCTCGGGCATGGGTGTGTGTGTTTGTCCTTAGGATAATTTAGGTTAAATAGTGTGTAAGCTTAGGGACTGATGACCTTAGCAGTTAAGTCCCATAAGATTTCACACACATTTAAACGTTTTTTTCTGTAATTTTAAGCAATTTCTGTCAATTTCCCTCATGTGATCATGACATCTCTTCTCGCCACATATTCTAAAATTTCTTGTAAATACAGTACACGTGTAAACACCTAGCGCAATTGCGCTATTTTCCTGTGTGTGTGTGTGTGTGTGTGTGTGTGTTTGTGTGTGTGTGTGTGTGTGTGTGTGTGTGTGTGTGTGTGTGTGTGTGTGCCTGTATCAGTTTTTAAAGTTCGTAGGTTTACTCCGTTGGACATAAACAAATAACGACGAGAGAGAGACAGCGAGAGTGAGGACGAGAAAGAGAGAGACACTGTGCTCTCAGCGAACACTCTGACACCGTTACGTTGTCATATTTCTAGCGTGGTAACCACGGAAATACGAAAAGGAGATTAGGTCATGCACGGTGGGATATTTAGAGACTGTCATTCGATGAATGGTAAGTGCTATGCTTCTGAATTTTTTGTGCTTTCCGCGTATACTCAGGATGGTTCTGAATTTCCTCTTGGATGACAGTGTTCTACTTTTCTCGTTGTGATTGCTCTCTACCCATCAGCCTTGAACGGAAGCGAACAGTGGTGTCGAAACATGATGGGATTTCGGGAAAATTAGCAAGCGGTCTGGGACTTGGGGGAGGGGGGTGGGGGAGACCATCTCTTATTCGTGGAAATCATATGGATCCAAACGTTATATATCTCAGACGAAGATTCATGAGGTTATGGCAGGTAAGCGAGACAGGAATTGAGTGGTGAACTCTATACCGCTTCTTCTAAGTTTTTTGGGCTAAACAAATTACAACCCCTCACTTTCGTCGCACAACGTGACTGTAGTGAGAAAATTAGGAGCTAATGTGAAGATTTTTACCGAGAAACAATCAGCAGCAGGAGTTCCGTCTTTTGTTTTCTCGATAAATAAAAGACAACATTCTTCCGTGAGTTTTGTGTGGCTATAAACATATGAAGTAACGTCTTAGTAGGTAGACTAGAATACATTTACATCTACACAGAAGCGTAAAAGAAATTCATATAGACATGGGTGTTCAAATACAGAGATATCAAAACAGACAGAATACGGCGTTGCGGTCAGTAACGCCTATGTAAGACAACAAGTGGGTAGCGTAGTTGATATATCGGTTGCTGCTGCTAAAATGGCAGGTTATCAAGATTTGAGTTTGGACGTGGTGTTATACTCGACGCACGAGCGATGCGACACAGCATCTCCGAGGTAGCGATGAAGTGAGGATTTTCTCGTACGACCATTTCAGGAGTGTACCGTGAATTCAGTAATCTGGCAAAACATCAAATCTCCGACATCGCTGCAGATGGAAAAAGATCCTGCAAGACCGGGACCAATGACGGCTGAAGAGAAACGTTCAGCATGACATAACTGCAACCCTTCCGCAAATTGCTGCAGATTTCATTGCTGGGCCATCGACATGGGCTTTTGGGGATAAAGACCCATTCATGTACCTTGATTACTGCACAACAAAAAGTTTTAAACCTCGACCGGATCGTTGTGGAGTGGAAACATGTTGCCTGGTCGGACGACTCTCGCTTAAAATTGCATCGAGCGAATGGACGTTGTAAGAGGTCGGGGCAGATGTAATATCGATGTATTGCTCACTCGCTGCCTGCGATATGCAAGGTATAAGAGAATCGCTGACCAGAGATCAGTGTTGACTCAGTAGGAACTGTGCAGCTGTAGCAGTAAGTTGTTGCTAGTCTGTGTCTGGTCTGGAGTCTGCTCTGGTCTGGTATAGTGTATCATGTTGGCTGGGCCGGTCGCAGTGCAGCGATGCCGGAGCCTGAGTATTATTGTATAAGGTAAAAAGCAGCCTCGCGCATATCTAGTAATGTTATGTGAACTCCCATGTAAATCTTTTAAAAAATGTCCTAATAATAATCTTTGTCATATAAAGTAAATTTTGATTAGCATTCATTTCAATTTAAAGAATTTACTAATTTCTCCAATCCATGATCATTCCGATTGTTGCAAAAGAAAAATCAGTTGCTTCCTTTCATAAATGACAAATCTATCGGCCAGCATTGCACAGAACTGTGCGGGACAAAGTTATTGTAAGAGCAGATAGTTGGCGACTTTATTGAGGTAAGAAGTTTTGCTTTTTTATTCAGAATGATCTTACTGGGCCATGACACAGCACTGCTGTTGTCCAAAATTTACCAGGTTACTGAATTTATTTTTTATTACGAGGTTTAGGAATTTTTCTGTTTCAAGCTTACATTAGATGAGAAAACAATTTTGTGGCTACATTAAATGGGAAACAAATTTTGTGTGGAGGTTAAATGTGAATGAATTTCTCTAGGGAGGTTATGAAAGGGAACCAATTTTGTTCTGAGGTTACGCAAAAATTAGAATCATATTATTATTAATATTATTTATTAAATTTTGTGGGGAGGTTACACTAAAATTAGCACCATTATCAAAATAATATTATTTATTAAATTTTGTGGGGAGGTATACTAAAATTAGAATCATAATCATATTATTATTATATATACAATTTTTTGTGGGGAGGTTACACTTGGCGACAACCGGCCAGTATCGTATTTCTTTATGAATCTCTGAGAAGTAGTCATATATCTGCTCTTATTTACTTAAATGTAGTTCGCATCTGGCGCAACGCATTTACTAATTTGTCACGCTTTCTTTCACAGATCATCAGCAATTTATTGCTCTTTGTTGTAATTGTGTTTGTTCCATTTTTGCTTTGCCTTTGTTTCATTTTTGTGTTTAATTTCGATTTGTGAAAAAATGCCACGAAAACTGTTAACAGTACACCGCGATGTGCAATGAGTGAAATAGCCGACTCGAATAATTTGACCGATAATACTTGCGATACTCAGTGTAATAGCGATAACCCTCTAATTACTGATAATCAGTGCGTACCGACCACTAGTAATGATTTTGATCCTAATTATGAACAAACAAATTCAATTATGTCCACAGTAAATGTAACAACTGATGGCGCGGCACGTTTCGATACAATGAACGCTGCCCAGTTTAACATGCATGATTTGCAAAATTTGCATAGTGAACAGATAAATTTTTCTCACGAAGATGAACAATGTAGTCAAAATACGTCAGATTTATTTGATTCCATGGTAGTGGCCCACAGTGCACACCCGACTGGCAAGCCTTTTCGAGAATCACAGAATGACCAAATGGTTACACAAAACGTGACAATTGCAGGTATGCCATCAAACAGCACAGAGAATAGAGTAGGTAATATTGGCATGGATCAAGTTATGACATTATTGCTACAACTTAATGAAAATCTCAAACAACAACTTAATGAAAACAATGAAAAACAAGACAACAATTACAAACAACTTAATGAAAAACTAGATAACAATTCCAAACAGTCGAATGATAAGCAAGATAACAATTTCAAACAACTTAACGAACAGAACAAACAACTTAGTGAACAGATTACAGCCGTTGCCACGCAATGTCATGACACTAAAGAACAATTACGCGAGGAAATTAAGGCTCGTGCTAGGAGCAGTAGTGAAGAATTTAGATCTATTGCTCAAGAATTAAGGAATACGCAAGCAGCTACAACGAAATTACTTAGAGATGAAATTAGTGCAGTCACTAAACAATGCTCTGAAAACGCAACACAGTTACGCGACGAGTTTAAATTAATGTCAGCAGAACTTTCACGTACACTAAATGCAAAAGTAGACACGAAATTTGACCAACAGAACAGCCAAATTGACGAACGTTTTAATCACCACCTACAAAACAATGAAACGCGTTACCGTAAATTTATACAGGAACAGAATAAAGTAAAGCAACATATCATGGAAATAATTTCTGCACAAAGACAGGAAGATAAGCGTAAATTGTTTACGAAAGCAAAAACATACGTAGACAATAATATTGCTGCAGTATCAGACGAAATCAAACAGTTGAACACCGAATTGCATGATGAAATCTCCTATCATAAAACAAAAACAGGCACACACACATTAGATTTTCAGACAATGACCAACAGACTTGAAAAGTTGGAACTAATATAGGATCCCGATGCCATCAAAGCAGACGTTAAAAAATTGAACAAACCCACGTAATATACAAAAACAAATTAATGCTTGTGATACCAAAAACGATGATCAGGTAAAAGTACTCGATGATCAGGTAAAAGTACTGACTGAAAAATATGATGAATTGGCCAGTCGTATTGACGTTATCGAAAGTAATAATGACACCAAATCAGACGATACGTCACCAGTTTCGTTTAATCAAACACCCGAATTCCAAAATTTACAGCAGACGATTAGTGAGATAGGTTCGTTTAATAATACATTACGTAGAAAATTGTCATCTTTACAGCACGAAGTGATGGAGATGAAAAATATTTCAGCCTTTAACACATCACAGCATACGCCACTTTCCGAACATTTGTCAGACTCACACAGCCAGTATAATTTAGGTAATTTACAGAGAGTACGTGAGTTAGAATCCGAACAGTCACAAAAAAATAGATTATCATACAATCCTGAACCTGTTCAGACATACAGAGACGATAATTTTGATTATAAGCACTTTCTATCGGTGAGAAAATTTAAAGTATTTAAAAATGTGCAGAACACAAATTCACCCCTTGGATTGGATACAACAATTTAGCTTTGCTTTTCCACCAACTTGGCCCATAACACACAAACTTGAATTTATTTGCAGTTTTTTGGAAGGTGAACCGGTAACTCGTATGAGACCAATCGCAAGACAATGCTATTCGGTAGAAGAATTTCAGAATGCTTTTCTGTCAGCGTATTGGTCGAAGACGACACAGTGCGGAATCAAGGATCAATTAATTAGTTTACCGAATTATGAGAACTCAAATTTTACCACTATCACGCAATTTTTTTAACACATGGTCCAACAAAACCAGTACTTAAGTGAGCCATACAGTGAATCTGCACTTATCCAATTATGTATTTCTAAATTACCACGATCGTTAAGAGTATCACTTATAACAGGTCAGCAGAAAGAAAATATTTCGGCATTCAGAGATCTGTTACAGCTTTTGGAAGTTCAGCAATCAGATTATTCCTTCATAAACAAAAATTTTTCACATAATAACCAAGGCCAACCAACATACAGTAATTACGATCAGCCACGCTATTTCAATAGCAAAGGTAATAGACGCTCCAGGAACGACAACCACCAGAACTTTAATAACAGACAAAATTTTAATTATCAGTATCGTCAAAATTATCATCAACAGGAACCACATTTTGGTAACAATAGAGGTTTTTCCCAACAACAGCAACAAAACCAACCAGTTAGCATACCTAACCAACAATGTAATGTGCAAGGTCAACCAAGCTTTAATGTTTCGCCGCCTACACGTATAACGTCGGTTCCGCCAAATAGTAACGCACAGCAACAAGGAAATAACTACGTACAGAAAACACATCATTTCAACTCCATCCGGACTGCAGAAAGTACACGGCTTTTCTCTGTTTTGGTGACTGTTATCAATTTTGTAAATTACCGTTCGGTGTAACTATTTCTTCAGCAGCATTTATTCGCGGTTTGAATACTATACTTCCGACAGAATTGAAAGACAGAATCACAACGTATGTAGACGACATTCTTATTGCAGAAGCTAACTGGTCTGAACACAATCTGATTCTTGAACAGCTGTTACGAACTTTTCGTGCACAAGGACTCACTGTTAATCTCAGTAAATCGCACTTTGGCAAATCTTCTAAAAAATTTCTTGGACATGTAATTTCAGCAGAAGGCATTGCACCTGACCCGAAAAAACTTCAAGCTTTACGTGACATTACTGTTCCTACGACGAAGAAACAACTACGCAGCTTTTTGGGTTTAATTAACTTTTTTCATAAATTGCTTCATTACTCTGCTTTAGACACCCCTAGATTATGTCAATTGACGGGTAAAAACACTATTTGGTCCTGGGATAGCCAAGCACATTCTGAATTTGTCAATCTAAAACAAGCTTTGTTGAATGCACCACTTTTATCACATCCAGATCTTACTAGAAATTTTCCCATTGCCACCGACAGTTCTAACACTGCTTTAGGCGTACACATTTTTCAGAAAATTGAAGAAGATGGTACTACAGTAATTAAAAATATCGCCTTTGCGAGTCGCATTCTGTCACCTGCTGAACGCAATTATTCTGTCACAGAACTTGAAACATTATTTGTTGTATGGGCATTTACGAGATTTCGGCATTTTCTTTATGCAAGACATACGACCGTTTACACAGATCATAGAGCTATACAGTTTTTACTTTTCGCTAAATTTACACACGACAGATTAAGCAGATGGAAAATTCATTTACAGGAATTTAATTTTACAATTGTTCACATTCCCGGTACACAAAATATTGTAGCAGACGCACTATCCCGTTCTCTCAGCAACAATCAGCAAGACATCGCAACCAACTTCTGCAAAGCAAATTATTTCTTTTCGCTAAATTTACACACGACAGATTAAGCAGATGGAAAATTCATTTACAGGAATTTAATTTTACAATTGTTCACATTCCCGGTACACAAAATATTGTAGCAGACGCACTATCCCGTTCTCTCAGCAACAATCAGCAAGACATCGCAACCAACTTCTGCAAAGCAAATTTTAGCGTCATGTATATTCAACAAGTTGCATTTGAAAATTTCATTTCGGCGTCATTACGAGACATAGCACAAGAGCAGAGTAAAGATAACGTATGGAAAGAAATTAAACACCTTTGGCAAGATAGGAATAATATTACCATTAGAAATCATTACACTGTACGCAATAATATTCGGTTTTACCGCTCTCACCCTGGCAGCAATAATTCGTTATTATGTATTCCTGACGAGCTTGTTAACAAATTTATTTGATATACTCATTTAAGTTACGCACATTACGGAGCCAGAAAATGTTTTCTTATACTGAGACAGAACTGTTATTTTGCCAATATGGAGAAACGTATTCGACGAGTTTTTAGCGTCATGTAAAATCTGCCAGAAAGCTAAGTCAGACACGACTTCATATATTCCTCCATTACATCCCATTGTACCTGTTAAATTGAGACACATGGCCGCTGTAGACATTTTTGGTCCGATTCCCAGAACTAAATTTGTTACCTTCACTCCGTTACGCAAAGCTACTGCTAAATCTGTTTCGAAAGCATTTGTAAAACATTTTTTATTCCATGTAGGGCATGTATTGAAAGTAATTTCCGACAATGGATCACAATTTCGATCTGCTATATGGACACGTATGTTACGAGCTAGAAACATTTCTCCGATCTATATATCCAGGTACCACGCTTCTTCGAACCCTTGTGAACGACTAATGAAAGAAATTGGTAAACTATGTAGAATATACTGCCATAAAAAACATATTGATTGGGACACACACATACTCTCATTCCAGGATGTAATTAATTCCATACCAAATGAATCTACTATGCTATTTCTGACTGTTATACTGGAAAATATTGAACCACCTAACAAAATTAAAGAATTAGCATCCTTTCCTACATCTCGTCGACTACACCATGAAATAATTGAGATTGCGCTGAACAACAACAAACCTGCCTCAGAGCGCCGGAGAAGACAGCAAAAACAGGTTTGTACACGCCGTGATTTTCACATTGGACAGAAAATAGTAGTACGCACACATTATTTATCCAACAGAGGAAAGAGTAGATGTAGTAAATTTGAGCTTCTATACGCAGGTCCATATCGAATTCGCAGCATTCCTCACCCCAATGTAGTACACGTCGAAACTCTGAGAACCAGAAAAAGTAAAGCCAATCACCATGTCCCCAATATTAAACCCTTTATTGAATGAACATAGTTTATGATTTATCACACTGTAATGCCATTTCCTGATTTTTATATGACCACTTATGCAATTATATTTATATGATTACTTACTGATGATTATCATATTTTTTCTTGGCAAGTGCCCGGCAAGGTAAGGTTAGCAGGTCGCTTTTCTTGTCTTTACACATCAGACCGTGCATATTTTTCCAGATAAACTTACACATATTATGACCACTTAAGCAATTATATTTATGTGACTACTTACTGATGATTATCATATTTTTCCTTGGCAAGAGCCCGGCAAGGTAAGGTTAGCAGGTCGCTTTTCTTGTCGTTACACATCAGACCGTGCACATTTTTTCAGATAAACTTACATATTTTATGATCAATTATGCAATTCTATCTAGTGACATATTAATTTTATCAAATTCTTTCTCCATTAAAGTCTTCAACTCTCGCCTCTATCAACTACACATCATACAAGCTGAACACAAAGAAAGTCATTTCTTGTCGTTATATATCAGGCCGTGCACATTTTCCATTTTTCATGTATGTATGATTGTTTTCCTGTTTTGTTTGTATGCACTACGAAATCTTTAAGATATAACAAACACCAGTTGACTTTGACGTTTTGCCTTATGATAGCTCAACATCGTGACTATTTTACATTTTTTTTTTTTTTTTTTTGCTACTACATTATGATACTCTGTGTACATTTTTGCACCTGAACACTGTCTATGTTTTTGACATAATACGTTTTCTGTCATGCTATGCTGTATGCTTAATTATATCGCTAGAAACCAGTTTTTATTTAATGGGTATATGATTTAAATGCAAGATATTAATCCCTATTCATAATTTTCAGAAAGCAATAAAGTGTAAAAGAAATAAACTAAACAAACAACAGTGGATTACTATGAAATGGGAATTTGACCTTCGGAATGAACGAAAGGAAATGGAATACTTAGTGATGAAGAGTAAATGGATCAGAATTAACAAGCATTAAAAAGAATATACTATACACACCGTATGATAGCAGTCTTAACTAATTATTTTTCTTTCAGAATACGAGGCGATTGATGTAGGCTGTCAGACAAGAACTACACATCTTAGTTTTAGTGATGAAATATGCTATAAATAAGAAACTCTATACTATGAATAGTTATATGAAGTAAATGGTAATATGAATAATGAATAATCAAGTGTCTTTTTGCAGATGATGATGAATGATGATGAATAGTTATATGAAGAATATGGTAATATGAATAATGAAGTTTTTCTTTGCAGGTGATGATAGTGATGAATTTTATATGGCCACTTAACGCACCACTTTTAAGTTTTTCTTTGCAGATGATAATAATGATGAAGTTTGTATATTAGTTAAGAGATGCTATGTAGTTATTTAAGTATTTGTTGCAGTTCGTTTTGACCCATTTGTGTGCGTCATTCATGAATGTGATCACATATACTCTACTTGTTTCATAACCTTGTTATAGCTGACTCATGATGAATGACGTTACTAATCCTTATTTGCAGCAATAAGTCAAAAGCAAATATTTTCATCCCCCAGTAATTAATTATCGATCCCAACGCAATGCATTGCTAGCATAAAAAAAATAGACCTTGAATTATAGTTACAGTGTGTTACATTTTAAAAATATCCTATGTCACTTGAATGATGAGTTCTGAGTAATACTGAATGATGTTTTGTAATAATGCATAAATACTATGTCAATAATTTCTGTAAATAATATTTTTGTTATACTCTATAAATACCATGCCATTAATTAACTCCTGTTTTGAATCATGACTTCTGAATTATGCATAAAAATGGTTTGTAACTGGCTAATGAGTGCCAATGATTACTATAATTAGATGAATTATGTAAATACTATGCCATTAATTAACTCCTGTTTTGAATGATTACTTCTGAATTATGCATAAAAATGGTTTGTTACTGCCCAATGAGTGCCAATGATTACTATAACTAGATGAATTATGTAAATGGCATGCCATTAATTAACTCTTGCTTTGAATGATGACTTCTGAACAATGCATAAATATGATTTGTAACTGGCCAATGAGTGCCAATATTTAGTGTAATCAGATGACTTACGAATTCTGTTCTGTAATACTCCATACATAGTACAGAAATGTTTAGTAACTAGGCAATGAGTGCCAACAATTACTCAAATCGGTTGATAGACTAGTGTAATTCTCTATGATGACTAGTATAAGACTTAATGTCCTTCACCTTCTGGCGTAAATGCAATATCCGTTTGTCCTGTCCATCCTCATGATCATGGAGCACTGTATTTGGATTTGCACTAATTCTACGTTGGTGAAAAAGTATCAATTCTGCAGGAGTGTGGTGTTGACACATCATGCTGTCCACCACCTTGAACGATGGAGATGTTATTATGGTCCCACTGTTTGGTGTACCTAATGAACTACCAAAATAATAACATTGAATATTAATACGACATTTCAGTGTTTGGCTACACTGATTAATACTTGGGAAGAGAACTTCAGATTGTCTCACTTGGTGTTGTGCTTCTGTAGAAAGATATGGACTCTCAGTGCAGCTTCGTGCAACCTACTGTGCTACAACCATGATGCATTCCTTCCCTTTCCTATCCTAGTTCTTGTAAAAGGTAAAAAAATACTACAGTGCGTATTCACTTTATGTCATTTGTTAATATGTTTTGTACTCATTGCGTATACATTCTGTCATTGCTAAATATGTTCTGTACTACAGTGCGTATGCACTTTATGTCATTTGTTAATATGTTTTGTACTCATTGTGTATACATTTTGTAATTTCTTGACATGTTCTGTACTCAGTGCATGTGCACTCTATTTCATTTCATGTTCTGCACTTATATATATATGTATATACTCTGTGACTGCAAACTTAGTTAATTAAGAAAAATTTGTTGCTCATGGCAAGTCCAATTGACTCACCATCGCTGCCAAATTTTTGCCCCCCCTCCCCAGTGGAGGGTTATGTAAGAGGTCCGAGCAGATGTAATTTCGATGTATTGCTCATGCACTGCCTGCGATATGCAAGGTATAAGGGAATCGCTAACCAGAGAGCAGTGTTGACTCAGTAGGAACTGTGTAACTGTAGCAGTAAGCTGTTGCTAGTCTGTGTCTGGTCTGGAGTGTGCTCTGGTCTGGTATAGTGTATCATGTTGGCTGGGCCGGTCGCGGTGCAGTGATGCCGGAGCCTGAGTATTATTGTATAAGGTAAAAAGCAGCCTCGCGCTTATCTAGTAATGTTATGTGAACTCCCATGTAAATCTTTTAAAAAATGTCCTAACAATAATCTTTGTCATATAAAGTAAATTTTGATTAGCATTCATTTCAATTTAAAGAATTTACTAATTTCTCCAATCCATGATCATTCCGATTGTTGCAAAAGAAAAATCAGTTGCTTCCTTTCATAAATGACAAATCTATCGGCCAGCATTGCACAGAACTGTGCGGGAAAAAGTTATTGTAAGAGCAGATAGTTGGCGACTTTATTGAGGTAAGAATTTTTGCTTTTTTATTCAGAATGATCTTACAGGGCCATGACACAGCACTGCTGTTGTCCAAAATTTACCAGGTTACTGAATTTATTTTTTATTACGAGGTTTAGGAATTTTTCTGTTTCAAGCTTACATTAGATGAGAAAACAATTTTGTGGCTACATTAAATGGGAAACAAATTTTGTGTGGAGGTTAAATGTGAATGAATTTCTCTAGGGAGGTTATAAATGGGAACCAATTTTGTTCTGAGGTTACACAAAAATTAGAATCAAATTATTATTAATATTATTTATTAAATTTTGTGGGAAGGTTACAACGTGTATGGATATAGAGACAACCTCATGAATCCATGGACCCTGTATGTCAGCAGAGGACTGTTCAAGCTGGTGGAGGCTCTGAAATGCTGAGGGGCGTGTGCAGTTGGAGTGATATGAGACCTCTGACAGATGACACGTACGTAAGCATCATGTTTGGTCATCTACACCCATTCATGTCCATTATACATTCCGACGGACTTAGGCAATTCCAGCAGGACAACGCGACGCTCCACAAGTCCAGAATTGCTACAGAGTGGCTCCTGGACACTCTTTCGAGTTTAAACACTTCCGCTGGCTACCAAACTCCCCAGACATAAACATTATTGAGCACATCTGGAATGCCTTGCAACGTGCTGTTCAGAAGAGATCTTCACTCCCTGGTACTCTTACGGATTTATGAACAGCTCTGCAGTATTCATAGTGTCAATTCCCTCCAGCACTACTTCAGACATTAGTCGAGCCCATATCACGTCGCTTTGGGGTACTTTTGCGTGCTCGTGGGGGCCCTACGGGATATTAGGTGGATGTACGAGTTTCTTTGGCTCTTCAGTGTATATACTTACATCGAAAGCCACCGTACAGCGTGTGGAGGAAGACACGCTGTACCACTACAAATCATTCCCTTTCCTATTCCACTCGCAAGCAGAGCAAGGGAAAGAAATAGCCTATACGCCTCCTTCTAAGCACTAATTTCTCGTATCTTATTTTCGTGGTCCTTATACGATGTGTATATTGGTGGCGGTAGAATCCTTCTGAGGTCAACTACAAATGTTGGTTCTCAATACTGTAATTCCGACCAGGAATTCCCACTTGAGCTACCTGGCGACTGTAGTCCTAATGCTGGAAAAAATTACTCGGAATGCAAAGTGACTCTCATAATCAATTTAATTATTTAGCCTATCAATCTGATATAAATTACGTACTGCCGGGTCGGTGGAAGTGAGGGCTAGAGTACCACAGATATGATTTGGGAGTTGGTGTGGTAATCAGGCGTGTTTTCGTT
The DNA here is from genome assembly GCF_023864345.2 of Schistocerca serialis cubense. Classification (NCBI taxonomy): domain Eukaryota; kingdom Metazoa; phylum Arthropoda; class Insecta; order Orthoptera; family Acrididae; genus Schistocerca; species Schistocerca serialis. Next base: position 524,459,437 of record NC_064641.1, read on the forward strand.
GTGGTGATATCTTTTAATGAAATTTCAGCCCCCCCCCCAGCCCCCACCCAGCACACACACACACACACACACACACACACACACACACAGGGAGAGATGACCATCGTAAAAAAATCATGTATATTACAGAATTTATAAAGTGATCACATAGTATAAACCTCATATTTATAACTTCTCTGTGCTGTTACATAAGAGACTTCGTATGTGACTAAGCATTTGGTTACTTTGAGAGAGTTTGAAAGTGAGGATAGAGGTATATCTTAGCACTCCATCATGGGCCAAAAATGAGTTTAATATTCTAATCCTGTGTGCGTAACAGATATTAAGCTGATTAGAACAGATTTATTTACCTGATGAGGGAATGCTTAGAGCAAATACAGCCTGTGCTGTCCTGTTACAGGATTTTCAAAAGTAACCATACTTCAGCGATATCAAAATATGTGAATGACCCAATTTCTTCTGTCTTCGAAATTAACTCATATAAAAGGGAGAAATCTACATTTTGCATGATAATTTCGAGATGTATGGTCAAAAACATCCCTGTCTCAGATTGGGTGAAATGAATTTTTTAAGCCGTGAAGAGTCTACGTCGGGATGGAATTACAATTAAAGCTGTATATCCAAGCCACTTCTGCTTGCCTTGCAGAGTGCCATAGCCGATGGTACGAGTGCGCGCCGGAAGTCGTGGATTAGCTTAGCCTGTGATAGACAGTTAGTTCCAAAGAATTCCCTGACCTTTCGGCTCTTGCACACAGCCATGGAGGCATGTTTTGGCGGCAGGGCACTCTGAATGACTGAAGTGCCCAGTATATGTGTGAGTGGTCATGGCGACGGAAACAGACGTGTGTGTTGCGTGAGAAGATTCAATATGACGCATATTTGTGCTGGACAGTCCCATGTAAACTGATCGGTAGACTGCTTGGTGACAGTCTCTCGGACCTCTGAGCATTCAGTAGCGCCACCGTGTGGATGCTGGGTGTTGGCCGTGCAGCTGCTGATGTGTGTGCGGGTCTCTATTGACTGGCATCCATGCGACAACACGATTTCCCGCCCTGCAGCACTGCCGTGACTCTCAGCAGCCAGTGGACTTCACGATCGCAAGTGTGTGAGAATGGTAGGATCTCTTCACCAGATATGACAGTATTGAATAGAATTTGGGAGAAGAGGAGTTTGTGGCATAACTTGACTAGAGGAAGGGATCGGTTGGTAGGACATGTTCTGAGGCATCAAGGGATCACCAATTTAGTATTGGAGGGCAGCGTGGAGGGTAAAAATCGTAGAGGGAGACCAAGAGATGAATACACTAAGCAGATTCAGAAGGATGTAGGTTGTGGTAGGTACTGGGAGATGAAGAAGCTTGCACAGGATATAGTAGCATGGAGAGCTGCATCAAACCCGTCTTTGGAATGAAGACTACATCATCAACATCATGTTTAGTGGAAATGGTGCACTCTTCACGATCGCAAGTGTGTGTGTGATCAAAAATGGTTCAAATGGCTCTGAGCACTATGTGACTTAACTTCTGAGGTCATTAGTCACCTAGAACTTAGAACTAATTAAACCTAACAAACCTAAGGACATCACACACATCCATGCGACCGTAGCGGTCGCTCGGCTCCAGACTGTAGCGCCGAGAACCGCACGGCGACTCCGGCCGGCTGTGTGTGATCGGTAGAATTTCTTCACCAGATATGTTTAGTGGAAATGGTGCAATCTTCACGATCACAGGTATGTGTGATCGGTAGAATTTTTTCACCAGATACGTTTAGTGGAATCGGTACACTTCCTCACGATCGCAAGTACGTGTCATCGGTAGGATTTTTTCACCAGATATGTTTAGTGGGAACGGTGCACTCTTCACGACTGCAGGTGTGTGATCGGTAGCAATTTTTCATCAGATATGTTTAGTGGAAACGTTGTGGTATTGGAGGGTGCTTCTGTTGTCAAACGTCGGTGCGTACAAGACCTCCAACATATTTTGAACTACAGTCTATTTGTGGCAGAAATTTAATTACTTGATTTGAAAAATGATTATGTGTGATTCTCAAACGTTGAAAATAAATTTTTATTACAAACACGTAACATCGTTAGGTGGTGGTGAGTGTTGTAAGCGATCTATTTGTCTTCTGCAAATTGTTTAAGGACATAACACTATTGAGTGAAATTTTATATTCTCAGCTACCTGCATTGTAATGGACTCCCTGCCAAACAACCTACCTCTGACAGTATCTGTCAACAGGATGCAAGGAAAAAATCCTGAAGGGAGAAGAGTATGGTTTGGAAACAGGGCAGTTGCAATATGAAATCCCAGAATTCCATGCCACATATACCAGTCCTAGTATCCACCAGTAGGTTGCAAGGAAAAAACTGCCTCACACAGAGGGTATTGAGTTAGTTAATTAGTCAATAAATCTGATAGATTGGGGAGCCTATTTCCAAGATACCCACAGACCAGCATTTTCAGAAGTGCTGGATCTTTCCTAGGTATCCGCTACATTGTTCAGGACAAGGGAGGGGTTAGTGTGATTTCTGGTGGCACATGAGAGACGGTATTTAGTTCTACTGAATGCCTTTGTTCCATCCTCTACAGGTTCCCATAGTGCTGGTCATATGAGAGCAAATGGATATACCGACTACTCTTTATGAGGGATGGGGAGAGTGGGTTGAACATCTTGGTCTGTGTGTCTGCACACGTAACTACTTAAGAGCGAGTGTTGGTTGTCTCATAAGTATCAAATATCACAGGATTGCCGCCAACTGATGCTTTATTCGACAGGAAGTAACCACTTGAGAGAGGTTGACACAAGAATATTTCTCTTGCGAAATGTTTTAATAAAGAATATTGCCACAAATTTTTTAAATAAACATTGGTACTATGAGCTCACAATACTTGGTAGCGAGTGTGAAATCCATACCTCAAATTGTTTAAGTAAATGAATAAGACATGTGAAACTGTTCCTATTTATTTCAATAAATAAACAAATTGTTTAAATAAATACTATATTGATCCTCCCAATCCAACATGGACTGAGTGATTTTCCCTCCATTTTTTATGGGTGGGGTGAGGGGAAGGGGGGAGGGGGAGGGGGAAGGGACAGGCAGTGTGTCAGGATTCCCCAGAGGGGTGGGGGAAGGAACATATGTGCAGGCTGGGGAAAATCTATATCATCACCAGGGGGGGGGGGGGGTAATTACTTGATCAATTAATTAATTTTGTATCAATTTGATATCAAAGGTGTCCTTGCACAGATCCTTCCTCTCCAGCACAGACAAAAACTTCTTTCTGCCAATTTCCAGGTTGGGGAGGGCAGGTGGAGTGGTAAAAGGAGGGGGTTGGGGGTTTCCCAGAGGGGGGAGGGGTTAATTAATTATAGTTTTAATTAACTAGTTCTGTATCGGCGAGGGGAAGGGGAGAGTTGGGGTTTCACAGAGGAGTGGAGGAGGAGGAGGGGAAGGGGGAGAGGTGGTGGTTAACAAAAGAACAGATTATTTCCAGTCTGTCATAAATCAATTAGAATAACAATAGGTTAAGGGGAGGGGGTCATAAATCAGTCAACTTTGCCAAACAAACTACCTTACAACTAGCATTGTATGGTAGTGAAAGATGGACTGTGGGAAAACCAGAAGACAATCGGAGCATTTGAGATGTGGTGCTATAGAAGAATTTTGGAGATTATGTGGACTGATATGTAAGAAATGACGAGGTTCTCCCCAGAATGGACAAGGAAAGGAATGTATGGAAAAGACTGACAGGAAGAGTGACAGGATGATGGGACATTTGGTAAGACGTCAGGGACTAAATTGCATGGTGCTGGAGGGAGCTGTAAACAGTAAAAACCGTAGAGGCAGACAGATTGGAAGCAATCAGCAAATAACTGAGGACATACGTTGCAAATGCTACTCTCAGATGCATCAAACAAGTCAGAAGACTGGGAAAAAAAGGAAAAAAGAAGAAGCAGAAAAGTTTACACATTCAGGAGCAATATCGATTTGATAGCTCAAGCTTCCAAACAGAACAGAGACCAGCAGCAGAAGGAGCAGCTTACCTGCTGTACACAGTTTGTATACATCGTTTAATTAAGTGTTACTATAATATACTTCTTAGTAGAAGTGAACAGTAGTTAATTATTTAGTTGTTTCTATTAGTGCCTTTTATTTTTAGAGTATTTTTCGATAGTTTGTGTTGAGTGAGTTTACTTTGCAATGTTGTAAACAGTCTGTATATATCGTTTCTTTATTTCTATTTTTTGAGATCCAATTCAGCGTTCTTACACAGTGTGATAGGGATAGGGACTGTGATTGTCGCGACCGGGCTCGTGGAGACTTGGCTGTTGTCCGTAACAAGCTGGAAGGTGCATTGGCTGCGGCCAACAAGCTTCTGGCTACTGCTCAATGCTGCTGCGACATTGGTGTGCCAGTGACGAGACCTGTGACACGCCTGGTGCCGTTGGAATCCGTTGGTGATCTGGTTGTCACTGCGTCTTCGGGTATGCAGCATCTTACCGGTTCATCTTCACGTGGCGAGCAGTTAACGGTTTGGTCATCACTGGACGGATAGGCAAAAGAGGGAACAGGCCGCATGACTGGCTCCTTACGTCTTTGAAATAGGTATAAGTTGCTACCCAGTGTTGATAATACTTCTGAGCCAGCACAGGGTGCCTCTCCTGTAGGGCCAACGGCCAATTTTCCTGTCCAGCCCGGAAAAGTAGAGAGGGTGAGTTTGCTAGTCACTGGGAGCTCCAACGTTAGGTGGGTAACGGAACTGCTCAAGGAAATAGTGGACATGGCGGGAAGAATGCCAGTGTGCACTCAGTTTGTTTGCCAGGGGTCTAGTTCGAGATGTGAAGGAGACCCTGCTGGCGGCTGTTGAGCGCATTGTGTGCAACCGACTTCAAACAGTGGCACGTGTTGGTATGAATAACGCCTGCCACTTGATTTCTAAAGCTATTCTCAGTTCCTTTTGGGGAAGGCTGATTTGGTAAGCGCAACCTGCATCGCACACAGGCTCCAGGCTAAAGTGACTACGAGTTGTTGCATCCTACTCAGGGTCGATAGCGCTCCTCTAACTTGGAGCAGAATGCGAGGTCTAAACCAGAGGCTCAGACAATTCTACGACGGTATCTGAAGCGATTTCTTGGCCTCAGCTAACGGGTGGAGAATGTCAGGGTTCCCCTAAGTAGGTCAGGTGTGCACTATACGCCCGAACTGATTATTGGTATAGCGGAGCACGTGTGGCATACACATGAGGGCTTTTTAGGTTAGAGAAACCTTCGCTTGGAATCAAAGAAAATTCCCTGCCAAAACTGAAGATACATCAGCCGCTATTTTCTCAGAGGATGCTCGTCCTTGCAGCTCGGATACAGATAAAGATGAATATGATATTAGTAAACGCCAAGAGGATTCAAGAAAATATACCAGAATTATTATTGCTTATTGAAGGTTATAATGCACAGATAGTCTTAGGAACAGGAAGTTGTTTGGAACTGGAAGTGAGTAGTAAAGAAATCCCAAGCTGAGATAGGAATATTTATTGCCAGAACAGGTTAGTTTCCAACGGTGGCGTCATATTTACTGCACCAAAGAATTTACGGATTCCGAATGTGAATTAACTTGGGTGACTGCAACTTGTGAGACATAAATTGGGAGAGTCATGCAATCAAAACAGATGCCAGAAATATGGATTCATACGACGTTACTCTCAATGTCTTCTCCTAAAATTACTTCGAGCAGATAATTAGAGAACGAACTCGAGAAGGAAACGTCTTAGACCACATAGCTACAAACATACCTGAACGTATCGAATCAGTTAACGTAGAGGAAGGTATCAGTGATCATAACACTGTGATAGTAACTATGAATACGGGTATTACAATGGATATTAAGAAAGATGACAGGATGCAAACTGCAGAGTGCCTGTGTAATCAACAACAAGTGTTGAGGACGGGAGCACAAACGGAAAAAATTCAAAAGCATCCCTGCGACGAGTATGTTCCGAAAAAGGTCTAGAAGAGTGGGAAAGACTCGATGTGGTTTAATAGCCTTGTTAGAAAACGGCTCCATAAACAAAGAGAGCTTCGTCGCAGATTCAAGAGAAGTCAAAAAAAGCAGAACGAAATGAAAATCAGCGTAAGGAGATCAATGAGAAAAGCGTTCAGTGAGTTTAAAATTAAAACTTTGTCAATCGATCTGATTGATGTAAAATCAGTAGGTGGGTCGAAATCGTTTATTCAGTCACTCAGTGATAATACAGGCACCGAAACGGAAGATCGCAGTTTGCCACCACTTAGTACCAAGGAATCTGGGGAATGGAGCGCTGGGTTTCTGATGGATTATAGGTCATGCTGACTCAATTTTTTCTTATTAATCTTGCTCCCTTTAAATGTATTCTTCCGAAATTCCAATATCACAGAAATCCGAGTCCTGCCTCTCGACCCAGCGATACGCTGGTGAAGAAGACCACAAAACAGGCGCCTTACCTCCGCTCCACTGGGGCGCGCGACGTCGGTAACAGGAACAGCGCGTTTACGACAGCTCCTAGGGGAAAATCAGTTAGGGACAGAACCTCACTCTGTGACAGAAACCTGAATGACTAATTATGAAACATCAGTCAACGCGTCTAGCTGTCAGTTTTCCAATTCTTATACATGCATTCAATAAAACCATAAAGTGCATAGTATTATAAATCTCTGGTAAGATCCACGACTAAACAGTTTTAAAATTATTACACAGAATGAAAGTTCTTTTAATAATGACCATAAACCCATTTAAAATTCATTATTATGTAGTGACACGTTTAAAAAAACATCTTTCAATAAGTGAACAGGAAATACCAGCGTTCATTACACGAGGATACCACATTTCACAGGTTTGACACACACCACATAGGTTTTAAGTTAGTTACTCACGCACACACCCACCCACACACACACACACACACACACACACACACACACACATCAGAACATGTGTGTCTTAACTAATTTTTGAATTTAACTTTTAAGACAAAAGGCTTAAATCTATCTTTAGGACGAGAAGACCCTATCGACAAAACCACAAGGTAGCAACAATAATTTCTGGGACTTGCAGTCTAGTATTCACTAATTTTCTTATACCCAGACTATTGTCCACATAGGGCTTTCTTAAAACCACTTCTCAATAACTATAATATCACTACCGGCAACAGCAGTTGGTTAATTCAGATAGTACTACGTGGTGGGGTGTAGTCCTTTATCACTTATATATTTATTTACACGTCAACTTCCGTAGGGCCAAATTGAGCAGCAAATCTCCAAGGCCATGAAACGTGTCAATAAATGAATTTACAACATAAAAGCAATAACAGATAAAAATAAAATCTTTATGAACCCAAAAAAAGTAAAGCCATAAGTTTAAGTAAACGCAATCAACAATACAACAAGAATCTGCTTAATTTTTCAAGGAACTCCTCGACAGAATAGAAGGAGTGACCCATGACGAAATTCTTCAGTTTCGATTCGAAAGCTCATGGATTACAGGTAAGATTTTTTTAACTCTAGCGGTAGCTTACTGCAAAAGGATGCACTAGTATTCTGCACACCTTTCTGCACAAGAGTTAAGGAAGTCCGATCCAAATGCCGGTTTGATTTCTGCCTAGTATTAACTGAGTGAAAGCTGCTTATTCTTGGGAATAAGCCAATGTTGTTAACAAGAAATGACAGTAAGGAGTATATATATACATTGAGAGGCCAATGTCAAAATACCCAGACTCGTGAACAGGGGTCGACAAGAGGTCTGTGAACTTACACCACTTATTTCCCGAACCGCCTGTTTCTGAGCCAAAAATATCCTTTTAAAATGGGAAGACTTACCCCAAAATATAATACCATACGACATAAGCAAATCAAAATAACCAAAGTAGACTAATTTTCGTGTCAAACGATCACTCACTTCAAATACCTTTCGAATAGTAAGAATGGCTGCATTAAATCTTTGAACAAGATTCTGAAGGTGGGCTTTTCACGACAGTTTACTATCTATCCAAACACCTAGAAATTTGAACTGTTCAGTTTCACCAATCATATGCCCGTTCTGTGAAATTAAAACATCAGGTTTTGTTGAATTGTGCGTTAGAAACTATAAAAACTGAGTCTTACTGTGAATTAAAGTTAGTTTATTTTCTTCAAGCCATGAACTTACGTATGAACTGCACTATCTGAAACCGAGCCAGTGTTCCACACAACATCCTTCACTACCAAGCTAGTTTTCATCAGCAGACAGACATACTTTAGAGTTACCTGTAATAATAGAGGGTATGTCATTTATGTACATAAGGAACAGGAGTGGCCCCAACACTCATCCCTGGGTCACACCCCAATTGACTGTAACCCACTGTACCCCACATCATAGCCATTTTCAACACTATGAATAATGAGCTTTTGCTGTCTATTGCTAAAGAAAGGGGTGAACAAATTGTGAGCTACTCCCTGTATTCTGTAATGGTCCAACTTCTGGAGCAATATTTTGTGATTAACACAACCAAATGCCTTAGTTAAATCAAAAAGTATGCCTAGCAAACGAAACCCTTTGTTTAACTCATCCATTGCCTCATAGAGATAAGAGAATATAGTATTTTCAGTTATTAACTGACTTCTAAAGTCAAACTGTAACTTTGATAGCTAATCGTGTGATATAAAATGATCAATTATCCTTACATACACAGCCTTTTCAATAACTGTAGCAAACACTAGCTTCATATAAAGCGGCTTTACTACTGAGTACTTTAATTTTCAGGAAACTGACCATTCCTAAAGCAGAAACTACAAATATGGCTGAACACAGGGCTAACATGTGCAGCGCAGTACTTTAATATTCTGCTAGGTATTCCATCATATCCATGAGAGTCCTTGGTCTTCAGTGATTTAGTTATTGACTCAATCTCCCCCTTTACTGTACCACAAAGGAGTATTTCAGACATCAGTCTGGGAAACGCATTTGCCAAGAGACTTATACGATTCCCTGCAAAAACTGAATTTTTATTTAATTCACCAGCAATACTCAGAAAATGATTGTTAAATACTGTACGTATATCTGATTTATCAGTAACAGAAATATTTTTACTACGTGCTGACTTTATATCGTTGACCTTGTGCTGGTGACCAGACACTTCCTTCATAATGGGCCATATGGTTTTAATTTTATCCTGTGAATTAGCTATTCTATTTGCGTACCACATACTCTTTGCCTTCCTAATAATATTTTTAAGCACCTTAAAGTACTGCTTGTAATGAGCTACTGTAGCCTGATGTGACTACTTCTAAGATTTTGATATAATTCCCACTTTTTTCTACATGATATCCTTATCCCACTAGCCAGCCACCCAGGCTACCTTTTACTGCTAGTGCCCCTCTAGAACGTTATAATCAACTCTCAAAGAGCGTGATAAATGTGTTAAGGAAAGCATTATATTTGTCATCTACGTTATCGACACTATAAACAACCTGCCACTCTTGTTCCTTGACGATGTTAAAAAACTCCGTATTGCTGTCGGATTAACTTACCTACTTAGTCAGTAATTATACAAGGGCTATTCAGAAAGTAGGGACCGTTTCAGCATTTAAAAAAACTAAGTACAAGAAATACATTTTATTATATATACCTGAAAGAGCGACTGACATACTACTTTTCCACACAGTCACCAAACACATTTAGGCACTTATCATAGAGGTTGACAAGCTTTGAAAGACCATCGGCGTAAATCATAGCGTGTAGGCGCACAATTCTGCCGCCGGAGACTTCAGTCAGTGAGTCATGCGCGCCTGGAGTTAAGCGTCGTCATCAAAGCGCTGCGTTGCAAACCAGTTCTTCATCTTGAGAAAAAGTGGAAGTTGCTAGATGCAAGATCGGGGCTGTAGGCAGGATAAGGAAAAATTTCCCATTTGAATGAATTAAAGAGTTCTTTAGTGTGGTTTGCCATGTGAGATCGGGCATGTGCGAAAACAGAATTTTGGAAGTCAGCTTTGCTCGGCGTTTGTTTTGAACTGCTCTTCTTAGGCTGTGCAGAGTTTGACAGTACTGGGCAGAATTTATGGTTGCTTCACGTTCGAGAAAAACAATAAGAAGCACACCTTGCCTATCCCAAAATACTGTCGCCATCAACTTCCTTGCTGACAAGGTTTTGCAAACATTTTCTTTGTTTTTGGGGGACCTTGTGTGCCCCCACTCCATGGACTGTAGTTCTGTCTCGCAATTGACGTGTTTCACCCAAGTCTCGTCACCAGTTACAATTCGACCCACTAATGAATCACCATGTTTGTGGTAGGTCTCCAGAAATGTCAACGTTCGCCCCATTAGCTGTTCTTTATGGTGCTCTGTAAGCATTTTGGGCACCCATCGTGCACAAAATTTGTGGTAGTCTAGCTTTTGAGTGACAATTTCAAACAACAAAGTCTGTGAAACTTGTGGAAAAGAAAGCGAAAGCTCCATTATTGTGAAGCGACAGTTTTCACGATTCGTTTCACCAATTTTAGCGACAAGATCGTCGGTCACAATGCTCGGGCATCCACTCTTCCCTTCATCATGAGATTTGGTTCGGCGATTTTTAAACCGAATGCGCCATTTCCGGACGAAACATTCACTCATTACGTTGTTGCCGCTCACTTGGCACAGTTCACGATAAATTTCTAAAGATTTTAGGTTTTTTGCCAACAAAAACCGTTTCACAGACCGCACCTCACAACTGGCGGGATTTTCGATTGCAGTGCACATTTCAAATTAGAATATCGAAGAAACCAGACGCACAGAGGCGTTCCCGCTGTCACGGATGGATGCCGACTGAGCTGCCGAGCACGCATATACAAAAATATACGCGGTCGGTGTCAGACGAATCGTTCCCTACTTTCTGAATAACCCTTGTAGTTTCACAACGGAAAATGGTAACACGGTCCCTCCCTTCAATCAGAGAACGAACTCCGAAATTTCCGTTATTGAGATAACCTATCGTAGAATAGAAAACCAACTACAAACGATGGTAGTGCTAAAGCGTAAGGACCAGGTAGATACTTGTAGGATCCTACAATTATTATGGGAAAGAATTTGCTCCCATTCTAGCAGCAGTTTATCGCATTCCGCTCGCAACGAAGCGTACCTAGCGACTGGAAAAAAGACCAGGACATTTACGTTTTCAAGAAAGGTCGTAGGACAGATATACTTAATAACGGGCTTATATCATTGACGACAATAGGTTGTAGAATTATGGAACCTTTTTTTTATGTCCAAGAATTAGACGTTTTTGGGGAACGAAAATCTCCTCTATAAAAATGAACATAGATTCTGCAAACAGAAATCTTGCGCAACTCATTTCACTCTGTTCCTCCATCAGATCCATAGCGCTGGAGCTCAGGAAGGCATTTGACGGCCTCCCGCACTGCCGTTCAGTGGGAAAAAAATTACAAGCGGACCGAGTATTGGACCACATTTCAAACTGAAATCAAGGCTTCCTTGCAGGTAGAACTCAATATGTCGCTCTAAATGAGAAAAAATCGGCACATGTATACGTAATTTCCGAAGACCCAAGGGAGTGTGACAGGAGCGCTACTGTTTCCATCATACAGAAACGATGTAGTAGGAAGCATCTGGAGCTCTTCAGGACTGTTCACAGATGATGCGGTTGTTTATAAGAAAGTATAAACGCCAGAAGACAGTATCTATTTTCAAAATGACCTACAGAAAATTGATGTTTCAATCTCTGGCACTTGACCCTGACCGTAAATAAATAAATATTGCGCATACATAGGAAAAGAAATCCACCACTGTACAACTACACTATTTATGACAAATTTCTAGAAACGGTATATACCGTAAAATATATAGTAGTAGCTACCCAGAGCGACTTTAAGTGGAATGAACACAGAAATCAAACAGTAAGAAAATCAGAAGCCAGACTGACTCATAGGAAGAATCTTAAGCAAATGTGATCCATTTAGTGGATGGATTATATGGTGCTTGTTCGACCTGTTCTTGAGCGTTGTTCATCAGTCTCTGATCCTTCCCAGATAGAACCGATAGAAAAGATGGAGAGAATCCAACGGAGAGCGAAACTTTTCGTCACGCTCTCATTTAGTAGGCGCGAGAGTGTTACAGAGATTCTCGAAGAACTCCGGTGGGAGTTGTGTATCACAGAGTGGTTTACTATTGAAATTTTGATAGAATATTTTCCGCCGCGCGGGATTAGCCGAGCGGTCTCAGGCGCTGCAGTCATGGACTGTGCGGCTGGTCCCGGCGGAGGTTCACGTCCTCCCTCGGGCATGGGTGTGTGTGTTTGTCCTTAGGATAATTTAGGTTAAGTATTGTGTAAGCTTAGGGACTGATGACCTTAGCAGTTAAGTCCCATAAGATTTCACACACATTTGAACATTTTTTTTTAGTATTTTCCTGGAAGAGTCACGCAGTATATTACATCCTCCAACATACGTCTCACGAAATGATCACAACGAAAAAAATAGGAAGAAGTAGAGCTAATATAGAGGCTTACCGACAGTCAATCTTACCATGCGCGATTTGCCAGCAGAACAAGGAAGAGGGGATCAGTTTGTGGTACCAGAATTACCGTCCACCACACTCCTTCAGATGGCTCGCGAAGTAATGATGGAGATGTGGAATGCTGTAATGTTGAAAACTCTAGAAGAGACATTTATCCAGCAGTGTACGGCTGTTGTTGTTGATGATGATTATGTTTTCGGTAATGAAATACTTATATATAACTACAGTTTCGCCATATTACCTGTCTGCAGCACATGATCTAGTGAGTAAAGAAGCTAGCCGAAGAAGGCAAACAAGGAGAGAATGGACAGGCTATAGGGGGAGATTGGAGCCGCCCAATCCCCCCTCCCCCCATAAAAAGATGGTTGGCGTTACTACCTCCTGATCATAGGGTTCCGGTTTTGATTCCTAGTCGGTTCGGATTTTATCTGCCCGGGGGCTGGGTGTTGTATTATTCTCATCATCACTGGCGTGAAAGTCACCGTGCCATGCTTACATAGCGCTGTAGACAAATTACTATGAGAGTGTTACAGAGACTCTCGACGAACTCCAGTGATAAATGCTACAAGAGGGCGTTGTGTATCACGGGTAGGTTTACTGCTGCAATTTCAAGAGAGTATTTTCCGGGAAGAGTCGGACAGTATGTTACTTCCTGCGACATACATCTCAGGAAATGATCACGATGAAATAATTCGAGTAATTGGAGCTAATACAACAGTTTACTGAAAGTCATTCTTCCCAAGTGCCATTTGCGAGCGGAACAGGGAAGAGGGGATCAGTTAGTGGTTCAGAATTATTCTGCACCACACTCGGAGTATTTGTTAATGTTTAATGTGAAAAGTTACCTGTGACAATAGGAGCTATTGGATTATCTCACTACTCCTTTGACCGCTTGAAATCATTATGTCAGCCACCTGTGTAAACTAAGGGAGGTAAAAGTAAACGAGGATTCTAAGTTTAGTAGAGCGTGAACGAGACAGTACGGTTCGCTTACACTGGTCGCTTTCTCGACATCTCTTTAAGGGTCATTACTAGCTTAGAGACTAGACTCAGAAATTAGCACACTGTCACATTTCGGTAAGAGGGATTGTCAGCTCGGCAAGGTGCACGCCAAATTGGGGAACATGACGGCGACGTTTTTTCTAACACTGAGCGATGTCACCAATTCTTTTCACTTACGTTGTACGTTCCTATTTAGAAATGACCTTGACTCGACTGTGAGGCACGGGACAGAAACGATAGCAACGGCATGCAATAATTACTTGAAATGTTATCTGTAATATGTTTCTTACGCTAACACAGTATATTAAAACACCTCCACTTACGACATTTGCATCGAAAAACTACTGGGGGGGGGGGGGGGGGGTGAATGGGGAAGGGGAAGAGAAACAAGTGATTACTTGCGTTGAAACTGTCTGAGGGGAGGGGTGAATGCCTTAGCCAGGAGAGACAGTTTTTGGTGACACGGCCTACTGTTAGGCTCACTCACACATATTATCAGCGTACACGTCATGCGCCATGAAACAAAAATTATGCTGAATGAAACAAAATAGGTCAATGTATTACATTAATAATCTACACTGTACGTGCAAACGATGGTGGCTGGTTATTAGGGTAACATATAAATATCATTCAGAATCATTAACAATGTATTTGACTTTAGCAGTTTTATTAAAAAGCCGTTAAATAAAATGATTTACTGATATGTAAGCACACGTAACTCATAGGAATATCTGGGCTGTAATTACCTTCATCACAGTGCATAAGCGGAGTATTTATTAATATGAAGAGTTACCTCTGGCAGTAGGAGCTATTGCAGTATTCAATTATACATCATGGACGCATTAACAGGAAGCCGCTTTGAACATATTTGATGAAAGGCTGTTGCTTGACTCTGAATATTGAAATTTACTTTGTAGTACCAACACACACTGAAGCGCCAAAGAAACTGGTGTAGGCATGCATATTCAAATACAGAGATATGCAAACAGGCAGAATACGCCGCTGCGGTCGGCAACGCCTGTATAAGACAACAAGTGGCAGGAGCAGTTGATAGATCGGTTATTGCTGCTACAATGACAGGCTATCAAGATTTAAGTGAGTTTTAACGTGGTGATATAGTCGGTACACGAGCGACGGGACACTGCATCTCCGAGGTAGCGATGAAGTGGGGATCTTCCCGTACGACCATTTCACGATTTTACCGTGAATATCAGGAATCCGACAAATCATCAGATCTCCGACATCGCTACGGCCGGAAACAGATCCTGCCAGAACGAGACCAACAACGACTGAAGAGAATTGTTCAGCGTGACAGAAGTGCAACCCTTCCGTATATTGCTCCAGATTACAATGCTGGGCCATCAACAAGAGTCAGCGTGTGAAATATTCAATAAAACGTCATTGATATGGGCTTTCGGAGCTGAAGGCCCACTCATGTATCCTTGACGACTGAACGTCACCAAGCTTTACGCCTCGCCTGGGCCCGTCGAAACCGACACTGGACTGTTGTTGACTGGAAACAGGTTGCCTCTTCGGACGAATCTCGTTTCAAATTGTATCGAGCGGATGGGCGTGCACGGGTATGAAGACAGTCTCATGAATCCATGGATCCTGCATGTCATCAGGCCACTGTTCAAGCTGCTGGAGGCTCTGTAATGGTGAAGGGCGAGTGCAGCTGGAGTGATAAGGGACTCCTGATACGTCTAGATACGACTCCGACAGGTGACATGTACGTAAGCATCCTGTCTGATCACCTGCATCCATTCATGTCCATTGTGCATTCAGCCGGACGTGGGCAACTCCAACAGGACAATTCGACACCCCACACGTCCTGAATTGCTACAGAGTGGCTCCAGGAACACTCTTCAGAGTTTAAACACTTCCGCGGGTCACCAAACTCCCCAGACATGAACATTATTGAGTATATCTGGGATGCCTTACAAAGTGCTGTTCAGAAGAGATCTCCACCCCCTCCTACTTTTATGGATTTATGGACAGCCATGCAGGGTTCATTGCGTCAGTTCCCTCCAGCACTATTTCATACGTTAACCGAGACAATGAGACGTCGTGTTGTGGAACTCCTGCGTGCTCGCGGAGGCCTTAGAAGATACTAGGCGGGTGTACCAGTTTCTTTGTCTCTTCAGAGTAGTTTGCAGATGGATTTTAAAACATAGAACAGCCAGAGAAGAATGAGTACACGTAACCGCATTTACACTTTTTGCGTGAATGCTTATTGATATCCATATCATCATATCATGCATGCAAGAGAGAGCTTGGCTTTACAGTCAAAAGTACTTAAATGCAGATAGTAATGTTCTTTGAACACTTTCGCCATTCAGCACTAGACTTGTTATAAAAATACTCGTATCGAGTTAAATCGTTATCTTGTGGTCTTCCGCACTTACTGTCTTGCTACTTAAATCACCCACCTGCTGTAGCAGCTTTAGCATGTATTACCGTTCAGCAGTTGTGATTGCAGACAAGTCGTTGTTAGCTATTTAGCAATCTAGCCAAATTTCCTGCTATCCATTTCAGCATTGCCAAAACTGGTCATTAAGTAATTGTAGAACAATTTGGCCATCATTATATAAGGCATGTCCAGAATGAACCAACTTTTCTATACCCTCTTCATAGAAAGATGCTGCCAGTGAAGACAGCCACTGCTGAAGACCGATTCTTGCTTCGTCATCACTGTTAAAGCGTCTTCCTCTAAAACCACGCTTCAAATTTGAGTACAAGTGGTAGTCAGAAAATACGAGATCGGGGCTGTTTCTTCACAATAGAACTGGTCCCAACCGAACCTTTGAATAAACTTTTGAGTGAGAGCAGCAGAATGGGGACGTACATTGCCTTGAAACAACACAATGCCTTTGGTTTTGAATTGGGCGCTGAAATTTCCTCAGAGTTGCACACTATTGTACCTCATTGACGATTTCACCTCTAGGAAGAAACTTAACAAGAAGAATCGCCTGTCTGTCCCAGAACATAGTACACAGGGCCTTTTATGCTGAGAAAGTTATGCTGAATATTTATTTTTGGGGGGATCGTGAGTGCATCCACTACATCGACTGTTGTTTCGATTCTGGAGTGACATGACAAATACAAGTTTCATCATCGGTCACAATTCCGTTTAAGAACTCATCTCCCTCATTACCGCATCGGTTAGAAAGGTCGAACCACTGCCGAATCCCTTCATGCTGTGGACGTATGTAAGCATTTTCGGAACCCCAACATAAACACAATTTACGAAAACTTAAGCGATTTGTGACAATCTCATGCAGAACGGTATTTGAAATTTTTGGAAATTCACCAGAAAATATCCTTACTGTGAACCGTCTGTTGAATTTTGTCATTCACTTTCTCAACCAAACCATCATTGACAACAGAAGGCCACCCACTCTTTGTTTCGTCATGAACACTGATTCGTCCATCATCGAAAAGTTTCGCCCATTTTCCCACTATTCCTCTAGTAATCACATTTTCACCTGATGTAGCAAGAAACATAATTCATCCGGAGAGCCGACACGTTGCCGATGAACCACGGTCGAATCCCGATGGTCCCGTGGCCGCTGCAGTCGTAATTGATGATGTCGTTGGGTCAACTGGGAACACATAAGGGCCGTCTGCTGCGGATTTCCATGTTCAATAATGTATCATGAACAGTGTGCTCCGAAACTCTTTTGCGTGTCCCAGCATTACGCTCTTTCAGCAGAGATATCACCATCTATCCTGGACGCCCAACAGCTTAAAGCCTACTGGTAGTTTCACTATTCTCTTACCACCTTCTGTAGATACTGTCGACAGTAGCACGTCAACATTCGAGCAGCTTCGCCGGTTTCGAGACACTCGTTCAAAGGTTCTGCGTAATAATAATCTGCCCTTCGCTCCTCTCAACGGATTTCCCCATTTTCAGCCCATATCCTAGCTAAGGTGATGCCCCATCTGTCTCTGTTTCGCATGCATACTTTCCTTACGGCGTCACGTGGCCGCAACGCCACCAGGCAGCGTCCAGCGTCCCGGTGAGCAGTGGTCACAATGTTTTGGCTGTACAATGTAGTACCAAGATCGGTTGAGTGGTGTAGTCGATAAGCATAGCGCTGGCCCCTACTATCGACACTACAAAGATTCTCCTTGTTATCGGGGACACCATAGGTGGTCTGTCTTGAAACAGAACAACGCATGGGTAGCTGGTCACTTCTGCGGCCAGGCTACGTTTCAGTCAATGCCTAGTCCACAGCAAGTACCGAGAACCCCAGGCCCGCCCGGTTGGCAGTGCGGTCTAACGCTCGGCTTTCCAGGCGGGCAGGAGCGCCGGTCCCCGGCAAGAATCCGCCCGGCTGATTTGTGTCGAGGTCCGGTGAGCCGGCCAGTCTGTGGATGGTTTTTAGGCGGTTTTCCATCTGCCTCGGCGAATGCGGGCTGGTTCCCGTTATTCCGCCTCAGCTACACTATATCGGCGATTGCTACGCAAACAGGTTCTCCACGTACGCGTACACCACCATTACTCTACCACGCAAACATAGGGGTTACACTCGTCTGGTGTGAGACGTTACCTGGGGGGTCCACGGGGGCCGAACCGCACAATAATCCTGGTTTCGGTGTGGGGCGGCGGAGGGGTGAAGTGGACTGCGGTAGTCGTCGTGGGGTTGCGGACCACTGCGGCTGAGGAGAGGACGGAGACTCTCCGTCGTTTTTAGGTCCTCGGCTAACATAACATAACATGACCGAGAACACCATGTCTGCCGACAACAGAGTTAGAGACAACCATTAGACTCTTCAAGTCAGTCTCAAGTCCTTGCATACGTTTGTGAACTTTGAACAGTGCTGCGAGAAATAGTTTCCATTGAAAAATGGCTCTAAGCACTATGGGACTTAAAATCTGATGTCATCAGTCCCCTAGACTTAGATACTTAAGCCTAACTAACCTAAGGACGTCACACACATCCATGCCCGAGGCAGGATTCCAATCTGCGACCGTAGCAGCAGCGCGGTTCCGGACTGAAGCGCCTAGAACCGCTCGGTCACAGCGGCCGGCGTTTATATTCAACTAATGGTGCTACAAGAAAGAGTTTCTACAGAACAGTGCTTTGAATTGTATTACCAACGACAGTCTGTTTCACCACCACTGCTAGACTGGTTCCATCAATGTGCATAAATGTACCTACTCTCTGATCTACAGTCATAGCAAAGAAGAAATCGTGTAACAAAAACTAAGTGTTACAGTTCTTACATTTAACGTGTGGAATATACATGTCATTTATCACCTGTTTAGAACCTAACTGATTTACGACAGCTCGTCACAACAGGTGTTGAATCGATGACAGCCATCTCCTACAAATGGCACTGACTCAGAAGACCTCACATGCCGGGTGCTTCCTGGCTCAGTTTATTAACATAGTTGTCCCTAGATGGTGCGAGCATACTTGATCTTACATTTTTACCAGGCATCTATGTGTGACAAAGTAATTCGCTGATTAAGCATGTTAAAAGCGAACAATAGTCAAACGTCTCCATAGAATCGGTTTTTGCTCGTGTTGACCGTTATTAACAATACAACAACATCCTCCTCCAACACCCAGCCCCCTCTCTCACTAGCACAATGGTGCCCGAAGAACGTAGGCAATGGAACACTTACGTTGGAGTCCGGATCGTTGACGTCAGTTTCTCATTACCAAGACTGCTGATTTGTCTACCACCAGGCGATCGTCGTAGAAGAGAGCTCAGACGGTCGTGTACCAACTCATATCTCATGCGTGCGATCAAAGGGAGGTGATTCAATAATATTTTTGGACAATATCATAAACTGGCGGAAAAAAATCGCAACACCATAAAATAATTAACAAAGAGTAATGAAATCTCGGAAAATGTATTTAAATGAGTAACACTGCAAGGTCACAAGTCAATGTTAGCACGAGATAATCCATTGCAAATATGAAATGGTGTTACGTTAATAACTGGTGGAAACGCCAGAATGTTGAATTCAAGCATGTAAACAAGTATATGTTGTGTTTTACAGATACCGTATGTCATTTTTTTGGATGTAGGGCAATACCTGCTGTACGTGGTCGGGCAGTAAAGGTACGGTTAATGCTGTTTGAGGCTGACAGTAGAGTTGTCGTCCGATGATGTCCGATATCTGCTCGATGGGAGACAGATCAGTGATCGAGCAGGTCTAGGGAACATGTCGACATTCTGTAGAGCATTTTGGGTTACAACAGCGGTATGTGGACGAGTGTTACCCTGCTAGAAAAGACGCCCAAGAATGCTATTCATGAATGGCAGCACAACAGGTTGAATCACCAGACTGCCGTACAAATTTGCATTTAAGGTGCATGAGATAAGGACTACACTGCTCCTACTGTCACACGAAAACGCACTCCAAGCCATAGCTTTAGGGATAGGTCCAATGTATCTAGCAAGCAGACGGGTTGGCTGCATGCCTTTAACTGGCCTCCTTCTAACCAACAGACAGCCATCACTGGCACCGAGGCAGAACCGGCTTCCATCGCTCTCCAGTTATCTCTCGCTTAGCTCCATTGTCGTCGCAAATGGCGGTCGGTTGGGGTCAGTGGAATGCGCGTTTCCTGGCATTTGGCCCTGAGTTGTTCCTGAAGTAACCTAATGGTAACGGTTTATTGTCACTATGGTGCTAATTGCTGCTCAGGTTGTCGCTGCAGATGCGGTACGATGCGTAAGAGCCAGACGCCTAACACGATGGTTGTTTATGTGACTGACGTGGAATTTGAATAGACCTCATTTTTCCTATGTGGAAACACGTCTACCAACTTTCGTTTATATCACACCACTCCTTCACGGTTTAAGACTTTTTTCTGTCAGTATATGTGATTGTCGTACCCTCCCTCCCCCCCTTCCACCCCTCCCAATCACTGTTGAGGGTAATTTGAGGGCTTTGCAGTATCTGGGTAGGATCCTTCAACATATAGTCGACACCAACATTTTAATGTTGGTTCCGTCTTTCAAGACGCTAATTCATGAGCATACTGCGCTGACATCGTGTGCCCCAGTCCCCAGAAGATACGACATAACCAATTGGAAAGACCTGCTGTATCTGCTGGTGTGAACCCAACTGAATATGCGTGGAAACAATTTAAACCAGGCAATATGTCATCGCATCAACTCTCTTCGTATTCTGGATTACCATAGGAGGCCGACTGTCAAAGAGTGGACTGGTTTGAGCAACAACATCTCGACAAAGTTGTGCACCAGATGCCGCAGGGGATTCAAGAATGTTATAATACACACGGTGAAGCACCACTGTACTGCATGTTACCCAGCAGAAAATTTTGGTTTCACAAGTGTGCTATCTTGATTTTGGTTAATGTTTTGTTTCTGCTTTCCAGTGTCGTTATTGTTTTCAACATTATTTTTTCATGCCCTGTTCCCTCTGAATATTAGCCCATACATGTTCTCAGTGGTTCATATGATGGAAAACATTTTTTGTAGCTGTTTAGTTACCAACTTTTCTCATATTAATTGCCTCCAATAGAGTATGATGTTTATAGGGTTTCTTCCATTGGTAACGAGTTCTGGGTCATTAGTTGTTTAATTTCCACACATATTACACTCCTCCACCACCACCACCACCACCACCACTACCACCACCACTGGATTCACGCACCACCACGAACACATACTACGAGAAGCCGAATATTTAACAACACAAAGTATGAGAATATCCTCCTTGTTGTGTATATTGTATGTGGATGCTATAATGCGTGGGATTGCACGCGTGTGGCAATATTCATGCGTGCGATTTGACAGAAAGCAACGTCCTGTGTTTAAGACCAATGAACTGGCTAAATGATATTGAAGTAGGTGTGGCAGTAAATCTCAAGATCAAAGCTAATTTATCCAACGAAACCCACTGTTCCCAATCTCATTTCTTGTATGGATTAACCATACCACTCACATTTAAAATTAATTTTAGCCCATGTCGGTGATTTTTGGGAACAGAAGAAAAAGACGTATTTTCTTAAATACAAATCTTATTTTGCCTTCTACAATACCTGCCCGTGTTGCCTGAGACCCTTAGTACACTTTAATAAAATCGGACTCGATCTGCGACCATAACATCCCATCTGATAAACTTATGGTGAAAGAAATATCATAACTAAATTTTTGGCAGCAAAGGGAAGAAAGGTCACCATAACGTATGCTGACGTCCTGGATTGTATTCCAAATTACTATGAAGCTTCTCATTGTGTAACGGTATGCGGCAGTGTTGATTCATCCCATGCACGCGTTGAGCAGCTCCTGATGTCACAACATTTTCATGTGGAGATGTTGTTGTTGCTATTGTGGTCTTCAGTCCAAAGACTGGTTTGTTGCAATTCTCCATACTACTTTATCCTGTGCAAGTCTCTTCATCTCCGAATAATTACAGTAACCTATGTCCTTCTGAATCTGTTTACTGATTTCATCGCTTGGTCTCCCTCTACAATTTTTATCCCCCACACTTCCCTCCAGTACTAAATTGGTGATCACTATCCCTTCTCTTAGTTAAGACGTGCCACAAATTTCTTGTCTGTCCATACGGAAATAATTCATTCTAATTCTAATCTTGTGAGATAGTACTTGGTCCTTACAAGATTCGTTGCACTGCAGATGAAATTCTTTTTGTCCTGTTCAATCATGTTTGGGAGACGGGTGACATTCCTGACTCTTGGTCGAGTACTTATCATGCCGTTGGTCTCACAAGCTATTTACAAGATATTGTTTGTCTTGGTGCTCGAATCTAGACAGCCTCTTAGTCGCTTTCTGTCTAGGTACAGGAGATGTCATTCATTGACAACCAGATTTTCCTGAACACTGTAGGTTTCCCTAAGCAAGAACCTCAAAGGTGTATTTTTCCATCTTGAGAAGATCTACGAGCTCATCTGGCGTACATATTTCTTGTGGCATATTAGTCACTGGCAATGTGAAGATAAGTATGCAAGTTTATACAGTCTCTTTGCCATCTGCAATCCAGCAACAGCTTCACGTCAATTTCAACTGTCTAATCATGAAAGAACCATTGAGGTTTCTGGATCTCTCACTTGATTACAAACTCTGAAGCGACATATAAAACAACATCTCTTAATACATAAAACACATTGAAAAAGACTTAGTCACACGTGCTCCAAATTTACGAGGCGCTAGGTGTATCACAGCTGAACTATGAAAGCCATCTGCTAAGATTAGCAAGACCTGAAACGCTCTGTTGTGTGTCTTACATTGATTAGACGTTTTATCTCCACCGCTTGGCCTAAATTTCTTGTGTCAGTGAGATAGATAACAGAAGTGGGACGCTATTTACGGAAGATATGGGTTCTGCTTGAGAGTTAATTCATAACATCTCACTACATTTGACCGGAATCTATGGCCGAGCGGTTCTAGGCGCTTCAGTCCAGAACCGCACGACTGCTAAGGTTGCAGGCTCGAATCCTGCCTCGGGCATGGATGTGTGTGATGTCCTTAGGTTTAAGTAGTTCTAAGTCCAGGGGACTGATTACCTCAGATGTTAAGTCCCATAGTGCTCAGAGCCATTTGAATCAGAGTTTGTTGTATGGTTAAGATGGCGAATATAACAATTACTAAGGGTTTGGGCATGCATTGTAGGCGATGGTATATCAAATGTACCGTACATTTGTCCTGAAAAGAATAGGTTCCTGACTTCGATAAAATTCTAAAGCATACAATGGCACCCAGATCATATCTGCCCCACTCTGCAGGTATATAGGAAAGGCAAATTGCTTGATCTATACCTCTCCCCCTCCCCCCTACCACTTCACCGTGCCACTAATTGTTGGCATCTACAGGTGTTGGACAAAAATATGGAAACACCAAAAACATAATACATTACCATGCCAAGGGTTTCCCAAACACATTATCATTCATAATACGATGTAGGAAACCCACTGGCTTCCAAAGAAAAGGTTCCAGTCGTCTTAGGATGGATCAATACCTTGACAGAGCTGTGAGGCAAAGCAATGTGGGTTTAGGGGTGGCTCTGAGGGCAGCCAACTTTGCTCATATTTCTCTGGTGCCCGTCGGGACAACCAACAGATGGGGTTTTACTAGCCATGGCCTACACCTAAACAGGATTGGGAAGGGAAGGTTGGTAGAGCTGATTCATGAAACTATAGGGGGTGGATTTCGGGCCACACATAATCAAACACCTGTTGTCATGGGTAGGAAAAGTAAGTTTTTTTAGGAGAAATCCAGACAACACTCCAAATATCACACATACCAGTTGTCACAAAGAAAAACTAACCATTGGAAAGAGTAACATGGGGCATTTCACGGACTTAATAATCCTCCATCAAAACATGCAGTCAATCAAAAATAAATAGCAACTAATAGAAGTTGAGCTCCAATCTTTGAACTGCACAGTAGTTTGTGTTACTGAGCACTGGTGTAGAGAAACAGAAATCCAACAGGTAGTATTGTCATTGTATGAAAGGGCAAACTCTTAATGCAGAACTGGTTCAAGGCACAGAGGATCATGCATTTATATCAGAAAAGGAACACAGTTAAAATCAAGACATGACCTCAGTACAGTAAGTGAAGACAAACACTTTGAAATATCAGTCATTGCATTAACAGGGCTTGATATCACCAAGACATTTATTATTTTGTGTGTATGTATAATCTCCCAGTGGTAGTGTGGAAACTTTTTTCAATAAATTAACAGAAGTTCTAGATAAAGTCTCAAGTACAAAGGTCAACATAATTCTGTGTGGAGACATTAACATCAACACTAACATCACAAATGAATCCATCAGCACCCTCATAAATATCCTTCACAGTTTTTGCATGTCCCTGTTTGTCAACAGTGCAACAAAGGTTACAACAATAACTGCATCAGTAATTGACCATGTGGCCACAAATATGGACAGGGAAAAATGTGATGTAGCTGCAAAAGATCTTGGACTACTGCACCATCTCTGTTAAACTACAATAGTAGAATCAGGCAATGAATCATTCCCTAAACTACAAGCTTACGAATGACACCTATCAGAAATCAAAATAAAAGGTTTTTCAAAAGAACTAGCAAACCAAAGCTGGAATGAAGTGTATGAGGAAACCAATGTGAATATGAAATTCTCTAAATTCTCCACATTGTTTAAATTGAACTTTGAAAAGGCATTTCCAAAAGTATGCATGTCTGTATCAACATCTCACAAAAACAGATGGATAACAGCAGGTATTAAGAAATCCTCCCAAACACTTAAACACCTCAGTTCTATGAAAAGGAGTCACAATGATCCAGAATTCTTAAATTTCTATCATAGATACAAAAAAATCTATAGGAAGGTCCTGATTACTGCAAGAAAGTCATTTAATGACAAATAATATATAATGCAGAGAAGAAAAGTAAAGCAGTCTGGAATGCTATGAAAATGGAAATGGGGAGAGGCAGATAAATGCAGAATAACATACTGCTAAGGGAGGGAGGGGGGCGGGGGGGGTAATAAATGATCAACATCACTTAGCAAACTATGTAAACAAGCATTTTTCAAGTATTGCAGAGAAGTTACAGCAAAAATTCTCCAAAACAAATATAACACCTGTAAATAATGATGCACTAAACACAATGATGTTACATCCAACCACATAGAATGAAGTTAATAAAACTGTTCAAAAACTAAAAAATAATAAGTCCATAGGCTTAGATGAAGTGCCAATGTGTGTACTGAAACAATGCATAGGGATTATATAAAATGAACCCTTCATTTCCAGAACAGTTAAAACAGGCAAGAGTTGTACCTTTGCTTAAGAAAGCCATAGGAAATTACTAGCCCGTTTCCTCGCTGTCACCGTTCCCAAAAATAATAGAAGCAATTATAAACGACAGATTTCTGAATTAAGTGAATAAATACAATCTTTTAAGTGAATCACAGTTTGTTTCCCAAAGTGGCAAAAATACGGAGTCAGCCATAGCAGAATTCACAAAAGTTGTACTTGATGCTCTTGACAAAGATGAGTGTGTCACATGCATATTTTTGAATCTTTCTAAGGCCTTTGATACAGTCAAGCACAAGATTCTATTAAATAAATTAGAAGCATTAGGAATAAGAGTGGTGGCTAATGACTGCTTTGAATCATACCTAACAGATAGGGTACAAAGAGTAGAGATAACACATGCTTCAGTTAGATCCAAACATTTAGTAAAACACTTATCAGAACCAAAATACATTAATACAGGGGTTCCGCAAGGTAGCATATTAGAACCAGTACTATTCCTGATATACATCAATGACTTTCCCAGTAGAGTTACACATGGTAAAAAAATCTCTTCACTGATGACAGCTAATTATAGTCACTGAGAAAAGAAGAGAATTCCTTGCAGAGAATGCAAATGAAAGTCTCCAGGAAGTTTATGATTGGTCAATAAAGTAATAAAGTTTCATTTAACATAAAGAAAATTAATGCCATGAATTTCAGTTTGAAGAGGAAACATGACAATGTTAAATTAAATGTAGATGGCACCTCTATAGACTGTTTAACAAATGCAAAATTTCTAGGAATGAATATTGATTCTCAGTTGAAGTGGTTTGTCTTTTCAAACAGAATTTCATCATCATGTTATACCCTTAGAATCCTGACACCAGTGTATAACATGCAGTGTCTTTTAGTTACATACTATTCATATGTACTCTCAATTCTTAGCTATGGCATTCTTTTTTGGGAAACAAATGCACAAAATATGAACACAGTTTTCAAACCCCAGAAAAGAGCCATAAGAATAATAACCAAAAATAATAGTTGAGCTTATTGTAAAGATCTGTTCAGAACAGGATTTTAGCTGCTCCATATGCATACATTTGCCAGTCAGTTGTATACATCAAAAATAACATTAGTAATTAGTGCACAAACAGCTCTGTTCATGGCCATGGAACAAGAGCTAGGCTTGACTTACCTTTACCAAGGGGAGGGGGAAATTCTACCAAGGAATAAAACTGTTCAATAAATTATCAAAAGAGATTAAAGATATTCCAAAAATACTTGAATTTAAAAAGGCAGTTAAAAAGTACCTGTTATGCAATACATTTTATACATTGATGGATTACTTAGATAAAACAGAGTAGGGTTTTCATAAAAAAATATTATACAGGTAAATAATAATAATGATTATAAATCATCAAACATTCCATATAACACCTTCACACTATGTTTTCTCCCTTCATTTTTCCTTTTCTAGAAAAACTTACCCCCAAGCTATGCATAGCACAATACTAACACCTCTTCCTCTTTCTGAACTCAACACATCACTCATTATAGAGGGATGCTGACTCAGTTTTTCTGGATAGCAAATTGGTAGTTGCAGTACAGAAAATGGCCCAGAGATCACCAGTGCGTGTGTGTATGTGTCTGTGTGTGTGTGTGTGTGTGTGTGTGTGTGTGTGTGTGTGTAGGTGGGTGTTTTTGCTTGTGTAGTGAGTGAAGTGTTATGAAACAACGTGTGTATAGTGTGTGCAGAGACTGATAGATATGAGTGAACAGTATGGCAATACATTACTTAATAAGCTATTTGTAAAAAAAAAGTATTGTATACCAGTAGTAAATCTAAAGATTGTCTCTAACTGGAAGTCTGTAAATGTATTTGTATGAGAATAGCTTATTTTAAATTTGTCTAAACTTGTAAATACTTTGACATGTCCTACACCCTTGTAAAAAGGGATCCGTAGATGAATAAAGCTACTGCTACTACTACTACTACTACTACTACTACTACAATAGGAGGATGCAAGATAATTCAGTCAAAATTTCTAGTTGGTGCGATGAGTGCCAGCTTGTTCTAAATTTAGAAGAATGTATGTTAATGCAGACAAATAGGAAAAACAATCCCCTAATGTTTGAATACAGCATTAGCAGTATGCTTGACACATTCACTTCTCCTAAATATCTAGACATATCATTGTAAAGGCAGTTAGAAGGAACTAGCACGTAAGGATGGAAGTAGGGAAGGCAAATGGCTGGCTTCAGTTTATTGGGAGATTTTAAGCAAAGCGTGATTCACCTGTAAAGAAGGCTGTGTGTAGAACAATAGTGTGACCCATTCTTGAATAAGACGTGAGTGTTTGGGACCCTGACAAGTTGGATTAACAGAAGATGTCAAAGCAGTTCAGAGGTGGGCAGCTAGATTTGTTACCAGTAGGTTTCATCAACATGAAGTGTTAAGGGGATGCCTCGTGAACTCAAATGGGAATTCCTGAAGGGAAGGCGATGATCGTTTCAAGAAACATTATAGAGAAAATCTAGAAAACTGATGTCTGAAGCTGACTGCAGAATGAATCTGCTGTCACCAACGTATATTTTGCATAAGAACCACCAAGGTAAGCTGAGAGATATTAATGCTCAAACAGAGACATCTCCATAACCATTTTTCTTTTGCTCTGTTTGTGAGTGGCACAGGAAAGGAAATAAACAGCAGTGGTACAGGGTGGCTTGTGGAGTACGTATGCCCACTTTGTTTCATTTGCAGTCTAGTGAGGACTGACTTGCTAAAAGCTTTGACTTCAAAATGAATTTCACACACCCCACTACAGTAAATGCAGAGTCAGTGACCTGTATTGATAACATTCTAACAAATTATATATTTTAAGATTTTTATAATTTTTCAACAGATTTAGGAATCTCTGACCACTCTGCATTATTCATTGGAACTACCAAAGATTAATAAAGAGATTTCGTGTAGCAACAGTCACTTGAATATGAAGATGAATCAAAAAAATGCAATTACATTTAGAAATAACTTAAGAGAGACTGAATGTCTTACAACAGCTTTATTTTGAATTATAGTATTTTAACAATTATTAAGTAGCTTCCTTGAAATATTTAATAAAACTTTTCCACTTAGAACCACATGTAATGAAATGACTAATAAACTTAAATGGATAACTCAGGGAATGAAAATGTCTAGTGCCAGGCAGAGGAAACTCCACTATGAACTGGAATATAATGAAAACAGACATTTTACTGAGTATTTTCGTCATTATGAAGCTGTATTTTAAAAAGTTGTGAAGGCAGTCAAACAAATGACAAACAATAAGTTTGTTGTACAACATAAAAGTAAGGCAAAAGCAGCGTGGTCCATTGTCAGATCAGAGTTAGGTGTTACGGGTTAGCAATAATGAAATGTCTAGGATTAAAGTAAATGATAGCTTTATTCTAAAGCAAGCTGAAATATCAGAATATTTACAAGAATTCTTCACATATGTGGCAAAGTCAGATTTTGATGTAGTAAAGTATCAGAATAAAGGAAATCTCTTTGGACTCCACCAGGAAACTAAGTATTTCAAGGTTTTAAAAAAAAAACTCACAATAAAAAAACTGAAAAATGTTATATTAACATTACAAAATTAAAACTCTTCTGGGTGGGATGATAGCCACTAAAATGATTAAAACAGTGTGTTTCCCCTAACTAAACTATTCAATGAATTTTTTGAGCAGGGGTACTTTCCCATTGTTTGAAGTATGTCAAAGTCAGACCTCTGTTCAAAAAAGGGTAGGGGGAAAACATGGGAAATTATTTCCCTATTTCTATTCTTCCAGTCTTGTCAAAAGTGTTAGAGAAAGTAGCAGGAAGGCAGATCAAAAATTTTATTGTAGAAAGTGATATTATTAAAAGTAATCAATTTGGATTTCAACAAGAAAAAAACCTCTGGATGCAGTGAATAATTTTACTGAAAAGTTATGCAAACCATTGGATCAGAGGAGTAAAGCTGCAGGATCTTCTGTGATCTCGCAAAGGCATTTGACTCTGTGAAACACGACTTGCTTATCTACAAATTAGACAAGTATGGAATTAAAGACAGTACTCTAAATAGACTCGCATCATACTTTCACAACAGAAAAAAAGTGTAACTATCACTTCAGACACAGTGAATTATTATTCAAAATGGAGTACAGTATCACAAGATGTGCCTTAAGGCTTCATTTTGGGGCCAATCCTGCCCCTGTTCTACATAAATGACCTAATAATAAATATAAATTAGCCATCATTTCTGATTGCAAATGATATTTCTGTTTTAATTGAAGATTACAAGCAGAAAAAAATCCACACTCCAACATAAGCACACTGTATACCTCATAAAACTGGTTCCAGTTAAATGGGCTGAAACTGAACACTGCAAAAACCCTATGGTACATTTCAAAACCAAACATTCAAAATATGTCGATCTTAAAATACAACATAACGATTAACTTAAGAAAGAAGCTGACATGGTGAAATTGCTAGGACTAATGGTGGACATGAAGCTGGAATACACATATTGGCCTCCTGTCAAATAAACAATATAGTTTTGGATTTGCAGTGTAATTACTACCAAGTTCCGCTGATTTGAGTACACAAAAAATTGCTTGACATAGTTATTTTGAATCTGTTATTAGCTATGGCATAATCTTCTGGAGAAGTTCAAGAAGTGTATCTTCAATACTGCAACTACAAAAAAAAATTGTTGTAGACATGTGTACTGCACAACAGAGTCTTGTAGCCAGTTATCTCAGAAACTACAAATCCTAACTGTTCCCTCAATATACATTTACGAAATAATAATATCTATACACAGCAAATAAAAATTTTTCATGGAGAATCATTTTAACCACACACATAAGATACGAAACAAAAATAATTTTATGCCACCCACACACCAGTTGAAATTATATGCACAGACCCCACAGTATATGGGAAAGGTTAGATACAACAAGTTAATGGGCAAAAACATACTTAATATGAAGCCAGAAATTTTAAAAATGAGGCTACAGCAGATTCTTTTTGAGAAATGCTATTGTTCAATAGAAGAATTCATAGAGCATTAAATGATAACTTGAGCACAGGCCAATTAAGTGTTAGATTTTATTATATGTTGTTCCATTATTCTGATGCTGTTTATTAACATCAGCTGTTCTATGTTTATGGTGAAATTTTAGCACAATTTTCACGTGTCTCATGTACCTGAATCAAATGATTTACATTAAGTACATTATGAGATGAATAAACCATAATTCACAATCCACCATTCTCAGTTCAACCTGTGATATAGGCATACCGAGCAAAAAGGTAGTCATCCCTAGGAGACAACACACTAATACCACAAAAATTACTTCAGACATTGGTAATTGCCTCTATTCAGTGAGGTGTCAATGTAAGTGTCTCTCGGGTTGTGTGCTAATGTCGGAAATTTCTTGACGGTCATAGCCAATCGGGTGACTGTATATGAGAGCCAGTTAGACTCGCTGTCTTAATGACTTCTTTTGATGCCTGAGGTCTAGGTTTGGTTGTGATGGGGTGTAGGCAACAAATGGTGAACAGAAGAAAACTAGATGTGCTAGCAGACTGACCTGTAGCATAGCACAATGCCTAGGGTAGGCTGGAATTTGATGATCTAGTTGTGATATAGTGAAGGCAACAACTGTGAATAGAAGTAATGTAGATGCTCTAACAGACTTACCTGTATGATAAACTGAAGCCTAGGTTAGGGTGGAATGTGGTGGCTTACTTGTGATGTGGCAAAGCCAATGAATGTTAATGAACAAAACTGGAAATGCTGACAGAATGACCTGCTGCATAGTCTGAGGCATACGATAGATTGGAATGTGATAATTTGTTTGTGATTTGCCAAAGTCAATGAATCTTAACACAAAAATAGGATTTCCATAGTAGACTGATGTGAAGCATGGATAAAGACAAACCTTCATCAGTGTAATAAACCACTTGTATATCTTATTTCCAATTTTGCAAAAACTTTGATGATGCGGTTAAATTCTAACCTATTAGAACAGAAGGTCAGCTAACTTTATTTACAAAACACAGAAAATTATGAACAGCACTGACATCTAACTTACAACTTGTGCTGCCTCCCCATGGGTCTTCCCATGAACTGTTAGCAACAGCAGCACACAATGGCATAGCTACCAACATCATAATCATGCATTTACCAGAAAGACCACAAGTTCCTATAAACAATTCATTGATGACAGATCCCACAGGGCAACAAAATTGTGGTGATATTAATTGCAGTGTTTAGCCTCTGTTCCAAATAACTGCAGACATTTCCCATGAGGTGTCGAATGACTATTTGTACCAAGGCTGGCAGTAAAACCCAGGTATCCTGTTCACTAGTAAGATGTGATAACCACTATTCCACACTTACACAGTGGCTCTGCACAACTGTTGAGACTACCTTAGCATGCCTTCCGCCTCAGTCCAAATTCCCAGTCACTGCTCAGTCCATTTGGTAATCCCCCTAAACGCAGACAGCACTGCAGAGACTCACCAACATTACTGGAAGAGAATCTCAGTATCAAACAAAATAGGGGATCATGCCTGAAACTCAGCCTCTGTAATGCTGTTTGAATTTAGGCAGATTACCAAGTGTGCTGAGGTGTGAATGGGCATTTGGACTAAGGAAGGAGGCATGCACTTGGGGCAGAGCCACAGTGCCAAGATGACATAGTGGTTAGAGCATCTGCCTATTGAGAAGGAGCCCACATGTACACATCATAAATGTCGGAGACTTGAAAATGTCTTTGAAACAGTAAAGTTTCATTTGATATCCCATGAAGGCATGCTCGTGTAATTTAGTAAGCCATTCGAGGTGTGACAGGGTGCCTGAGTGGTCATCACACTGGCTAAATATGCATGCAGCCCTCTGTGCAATACTGTTGTCATCTAGGATTATCTATGTTTCCACTACATTTGCATCAGGAAGATGTAAAGGAAAGGGCAGCTCTTGGTCACAGAGAGTCTGAGTGAGTGGGCCATCAATAGCACAGCTGGTGGACCCACAAAATATCACACAATCGCTTCTAACCTGAACTATACACTCCATGCCTTGCTTGTTAAACTGATAGTTGGACCATCAGTGCACTTGACACCTTTCATCTCTTGCAAAATGGTAGAATCAAGATTCAGCAGACCACACCATATGTTTCCAGTCATCTATTGCTGAGCTCTTTGTTCTTTACCCCAATGAAGATGAGTAGCTTTATGTGATGCAGTGAGTAACGGATTTTGGGGATTACTCTATTAAAATTTCCATTGCATGCAGTTCACTTCATAATGCTCTCTCAGAAAGTGGTTGCAATGAACCTGCATTCACTAGTAATAGTAGTAGTGGTATTAGCAGTAGTTGTAGTAGTTTCATTCATCCATAATCTCTCTTAGATGACATTAGGCTTATGTTGATATTACAGTTAATGAACAGTAAAAATAATGTAATTCACACTTACAGACATTTAAATTTCAAAACTATGGGGCGCAGCATTCAGTCATCCATTTCTTTCAGTTTTTATTAATCAAATCTAGATTTCAGTTAGTGACTAGCCATTATCAGTGCTAAAAAATAAAAGAAGTACTGTATATAGTCAAGTGATAGTATAAAAGTCGCAACTCATGGTATAACCCATATCGCTTATACATTAGATTACATACCACTATTTCATACCAATTTCATACCAAATGTCTTGTACATCAGTCCCCTCTTCTTCAGGCTTCTGACACAGTTCATTCAAGACTACTGTATAATGAAGGTAGGCTTTGTGGAGGATATATCAGTTGGCTGTAAGGCGCCCTCTATATGAACTACAAAATATGTAACACTCAAGGAATATCAGTTACGTTCTGTATTAAAAAGCTTCAAATTTGCATAGGAATAACACAAAATAAAATACAAGCAAAATTATTTACATTGCTGTCAGACATATTGGCACATTTAAAATTCTAGATTCACTCCTTGTAAAACTGTTGTTTTGTTATTCTTTAAAACATGCAGGTAACACCAGATTGGTAAAACTTTTTTAAAAAATTATTTACAAAACTCAAAAAGGCATGTGTTGTTGGTTGCAACCATTCAATTTGCTTTCTTTCAAATGCATTTATCTTTTATACTATTTTTCCCTTTATTTAATCATCATGACAAGGTATGTGGTTCCTCTTATTACTGAACAGTTCATAGATGGCACCAAATGTCAGCAAGATCGATGATTCATGTGACTTGCAATTCTGTTACAAATGTAGAGAGTACTAGTCTCTGTGCCACTTCAAACAGATTTCAGTTATAAGTATAATAAAACCAATATACTGAATTGATGTTAGAAACAATTTATATTCATCTTAAATAATGTACCATAGAAAAATTTCTGTGTGTTCAATGTTATAACCATCGTACATATACAGTATTATGTTAATGGCTGCTCCATGCTGCATGATGGCAGAAGCTATTTCAAATTCACCCCCCCCCCCCCCCCCCCCCCCCCCCGGGACAAATTATTCATTGCTTTCCAGTAAGCAGGTTTCACAATGACCTGATCATTAATCAGGTTGCGGGTAACATTTTTGTGATGGTCAAAGGTCTCTAGTTCTTCTATGAGAATGAAGAACCTGCCCTTCTTACACTTATGCAGCAACCTCACATTAAATGTCAAAGTCGGCAGCTTATGTTTCATTGAAAGTAAGTAAGTAGCCATACTTGATTTCTCCACGGCATCTTTTCTCTCCAATGCAATGAGTTCCTCAAACCTTATTTCCAGCCTCCTTTCCTTTTGGCCAATATATTTGGCTCCACAGTCTGGGAAAACCATTTTATAAACTCCAAAAGCATGAAATAGGTTCTTTCTGCCTGCAGTATGATGCAGAATACATCCTAAGTTATATTTGGTTCCAAAAGACACTGTCACATTGTACCTCCTAAAGACAGTTGCAATCACAGTACTCACTTTTTCATAGTAAGGTGAACTAACAAACTTGGTATTTTCTTTAGAAGCCATGGTATTGTAAAGTATTTATTAGATATTTTCTTATATATACTATCTACAAAGACATCTGGATAATTAATCCTCTTTTTCAATGTGCCATATTACTGCCATTTTATCATCATTCTTGTCTTTTGACTATGGAATTTTGAACAACTGATTGATACCAAAATAGAAAAATGTCTTCTTATGTTGATTTGGGTGTTTGACATAAAATCCACAACACGATCACTACAAGTTTCTTTGCAAAAGATACCAAATTTGTGCCTGCCATTTTCATTCTGAATTGATAGGTCTAGAATAGTAGTATATCCATTTTTTTCCATCTCACATACAAATTTTATTGTTTGATGTAAGTTATTAAAAGTGGATACTATAGTGTTGATGACATCATCATTACTCTTTATTAACAGCAGCATATCATCTATGTATCTAAAGGAGTATACACTTTTGTCTGCCAATGATGGATTGTCAGAAAAGAATATGTTTTCTAGATAATTAATAAATATGCCAGCATAGCGTTCTGGATATTGAGCTCCCCATAGTTAGACCGTCTTTTTGAGAATAAGTGTCTCCATTAAATGTGAAGCATTAAATTTCAAAATAATGGTAAAAAGTTCAATAAATTCATATATTTTGGTCTTAAGAAGCTAGTTTGTCTCTATTACATTACACTTAATTACCTGCACAGTTTTGTCAATATGTATAAGTTGGTGATATCCAGAGAAACAAACTTCATTTCATTTGTTATTGATGTATTTCTAATTTTATCTATA
The DNA here is from genome assembly GCF_023864345.2 of Schistocerca serialis cubense. Classification (NCBI taxonomy): domain Eukaryota; kingdom Metazoa; phylum Arthropoda; class Insecta; order Orthoptera; family Acrididae; genus Schistocerca; species Schistocerca serialis. The sequence goes on from NC_064641.1 coordinate 524,494,488, forward strand.
AGTTCTAAACTATTTTTAATAGAAAATTGGTTGTAGAATTTATAATGGGTTTTAAGAAACCACATGCGTTTTCTAGCAACTTTATAGAAAGGACTGCTCCTACCACCTACCCTGAGCATATTGGATAGCCATTTTTGTGAACCTCTATTTGTTGCCAACTTTTAGCCTCTGCACCTGCCTTGGTCATAATATCTCACTGCAAGTTTTTAACTGATCAGGCAATTTCTTCTGAGCTTTGGACACTACAGCCTTATTGATTTTTTTAATGTTATTATCTTCAAAGAACTTTAGAGTTTTAGCAATATAGGCATCTACTGCAATGATCACAATAATTACACCTTTTTCCACCTCTAGTACCTATGGCATGGCCTTCAGAAAGCTTAGAATTAATGGTTCCAACATCTCTCTCCTCCTTTATAGAATTGGGGCCAGAAGGTTTATTTAACAGTAAACATAGATTATTTAAAAACTGTTTCACTAATCTGACGTTTCCTGTGTGTTTTAAAGAATAACACAACTGCCTCGCAGGGAGTGAATCTGGAATTTTTTGAATCTTCTATGTTTACTATTAAATAAGGCAAAAAGTCTGACAGCAACATAAATAATTTTAGTTGTAATTTATTTTGTGTTATTCCTATGCAAATTTGAAGTTTTTTAGTAGAGACTGTAACTGCTTTTATTTGAGTGTCACATATTACAGAGTTCATATAGAGAGCACCATAAAGCCAACATTTGTTCTCCACAAAGGCTACCCTAATTATATAGTAGCTTGAACAAACTGTGGCAGAAGCCCGAACAACAGTGTCTCATGTGCTAGGACATGCATTGATACTATGAAATAAGGTTATGTAATTTAATGTATAAGTGATATAGGTTGTACCAGTTGTAACATTTTATACTATCACATGACTATGAACTTCTTGAATTTTTTAGTATTGTACTAGCTGAAATCTGTACTTCTATAATAAAACCTGAAAGAAAAGGATGACTGATTGCTAAGCTCCATCATTTTAAAAGTCATATCACAGTTGTTGAGTGCATCCACATTCCTAATAGATGGTAACTTGATGAATATTGTGCTTAGCTGGGCCAGCACTGCATTTTACAGGTACAAGAAGCTCAAGATAAAGCTGGTGGTCACCATCCAGCATATAGCATTCAACCAAATGACTATTTCTAAAATGCTCACACCGAGGTACATAGTCACACTTCAACAACAAGAATACAAACAGTCAAATGGCATGATGTAAATAGAAATGTGAAATAGTAATAATGAAAAATGATAATTAAATAAGAAAATATCTAATAAGTATAAAAATAAGATGACCCTTTACAATACTGTGGCTTCTAAAGAGAATACCAAGTTTGTTAGTTCACCTTACCATGGTAAAATGAGTACAATGACTGCAACTTTCTTTAGGAGGTACAATGTGACAGTGTCTTTTGGAACCAAACATAACTTGGGATGTATTTTGCAACATACTGTAGACATAAAGAACCTATTTCATGCTTTTGGAGTTTATAAAATGGTTTCCTGGACTGTGGGGCCTGTTATATTGGCCAAATGAAAAGGAAGCTGGAAATATGGTTTGAAGAGCTCGTTGCATTGGACAGAAAAGATGCCATGGAGAAATCAAGTATGGCTGAATATTTACTTACAATGAAACATAAGCTCCTGACTTTGACATTTAATGTGAGATTGCTGCATAAGTGTGAGAAGCGCAGGTTCCTCATTCTCCTATAAGAACTAGAGATCTTTGGCCATCACAAAAATGTTCACCACAACCTGCTTTATGACCGAGTAATTATGAAGAAAACTGATTACTGGAAAGCAGTGAATGATTTGACCAGTGCTGGGGGGAGGGGGGGTGGGGGTGGGGGTGGGGGTGGGGGGGGGGTATAACACAGCTTCTGTCATCTTGCAGCATGGGAAATGGCACAGAGGCTAGTACTCTCTACATTTGTAACAGAATGGCAAGTCACATGAACCATCCATCGTGCTGACATTTGGTGCCATCTATTAACTGTTCAGTAACAAGAGGAACCACATACCTTATCATGATGATTAAATAAAGCGAAAAATAGTACAATAGATTAAAACATTTAAAATTAAAAACATTAAATAGTTGTAGCATGCAGCATGTGCCTCCTTGCATTTTGTAATTTTTTTAAAAAAATTTTAGCTATCTGACATTACCTATGTTTTTTAAAGAATAACAAAATATTGGCTCACAAAGAGTAAATCTGGAATTTTTTTACCTCTTCTATGTTTACTGTCAAATGTGGCAATAAGTCTGATAGCAACGTTAATAACTTTACTTGTATTTTATTTTGTGGTATTCCTGTACAAATTTGAAGTTTTTTAGTAGAGAGCATAACTGCTTTTCTTTGAGTGTTACATGTTACGTAGTTCACATAGAGGGCAGCATACAACCACCCATATGTTCTCCGCAAAGCCTACCTTCACTATACAGTAATTCTGAACAAACTGAGACAGAAGCACAAAAAACAGAGGACTCATATACTAGGACATGCACTGATACTATGAAATAGCTGTACGTAATCTTGTGTACACTGAAGGGCCACAAGAAATTAGTACACGTGGCTAATACCATGTAGGGCCCTCCTAAGCAACACGATGTGGCATAGACTCAACTAATGTCTGCAGTAGTGCTGGAGGGAACTGACACCATAAATACTGCAGGGCTGTCCTTACATCCATAGGGTATGGTGCGAGGGTGTCGAGATCAGTTCTGAACAACATGTTGCAAGGCATTCCAGATATGCTCAATAATGTTTATATCTGGGGAGTTTGCTGGCCAGAAGAAGTGTTTAATGTCAGATGTGTGTTCCTGGAGCCACTCTGCAGCAATTCTGGACATATGGAATGTTGCACTGTTCTGCTGGAATTGCCCAAGTCCATCGGAATGCACAATGGACGTGAATGGATGCAGGAGATCAGACAGGATGCATACATATGTGTCACCTGTCAGAGTCATATCTAGATGCATGAGAGGTCCAATATCACTCCAACTGCACATGCCTCAAACCATTACAGAGCCTCCACCAGCTTCAAGTGTCCCTTGCTGACGTGCAGGGTCCATGGATTCACTATGTTGTCTCCATACCCATATATGTCCGTCCACTTGATAAAATTTGTAATATTACTTGTCCAACCAGGCAACATGTTTCCAGTCATCAACACTCCAGTGTCGGTGTTGACGGACCCAGGCAAGGTGGAAAGCTCTGTGTCATGCAGTCATCAAGGCACACGAGTAGGCCTTCTGCTCCAAAAGCCCATATCAATAGTGTTTTGTTGAATGGTTCGCCCGCTGACACTTGTTGATGGATCAACATTGAAATCTACAGCAACTTGCGGAACTTGTCACGTTGAACCAGTCATCATTGGTCCTGTTGTTGCAGAATCTTTTTCGGGCTGGAGTGATGTCAGAGATTTGATTCCTGATGTTCACAGTACACTTGTGAAATGGGCATGTGGGGAAATCCCCATTTCATTGCTACCTCAGAGATGCTGTGTCCCATTGGTCATGCACCAACTGTAACACCACTTTCGAACTTATTTGAATTTTGATAACCATCCACTGTAGCAGCAGTAACTGATATTACAACTGCACCAGCCACTTCTTGTCTTATATAGGCATTGCCAGCCACAGTGCCATATTCTGCCTGTTTACATATCTCTGTATTTGAATATGCATACCTATACCATTTTTTTGTGCTTCAGTGCATAAGTGATATAGGTTATACCACAAGGTGTAACTTTTTATACTATTGCCTGACTATGCACTTCTGGTATTTTTTAGCTAGAAACTATCCAAAATCTGTATTTGTTAATAAAACCTGAAAGAAAAGGATGACTGATTCCTGTGCTCTGTCATTTGAAAGTCATATCAGTCAATTAATGCATCCACATTTATGTGCTTACCAGTTTGATATGACAAGTATGGGCAGGAAGATGGCCATGGTCTCATAGTAGAGACCATCCTGGTATTTGTCTTAAGTAATTTAGGGAAACCATGGAAAACTTGAATCATGTGGGCTGTACGAAAACTGAAGCATCCACTATCCCAAATACAAGACCACACTGTCTGAAACAGTGCTGCCTGACTTAGTTTATAAACATTTTATAATACTGTTTTGCAAATAAGTTCTTTAGTAATGTAAAAAGTTAATGTTATACTTTTCATTCATTTCTCATCCCCAGTTACTACAGCCACTATTCACATTATACACACATTCTTTCATAACACTACAAACACTATCAGCCAATGTCAGGACAGTGCTGTGAACTGTAACTTCCCATTTGCTAGGCTGAAAAACTCAGTCACCATCCTTTTTTGTGAGTGAGATGTTGAGCTGAGAGGTAGGGTTAGGTGTTAGTCTTATACATTGCATACCTTTGGTACTGAGGTTTCTACAGAACAAAAGAGTGAAGCTTTTATGTGGAATGATACATGTTTTATCATCATTATTATTAACTATTTGTGTTAGATATTTTACACAAGCAATTCTTCAGTGTATAGAATGTATTGCTTAAAAGGGTCATTCAACTGTCTTTATAAGTAAGTTTGTCTTTGCCATTTCTTTATTATTGTTTCACAATTTATTGCATAATTTTAGTACTTGGTAGAAAATACATTTTTGACTATTATATTTACTTTTTCTTGGTACATCTTAAGTTCAGTCCCAATTTTGTTCCACAGACATAGATAGAGCTGTTTGTGGAGTAATTATCAATGTTACTTTTTATATGTGTAGTAACACTGTTCACGTTTACGTCGCACTTCACTTAGCGTAGACCGGGACAGTGTCCTAGGCATGCCCGATGTCAACTGACTGGGCACGGCCCATGCTGCCGGAGTTCTTGTTGTTGTTGTTATGCCAGCAGAGGTCACGTTCGAATTCTCGCGTGCCCTCTGGTAGACGGGACTCTACTTGTGGCAACTACCGTCCGTGATGCGCCGTGCCAATGTGCACCTCCCGCGATCTTTCTGGTGGCTACTACACTCCTCCTCCTTCAGGGGGTGAAGTCACTGTGATCCACTGCGTCGGAAGGTGGAGTGTCGGGCAGGAGCAATGACCTCCACATCCATTGGATGGCCGGAGTTGAGGGGATCTGCCAACCCTCGAGCCGGAACCTTCGAATACGGCTGGAAGTGACCCACAAGAAGAGGCCCCTGTCATCCCACAACCAGAGCCCAGGACAGAACGGGCGACAAGCTGTCGAACTCCGGATCCTGTTCCACCGTGGGAGGGGCAAGACCCAGTGGCTGGGACGAAGGGGAAGGGACGACCACAGGTGAACCAGCCTCCTGAGAAACCGGGCCTGCCGGTGCTGGAGCTGCTGGAGGCTGCCAAGGCTGAGAACCATTGCAGTGCGGCAGAGTCACAGTGGGGAGAGGATGTAACATCCCCTGTGAAACCGACACAGGTGCCAGCAATGGGGAAGCTGGTGTCCGAGAGGTCGGAGGGTGGGTGCCCGAATGTGGACGTAGCTGATTTTGGTGAAGACATACCACCCAGTCCCCCGCCTGCAAAGTATAGAGCCGGCGGCCATTTCGGCGCAGGACCACCGCCGGTATCCAACGTGGATTGTGACCAAACCCACGGGCCCAGACCGACATACCCAGAGGAAAGCCAGGTACTCCGTTTTGTGAAGACTGGCGAGGACCAAGCCGGAGGAGGTGCAGCAGAGTCCTAGGTTGACGCCCATGGAGGAGCTCTGTGGGGCTGCGTTCTCCCATTGGTGTGGTCCGGTATGCCGTCAAGAAAAACATCAATGCTTCCTCCGCAGGAAATTTGTGCACATACTTTTTCATCTGCGTCTTAAATGTGCACGCCATGCGCTCGGCTTCCCCATTCGATTGTGAATGGAAGGGGGGAGAGCAAACGTGCCGAATACCAAAGCACCTACAAAAATCGTGGAAGGTCTGCGAAATAAACTGCGGTCCATTGTCCGAGACCAGGGTGATTGGCAGACCTTCCACAGAAAAGATTTTTGCTAGTGCCTGGATTGCAACTTCTGAAGTGGTTGAGGAGCAGCGAACCACATATGGGAATCGAGAATAAGCATCAATGACAATGAGCCAAAAGCCATTGAGAAACGGGCCCGCAAAATCGGTGTGAACACGTTCCCATGCTTGGGTTGCCGGGCGGCCATGAAGAGAACGCTGCCCTGGGAGATGCTTGTTGGCTCGCACACTGGGAACAGGCTGCCACCAAGTGCTTAATTTCTCTGTCAATACCGGGCCAGTACACATGTCTGCGAGCCAAGGTTTTTGTACGAGAAACACCCCAGTGCCCCGCCTGTAATAACGTGAGGACCTCCCTTCGTAAACTTGCAGGAACAATCACGCAAGGAGCTGTATCATCGGTAGCCAGAGGGAGAACTCCTTCTAAGACTGAGAGGTGGTCTCGTAGAAGAAAATAATTACGAAGAGGGTCCGAGGCCCCGCCCAGAGGGCGGGATGACCACCCCTGCTGAATAAGGCAAACTACTTGCCGGAGAACCGGATCAGCTGCCGTTTCCCTGGTGACTCAAGAACTAGTGATTGGGAAGCCATCAACTGCTTGGCGGGACGCCACATCCAAATGAAAACACATAATCTCCTCTCGGTCGAACGTAGGATCCGGGCCCACCGGAAGACGAGAAAGAGCGTCGGCGTTGGCATGCTGTCCTGTAGGGCGAAAATGAATGTCATAATGGTACTTAGAGAGGAACAAGGCCCAGCGCTGTAGTCTGTGGGCCGCCCTATCCAGAATCTGAGAGGCGGGGCCAAATAACGATATTAACGGCTTATGGTCAGTGATTAACTGAAACTTCGCGCCATACAAGAAAGGGTGAAACTTGGTAACAGCGTAGCCAATGGCCAAAGCCTCTTTTTCCACCTGGGAGTAATGGGCCTGCGCGGGACTAAGCGTTTTAGATGCAAACGCCAGTGGTTGCTGGGAACCATCTGCGTTGCGATGGGCCAGGACTGCCCCCACCCCATACTGCGAAGCATCAGTAGCCAGGACCAACGGCTTATGGGGAGCAAAAGTAGCCAAACAAGGGGCTGAGGTGCGGAGGCCCTTCAACGAGGTGAACGCTCGCTCGCATGCAGGCGACCAATCAAAAGGAACACCCTTGTGCAGAAGGCAGTACAGGGGGTGGGCTATAGTGGAAGCCCTGGGAATGAACCGGTGGTAATAAGCTATCTTGCCTAAAAAAGCTTGTAACTCTTTCAGCGAAGCGGGCCGAGGAAGGTTGACGATACCTTGGACCAAACTTCCTAGTGGCTGGATGCCGTGCCGAGAGATGGTGTAGCCCACATACTCAATGGACGGTTGGAAGAAGGTTGACTTATGCAGGTTGCAACGCAAGCCCACAGACCTGAATTTGAGAAAGAGGGTGCGAAGGTTGTGCAAGTGTTCCTTCGTGCTGCGGCCTGTGACAATTATGTCATCCAGGTAATTAATACAATGAGGGATTGTCGACGTGACATGCTCAAGATAACGCTGGAATATCGCCGGGGCACTGGATATTCCAAAGGCCAACCACTGATATTGGTAAAGGCCAAACAGGGTGTTGACGACCGCCAGCCGTTTGGAGTCCTCATCAAGTGGTATCTGATGATAAGCCTCCGACAGATCGATTTTCGAAAAATATTGGCCTCCCGCCACGGCGGAGAACAATTCATCAGCACGAGGCAAAGGATAGGTGTCCACCACCAATTGAGAATTAATGGTGGCCTTGAAATCGCCACAAAGACGTAATTTTCCCGAGGGCTTCCTTACAATAACGAGGGGCGAAGCCCACTCACTGGAAGAAATGGGAAGAACGACCCCTAGGGCTGTCAGCCGGTCTAGCTCTTCCTTTACCTGAGGGCGGAGAGCTAAGGGGATCTGCCTCGCGCGTAGAAAACGCGGGCGAGCCGACGCCTTCAACGTTAAGTGAGCTTCAAAATCTGAAACACGCCCCAGGCCCTCCTCAAAAATATCGGGAAAGTCTGAGATCAAAGATTCCAATGATTGATAGGGAACGTCTTCGGAGACCAACTGTATGGTGTCAGCGATAGAAAAACCGAAAGCTTGAAAGGCATCCAGGCCAAAAAGGTTAGCGGAGCTCGCATCACTGACAACAATAAAAGTAATAGGCCGAGTGACTGATTTGTAAGTCACGTCGGTAGTGAATTGACCCAGTAGGGGAGTGAACTGTTTACCATAACCGCGTAGACGCCGGTAAACTGGCGCCAACGGGGGCGATCCAAGGTCGGAATAAGTTTGTGCATTCAACAATGAAACTGCCGCGCCTGTATCTACTTGCAGTTGTAACCGGCGCGACCGAACCGACACCTCGATAAAAAGTTTGCGTGCCGATGCGTCGGGAGCCTGGCCCGATGAAACTTCCTGAATGTCAACGTCCATGTCCTCTGTACCTGCTTCCTTCGATTCTTTTGAGGCTGAGCGGCAAACTTTTGCAATGTCACCTTTTTATTACATTTGCGACAAACGGCCCAACGCTGGGGGCACTCTGATCGATCATGATGTATATAGCACGCCGCACAGGACGGCAACAGGGGCCGGCGGCCGGAATTCTGTTTACGCGCCGTGCGGGAGCGGCCGTAACGGCCGGATTGTACCGCTCGCACGTCGTCCACTCCGGACGCAGTGGACGCGGCCGCGCCGTCCTGAACCTCCGCGACGTCGCACCACGCTTCCAGCTGTTGACCTGCTGCGTGAGAGACTTCATACGATTGAGCAATGGACAGGACTTCCTCGAGGGAAGGGTCCTCTAACTGCAGGGCCCGTTGCCGGACCTCCCTATCAGGGGCCGAACGAACAATGACGTCGCGTACCATAACGTGGCCATACGACTCTCGCGACTGCTCCGTGACAAAATGACACTTGCGACTAAGACCTTGCAGGGTAGCGGCCCACGCCCAGTAAGACTGATGGGGCTGTTTCTTGCATTGATACAACTCGACCCTAGCCGCCACAACATGCGTGCGGCGGCGATAATATGAAGACAGCAATGAACACAATGCGTCAAAAGACAAGGACAAGGGTTCCTGCAACGGCGCTAGCTGCCGCAAAACTTGATACAGCGAGGGAGATATCCAAGACAAGAAGAGAACACGACATACCTCCGCATCGGCAACATGAAACGCCTGGAAATGCTGCCGAAGGCGATGTTCATATGCGTCCCAATCCTCCGCCGTCTTGTCATACGGTGGAAAGGGAGGAGGGAACTGCGCCGGAGCAGACGGCGGGGAGAGCAACGCCGGAAGCACTTGTTTCATGGTGGCCATGAGCTCCGTCTGCTGCGCCACCAAAACCCGCACCAAATCCTCCATGCCATGGAGAAGCTGCGAAACCGGAACAACGACGCACCACGCGAAAGAACGACCCTACTCGTCGCCAATTGTGTAGTAACACTGTTCACGTTTACGTCGCACTTCACTTAGCGTAGACCTGGACAGTGTCCTAGGCATGCCCGATGTCAACTGACTGGGCACGGCCCATGCTGCCGGAGTTCTTCTTGTTGTTGTTGTTGTTATGCCGGCAGAGGTCGCGTCCGAATTCTCGCGTGCCCTCTGGTGGACGGGACTCTACTTGCGGCAACTACCGTCCGTGACGCGCCGTGCCAAAGTGCGCCTCCCGCGTGGTGGCTACTACAATATGTATAACTGAATAGTAAATATCCTCACATGATCCAGTTAAAATCCGCAGTATTTGGAATAGATCTTTACAGAAAGCTTGAGTAAGTATTTTGGTAGTTTTACTCTGTCTTTGTGTGTCCACACTACTTTTATTAGAGTTAATATTCATTCCTAGAACTTTTGCATTTGTTACACTGTCTATAGACGTGCCATCTACATTTAATTTAACAGTGTCATTTACCGTCTTCAAACTTAAATTTATGGCATTAGTTTTCCTTATGTTCAATGTCACTTTATCACTTATTGACCAACTGTAAACCTCTTTGAAGGTTTCATTTGGTTTCTCTTGTTTTGTCACTGATTGTAAGAATAGCTGTCATCAGCAAAAATAATTTGTTCCACATGACTGGTACTATGGGGAAAGTCATTAATATTTATCAGAACAAATTATTGGCCCAAATATGCTACCCTGCGGTACTTCTATATTAATATATTTTGGTTCTCATAAGTGTTTTATTAAAAGTTTTGATGTATTTGAGATATGTGTTACCTATATTTTTTTACCCTATGAGCTTGGTATAGTCAGAACCAGTCATGAGCTATCCTTCTAATTCTTAATGCTCCCAGCTTATTACTAGAATTTTGTGGTCAACATTATCAAAAGCCCAAGAAAGATTTTAAAATTTGCATGTGACGTACACACTGCTGTCAAGAGCATCAAGTGCAGCTTTTGTGAATTTTACTATGCCTTTGATTTACTTAAAATGTTGTATTTACTCAAGTCATTCATAAATACACTCCTGGAAATGGAAAAAAGAACACATTGACACCGGTGTGCCAGACCCACCATACTTGCTCCGGACACTGCGAGAGGGCTGTACAAGCAATGATCACACGCACGGCACAGCGGACACACCAGGAACCGCGGTGTTGGCCGTCGAATGGCGCTAGCTGCGCAGCATTTGTGCACCGCCGCCGTCAGTGTCAGCCAGTTTGCCGTGGCATACGGAGCTCCATCGCAGTCTTTAACACTGGTAGCATGCCGCTACAGCGTGGACGTGAACCGTATGTGCAGTTGACGGACTTTGAGCGAGGGCGTATAGTGGGCATGCGGGAGGCCGGGTGGACGTACCGCCGAATTGCTCAACACGTGGGGCGTGAGGTCTCCACAGTACATCGATGTTGTTGCCAGTGGTCGGCGGAAGGTGCACGTGCCCGTCGACCTGGGACCGGACCGCAGCGACGCACGTATGCACGCCAAGACCGTAGGATCCTACGCAGTGCCGTAGGGGACCGCACCGCCACTTCCCAGCAAATTAGGGACACTGTTGCTCCTGGGGTATCGGCGAGGACCATTCGCAACCGTCTCCATGAAGCTGGGCTACGGTCCCGCACACCGTTAGGCCGTCTTCCGCTCACACCCCAAGATCGTGCAGCCCGCCTCCAGTGGTGTCGCGACAGGCGTGAATGGAGGGACGAATGGAGAAGTGTCGTCTTAAGCGATGAGAGTCGCTTCTGCCTTGGTGCCAATGATGGTCGTATGCGTGTTTGGCGCCGTGCAGGTGAGCGCCACAATCAGGACTGCATACGACCGAGGCACACAGGGCCAACACCCGGCATCATGGTGTGGGGAGCGATCTCCTACACTGGCCGTACACCACTGGTGATCGTCGAGGGGACACTGAATAGTGCACGGTACACCCAAACCGTCATCGAACCCATCGTTCTACCATTCCTAGACCGGCAAGGGAACTTGCTGTTCCAACAGGACAATGCACGTCCGCATGTATCCCGTGCCACCCAACGTGCTCTAGAAGGTGTAAGTCAACTACCCTGGCCAGCAAGATCTCCGGATCTGTCCCCCATTGAGCATGTTTGGGACTGGATGAAGCGTCGTCTCACGCGGTCTGCACGTCCAGCACGAATGCTGGTCCAACTGAGGCGCCAGGTGGAAATGGCATGGCAAGCCGTTCCACAGGACTACATCCAGCATCTCTACGATCGTCTCCATGGGAGAATAGCAGCCTGCATTGCTGCGAAAGGTGGATATACACTGTACTAGTGCCGACATTGTGCATGCTCTGTTGCCTGTGTCTATGTGCCTGTGGTTCTGTCAGTGTGATCATGTGATGTATCTGACCCCAGGAATGTGTCAATAAAGTTTCCCCTTCCTGGGACAAGGTGCCAGGAAGGAAATAAAATGGTAATTTTCTATGTCTTCCATATTCCTTTCCTGTAGTACAGTTACAACTCAGGCCTATTTTAAACAGCCTGGAATTTTCCTGGTATAAAACATTCATTTATTATGTTTGTTAATGGAGCTTGTATAGTACCTATGCATTGTTTCAGTACACACATTGATACTTCCTCTAAGCCTGCTGACACTTTATTTTTTAGAATTTGTACAATTTTACTGATATCATGCTCTGTGGTTGGTAGAAACATTGCTGTGCTTTTTGCATAATTATTTAATGGTGTTGTATTTGTTTTTGAGAATTTTTGTTGCAACATCTCTGCTATAGTTGAGAAATACTCATTGATGTAGTTCGCTAGGTGGTGTATATCATTTATTACTTTATCCCACTCCCTTATTGGTATGTTATTATCCCTTTGTTGGTGTCTCTTTATTTCCTTTTTTATGACACTCCAAACTGCTTTCCATTTATACTGTATTTATTTTGTCATTAATTGACTTATTTTCAGCAATCAGCACATCGCTATCAATCTTTTTGTACACATGATAGTAATTTAAGAATGCTAGCTCATTATGACTCTTTTTCATAGAACTGAGGTACTTAATGATTTGGGAGGATTTTAATACGTGCTGTTATTATGTTTGTTTCTGTGAAATATTGATTCTAACAACAGTAATTATCTTGGGATTGAAATTGACTGTCGACATCTAAGCCTGACACTCATTTTCGGTCCATGTCTATTATGAGCCTTTCATAATCAATGCTCTTAAGCTTTGTTATGTATGTGCAAATGGTACACCATACCCTGCAGAAACACTGGACAGTGCACTCTGGTATACCAACAGATAAGGCAGTCATGTGGTAATGGGTATGTCCAGATATGCTGACTCCTTTCTGCCACTCTGTCACATCTCCGTATTGACCAATCGTACTGCCACCCATACAGCTGACTGACACAGACACACTGCATGACTGCCATGACTTGCATCAGTGAAACTTAGCAGTATATTAATCAGTTTGTCTGAAAACCATGTTCCAGTGTTCTTTTTTTCTAATTAAGGATTATAACCTACATATATTAAAAAAAAGTTGGCTATAAAATTGGTGGTTAGGATGAAAAGTAAGTTGTGATTGTACATCGGCATAGTGGTAGAGCCTCAGAGTGAACATCTCTTAATTAATGCATGTTGCTATAACTCATTTCCGAAATCGCAAGAAACAATTCTGAAATTTTTCGATAAGATTCAGGTATGACAGTATTCTGGCTTCAGAAAGGGAGCTGTGTTCATTAGGGCTGTACCAATGAAAGGAAGGGGGGGGGGGGGGCGAAAGTCACCCACAAAAGTACAGGCATAGAGGGGGGTGCAGCTGACCAAAAAACAAAAAAAACGGTTTAATATTCAACAGGACAGGGGGCATATGTTCTCCTATCCATTCCTATCTTCTGCTTACGAGGGGGAACCTTTCCTTCAGCATGCTACTGTGGCAGCACACTGTTATCACAGTGCAATTTAACGCACATAGTGTCATAAAGAAGTGATAAGTACTGAACAGACATCTGTCACTAACATGGCTTAGTGGTTCACACTGCTGCCACCTGTACAACTTACAAATATTCAACTTGAACTTTTTGCTTCTGCTTTGCTGCACTGCTGTACAACCTCAAAGATCAGCAAGTGTATGCTGAAGTAAATATTACTTGACCAAAGGCTTCTGATTTTGTTGTTTCCTGCCATCTGAGAATTGGAGTAGCACATGATGTCGGAGGAAGCAATAAAAAGGGGGAAGGGGTATGTAATTCACTTACCCCAACAGCCAGTGATTTTGCTACTCCCAAGTCTTAGTTGATACATTCTGCTGTGTAAATAAAAATAATTCAGAAAATAGTCTTCTGTGGCTGATTAACAACATTACAGGAATTGTTAGTAATTCTGACTATAGAAAACTACATGAAACCATACTTTGTTCATATTGTCAAGAATCCAGTACCATAAGACCATTGGAATTAGGCCTTACTTATGTACTGGATATTTTGTTGTTATTCTGGTACAAATTAGGTTTTACACATACTAAGACATCTAAAGCCAGCTGGAGTGTAGTATTGCCTCACAACCCCCACCCATCCCACCTCTTCACCCCCCCCCCCTTTCCCCCCAACCCTCTAACCTTGGCTATGGAATAGCCCGAAGTCTTGGGCTGCACTCTGATAACATGGACATGGTGAATATGATTCTCGGGCTAGACATCGGCGCAACTGACCAACAGCCCTTGGTGTGGTGAACACACTGCTCAGCCTGCGACTGAGGCCTTCTATTTAAGCCAGCCATCGAAGAAACTGTGCAAATGTGAATGCACCAATTTTGGTGACCAATAGAGGAGACATGCAGATCGGTAGCCAGGCAGACAGTTATTCCAGCTATCGGGTGATAAACACACACACGAAGGTTGCCAATCATACTGTGTGCTACTGTCAGCCATCCCATCACCCTCAGTCAGCAGCTGTCTGCTGAAATATGTATCTGCAATTGTGTGCACCCGACCTCACCATTATCTACTGAATATCTTGTCATCACTGCACCATTAACCCTTGCATGACCAATAGTTCTTTTTTTAGTTCACTGTGATTCTAATGGGGCCACTTCTGGATGCCATACCATGCTATGTTGGCACCTTGTGACCCTGTTAAGCAAATTAGTGAAGCTGTGAAATTCCACTGTTTCTGTAATAGCACTGTCCCAATGTAATGATGTCAGTGACACAATTTTGACATTTTTGTATTCCACACAGTTTCCAGTACTGAGACAATGCTCAGCCACTACAGATTTCTCTGACCAGTCCAGACGTGTGTGTCATCAATGTTCGACAGATTTGTTCTCCACAGTACAACTAGTTTGTCCATTGTATGACATCCCACAGCTGCAGGTGGTCCTATAGACACCAGGTCTTCTTAAACCAAGATCATCTTTCACTGAGCCTAAAAGAGCTCCGAGTTTTGTTGGTGATTGAAACATGCATTTAACTTTGTTTCTCCAGCAATCTTCTTATTTTCGAAGAAACACCACCAATGTATGATAAGATGACCATTCTTCTTTGTTCTTCACTTTCTTCCAGTTCCTCACTTTATCTAGCACACACCAGGCATGATGCACAGCGAATCTCACTTTCAGAATATCCATTCTGTAAATATACAATACGGAGGTGGTGTAGCCCATCAGATAAGCTGAATGACATAAATGTGGTATGTATAGTCAAATCATTTGTGACCTATATTGTAATCATATGAAACACATAGATATTACATGAAATCAGCATTAGACATGGACTGTGGCAGTCATGAATTGTAGTAATATTATATTCATTTAAATGATGAGAAAATATTTTGGAAATTATTTAGAAAGGTGGTATTGGATAACTCTGTTTGATCATTTAGAATTAGGTCAATGCAGAGAGAGAGCTTGTTGGCTGTCATGCCCACATAGAACCACTGTGCTCCATTCTACATGAGCATGACAACCAGCAAACTGTCTGTTCATGTTAATGGCCTCTGACAAATTGGTGGACCACCCAGTTCCTGAGCATGCTGCCCAAGACAACATTTTCATTTTAATGACTGCTTCACAGCCTGTGCCGCCTGGATTCTTCCTACCAACACAAGATGTTCTGGATTGCGCAAATGGGAACTTTCCCTACAGTATATCCTACATTCCCATAACCCTCCTGACCTCAACCTTCATTAGTCATTGTGCTTCATCCACCTATCCCCTTCCCTGTTCCCACTCCATCACTACACAGCCCTCTACTCCACCAGTGCACCCACAGTCTTTTCACTTCTCTCCTTTTCCAATGCCCCCTGCCCTTGTCTAATCTCCCTATGGCACCCAGCTCCCATACCCTCTCTCCACTTCATCCCCACATGCTCCCACAAGCAGAACTTTATCGTCTCCCATCCCTATACCACTATCCCTCCCTTTCCCCATCGCAGCCTCTTCCTTACCTCCACCATCCACACTGTTTCTCCCATCATGTACCACAGCTAACAGTCTGGCTTCAGCAGCCAGAAACTGTGGTCACATGTGTGTGTGAGTTGTGCTAGCCTGAGTGTATGTGTGTCTGTTGTGTAATTACAATGAAGGCATCTTTGGCCAACAGCTTGTGTTTGACAGTCTTTTTGTTGTGCCTATCTGCAACATCACGTTACATATTTCCAGAGAAGCATTGTCCAACACATATCTCAATAAAGCCTAGTGAGTGTTCTCCAGACCATCAATGTGTGTTACAAGAGTTACAAGTGAAAATGGCTTCATTAGTAAATAGTACTAATGAGATTACTCATCAATTTCCTATTAGCCCACAATGAACTTCAAACTGTCCTTCATCCCTCTTTCAAATGTGTTGCAACCACTATAAGTAATTAAGGGCAGAAGCTGTGCATACTGTAATACTCTTGCTTCATATTTACAAAAACAATGACAAAAATGTTTTAGCACTAAATTGCTGTTTTATCAAGTTATGAAATAGAATTTCAGCAATATATTATGAATTTTGAAACAGGAAATGTAACATGATGTCTTAGTTTGAACAGATCAATGCTGCCTATTATTGTTGCGGGTTACAATGCTTCTTTCTGTTTCTCACCAAAAGTCTTGGATTGTCCTTTTTTTTAATACATGCATGGTGGGGAACAGGTTTCCTATTTTCTTCAAAGAAATTTAGGTATATGTTAATTTAAGTCCTATTTTATTAAATTTTTCACATCAACAAATGTTGCCTTAGAACAGGTTACACCTGACACCACTCTACTTAGCAATTACTGACACACTTAACTTTGGGTAACTCCAGCCCTTGTGTACTTTCATGACAATCAGTAATTATTTTTTATTTGTTACAATTCCAATTTTTCATAATTTAGAAAGAATACAAGTTCGTTCAAATCAATTTAATTGTGACAACATATTCAACAGGAATGAGTAATACACTTCATCTAAATATTTTGTACAGTAAAAATTGATTCTATGGTATATTTCATAAAATAAATCCATTTAACAGTTAATGCACAAACATGTATGACTCCATCAAAAACACAAATTAGCATTCTAATTACCTACAATGGCAAGAACTACAATACAAAATCTTAATCTTTTATACAAATAAAGGTGCTCCATTGTGTACTGAATAATCTAAATGTCACGTTTGTTTCAATGATGGCCATAGTGTTCTCTCAGATTATGGAATTCTATTAACACTTAACACATATTATTATGTAAGGCAGTTATCTCCCAGTTCCATTACACAATAGTTAGTGCAAACCGAAAATCATGACATAATCACAAATACATGTTCGTGCTAGAATGTTGCAGTGAATGGGATGTATCATGGATTGCATCATGTCCAGTTGCCAAGTCTCAGTCTGTTACATTACAGCACATAATGTCCACCACATTCTTGTATATGGAATTCCAGTAGTTCAGAAATCCTGCATATCCTTGTTGAAGTATTGTGTTCTGACACTGCTCTGGTCTCACACAGCTGAGTAGAAACGCTCACGAATCTGGTACTCTGTGGCTAGGAAATTGTCTACTTGATTCTCTAAAAGCAGCAGCAGAATTTTCACTACAAAACCCTTACACAAATACCATTTGAGCATACTCAGCTATTGTAAATACATACAGCATGCTTCATTAAACAACACAGCCAAATCAACCAACTAATGGCAATTTATTTATTTATTTTTAGTTGCATACATTCATATATTTATACAGATTGTTGTTCATGTAGTTAAACAATGTGATGTGTAAGTTATTTACAATCATTTTTGTTCCTTATTGAAATATTGTGAAACAAAAGCTATTTACAATCATTTTGTACTAAGGAATTCACGTACAGTGTAAAAGCAGTGTTCCTGCAAAAACAATTTAAGATTTTTCCTAAAGCGGTACATGTTATCTGCTTCTTTTATTTTCTGTGGCGGTTTATTATACAGTTTTACACCTTCATACAAGAAGCTATTTTGAGTCTTATGTTTATTCTTCCTGTCTAGGTGAAGACGGTGACTTGTTCTTGTATTATAGCTATGAAAACTGCTATTTGTGATATAATTTTCTATATTTTTCTTGATGTACACTATGGTTTGGAATGTAAATTCACAAGGAACAGTTAGAATTTATAACATTTTGAAAAGTTCCCTGTAGTGAGCCCACTTACTGCTTTTTGTTATAATTCTTACTGCTCTCTTTTGCATTTTAAATACTGTTTGTAAATTCTGAGCATTGTTTCCCCAGAAAATAATACCATAACTGATTACTGAATGAACATAAGTAAAGTATACAGTTCTGAAACATTCACTACTGCATGCAGATACAAGGACTCTAAGTGCATAACATGCTGTGGATATCTTTTTCGAGAGTTTCATAGCATGTTCATTCCACTTCATTTGGCTGTCAGTGTACTACCCTAAGAATTTTGTTGTAGATACATCATCTATGGAGATGTTATCTAGTTTAAAATTTAAGGAACTCTGTTTTCTGTTCGTTCTGAAGCATATTGCATTTGTTTTCTTTATGTTGAGAATTATTTTGTTTTCCTGAGACCATTTGTGAACATCCCTCAGCACTTCAGTAGAATTTTCCAACATTTGTGCTGGTGTCTAACTAGTGATTATTATGTTGCTATCATCTGCAAACAATATCTTCTCTCCATGCCTGATATGTTGTGGGAAATCATTTATACACACCAGAAATAATACAGGGCCTAGTATACTTCCCTGAGGGACCCCAATATTGATATATTGTGGCTCAGATATATGTTTTTCAATGTAGTTTGATCCACTGGAGACACATGTGATCTCTACTGACTGTACTCTGTTTTCTAGATATGAACGAAACCATTTGAGAACCACTCTCCTTACTCCTAGTGCCTCTAATTCATGTGACAGTTTCTGGTGGTCAACT
The DNA here is from genome assembly GCF_023864345.2 of Schistocerca serialis cubense. Lineage (NCBI taxonomy): Eukaryota > Metazoa > Arthropoda > Insecta > Orthoptera > Acrididae > Schistocerca > Schistocerca serialis. The sequence continues at coordinate 524,513,292 of NC_064641.1, forward strand.
GTATCAAATGCCTTAGACAGGTCTAGGAAAAGGCCAGTTACATAGCTGTTCTCATCTAGTGCTTCTAAAACTGTTTTTGTAAGTTGTGCTATTGCAACTTCTGTACCTCTACCAGGCCTGAAACCATGCTGGTCATTGCAGAGGAGGATGAATTTACTTAGATAGCTCAAAAGCCTGTTTTTCATTATTGTTTCTATCACTTCGGAAAATCATGGCAATAGGACTATTGCTCTGTAATTCTCAATGTTTTCTATGTCACCTTTCTTGTGAACTGGTATAATTTTGGCATGCTTCAGATAGTCAAGGAAGCAACCAGTTTTGAAGGATTCATTTATGATTTCTGTTAGTGGAGCTTTGATACCGTTTATGTATTTTTTCAGCACATATATTGGGATTTCATCTAAACCTGCCGAGTTTTTGTTCTTTAATTGCCTTACAACATTGCATACTTTCTCCTCAATAGTTGGAAGCAATACCACTGAGTTTGCTATATGCTTCTGTATTGGTTGATTAGCACCTTTTGGAAATTTTTCTGTAAGTTTGTTGCAATGCTGCTTAAGTAGGTATTCACATAATTTGCTAATTCTTTTGGGTTACTTTCTAAGTTTTCCTTGTTCCTGATTTGTGTGTTTGTACCTCTGTGCTTCACAGTTCATGTTTCTTGTTTCACTAGAGCCCATGTAGCTTTACTTTTATTATTGGTTAAATTTATGAACCTGTTGTTGGCTGATTTTTTTGCAGTGTTGAGTACCTTCCTGTAGATCCTTTTGTAGTATTTGTAGTAGTGCAAAAAAATTGGATCACTATTGTCCTTTTTAATGGAGTGTAGGTATTTATAAATTTCAGCACTTCTTCTAATTCCTTTAGTAATCCATTTATTGTTGGTGGGTGTTCCAATGGGAATTAATGCTTTGGGGAATGTTTCTTCAAATTTTAATTTAAACACAGACATAAAATTGGAGAACTTGCTATTCACTTTAGTTTCTATGTATACTCCTTCCCAACGTTCACATGCAAATTTTAAGGAAAGCTCTTCTAAAGCTGATGGAGAGTAGACTCTTTTATATACATGCAGTTTTCTTTCTTTACACAAGCTTTTACTTTTATAATTTGACATAGATGGTCAGACAGTCCCAGATTTTTGATAAGTACATCACAGTTTTCTCTGCCTACATCAGTAGCTACATGGTCAATGGTAGATGATGAATGTGTGGTTACTCTTGTTGCACAGTTGACTAGTGATGATATACCAAAACTATGTAGGATATTCATAAATGTGTTACTGGTGTCATCTGTTTTAGTTGTATTTATGTTAAAGTCCCCACACAGAAGGATATTATGTTTCAGACTCAACGCCAGATCTAGGCTTTGTATAAATTTTGAAAAGAATATCTCTAAATTACCACTAGGAGAATGATATACATATAATATAGTTAGTTTCTTGGGCATATTTATAGCAACTATCTCTATTGCTGACACTTCAAAGTCTCTGTCTGCACTTAGCATGATAACATCATTTCTGATTTTAAATTCAATGCCGTTCTTAACATAAATACATGATCCTCCACCTTTCATTGTGTTTCTGCAAAAAGAACATGCTTGGACATATGAGGGTAAATTAAATATAAGATTTCACTTTCTTTACACTAGTGTTCTGTAATACAGATAACAGTGCTGTCTAAGATTTGTAACTCGACTTCCAGCTGTTGCACTTTGTTTTTTACACACTGAATATTTTGGTGGAGTATTGTTAGACATTTAATGTTAATTATCTTGGTGGCTTCTCTTTCATCATATCTGCAATTAAAAAATCCTTCAGATGGGAAGGAGGTGTCCTTTTCCATCTATTTGCTGACCCATGGATAGTTATTTCCATGTCTGCGGCTGCTCCTGCTATTGCTGGGATTTCTGCTGTTACTGCTGTCTGCGATGCTGCTGTTGATGGTGATGCTGTTGTTGGCATTTCTGTTCCGATTATTGTTTGTACTGCTGCATTTTGTGTACCTGCTATTGGTTGTATATAATAGAGGGAAACATTCCATGTGGGAAAAATATATCTAAAAACACAGATGATGTGACTTACCAAACGAAAGTGCTGGCAGGTCGATAGACACACAAACAAACACAAACATACACATGAAATTCAAGCTTTCGCAACAAACTGTTGCCTCATCAGGAAAGAGGGAAGGAGAGGGAAAGACGAAAGGATGTGGATTTTAAGGGAGAGGGTAAGGAGTCATTCCAATCCCGGGAGCGGAAAGACTTACCTTAGGGAGAAAGAAGGGGTATACACTTGCACACACACATATCCATCCGCACATACACAGACACAAGCAGACATTTGTAAAGGCCCTTACAAATGTCTGCTTGTGTCTGTGTATGTGCGGATGGATATGTGTGTGTGTGCGAGTGTATACTCCTTCTTTCCCCCTAAGGTGAGTCTTTCCGCTCCCGGGATTGCTATTGGTTGTGTTTGTTCTGCTGCTTTTTTGGTTGCTGGTATCATCTGTGATGAGATGGCTTCTCCGTTTTGAGTTGATACAATAATAGGCCTGATGTTGTTTTTTGTGTACATCATCTCAGCCATCTCATTTATTCTAGTACCTATGAACTTTTTCCCATGAATATTTAAATGCATACCATGCCTGGTGAAGTGTTTCCTTTCCAATAATTTCACATCTAGGAAGTTTGTGTTTCTGTGTGCTTTGCATATTTTGCGAAATTGCCTGTTGGCCTTAATAATTTCCTGGTTGACACATGGCGTTTCTATTAGCTCATATCTGTGTGGTATTCCAGTCACTATTAAACTTTCATTTTTCACTGTATCTAGGGTTTTCTGGAGGTCACGGATGGCACTTTTTAGTTCATTGCAATAAACATCGTTTGCGCTACTAATTTTAACTAAAACCCAATTTTCTTACGTAGTGTTAGCACGCTGAATGTTCCTTATAACTTCGTTCATAGGGGCTCCAGGTTTTACATAGCTGGTAGCTCTAAGATTGTGTTCATTTTCCAAGATTTTTGCGAGATTGCGACCAAGGCTGTCTGAGTAAACAACTAACTTGGATTTCCCTAGATATGTATGTCTGCCAATACTGCCTTTTGGGGCAATGCTATTTCTATATTTTCGTATATCAGCCGCATCTGTTAGATGGCAATCAGTATCATTAAAGTCTTCCTTGTTTGCTTTTACACCATCTAGAATAGCGAAATTGTGCTGTAGCTTTTTAGACCTAGGCCTGCTGTAAGCACTTTCTGATTCACAGTTCTTGTTTTCAAGAGGATTCCTCAATACTTGCTTTAGATTTTCCAGAAATTCTACGTATTTTCTAGATGCATTTATATCACAATAAAGCTCATGTAACACATTTAGTTCGACTCCAGCACTGCACATTTCCATTGCTAATTGGAAACCGTTACACAGTTGACCACAATCACATGGGATTTTATCAGAGTTTAATTTCGCAAAACAATATGAGTGGTACCATTTACGCATTAGTGAGCATGTTCTAATACCTTTTTCCACTATAATGTCACATGAACAACACTTTACTGATGATAATAACTCAAAATTTATGGAACAATTTACCACAGTTTGTATATATGCCATCATCTTGGAGTGCTGCTCTTACAGTTGAGTGCTGCCCTTATAGTTGAAAATTTTATTTATATAAACTCAAGCATAACTTCAAAATAAACATAACAGTCAATAAATAAACCCATAGAAACAGAAGTACCAACAGGTAAAATGAAAATTTATCTTTATAACCAGCACTATCTCTCCAGCCAATACAAACAGAAAAAAATGTTATGTGGGATGTTTCACTGGAATTGGTCTACTATTACCTCATAAAATATTCCCTATTCCTCCCAGATCACCATGTAGATCTGATTTGAGTAGCAGGAGTATAGCCTATGATTTGATGGAAACCTTTACAATATCATTTTGAGTGTGTGGGTAGTGTTGTACTGAGTTTGTAATCAACCAACCAGAAGTTAGGATGCATGTGTAGAGATTACAGAAAGGAATTTTGAGGAAGGGATACTGTGTGGAATGGTAAATTAAGTTTTTGAAAACAGCCACAAGTCACACTTAGTATTTTTATTTATAAGTTTCGCTCTTAAAATGAACAAGAACATCATAAGCATATACTGTTTGAGGTTGTTGACACCACTAGAGATTGTGGCTAAAGTTGGCTGACAGCACTAAACATGTCATGATTTACTATGCAACTTTAAATACTGTAGTACAGTCAGTTTAATCTTTAGTGCTGTCAGCAAACTTCAAACACAATCTCTAGTGCTGTCAGCCAGCATTTAAACCGTATATTCTAATGATGCACTTGTTCATTTGAAGAATGAAACCAGTACATAAAAAATACTAAGTGTGACTCATGGCTGTTCCCAAAAACTTTGTTTTAACAGTTGCTTCCTCTGCAGGCAATGCCTGCTCTTTCAGAATGAATTTGTTGATCATTTCTAGTGTCATGATTGGTCACACAATTTGAACACTGTAAACCAAATTAATGAGTTGCTGAAGATGGCACTGACGATGGCTGATAGGATATGTGTTGCTATCATATCCGTTGGCTGTACTAGCAGAGTGAACATGAAAGGGAGGAGGAAGGATATTTGGTTGAGTTCTCTATTGAAAGCACTTAGGCCACACATGATTAGTTTTAATTTTAATGCTGCCATTTACATGTGACCAGCCATCTTGCAGCTGTTTCTATATTATAATATGCTATAGGCTACACGTTTGAAACATGGGACTTAGGGAAAGACAGGATTTCGTGTGGCCAGGGCTGTACGCAGCTGCCATTGGTTGCTCAGGTTCCTTAAAATAAAAAATAAAAAAACCAAACTTGTGCACTTGATTTGGAAACAATTGCAAATAAGGTTGACAACAAGGAACAATTATCAGATTTGACTGTTAAGACACAATGTCTAAAACAAATGTCTTAAGCAAGTTGCACTCCCAGCTGAAGGTCTTATTGACCAGAAATACAAATTATTTGTCGGCTGAAGGACCCAATAGTAATAACTCAAAAAACAATTTGACAGCTGAATGCCTGGACAGCAAATTCTTAAGTATGAGTTAAGCTTCTCCAAGAGATGCTAAAATATTTTAAAGAAGAACAATCATCAAATTGTCACTATTAAAAGACAATGTTGTTGTTCTGGTCTTTAGTCCAGAGACTGGTTTGATGCAGCTCTCCATGCTACTCTATCCTGCACAAATGTCTTCATCTCCCAGCACCTGCTGCAACCTACATCCGTCTGAATCTGTTTAGTGTATTCATCTCTTGGTCTCCCTCTATGATTTTTACCCTCCACACTTCCCTCCAATACTAAATTGGTGATCCCTTGATGTCTCAGAATATGCCCTACCAACTAATCCCTTCTTCTAGTCAAGCTGTGCCACAAATTTCTCTTCTCTCCAATTCTTTTCAATACCTCCTCATTAGTTATGTGATCTACCCATCTAATCTTCAGTGTTCTTCTGTAACACCACATTTTAAAAGCTTCTGTTCTCTTCTTGTCTAAACTATTTTTGAAGACTTATGAAGATCAGGTAAAGGAACTGATTCGAGGACAACCTTGGTGTTCAGGTGCCGGTAGTCAGGCACTATTATATAAACAGGCCAAAAATCCTGCCCATGATCCTCAGGAACAAGGAATATGGGGAGCATAAGCAGATGTAGAAAACCTTGCTTGAGCATTTTAGAGATCTTTCATCTTAGTATCTTCATCTTAGGTGGCGAGAGACAATATGGGGACTGCCTGATGGGGATATGGTCAGATAGACAAATATGGTAGTCAAGAACATTAGTAACCCCCAGTCTATCACAGAGAAGCTTGGGAAACCTCTGCAATAAATCCCCTGGTTCAGAGGCCTGCTGTGAAGACAGATGGGTGAGATCAAACTCATTAACCTTAGCATCAACAGCCAGCATGCCAGCATTTCAATGTTTAGCACATTCACAAAACTCAAACTTGTGAGTGGAAGCGAACTTAAAGAAGATGGTGTACCCAGAATAATTCAAGACAAGACCAGTTTTATTGGTAAAATCACATCCCAAAATCGAATCAACCAGCAGCTTCTTAACCAAGGCCAAAGACAAGGGCCAGGGGAAATCCCCAACCGAGACACTCCCTCAAACCCAACCATGCAGAGGCAACACCTGCCCATTGGCAACCCCACATCTCTGCACCATAGAAGGGACTGACCTAAGTCTCATAAGATGACCAAATTCAAGAAACCATTCCATGCTCAACAACGAAAAGGAGCTACCATAATCAAAAAGGGCACAAATAGGTTTGCCACCTACTCAAGAGCAAAAATAAGGCAGGGGAAGTGATGATCAATCAACAACATGGGCAAACCAAGGTTTAAGGACTTGATCCCAAGGTCACTACCCAGACCAGCGTCATTTATTGTCTCTGGGTGCACGTGGTTGAATACAAGAACAAACTACACTACTAGCCATTAAAATTGCTACACAAAGAAGACGATGTGCTGCAGACGTGTAATTTAACGAACAGAAAGAAGATGCTGTGATATGCAAATGATTAGATTTTCAAAGCATTCACATAAGGTTGGCACTGGTGGTGACGCCCACAATGTGCTGACATGAGGAAAGTTTCCAACCAATTTCTCATACACAAACAGCAGTTGACCAGGATTTCCTGGCAAAATGTTGTTGTAGTGCCTCGTGTAAGGAGCAAAAATGTGTACCATCACATTTCTGACTTTGATAAAGGTCGGATTGTAGCCTATCATGATTGCGGTTTATCGTGTTGTGACATTGCTGCTCGCGTTGATCAAGATCCAATGACTGTTAGCAGAATATGGAATCGGTGGGTTCAGGAGGGTAATACAGAACGCTTTGCTGGATCCCAATGGCCTCGTATCACTAGCAGTCGAGATGTCAGGCATCTTATCCGCATGGCTGTAATGGATCGTGCAGCCACATCTCCATCCCTTAGTCAACAGGTGGGGACGTTTACAAGACAACAACCATCTGCATGAACAGTTCGAAGATGTTTGTAGCAGCATGGACTACCAGCTCGGAGAATATGGCTGCGATTACCCTTGACACTGCATTACAGACAGGAGTGTCTGTGATGGTGTACTCAATGATGAACCTGGGTGCACAAATGGCAAAACATCATTTTTTCAGATGAATCCAGGTTCTGTTTACAGCATCATGATGGTCGCATCTGTGTTTGGCAACATCACGGTCAATGCACATTGGAAGCATGTATTCATCATCACCACATTGGCGTATCACCCGGCGTGATGGTATGGGGTGCCATTGGTTACATGTCTCAGTCACCTCTTGTTCACATTGACGGCACTTTGAACAGTGGACGTTACATTTCAGATGTGCTATGACCCGTGGCTCTACCCTTGATTCGATCCCTGCAAAACCCTACATTTCAGCAGTATAATGCACGACCGGATGTTGCAGGTACTGTAAGGGCCTTGCTGGATACAGAAAATGTTCTACTGCTGCCCTGGCGAGCACATTCTCCAGATCTCTCACCAATTGAAAACGTCTGGTCAATGGTGGCCGAGCAACTAACTCATCATAATATGCCACTCACTATTCTTGATTAACTGTGGTAATGTGTTGAAGCCGCATGGGCAACTGTACCTGTACATGCCATCCAAGCTCTGTTTGACTCAATGCCCAGGCATATCAAGGCCATTATTATGGCCAGAAGTGGTTGTTCTGGGCAGTTATTTCACAGGATCTAAGCACCCAAATTGCGTGAAAATTTAATCACATGTTAGTTCTAGTATAATATTTTCGTCCAATGAATACCTATTTGTCATCTGCATTTCTTCTTGGTGCAGCAATTTTAATGGCCAGTAGTGTAAATGACCTGTCCGACCAAACCTGAACCAATGCATGGTTTCCTTTTAGCAGACTCAGGTGATGTGGATAATCCAGAGATCTCCTTGATAGTGCCTGCAGGTTCAGAACTTCATGGCCTGGATTGTCCGCGAGCAGTAATGCAGATATCACTACAAGGGCAGCACAAAGGTCTTCCCAGGTGGAGGGACAACCACAAAAAACAAAGAGTGACTTATCCGCCACTCGCATTCCCCTCAGGACAATAGAAGCTAACTCCTGTTCTGGCAAGTCAACTAACAAGGCCAAGCAGGCTGTGTTGACACTGTCCACATATTGATGTAGCTCCTCTTTATCTTGCTGCATCTGCCAAATATAGTGACACTCGAACTCTTTGCAAACTCTGTTGGTCAATCATTCATTAATTACAAGCTCCCTCAAACATAGCAAGGAAAACCCCTCTGCCATGGCTCTGGATATAAGGGTCTTCAATTCACCTCTAGCTAACAGACACATTAGCGACAAAACTACTTGATGTTAAATGCCAAAGGCATCAGCGTGTTGCTCAAGGTGAACCAACAGTCATAATAACCTTTCAATTTGCTCGAGTTGGTCTGTAACTAATTCTGTGATGCACTGAAAGAGATGACCAGAGGATTAGGCAGTTTAGCAAACGCTGTGTCTAACCTCTTGGGAGACATAAGTGCATCATTCCTGAGCTGGCTTGCAGGCCCCCTGAAGACAGTAAGTCCTGCTGCCCAGTCCTCTTTCCATCAAGCTCTAAACGTGTAATCTTAAACTGCAATTCATTACACAAGGACCCCAATTCAGCAGTTGATTCCTTATAATGATCCTCTAACTTTAATGTCCTTAAATCTGCTATCCGGTTGGTTAAATGTATTAACGGTGCCCACACCCTATATAACTGACTGCCACTAGATTGAGTGCCCTCCAAAAAGCTGGTGTCTTCAAGACCCCTAACAGCCTTACACAGAAACTCAATGGCTGCTTCTGTCTCACCCACAACATCCATCATGACGTCAACCAGCTGAAGAATGGTAGAAAGCAAATGGGCAGGTAAGTCTGGGACACTGCCCTCAATAGTTTGGCACCTTATCCTCAGCTCTCCTTCCTCAGCAGGCTGATCCCAGAGCACTACTGACTGCCATTAGAATGGGTCACCTGAAACAATCAAATAGCAAAGACAAATATCATGTAACACTGACAGAGTTACAATTCGAAGCAACGGCAACTGTAATAACAATATTACAATTATAACCACACTCTGCTACCACCAAAACATGGACCTTAGGGAAAAGCCGAATTTGGTGTGGAAGGGCCAAACTCAGTTACCATTGGTTGCTCAGTTTTTTTCTTTACTTTCTTTTTTTTTAAAAAAAAAAAAAAAAAAAAAAACACACACACACACACACACACATACACTTTATTTGGAAACAATTGCATATAAGGTTCACAATAAGGAACAATTATCGAATCTGACTGTTAGGACACAATGTCTAATGCAAGATTCTTAAGCAAGTTGCACTCACAGCTGAAGGCCTTATTGACAAGAAATTCAAATTATTTGTTGGATGAAGGCCCCAGTAGTAATAACTCAGAAAACAATGATGGCTGAAGGCCTGGGTAGCAAATTCTAAAGAACAAGTTAAACCTCTTCAAGAGATACTAAAATATTATTAAAAAAAAGGACTATCATCAAAATTTCATTATTAAGAGACAATATCTAATTAAAAATTCTCAAGACAAATTGCATTGATGGCTGAAGGCCTTATTGACAAGAAATTCAAATTATTAGTTGGCTGAAGGCCCCAACTGTAATAACTCAAAAACAATTTGACAGCTGAAGGCATGGATATCAAATGCTTAAGAACGAGTTAAACTTCTCCAGGAGATACTAAAATATTATAAAAAAGGACAATCATCAAATTTTCACTATTAAGAGAAAGTATCTAATTAAAAGTTCTTAAGACCAATTGCATTCATGGCTGAACGCTGTATTGACAAGAAAACCAAATTATTTGTCAGCTGAAGGCCCGAACAGTATTAATTCAAAATTAAAATATTTTTTTTTTAAACAATAATCACAATCTGACTGAATCAAGAGAGAGGTGGGCCTCAGACAGTGCTCCAAGGAACAGCCTGGGAAAGTCACTCAACTTTGTAAACAATGAGACAGGCAGCCAAAAGTTGTATTCACTTAACTGGATGGCAACTCAAACTAGTGGCAGTTTAAATGCAGGCCAACACTCTTGCAAAATCTACCTAACATTTGATAACCAATACAACAATGGAATAACCCAGGTAAGGCGCAGCTGGTGGACAGCATTATATCTTCAGAATCAGGTTTTTTTGAACCTCGAGAAGCAGAAGGAACCATAACGACCGAAGTAGTCCAAAAGAAACAAATATCCAAATGATAGTCAAGGTGGTTGTCGAACTACATGCCTTACTGGACAGCAGCAGCAAGTCGAGGAAAGGTACACTGCCGTGAAAACACGCTAACCTCCAGGGCAGGTAACTGGTGCGTTAGCGGCCACTAAGCAGAAAAATACCGCTGGCTGAACTTCATAAATAAACACAAGGAATTCAATGATTAATAATAAAAGGTGGAGGATGGTTAATTAATTTCGCCAACTCCAAACACTCCACTTGTTGCTCTTCGTCTCAGCAATTCTCCGAGCACCAACATGTGAACAAAAGGTGTGATCTCAAATAGTGGAGGTTTCACTACTGGGTTAATATTCACTCAGCTCAAACATCCTTGGTCCAGTGGAAAACGAGGTTGTGGCCCTCACAACTACAGCCCTTCGATTCGGCAGTGCCTGTATGGTGCCGGCTGTTCTGGCACGTCCTCACGCTGCCAGACCTCACTGCTGCTCCATCCAAACAGAACTCCGAGACACACTCCATCCCGGAAAACACTTGACGTCCTTCCAAAGATAGTACTACAGTACTAGATATCGATAACCACTGCTGCTGCCAATCATGGACAGAGAACTCTAGCAAACATAGTGGTGCCAGTAAACACAAGAAGAAAATGGGATGCCACTATCCCTATTACAGGATGCCAAGCTAGCAACAGCACCAATGCAAGCCGCAGCACAATTCATTGTTACTGAGGCAATGGTAATTAGATTCCTTAATGGTACATCAAAGTGGAAACACAACTAAAGTCACTCTGAAATGGGATCACATAGAAAACAATAGGGGCTAAATGCTTAGAAGCCAACACTTAAACAGTTTTTCACATTTATTTTAGACTGTAATATGAAGCAGAGATCTAAAACCAATGAAAGTAGAAGGACAGTTGAAGAAGAGAATTTGTATCATTTTGTTGCCACAAATTTGGTTTCCATTCTTATATCCCGTTGACATATTAACTATGATCTGACCTATAGTAATGTACCTATGGTAATGTACTTCTAAAGTGTTTCTATTGTTTATTCTACGGAATAATGTAGGTAGAGAGGTAAAAATTGACACACATGCTTGCAAAGACAAGGGGTTTTATTAGAACAAAAAAAAAAATTCACAAAATGTTCGACAGATGGCGCTGCTGGTCAGCAAAAAACGTCTGTGACCGCACGTGACAATCGTGTATAAAAGGAGCTGTATTGAGAGAGAGAATAAGATGCGCCAGCAGTTGCAGCATGTAGACGTTACCTGAAAAGGTGCTTTTAGTGAAGTTGTGTTATCAGAATGGGAAATGTGCTAGTTCAGCGTTATGATCCTATCACCATAAGAAGGAGATTCAAACGGGTAGAGGTCTGTTGACAAATGCAGCTGTGGCGAGAATGATTTCGAAGTTCGAAGCCACGGGTTGTTTAGACGATAGACCCCGTAGTGGCCGACCGAGCACAAGGCATAACGCTGCTGAGACAGTTCAGGAAGAAATGGAGACTGTAGCAGGTTCATCTATGCAAGGGGAAGTCAGCACTCGTGCAATCACATGTCGCACCGGCATTCCATACACTACTGTTTGGTTGGCACTGAGGCATACCCTCCAATGCTATCTGTACAAAATCCATCGGCATCATAAACTGTTACCTGGTGAAGTAGTGAAGCAGAGGGCATTTGTGGTGTGGGCGTTTCAAAAGATGGCAGAAGATGACGATTGGTTGAGTAGTGTGTTGTGGACCAACGAAGCTCATTTCACACTCCAAGGGTCTGTCAACGCCTACAACTGCAGAATTTGGGCTACTGAAAATCCTAGAACTGTCCTGGAAACTCCATTGCATGACGAGAAAGTCATGGTATGGGTTGGATTTGCCACATCTACCATTATTGGACCTTTTTTCTTGGAGGAAATGTGTAATTTTGGTTTTGTAACTGCTACAATGACGGGTGAGAGGTGCGCCGATATGTTACAGAATTGCATCATCCCCAGCCTGGCTGATAAACACCTGCTGGAATGTATGATGTTTATGCAGGATGGCCCTCCACTCCATATTGCTAGATGCATGAAAGATCTCTTGCACACGTCGTTTGGTGCTAATCGTGTGCTCAGTCACCACTTTCGTCATGCTTGGCCTCCCAGGTCCCCAGACCTCAGTCCGTGCGATTATTGGCTTTGGGGTTACCTGAAGTCGCAAGTGCATCGCGATCGACCGACATCTATAGTGTTGCTGAAAGACAACATCCGACGCCAATGCCTCACCATAACTTCGGACATGCTTTACAGTGCTGTTCAAAAAATTATTCCTCGACTACAGCTATTGTTGAGGAATGATGGTGGACATATTGAACATCATCTTTGCTTTGTCTTACTTTGTTATGCTAATTATTGCTATTCTGATCAGATGAAGTGCCATCTGCCAGATATTTTTTTAACTTTTGTATTTTTTTGGTTCTAATAAAACCTCATGTCATTCCAAGCACGTGTGTCAATTTGTACCTCTCTAACTACATTATTCCGTGATATACACAGTTTTCAAATTTATACTGACTTTTTGATCACCTGGTATCTTCTGAGTTATTACAGCTTTGGCTGCCCTTATGTGCTTGGTCTCTTAATATAGGGACAAGTAACATTTTGCTGGCAACTGTTATTTAACTCTAGATTTAGAGAAAAAATTACGTATTTTTTGGAATGAAATCCAGTGTTGGTGCTTTCTTACAAAAGGAAAATCAGTACCAGAGAAGGAAAGTTGCTACTCACCATACAGCAGAGATGCTGAGTCACAATAGGCACAATAAAAAGATTCACACACTGACAGCTTTCGGCCATTAAGGCCTTTGTCAGCAGTAGACACACATACACACACACTCACACAAACACAACTTGCACACACATCTGCAGTCTCAGAGAGCTGAGGAAAATCATGTAGTGTAAATGGCTGTTAAGTGAACACTAGGTTGACAGTGTCTGAAAATTGTCTACTGCCTCTTGGAATAGGGTGAGACCATTGATTGTGATGACAGTGAACTGTTACAGATACAAAAAAATTAAGCATGCCAACAACTGGCTCACATTTATATACTCTGAGTTGATGGAAGTCATGGGACAAAAGTCATGAGACACCTCTTAATTTCAGGTTGGACCTCCTTTTGCCCAGCGCAGCTTAGCAACTCAATGTGCCATGGACTCAACAAGTCATTGGAAGTTCCCTGAAGAAATAACTAGCCTAGCCATTTTGTCCCTATAGCCATACATAAATGGGAAAGTGCTGCTGATGCAGAATTTTGTTTGTGAACTGATCTCTTGATTATGTCCCACAAAAGTTTGATGGGATTCATGTTGGGTGATCTGGGTGGCCAAATCATTCACTGAAACTGTCCAGCCGGCCGAAGTGGCCGTGTGGTTAAAGGCGCTGCAGTCTGGAACCGCAAGACCGCTACGGTCGCAGGTTCGAATCCTGCCTCCGGCATGGATGTTTGTGATGTCCTTAGGTTAGTTAGGTTTAACTAGTTCTAAGTTCTAGGGGACTAATGACCTCAGCAGTTGAGTCCCATAGTGCTCAGAGCCATTTTTTTGAAACTGTCCAGAATGTTCTTCTTGAGCAATTGTTGACCATGATCCACAAGAATTCCATAGTTGTTTGAGAACATGAAAATGGTCTCGAAGTAGTTGAACATAGCCATCTCCATTCACTGATTGATTCAGTTGGGTCACAGGACCTGGTCCTTTATATGTAAAACTAGTCCACACCATAACAGAGACCCTACCAACTTGCACAGTGCCTTGTTGACAACTTGAGTCCATGGCTTTGTGGGTCTGCACCACCCCACCATCAGCTCTTATCCTCTACAATCAGGACCCATCCGACCAGGCCATGGTTTTCCAGCTGTCTATAGCACAAGTGACATCGTCATGAGCCCTCTAGAGGCGCTACAGGTGATGTCATGCTGTTGGCAAAGGCAGTCTTGTAGGTCATCTGCTGCTGCCACATCCCTTTAATGCAAAATTTTGCCACACTGTCCCAACAGATACATTTGTTGTACATCCACATTGATCTCTGTCATTATTTCAAGTTGTGATGCCTCTCTGTTAGCAGTGGCTACTCTACGTGAACGCCACTGCTCTCAAACATTAAGTGAAGTGCGTCGCCCACTTTGTTGTCTGTGGTGAGAGGCAATGCCTGAAATTTGGTATTCTTGGCACACTCGTAATGCTGCAGATCTGAATGCCCTAATGATTTCCAAAATGGAATGTCCCATGCATTTAGCTCCAATTACCATTCAACGTTCAAAGTCTGTTAATGCACCTCATGTGGCCGTAATCACATCATAAATCTTTTCACATCCACATCTACATGGATACTCTCCAAATCAAACTTAAGTGCCTGGCAGACGATTGATGAACCACCCTCATAATAGTTCACTATTATTCCAATCTTGTGCAACACACAGAAAAAATTAACACCTATCCATGTCCGTGCAATCACTGCTTTAAATTTTTTTATTATGATGATCGTTTCTCCCTATGTATGTTGGCATCAACAAAATATTTTCACATCTGGAGGAGAATGTTGGGGATTGAAATTTCATGAGAAGATTCAGCTGCATCAGAAAATGGCCTTTGTTTTAATGATGTCCAGCCCAGATCCTGTACCACATCAGTGTCACTTTCTCGATAATACAAACTGCATTGCTCTTCTTTGAACTTTTCTGATGTACTCCATTAATCCTATCTGGTAAGGATCTCATGCTGTGCAGCAGTCCAAAAGAGGATGGACAAGCATAATGTAGGCAGTCTCTTTAGTAGATCTGTTGCATCGTCTAATTGTTCTGCGAATAAAATGCAGTCTTTAGTTCACCTTCCCCACAACATTTTCTGAGTGTTCTTTCCAATTTAAATTGTTCATAATAGTAATTCAAACAATTTAGTTGAATTTATGGCCTTCAGATATGACTGATTTGTCATGTAATAGATGTTTAAAGGATTCGATTTAGCACTCTTGTGGATAACCTCACACTTCTCATTATTTAGTGTCAACTGCCAATTTTCACATCATACAGATATCTTATCTAAATTGTTTTGCAATTCGCTTTGGTCTTCTGATGACTTTACTAGATGATAAATGCCAACATTGTCTGCAAACAACCTAAGACAGCTGCTCACATTGTCTCCTTAATCTACTAGATGATAAATGCCAACATCATCTGCAAACGACCTAAGACAGCTGCTCACATTGTCTCCTTAATCAGTTATGTAGATAAGAAACAGCAAAGAGGCTATAACACTACCTTAGGGAATGCCAGATAGCACTTCTGTTTACTCATTGACTTTCTGTCATTTACTATGAACTGAGATGATATTCCATAAGCACACAATTAGATTACAAGCCACATGTGAGGTACAGTGTCAAAAGTCTTCTGGGAATCTAGAAATATGAAATCAATTTGAAATACCTTGTCAATAGAACTCAACACTTCATGTGAGTAAAGAGCTAGTTGTGTTTTACAAGAGCGATGTTCTATAAATACATGTTGACTGTGTGCCAATGGACTGTTCTCTTCAAGGTAATTCATAATGTTCAAACACAATGTATGTTCCAAAATCTTGCTGCATATCAGTGTTAATGATATAGACCTGTAATTTAGTGGATTACTCCTACTGCCTTACTTGAAAACTGGTGTGACCTGTCCAACTTTCTTGTCTTTGGGTACAGATATTTTGCCAAATGAGCAGTTGTATATAATTGTTAAGTAAGAAGCTAATGTATCAGGATACTCTGAAAGGAACCTAATTGGTATACAGTCTGGACTGGAAGGCTTGCCTTTATTAAGTGATTTATGTTGCTCTACTACTCCAAGGATATTTACTTCTAAGCTACTCATGTTGGTAGCTGTTCTCAATTTGAATTCTGGACTATTTACTTCATCTTCTTTGGTGAAGGAATTTCAAAAGGATGTGTTTAATAACTCTGCTTTAGTGGCTTCATCATTGATTGTATTTCCATTTGCTATCACACAGAGAAAGCATTGATTTTCTTGCTGTTGGTGTACTTTACATATGACCAGAATCTCTTTGGATTTTCTGCCAGATTTTGAGACAAAGTTTTGCTGTGGAAACTATTATAAGAATCTCACATAGCAGTCCATGCTAAATTTTGAGCTTCTGTAAAAGATTGCCAATCTTGGAGTGTTAGCATTTTTTTTAATTTGGCAAGCTTTTTTTGTTCTTTCTGCAACAGTGTTCTGAACTGTTTTGTGTACCAAGGGGGATCAGCTCCATTGGTTAATTTATTTGATATAAATCTCTCAATGCTGTTGCTACTATTTCTTTGAATTCAAGCCACATCTGGCCTACACTTACCAGTACATTGTTAATTAGGAAGATGTGGAGATTGTCTTTCAGGAAGGTATCAAGTGAAATTTTATCTGTTTTTCTTAATAGGTATACTTTTTGTTTATTTTTGGAGGATTACAGTTGACAGCTTTGCCAATGTACTGCCTTTATATACCTATTGCAGACAACACTACCGCCATCTGTATATGTGCATATCATTATCCCATGACTTTTTTCACCACAATGTATTCTCTTAGTATGTTGTGAAAAATCAAGACTAATCTGAAAATAATAGTAGTGCTGATAAATATAACACAAGGAACAAAAATAGCCTTCAGTAACCACAACTTCACCTGGCACAGAAAAAAATATTTGGCAACCTTCCCTGTAAATTAAAGAAGCTGCCAGATAATGAAGGTTATAAAGAGAAATTGAAATAATTTATACGTGACAATTTTTTCCACACAGAATATGAGCTTCTGAGCAGACAGAATAGATGTGGTTGGTTTATATTTATCACATTTTGATACATCCATCAATTTTAGTGGCTCACTATGCTCTCTAGTCTTCTGCCATCCTCTTCAGGTCTGCACAATTCCCATTTCCCTTTAAGTTGTCTGTCATCTTGTATCTCCTCCTTCCTCCCAATCTCCTCCCATGAACTAGACCTTTCAAAGCATCCATTAGCAGGGACTCCCACCTCATCGAATGTCCCATCCAGTTCTTCTTACTTTCTATTATAATCTGCAGCAGTCTTCTCCTCTCACCATCACTTTCCAATACTTCTTTTTCTTTCAGACATTTCATTTTCAGTCCTTATTATTACTTTCTGTTGTAATATAGGTTCTGTACCAATCATCCCTCCTTCCAGCCTACTCCTTTCCTCTTCAAAAGCTTGTTCCATTGTACTCCTTCAAAACTTCTTCCAAATCAATGGAAACAACATAAATTTCTCTACCTTTTTCAATATATCTTTCACCTATGATTATTAACAGGCCAACAGCATCTCTTGTCCCTTTTCCTCATCCAGGTCTGAACTGTTCTTCCCCAACCCATATATCCAACTTGCCATATATCCTTCTATTTGGCAATCTCAGCAATTTTGGATGTACATTGAGATTTGAAAGAAAATCTGGTTAGGTAAATTGCCTCCACATAGTCTTGTTTTCAGAGAGCAAAAGTATCTTATCTGTAAACCTACTGACACATTTCACACCATGGTGAACTGCCATGAATGTTATTTACAGAACTTGAGAAAAACTAAATTTAAATAAACTGAACCACATTGTTTGCTGTCTATAGTCAGGCACATGGTGAACACTTACAATTTACTGAACACAACACATGTTCAAATGTTACTTCTTCCTCACAAATTTCCTTTATGCACACTGGAGTCACTGCCTCCTCTGTAACACCATCATGCAGATCACTTAGCATTCCATTGTAGTGCATTTTTGTACATTCAATAAAAGTCTGCTAAAGGTTATGTTGACCAGTCTATCATTTTTGCCTTACAGTTGGAGTCTGTTATGCTGAGTGAAGGTCATTTATGGATGGTTGCAGATGTCTGTTAATATTGATGAATGCTGGATGTGGATATCCATTTGCTCCACACTACTAGGTTCTTTGCTGAGAGAATCAGACGCTTCATGATGTGGGGTAGGTTGTCCCTCTTCCCCTCAAAACAATGGGCCCCTCTCATCCTGGATCTGAGTGACCTACCTTACTTTGTAACCTTTTCCAACCCGCACCTCTCTCCTCACCAAACTATTAGCTTTGAAAGCTAGGATATTGTCATACACTTTTATATAAGAAGCACTAATATTTTTGCCTCTTGAAGATAAATAATGGCTAACCACATGGTGTCACAGTTTTATAGTAAAGACGAAGTGTGAGGATGTATTCTGAACAGATGGTTTCTGAAGAGGAGCAGCAACCTTTTCAGAAGTTGCAGGGACAGTTTTCTGATTGTTGGACTACTCTGGTCTTGATATATGCTGGCCATGCTGTATTGGTATTGCAACATGCTGAGAGCAAGGAAATCACTGCTGCAGCTATACTGTCTGGTATAATGCTGATGGCATTCTTCTGGTGCGATGTAACTCATTCAACATGAAATTAACAAACAGTCTGAAACCCACTGGCACTTAAGCCAGTTTAGTGCTTTCTGTGTCTTGTCTTGCAAACAAGATTATTGAGTTCATATTTGCATACAGTAACCATAAATGTACTTTAATAATGTGAACATCATTAGATGAATTGAACACGAAACTATGAAATTAAGAAGTCAATAACGCAGTACTAATCATGGATGAACCATTCCCTGGTAGCAATAATTTTATGTGTTCGTATGTGAAAAAAACTGTTAATTAGTGAAACAAATTTATTAATACATAAAACATGTCAAACAAATGTTGTGATCAGATAAGAAAGCATTGGAGCCTAATGCCATTTGAAAAACCTTGATAAAAAGACAAGAAGTTGATTATCAAGCAGATATAAATTCAGATCTCATGGAGATAACTACTCAGAAGGATGTTGTTATCAAAAAACAAACAAATTTGGCAACCTACAGGTTGAAATATGGAATGTTAGATCCATTAATTGTGAAACAGATTAAAGTCATTGAAAAGTTGAAGTTAGATGTAGTGGGAGTTAGTGAAGAGGGATGGGAGGAAGTACAGCATTTGAAATACTGATAGGTGAATGAAATATAAGAGAAGGTAAATAAGTAACTTTGTGAGATGAAATAGTGAAAGCACCCAGGAAATAAATAGGTAAAAAGACAAGATCCATTATAAATCCTTTGATAATACCAGGAATTTCAAATTTGATTGATAAAATGAGAAAATATAAAAAAAAATTAGCACATATAGCAGACAAAGTAGGATACACATATTAAAAGTGAGACTGATATAATATAGGAGGACAGGAATGGCTCCAAAGGAAATGAAAGGTTTTAGAAGCACACATCATCATACAAAAGAGATGACATGCATAGGAAAACTGAAGAAACTATTGAAGTGAAGGAAAACAGCTGCATAAATATCAAGAGATCAGATGGCAAGTCAGAATGGCTTAATAAAGGAAAGAAACTGGAGACTATATAGGTAATGGAAGAGAAGATAAGATGATGTTTTAATACTGGGAGAAAAATTTGACAGATTACTGTAAGAACTAACTTGAAGTGTGCACATGTACTAGAAAACATGCCCTCATAAATAACAGTCTTAGGAGAACTAAAGAAGGCAGGTGGTGTCACCTGAGAGAGTCAATGAACCATCAGTTCAATACATCAAGGTTACCTAATGACAAGATTAATAATAATCCACAGAAAAGTTGTATGACTCATAGATGTTGACCAGTGGAAGATTTGTTCAGATTCTGGAGGAAAATACGAGCATATGAGCCTGATCCAACAACACATATTAGGAGATAAGTTGGAGAAACATATGCTGTCTTGTGACAGCCAGAGCGAGAGCACCAGCAGCAGCGAGTACTGTTTGTATAAAGCGTTTATTTTGCATTTTGTTTACGACCTTCCACTAAGGAAGGGATTCTATTTGTGTTTATCTGCTCTGCATAGTAACTAACAGTTCTTGATAAAACTTTACGTAGTTTTCGTGTTAGATTTCTTAGTGTTTTCTTGATCGTTTAGAACAGAAAGCGCCCTAAATCCGTCTTTTGTTTGTTTCGCGGCCGTTAGCCACTAGTCACCTGAATCAGCAGTTGTCTTGTGACAGCCAGAGCGAGAGCACCAGCAGCAGCGAGTACTGTTTGTATAAAGCGTTTTTGTACTTATTTGCTGCGCTTAGCTTTTAAATAGTTTTTCTGGGAAAACCTAGCGTAGTTTTTGCGTCTCGTATTTCAGTGAGTGTTTCTTGATTATCAGAGTAGCTCATCAGAAGATTATCTTGGGAATTTGTCACCATATAGAGTAGGGTAAACATAGTCATGTGTAGGGACTGTGGTTGTTGTGAGCGGACGCAAGGAGAATTGGCCACTCTTCGGGGGCAGGTGGAGGCTTTGTCTGTTAGGCTCATCGAGCTCGAGGTGCAGGCGTCGGCTCGTAGTGGCGTTGGGGCAACTGTGGTGAGACCTATGCCTACTTCGGTGGCCTTGGAATCACATGGAACCCCTGACGTCGCTGCGTCTTCCGGCAGTGGGCATCTTACCGGTCAGCCATCACTCCAGGGTGAATGGCGGACAGTGGTGGGCTCGCGCGTGCCTGGCCAAAAGGCGAAGGTGGGATCTGGCCGCATGGCAGCTGCCTTACCCCTTTCCAACAGGTACGGGGTGCTTCCTAGTGGTGATGACATCGTTTCCGAGCCACCACAGGATGCCTTGCCTGTTGGGCCAGTGGCCGATTCTCCGGCAAGGTCCCGACAGTCACAGAGGGCGGGCCTATTAGTTATAGTGAGCTCCAACGTTAGGCGGGTTATGGAGCCCCTCAGGAAAATAGCGGGTAGGTCGGGGAAGAATGCCAGTGTGCACTCGGTGTGCTTGCCGGGGGGTCTCGTCCGTAATGTGGAGGAGGCCCTTCCGGCAGCTATTGAACGCACTGGGTGTGACCGGCTGCAGATAGTAGCACATGTCGGAACGAATGATGCCTGCCGCTTGGGTTCTGAGGCCATCCTTGGTTCCTTCCGGCGGCTGGCTGATTTCGTGAAGACAACCAGCATCGCACGCGGAGTGCAAGCTGAGCTTAATATCTGCAGCATAGTGCCCAGAGTCGATCGCGGTCCTCTGGTTTGGAGCCGTGTGGAGGGTCTAAACCAGAGGCTCAGACGACTCTGCGACTATAATGGTTGCAAATTCATCGACCTCCGTTATTGGGTGGAGAACTGTAGGGCCCCCCTAGACAGGTCAGGCGTGCACTACACACCGGAAGCAGCTACTAGGGTAGCAGAGTACGTGTGGCGTGCACACGGAGGTTTTTTAGGTTAGAGGGACCCCCCCTTGGGCAAAACGATAAAATACCTGACGGCTTACCAGAGAGGACATTATCATCGTTGATAAAGAACGTCCGTCCTCAGAGACCAAAAACAGGAAAAGTTAACGTAATATTGGTAAACTGCAGGAGTATCCAGGGCAAGGTTCCTGAATTAGTATCTCTTATTGAAGGAAATAGTGCGCATATAGTATTAGGAACGGAAAGTTGGTTAAAACCGGAAGTGAACAGTAACGAAATCCTAGACACAGAATGGAATATATACCGCAAGGATAGGATAAACGCCAATGGTGGAGGAGTATTTATAGCAGTAAAGAATTCAATAATATCCAGTGAAGTTATTAGCGAATGCGAATGTGAAATAATCTGGGTTAAGTTAAGTATCAAAGGTGGGTCAGATATGATAGTCGGATGCTTCTATAGACCACCTGCATCAGCAGCCGTAGTAGTTGAGCGCCTCAGAGAGAACCTGCAGAACGTCGTGAAGAAGTTTCGTGATCATACTATTGTAATAGAGGGAGACTTCAATCTACCAGGTATAGAATGGGATAGTCACACAATCAGAACTGGAGCCAGGGACAGAGACTCTTGTGACATTATCCTGACTGCCTTGTCCGAGAATTACTTCGAGCAGATAGTTAGAGAACCAACTCGTGAAGCTAACGTTTTAGACCTCATAGCAACAAATAGACCGGAACTTTTCGACTCCGTGAATGTAGAAGAGGGTATCAGTGATCATAAGTCAGTGGTTGCATCAATGACTACAAGTGTAATAAGAAATGCCAAGAAAGGAAGGAAAATATATTTGCTTAACAAGAGTGATAGGGCACAAATCGCAGAATATCTGAGTGACCACCATCAAACGTTCATTTCTGAGGAAGAGGATGTGGAACAAAAATGGAAAAAATTCAGAAACATCGTCCAGTACGCCTTAGATAAGTTCGTACCGACTAAGGTCCAAAGCGAGGGGAAAGATCCACCGTGGTATAACAATCATGTACGAAAGGTACTACAGAAACAAAGAAAGCTTCATCATAGGTTTAAGAGTAGTCGAATCATAGCTGATAAGGAAAAGCTGAACGAAGCGAAAAAGAGCGTAAAGAGAGCAATGAGAGAAGCATTCAACGAATTCGAACATAAAACATTGGCAAACAATCTAAACAAGAACCCTAAAAAGTTTTGGTCATATGTAAAATCGGTAAGCGGATCTAAATCCCCTATTCAGTCACTCGTTGACCACGATGGCACCGAAACAGAGGACGACCGAAGAAAGGCAGAAATACTGAATTCAGTGTTCCGAAACTGTTTCACTGCGGAAAATCGTAACACGGTCCCTGACTTCAGCCGTCGCACGGACGCCAAAATGGAAAATATTGAAATAAACGATATCGGAATTGAAAAACAACTGCTATCACTTAGTAGCGGAAAAGCATCCGGACCAGACGAGATACCCTTAAGATTCTACAGTGATTATGCTAAAGAACTTGCCCCCTTTCTATCAGCAATTTATCGTAGATCGCTGGAAGAACGTAAAGTACCTAGCGACTGGAAGAAAGCGCAGGTCGTTCCCATTTTCAAGAAGGGTCATAAATCAGATGCGAATAATTACAGGCCTATTTCACTTACGTCAATCTGTTGTAGAATAATGGAACATGTTTTGTGTTCTCGTATTATGACGTTCTTAGATAATACAAATCTCCTTCATCATAACCAACATGGATTCCGCAAACAGAGATCATGTGAAACTCAGCTCGCCCTATTTGCCCAAGAAATTCACAGTGCCGTAGACACTGGCGAGCAGATTGATGCCGTATTCCTGGACTTCAGGAAGGCATTTGATACGGTTCCGCACTTACGTTTAGTGAAAAAAATACGAGCTTACGGAATATCGGACCAGGTTTGTGATTGGATTCAGAATTTCCTAGAAGAAAGAACACAACATGTCATTCTTAACGGTTCAAAATCTGCAGATGTAGAGGTAATTTCGGGAGTACCGCAGGGAAGCGTGATAGGACCTTTATTGTTTACAATATACATAAATGACTTAGTTGACAACATCGGTAGCTCCGTGAGGCTATTTGCAGATGACACGGTTGTCTACAAGAAAGTAGCAACATCAGAAGACTCGTACGTACTCCAGGAGGACCTGCAGAGGATTAATGCATGGTGCGACAGCTGGCAGCTTTCCCTAAACGTAGATAAATGTAATATAATGCGCAAACATAGGGGCAGAAATCCATTCCAGTACGATTATGCCATAGGTGTAAATCATTGGAAGCGGTAACGACCGTAAAATACTTAGGAGTTACTATCTGGAGCGATCTGAAGTGGAATGATCACATAAAACAAATAGTGGGAAAAGCAGGCGCCAGGTTGAGATTCATAGGAAGAATTCAAAGAAAATGTGACTCATCGACAAAAGAAGTAGCTTACAAAACGCTTGTTCGTCCGATTCTTGAGTATTGCTCATCAGTATGGGACCCTTACCAGGTTGGATTAATAGAAGAGATAGACATGATCCAGCAAAAAGCAGCGCGATTCGTCATGGGGACATTTAGTCAGCGCGAGAGCATTACGGAGAGGCGTTACGCAATACGGAGAGGTTTATTATCGAAATTACGAGAGAGCACATTCCGGGAAGAGATGGGCAACATATTACTACCGCCCACATATATCTCGCGTAATGATCACAACGAAAAGATCCGAGAAATTAGAGAAAATACGGAGACTTACAAGCAGTCGTTCTTCCCACGCACAATTCGTGAATGGAACAGGGAAGGGGGGATCAGATAGTGGTACAATAAGTACCCTCCGCCACACACCGTAAGGTGGCTCGCGGAGTATAGATGTAGATGTAGATTTAGATACAAACTTTTACAGAATTTTGCAAATTTATTAAAATACAGGGAATTAAAGGTTGTCAACAACTTATACAACAAACAGTCAGCTGTTATAAGAGTCAAAGGACATGAAATCAATGTAGTATTTGAGAGGACAGCAAGTAGAATTATAGCCTACACTCCACATTATTCAGCACGTAAGTCCAGCATAAAGGAAATGAGAAGAAATTAGGTATACAATTAAAATGTATGGTGTAGAAATAAAAACTTAATACCTTGGAGAAGAGAGGATAATTCTGGCAGAGGCTACAAGGGATTTGGAAGGTCATTTGAGCAGAATGTACAGTAACTTGAAAAGAAGTTAGTTGCATTAAATCAGAGGATGCTGAGGAAATTAGTAATATTCATCTACAATTCTTTGAATCTCACTCCATCATCTATTTGGACAGCAAATTACTTAAGAAAGTAGACATAAGAAAATTCAAATTACAGACTTGCAATAGCAACAAGAGTTTTTCTTAAGAGAGGAATATGTATATATCTAATACAAATGGTATATAGACTTTTCCCTGCACATACTGTTGATGAAAAGTTCTCTGGCTTCAACCGGGTGGCAGTATTAAAATACTGCCCCATTCAAAGAGTGTCATACTCATTATTTTTCAATGAAATGTTGAGACAGTGCTAGTGGTGTACCCTCTCCATCTGGCTGCAGGTTCCTGGGTGTTGTTTGGTTGAAAAGTGGGAGGAGGGAAAGAAGGAGGAGGCTGTAGTGGTGGGGGTAGCAGCCACGGAGGAGACTGCACTCGAGTCTCGGTCTATGCATTCCAGAACCATCTCAAATGTTGGATGGTGCTGAGCCCATTCTCATCATATTCCCACTAGTAAGGGATTCATTGCCACAATGAGTTGGTATCCTCCATCCCTGGTGACTTGTTCCCCATGAATATGGACAGCACCCAGTCACCTGTAGCCAGGGGGATGGACACACCACTAGTACAAATAGTATGGCATCTGCAGTACCTCAAAACTTCACCAAAAGATGATAAGTATGACACTCTTCAGAACATTGTGGTATTTTAACATGGTGATCAGTCTGGAAGCTGGAAAACTTTTCAATAATAGTATATGCTGGGAAAGTCTACATTCACACATACTCTACCTATACAGGGATGGGATGCCATGTAGTTTCAAAAAACTGCAGAAAGTGCACAACAGGAAAGTGAAACTGCTCAGCACATTGGCTTTCCTTCAATAGTGTGAATATGAGAACACTGTACCATGATTAGCAAAACTGCGACACCCAGTAAAACTGAAGAAGACTAACTGGATTTTACAAGAAGTGCACTTCGCCATGGTGAGGGAGTGTATTCGTTTACACAGAAAGAGCTGGACAAGAATGTACATACCCTGTTCATATTCCACTTATGTATGGCAAGAGAACTATAAGCACACATTTTGGACTGGGTGGACTGTAGTTATTATGCCAACAGCGAGGTACAGAAACAATATGCTACCACCAAAGAGCTCAGCATATTTGACACAGTATTGGGAGTTCAGATGTTTAACAAGGAGAGTAACACCAGAACTACTGTGAATTTGACAGAGGAAGTACTGGAATTTACTACAAATTTGGCCCTTACAAAAGGGTTGAACCTCACACCTGTCCTGAAGAATAAACTGAACGGGATATCATTAGTGGTGCTTAGGAAGCAATTTGAGGCCTGCCAAAGGAATGAGCAGAGGAGATCAGGTGGGAAACCTGCAGGGTCATAGTCAAGTCCCAGTTTTCAACAGTAAACATGACTTCAATAGAACTGAAGGCCTTCTGATCACTGAGAGGTGATGCTGACACTATGGTTTTTCCACCAGACAAAGGGAATGCTACAGTGCTATGTGAACCAATGACTACTAACAGAAGATTGTGCACTGCTACAGGATCTGGCCTACAAGAAGCTCAAGAAGGATCCATCTTCGAAGATGACCAGGAAAATGGTGGTTGCTCTGGGGTTGAAAAGCTCAGATCTACCAGAAAGTGGAGAAGTAGCTGTATCCCAGGGCACCAGTGATATCAAACCTGTGGACTTAGCAAAAAGCACACTTCGCACCATTAACTCACACAGTTTCATACAAACCAAATATCCAATGACACTTCTAAAACCCCTTGTGGCACACTGTAGTCACCATGTGAAGAATTTGGGTTATTTTGTGAAAGTACCTAATGATATGTGACCAGAAAGGAATGACTCACCTGTGAGCTTTGACATAATATTGCTATTCAGAAAATTATTTTTTCAAGACTCCTTGATTTCACAACTCAACATGTCTAGCCATTAATTGTTAAACTCTTAGGACACACATTAAAAACCATCTTCTTCAAGTGAAATGGAAAGTGTTATGAACAGATGGATGAAGTGGTCATGGGATTCTCACTTGCTCCAAGGATCACAACTACTTGCCCCAAACACAAGCACTTCTTCAACTACATCAGTGATACTTTCATAGTGTGGAAGCTGGATTAGTTTCTGAACCACCTTAACACATCCTTCAAAACATTATTTTCACTGTGGAAATGGAATAGTTGTCTCCCTTTCTTGATCATAGTATTTAAAAATAAGGCAAATTGTGAACTAGGCCATGCATTATATAGAAAGAAAACTCACAGAGACCTCCACCTGCACACATTGAGCTACCACTATCCAGTGCAACATCAAACAGTGCTAACCACTCTGGTACACTGAGCACCCACCATCTGTGATAAAGGAAACCTCCCTGCTGAACTACAACATCTGAAGGAAGCATTTCTGAAAAAAAATGTGTATGGTGATGTGCAGATCAATAGAGCATTCATGAAGAGAAAAGATGCAGAAAATCAGAAAGTGGATGAAGAAGACAGGACATTATCTTCCTGTTCATACTGGGCACTGCTCTGAGATAAGGCTATGAAGCTACTTGAAAAATTCCAACATAAAAACTTTCTTCTGACCCCCTCCCAAGACAAAATAGTACCCAGGCTCTGTAAAAGACCAACAGAAACTGAAAGGATCTGGGACATACAACCTTGGATGTGAATGTGACCAACAATACATCAGGAAATTACAGCTCTATATTTCAAAATTCTGAAAGGAACACATCAAGCATGTATGTCTGGGGGATAGAGAAATCAGCAATAGCAGATCATAGCATGAAGGAAGACCACACTTTTTGACTTTCAAAGCACTAGGATGCTGTGCCAAGCAACCAGTTACTGGGACAGCTTTGCACAGGTATCAGCAGAAATTAGGATTCATGAGGAAATGATCAGTAGAGATAAATGATACCAACTGAGTTCAGCATGTTATCCCACACTAGCAGCAATATGATGAGAGCACACCCATATGATGTATGAGATGCTTCCAAAATGCCCAGACCAAAACTAGAATGAAACCTCTGGCATGTCTGCTACCTCCACCACTTCACCACTTCAGCTTTCCCCCCTCCCCCCCCCCCCCCTCTGCCCCCCATCACCCCCACCCCCTTCACCACCATCTGCCCATCAGCACCCAGCAACCCTTAGCCAAGAGCAGGGGAGCATAGTCCTATTATAAATAGTATGACATCCATGGTATTTAACATTTCACCAGTAGATGATGAGCATTACACTCTTCTAAATGTTTCAGTATTTTAACACTTCCACCTGGCTGGAAACCCAAGAACTTTTCATCAGTCTAATATAAATTCCTTTTCTTCTGATGGGGTGGAGCTGACTTCCTCTGGGGCATTGACTGTAAGTTTAAAGTCACCACACTTGATTATGTATCACCATGAAAGGAGAAGCCCACTGACTACAACAAACAAACAAAAGCACTTGTTGTTGTTCTGACCTGTCTCATTCCAATTTCATTTCATCCAAATGGACCAGCAGAACCCAGTAAACTTCAAGAAGAGCAGCGCCGTGGAAGTTTCAAAAGAATGTGTGTATGGAAATACAATGCTGTCCCTGGTCAATCTCTAATAACAATGAAAATTGGGAACATCAAGTGTTCTTTTTTCCATACATCACTAAAGGCTGCATAATATTAACAGGATACTAAAAAGAAAACCAAATGCCACATAGTTTTCAAGTCTAAAAATATAAAGAAGGGGTGGGATTCATGAGAGAAGATGATGACATTGTCACTTGTTTGTATGTCACATGTACAAGAGTTTTGTTTAGGCTAACAAAATAATTTCATTACATCCATTAGTGCACAATTTAGGATGTTTACTGTCCTTAGGTGGGGTACCAGTATTGAAGTATGGCATCTGACTGATCATAGAAACACCTGTGGCAATTAGGAATGTAGCTGTTTCATTCTTATTTGATACAGGTAGGTCTAAAAGTAGTTTTTTGTGGAACCACCATAAGATAACTTCATCTAATTGGATGTCCGTAGGACTCTGACAGATTTTTACTATGGTACCTTGTGGAAACAGTCAGCTCTTGGTGTCATAATGAGGGCACTCTAGATGTGGAAA
This sequence comes from Schistocerca serialis cubense, assembly GCF_023864345.2. Taxonomy (NCBI): domain Eukaryota; kingdom Metazoa; phylum Arthropoda; class Insecta; order Orthoptera; family Acrididae; genus Schistocerca; species Schistocerca serialis. Next base: position 524,542,194 of record NC_064641.1, read on the forward strand.
GACACTCTAGATGTGGATGCAGTCAGGACAAATAGGCAGTGACTAAAAATGTTACATCTAATGTCAAAATATTTATTCTTTAAGAATTATACATTTTATATGAGGCTGACCATATAGCAGAGATGCTGAGTCACAGATAGACAGAAAGACAGACTCTCACAATTAAAGCTCTTGGCCATTAAGACCTTCATCAACAATAGACCACACACACACACACACACACACACACACACACACACACACACACACACACACACACACACACCGAAACACAACTCACACACATGACTGCAGTCCCAGGCAACCGAAACCACACACTGCCAGTGTGGTTCAGTAATGTGTGTGTGTGTGTGTGTGTGTGTGTGTGTGAGTGTCATCTATTGTTGTTGACGAAGGCCTTAATGGTTGAAAGCTTTAATTGTGAGAGTCATTTTGTTGCGCCTATCGGTGACTCAGTATCTCCACTATATGGTGAGTACCAACTTTCCTTTTCATAATATTGTAACTTTCCATCCTGGATTTTCCATTGTTTGATTAGTATAAGGCTGATGTGTCATACCATTATCAAGGGCTGCACCTATGGAGACTAGACTGTAAGTTAACTCTGAAACATCCTAAACCTTACTAACATATTTCTCCTTCAACATCTTTCCACTGTTAGCCAAAATATTGATATCTCCAAATTCAAAAGCAGAAATGTACTTCTCATCATTACATCATAACATGAAAAGCTCTTGCATCTGAAAATGCTTCATATGTCGTCAGTTCCTCATGTAGCCATGTACTATGATTTCCCAACTGTTACAGTATCATTTGCATTTAACAATGCCTCCCCAGTGAAAGCTTCTCCATTGTTTGATATGTGCTTTGCAGCTACAGTTTTTCACCTTCTATTCTCACAGGTACTGTGACTTGGGTTATGATGATAGGAACATACAACTGACTTTGCTAAGTGATTTGGTTTACTACCAACTTTTTACTACCACTATTATTCACTGCATATGCCACCTTAACCAGATGCATTTATCCTCTCCTCAATTGCAGTATGAAAATAACTAAAAAGTAGTTTATGTTACTGGCAGAGTCATCAAATTCTTTTTAATTGAATATTCTCATCAGGTATTCACTCTCCTGCAAACTGTAATGACACATAAAGCCTTTAGTGGTGACATCACGTATCACAACATCATTAGATGCTTTCTTCTGAAAAGTGCATCACTGCTGCAACAGCATGTAAACACTGATTCCAATTTTTGTTTGTAAACTGACATTAGCTGGGCCCACACTATTTTCGATGTATTATAGTTCATTATATAATATAATTGAATACATTGAAAATCTACTCACCAAGCAGTGGCAAAATACACACATAAAGGAAGGTTGTAATTATGCCAGATTTTGATTTATGCAGCATAAATTTTTCCTTAGTTAACATGGCAAAGATGTGTTGTTGCGTAACATTTTGTACACACTGCCACCAGATTGCTGTGCATGTCCTTTTCAGATGATTCTTAAGTAGTTTGCTTATGCCATTGAGGGTAATCCATACAATATGTGATTTTTAGCATAATACACACTTGAAACTTTTAAAAAATCTAATTTTCAATATAAAAATTTACCTCATGAGACACAATCACATACATATTCTTATCCTAAACATACATCTGCATCCACACTCTGCAAACCATTATGAAGTGCATGGTACAAGATATTTCCCACTGTACCACTTATTAGTACCTTGTCCCATTCCATTCACATGTGGAATGTGATAAGAATGACTGTTTAAATGCGTCTGTGTTTGCTGTAATTAATTTAATCCCTATGGGAGCCATATATGGGGAAGGGGGGTGGGGGGCAGTAGTATGTTTCTGGAACAATCATTTAAACCTGGTTCTTGAAACTTATTAATAGCCTTTCTTGTGATAGCATATGTCTATCTTCAAGAGTCTGTCAGTCCAGTACTTTAAAACCCTCTGTAACACTCCCCTGTGAGTCAAACAAACCTATGCCATTCACACTGGCTTACTCTGTATACGTTAAATATCCCCTGTTGAACAATGTTCTAGTATGAGTCACATGAGAGATTTGTTAGCAATATCCTTCATAGATGGACTGGAACTAGAGTTAAGTATTTGTGATTTGGCTTTTTTACTCTCAATTTCAATTCCTGTCTCATTTGCGAGTGACTGAACACAACTCTGTTGCCACTAACAGCCTTTAGATATGACCAGAATTTCTTTGGGTTTTGTGAAATGTCTCTGGATAATATTCTGCTCTCTTGACAGCCATGAACTCTTCTTCTAGCATTTCTCTATCTATAGCCCTCTGCTCTGTTTTATGCCTATTCCTGTTTCATTAGAAGCTTCTTTACAGTGACTGTTTGTAGTGGAGGGTGCCTCCCATTATGAAACGTTCTACTGGGTACGTACCTATACAGTGCAAGGTCAACTATTCTTCTAAACTTGAATCATAGTACCCTCTACATCCTGCTGTCCTGAACAAAAAATTTCAAGTTTTTCATTGAGGTATGACACTTCTGCTTCTTTGTCTAGTTTGCTGCACATATCAGTCTTTCTACTTGTCTTAACTGACATTTGTAATTTGGTATTCTTTGTTGCAATAACTACTTTGTGGTCACTGAGATCAGTTCAATGTGGACATCTGCAAAGAGGTTAGGATCATTTGTTGCCATTTCCATTATGAATGGTGTTTCAAGCTCTCTATTCTAAGTAGTTTTCAGAGCAGTATTTAGTAATATTTCACAGGATGTTTGTCACAACCACCACTAACAAATTTCAACCATCACATCTGATTATTGTATCATTAAAAGTCTCCTCCAGTGATTCCAGTATGATGAGGGAACTTATGTATTTGTGACATAAGGTTTTCTGTAAAGTTTTTGGTTAGATCAGGAGATAAATGTGGTATTTTTACCATTATACACTCCTGGAAATGGAAAAAAGAACACATTGACACCGGTGTGTCAGACCCACCATACTTGCTCCGGACACTGCGAGAGGGCTGTACAAGCAATGATCACACGCACGGCACAGCGGACACACCAGGAACCGCGGTGTTGGCCGTTGAATGGCGCTAGCTGCGCAGCATTTGTGCACCGCCGCCGTCAGTGTCAGCCAGTTTGCCGTGGCATACGGAGCTCCATCGCAGTCTTTAACACTGGTAGCATGCCGCGACAGCGTGGACGTGAACCGTATGTGCAGTTGACGGACTCTGAGCGAGGGCGTATAGTGGGCATGCGGGAGGCCGGGTGGACGTACCGCCGAATTGCTCAACACGTGGGGCGTGAGGTCTCCACAGTACATCGATGTTGTCGCCAGTGGTCGGCGGAAGGTGCACGTGCCCGTCGACCTGGGACCGGACCGCAGCGACGCACGTATGCACGCCAAGACCGTAGGATCCTACGCAGTGCCGCAGGGGACCGCACCGCCACTTCCCAGCAAATTAGGGACACTGTTGCTCCTGGGGTATCGGCAAGGACCATTCGCAACCGTCTCCATGAAGCTGGGCTACGGTCCCGCACACCGTTAGGCCGTCTTCCGCTCACGCCCCAACATCGTGCAGCCCGCCTCCAGTGGTGTCGCGACAGGCGTGAATGGAGGGACGAATGGAGACGTGTCGTCTTCAGCGATGAGAGTCGCTTCTGCCTTGGTGCCAATGATGGTCGTATGCGTGTTTGGCGCCGTGCAGGTGAGCGCCACAATCAGGACTGCATACGACTGAGGCACACAGGGCCAACACCCGGCATCATGGTGTGGGGAGCGATCTCCTACACTGGCCGTACACCACTGGTGATCATCGAGGGGACACTGAATAGTGCACGGTACATCCAAACCGTCATCGAACCCATCGTTCTACCATTCCTAGACCGGCAAGGGAACTTGCTGTTCCAACAGGACAATGCACGTCTGCATGTATCCTGTGCTACGCAACGTGTTCTAGAAGGTGTAAGTCAACTACCCTGGCCAGCAAGATCTCCGGATCTGTCCCCCATTGAGCGTGTTTGGGACTGGATGAAGCGTCGTCTCACGCGGTCTGCACGTCCAGCACGAATGCTGGTCCAACTGAGGCGCCAGGTGGAAATGGCATGGCAAGCCGTTCCACAGGACTACATCCAGCATCTCTACGATCGTCTCCATGGGAGAATAGCAGCCTGCATTGCTGCGAAAGGTGGATATACACTGTACTAGTGCCAACATTGTGCATGCTCTGTTGCCTGTGTCTATGTGCCTGTGGTTCTGTCAGTGTGATCATGTGATGTATCTGACCCCAGGAATGTGTCAATAAAGTTTCCCCTTCCTGGGACAATGAATTCACGGTGTTCCTATTTCAATTTCCAGGAGTGTAGATCACACAGTTACTGATACAGATACAACACTCAAAGATACTACCTCTTCATACATCAAAGGGTCTACAAAAACTAAGGGTGTGCAAAACTGTTCACAAAAATAGTAACCAACTGAACAGAAATTATTGACTAAGTTAACACTAAAATAAATTTCTCCTTCTTTTAAATAGCTTAACTGAAAAGAAAAAGTGGAGTAGGTGAACAGCAAGCCACAATCACTAAGATTTTCTAAAATGACAGTTTCTTGTGGTATGCAAACAACATGACATGAGACCTTTTCACATATGGTATAACATGTAGGACGTGTCTAGGAACTATGGATTTATATGACTCAAATGAATAGTAGTGAAGTGTGGACACTGGCCTTGCCTGAATGACTGACATGCAGGTACTTTTGCAAGGCATTATTGTCAGTGAGACCATTTTTCTAAGTGTAGGCCTACATAGACCCATTCTGGACAGATATTTTAGAAAGTTACTGTACAACATAACCAAATACTCTGTCAATACCGTGCAACACCTAGCATGTGATTTGATTTTAACCCATGCAAATGTGATGACATGAGAGCTTTTGTAGCTGATACTGATCTGCATCTTTCTACTGCATTACTAGAGTCAGTAGGATCACAACTCTGTCACATGAAAGACGGAGATGACAGATTCAAAAGCCATATGTCACAGACTATCTTGATCCATTCAGTCAGTAAGGTATTACCACCAAAATGAATATATTGCTTCCCTTTACACATTTTCCCAAACTTTCATTCATCCATACACAGAGTGAACATTAATAAAACCGACAAACTGTAGGGATGGATTCATGACTGGAATTGAAGAAAAAATATCCCATGAATGTGTCTGGAAATGCAATGTTGCCACAGTGGATGGCCCTGACAAACAACAGTACTATGGGTTCCTTGGGTGTTGTAGATTGTATGACTTATGTAGCATACTGTAAGCAGCAGAATGGTCCAGTATTCATATCAGGAACAGGCCCAGATGGTGTTTGTGTACAGTCAAGCAGATGGAAGCAGTCAAGAGGCTCCACAGCTACACCAAAATAAGTACCCTCACAGGCACCAACCTCATCACACATCATCTCAAGCCATTTTTGGGCATTTTTGTGACCGTGGGTCCTTTCAGGCAGATGGACATGCGTGGAGGTGGTGGACTGTGCATACACCAGATTTGGAGTACTGGGTTCTGCAGAATACCAAGACAAACCCTAGTACTAGCTCCAGGCAAATGCCCCACCAACATGATGTAAGCCACAGTATGAATATGTGTATCCTGCATGACAAACCCTATTGTCCCTATCACCTGGCACTTTGAACAACTGTTGTGACATGGATGCATGGATGCAATGCAGCTCTGTGTTTCAGGACAATTTGAATTTCAGCATTTTTGAAAATTTAAACTCTATAGGTGTGAAATAGTGGGGAAGGTTTTTTTTGTAATAATTCAGTATTAAAGAACTACAAAAGCATTTTAAACCTACATCTATTAAAATGGATATTTGACTTCTCAGTTACAAAATAAAACAAATATTAGTTTCATTGTGTTTGTAAATTCAAACACTAATGGGGTGAAATACGAGATGGAATGTTTTATGAAAATATTTCTTTATGAAACAGGGGATGAAATGTTTTACAAAAGTATTCCATTATGAAATAGTGAGGGAAACTTTTTAAAACAAATTGTTGTTAAAGAATTGCTGAAGCATTTTTAAAGCTAAATCCATGAAAATTTGAATTTGGTTTCTCAGTGTTTTACTGTTTTTGTAAATTCAACACCTATGGGGGGTGAAACAGGAGTTGAAAGTTTTTATGGAAATATTTCATTGTGCAAGCATTTTTAAGCTAGATAATGAAAATTTGTGTTTGGCTTCTCAATTAGAAATAAAAAATACCTATTTCACTGATTTTGGAAAGTCAAGCCTAAGGAGGTGAAACGTTTTATGAAAATATTTCATAGTGAAAACATTTTAAAGTTAAATCTTTGAAAATTGGTATTGACTTCTTGGATGGAAAAGAAAAATTATAGGCTTTATTGTTTTTGGTAATACAACTCCTAAGGGGGTGAAATAGGGCTACACTGATTCACTGCCCAGCCCAAACCACTAAAGACAGAAATTTGAAATTTGGATAGGATGTGGATCTTATACTGTAGGCATTGTTCAAGAGGAGATTGTTTGAAATTCCATTCCCAAGGGGTCAGGTCAAATAGAGCATGAAACACATTTTGAAAAGATGCCACAATGAAGTCAATTTTGAAGCTACAACTATGAAAATTGGTATTTGGTTTCTCAATCACAAATAAAAATATGTTTCATCACTTTTGGAACTTCAACCACTAATAGGGTAAAATGGTGGGCATTTTTAAAGCTAAATCAATAAAAATTTGTATTTGGCTTCTCTGTCAGAAATTAAAAAAAAAAGAAAAAGAGAAAAGAAAAGAAAAAAAAGCATGTTAACTGATTTTCGAAATTCAGCGCCTAAGGGGGTGAAATAAGGCTTACCAATTTTTAAGAAAATGTTTCACTACCTTAAATAAATATAAGCTAAATCTATGAATATTGGAATTTGACTTCTCTGTTAGATGTATAGAAATATTTGTTGTAGATGAAAGTTTCTATGGAAATATCATCACAAGAATGCAAAAGGAATGATTAACAAAAACCTTGTACTGTAACTACATGAATTGCTGTTTGGTCACAAGTACATCTGAAAAAGACCATGCTTCTATGGCCTTAATTAGCATCAAATGTTTACATGTGGCAATTTGTGATCAACATAAAAATTCATTTAAAGGAAAACAAAAATATCTATGTAGATAGACTGTATAGTCTACATGAATGAGGCTAAGCCAGTTCTACATAAAAACATTATTCATTCCATGAGTCACTGGGACATTAAAACTTACAGTATTGCATTACAATTTGCATGCCTCATACCCCAGGCCCAAAGAACATTATGTTAAACACATCCAAACTTATCCAATTACAGGAAATGCCAATGTAATGAGTTTATAATTTACATTAGTAATCAAATTAAAAGGTAACTGGCCTGTAAATGTATGATACTCTTGGTGAATGACACTGCTTCCCTTATCTGCTGGACACACTAACAGTTCCTTTGTACATAGAGTCTTTGCACTATCCTGATTTCATTTGACTGTTTCCGTTTATCCAAGCAGACTTAAATCTCTACATTTGACCTTATCCACTCCAAAACTTCACTCCATAAATCTCTCAAGAGCTCCCTCATACAATCAACACTAATACTAGCAGAGTGAGAGGCTCTTCAAATCTTAAGACATGGCAACTTTCCAAATTTCACCAGTACCAAAGTTTGACTCCTATCAGTACTTAGTTTTCCAACTGAACTTTTTAGGGGTATATACAGGGTGTATATAACTACCCTGCTATATAAAAGATACCTATCATTCCTTCCATTGACTCTACATAGTTCCTGTCCCTTTACTACATGATGCCCTGCTTGTCACTATTGATGCTACCTCTCTTTAGACTAACATTCCTAATGCCTGTGGATTTATCACTATTGAACACTACATTTCCCAATGCTCAATGAATTCCAAACCAACAACCTTCTTCCTAGTCGCCCTGACCAACTGTAACCTCACCCGCAATTACTTCTCCTTTGAAGGCATTACCTACAAACAAATCCAGGGTATAGCTATGGGCACCCGAATGACACCATCCTATGCCAACCTATTCAGGAGCCATCTAGAGGAATTCTTCCTAAACACCCAGAATTCTAAACCCCTCACTTGGTTCACATTCACTGATGACATCTTTTTGATATGGATCGAGGGTGAGGACACCCTATCCACATTCCCCCAGAACCTCAACAACTTCTCCCCCACTTTCTTCACCTGGTCCTACTCAACCCAACAAGCCACCTTCCTAGATGTTAACTTCCACCTCAAAGATGGCTACATCAGTACCTCTATCCATATCAAACCTGCTAACCACCAGCAATACCTTCACTTCGACAGCTGCCTCCAGTGCCATACCGAGAAGTCCCTTCCATACAGCCTAGCCACCTGTGGTCATTGTATCTGCAGCGATGAGTGGTCCCTCTCGAAATAAACTGAGGGTCTCATTGAAACTTTTACAGACCATAATTATCCTCCCAACCATGTACAAAAACAAATCTTCCATGCCTTACCTTTCCAGTCTCCCACCACCCTCCAGAGTCCCATCATCCGGCCACATAAGAGCATTCCCCTCATAACTCAATACCACCCAGGACGGGAATAACTGAATTACACTTAGTTTCGACTACTTCTTGCCGTGCCCTGAAATGAGAAATGTCCTGCCCACTATCCTCCCCACCCCTGCCACAGTGGTATTCTGCCACCCACTGAACCTACACAATATACTTGTCCATCCTTACACAACCCCTGATCCCAACCCCTTACCTCATGGCTCAACCCTGTAATAGACCTAGATGCAAGACCTGTCCCGTACATCCTCTTACCACCACCTACTCCAGTCTGGTCACTAACATCACCTATCCCAACAAAGGCAGGGCTACCTGTGAAACCAGTCATGTGATTTACAAGCTAAGCTGCTACCACTGTGCTGCACTCTATGTGGAGATGACAACCAACAAGCTGTCTGTCTGCATGAATGGCCACCAACAAACTGTGGCCAAGAAACAAGTGGATCACACTGTTGCTGAGCACGCTGCTAAACATGACGTCCTTCATTTCAATGACTGCTTCATAGCCTTTGCCATAGGGATCCTTCACATCAACACCACTTTTTCTGAACTGCACGGAAGGGAAATTTCCCTCCAATACATCCTACATTCCTGTAATCCTCCTGGCCTTAACCTTCATTAGTCACTGTCCACCCATCCAGCTCCTTCCCTGTTTCCATTCCAGCACTACACAGCCACCATTCCACCATCACAAACAGTCCTCTTACTTCTCTCCTTTTCCACTACACCCTCCCCCCCCCCCCCCCCCCACCTTTCTATCCCCACCTCTCTCTGCCCACTGTCTACCTGCAGCACCACACTGTCCACCACCCCTACCATAATATCCCTCCCCTTCCCAGTCCCAGTGTCCTCCTTATCCCCTAGTAGTTGCCACTCCAATCATGCACAGGTGCTGCTACTCACAGTGTGGTTTTAGTTGCCTGAGTCTGCAGTCACGTGTGCGAGATGGGTTTGCATGTCTTTGTGTGTGTGTGTGTGTGTGTGTGTGTGTGTGTGTGTGTGTGTGTGTGTGTTTGTGTGTGTGTGTGTCTGTCGGCTATTTTTTGATGAAGGCCTGAAAGCTTTATTTGTGACAGTCTTTTTGTTGAGCCTATCTGCAACTCAGCATCTCCTCTATATGGTGAGTAGCAACTTTCCTTTTCATAATACTGATGCAGGGTGTATATGTGGACATGGAAAAAACATTCCTGAATTTTTTCCAAATTTCACAGTTAATATACACTTTTTTCCAGATGAAAACAAACTTTTTGCACGAGAAATTTAAAAAAAATTGGAAAGATCTTTGATGTGCGGCAACAAGTTACACTCACTATTTTCTTACTACACTACGCTGCATATTTTTATATTACTAAAGTATAAATTCAAATTCTGCCAACAAACACAGCACATTAGTTTCTGAAGCACTGAAATCAAGATTGCCTTGTGCTTTTGTAGGCCAGTCACGGCTCATGTCACATTATCTCACCAGCCAATGACAGGGGATACTCAGATCATAGATCACGTGATGTAGTCAGCTAGTAGCAATGTCACTGTTAAGCAGTGGGAACACACAAGCTGGAAAAGTTAATGGTTTAAATTAATAAAGAAGGTGATTATAATTAAACTTTCAAACTGTTGTAGAAATAACACCACTGGCCAGAATGATGTAAATTACAACAGAATAAAATCGGAGAAGGGGAAAAACATATGGCAGAAGAAAAATAAATAGTTACAAAATGTAGCAATAAGTGGCACTTGTAAGAATTATAATTTAATAGTGGTCAACTACAAATGACAAATGAATCATACAGCAATGCCTGAGGTGTACGTTTGACATCAAACAAGCTGTACTACTCAGTGTGCATGGGTGTATAGGTGTGTTACTGTTAGTTACGTAAGCATGTCCACCTTGGCAAGGTCGTATCACATCAGAAGGGAAAAATCAGTTATAAATGACCTGAGGCCAAAACCCACATGAAAATCATCAATCACATTGGTTTTTAATTGTCCTGAGGCGAAAAACTGCATAAAAAGCATCAGTCAAAATGAAATCGTATTATTAATTTCTGTGTGACTGGCGCAAAACATTTTTTAATATGATGTCCACCATTTTCTGCATCAAGCTGAAATCGAGAAATAGCATGTTCCACAACTTACTGAAGTGATTCTGGGGTCACATTCAGAATGTGTTGTGCAATGTATGCCTTCAATACAGCTCAGTTTGCAATCGGAGCACTGAACACAACATCTTTCAGATAGCCTCACAGCCAGAAGTCACATGGATTAAGATCAGGTGATTGGGATGGCCAGGCTGTAGAGAAATGGCAGCTGATAGTTGTAGCATTTCCGAAATGGTGCTTCAGCAGCTGCTTAACTGGATTTGCAATGTGTGGAAGTGTGCCTTCTCGCATGAAAGTGATCCCTTTCACACATCCACGCTGTTGGAGAGCTGCAGTGACTTGGTTGCACAAAAGACACTCAAAGCACTTACCAGTGATGGTACAGATAACAGGACAGTAAGTACCTGTATCTTCGAAAAGATATGGACCTATGATAAATGATGCTGTAAATCAGCACCACACAGTGGTTTATTTGCATGTGGGCTTTGTCTGTCCACAAAATCTTCTGCAGCCAATCATTGTCCACTTCCATGCGAGCAAGAAATTCTAAAGCAAAGGTCTCTCTCGCTGGCAAGTCAACAGGATGCAACTTGTGCATGGGACTTATTTTCAATGGGTAGTGAAGAAGGATGTTTTGTAGGATTTTACACACTGTGCTCTCAGGTATGTCCAATGTTCGGACAATTCTCCATGGACTACACGTTTGTACACCACTACTCGTCTCCTTCATTGCCATGGCCATTGCTTCCACTGACATCGAATCAATTTGTTTCCTCCCTCTACCAGGCTGCACACCAAAAGAACCCGTCTTTTTGAATCTCTGAATCATTTTCTCGAGACATATGGCATTCATCAGACCAACGCCTTTTTTCAAACACTTCAGTGTCTGGAACTTCTTCAGAGTGATGTATGCACAGTCATCATTCTTTTAATACAGCTCTACAAACAGAGGGTGATCCTGCATTGAGACAGTCATGGCGAACATCACAGATGCGAAAGGAGGAAAAGCTGTGTACCCAGCATGTTTATAGCAGCTTCATTGGGTCATCCACATGTCTGGTGTTTTTGCTTACATATTTTGACATACCCAACAGTACCATCTATTGATTAATTTCCACACTATTTTTCTTCATCTGCCAAACATTTTCCCCCTTCTCCAATAATATTATGTTGCAATTTGACGTCATTCTCACCAGTGGTGTTATTTCTACAGTGTCTTTAAAGTTTAACTTTAATTATAATCACCCTGTACATAGTATAGCTACAAGAAAAGGTAACTTTTCATATAGAATACTGTTCTCAAAGATTAATAAGTTACAATAAAAGCTATAATATTGGTCTTTTTTTCTTGAGCTACACTTCAAGATACATCACACAAGTGTGACAGTAAAATTTTAAATAATGACATAGATGTCTGGCCTTCTGGGCTCAATATTATTCTAACTGATTAGTCCTTAAAGAATGTAATGCTTTCCAAACCACCATTTGCAATATTTTTCTGTGACCTATTAGAAATACAGGGTGACAATTATTGACCTATATGAAAAAAAACATAAATTAATTACAAACTACAGCATGCACACACCTTTATCCAACACATACATGTCACTACATACATTCAGATTTAGATTATGACATGTTCAATATGCCTGCCATCATTGGTGATGATGTAGCACAGATGAATAGCGAAATTCTGGCTGACCCGCTGAAGTGTCGAAACACTGATGCTGTCGAAGACCTCCTGAATGACTGCTTTCAGCCCAGCAGTGGTTTTTGCTATACAGCTTGTCTTTAATAAAGCTGAACAAAAATGAGCTGCATGTTCAGATACAGAGAATATGGTGGTCAATGGAAGGCCACATCAGTAGCCTGTTGGTACCTCAGAGCCTGAATGCAGCACCCAATTTCCCAGGACATCAAGCACCCTCCTGCTTCAATGGAGTTGAGCTCCATCTTGCATGAACCACATCTTGTAGAAATCAGGACCACTTTGGATGATAGGGACAAAATCATCTACCAAAACCTTCACATACCGTTCAGTAGCCACTGTGCCATCAAGGAATATCACACCGATTATTCCATGGCCAGGCACTGCACACCACACAGTCACCCATTGAGGCTTAAGAGAGATTTTTCAATAGCGAAATGGGGATTCTGATTCCCCAAATGCACCAATTTTGCTTACTGATGAACCCATCCAAATGAAAGTGTGCTTTATCACTAAACCAAATCATACAGCACATACTAATTCCCATCATGCCCCACAGCCAACTGTGCAGTTTGAACATTCTAATGCAAACCGTTAAAGAAGTAATTACAATTTTATTTCATATACTTCAATAACTGTCAGCCCATACGTTCATTTCAGCAGTTGCTAGAGAGCACCAGAAAACAGGCGTTTTGCGGGTGTGCAGCTACGATGACATAGGAAGCCATATGTTCATACATATAAAGCATTAAGAGATCTTACCTTATGTCATAAAGGAAACAGGAGATCAGAGGATACTCCAGGAGCTTCAAAATTTCATAAACCATACTGTGAGGGCTATTCAATAAAGAATGATCAGAATTTTTTTATGGTCATAACTTCTCACGCTAAAATTTAATCTTATGATATTCTGTTAGCTTAATGTGCAACAAACACGCCATAGTAGTTTCATTGCTGGGACTCCTGGTACCCACCTATGAGAGGCAGGTATGGTCAGATAAGTTCAGTATTTCCTACGGCTGCAATGGAGGAAACACGTGAGGAACAATATGCAGCTTTGAAATTCTGCTTTCGTATCAACAAATCTTCAGCTGAGGCCTATACAATGTTACAGGAGATCTATGGAGAGTCTGTTCTTCCATACAGCAGAGCTTGAAGGTGGTTTAAAATGTTTAAAGAGGGGAGACAATCAATTTCAAAGGAAGGTGGACATAGTGCTCCAGTTACTGCTCTTATGGAAGAAAACATCAACATTGCTGCTGTCATTGTGTGAGAGGATCAACAAATTACCTTAAGATCACTTTCTGAAATACTGAACATTTCATTGGGTGCCACCCACAAGTTGGTGACAGAAAAATTACACGTGACACATGTTTGTGCGTGATGGGTTCCAAGACTGTTGAATCCTGAACAAAAGGACATTTGGGTGCAGGTCTGTATGCATTTAAAGTTCATGTTAGAGGAAGATCTGGAGTTTCATTCAAATCTAATCACTGCTGATGAAACTTGGCTACAGCATTTTGATCCTGAGAGCAAACAGCAAAGCTCAATATGGAAACCTTCTTCATCACCAACCCACAAAAAAAAAAAAAAAAAAAAAAGTGGTTGCTTCTGCTGGGAAAGTTATGGTCATCTCATTCTTTGACACTCATGGAATGGTTTATCAGCATGTTGTACCTGCACACATATCAGTAACTGAACAATACTACAGGGATGTCCTGAAAACATTGCAAGTCCTATCCGGCATGAGAGACCACATTTCCATGAAGCAGGCTGGATGCTGCACCACGATAATGCACAGCCGCATATTGACAATGTTGTTGCTGAATATCTTGCAAAAATCAACGTGGAGTGCATCCCTCACCCTTCCTATAGTCCAGATTTAGCCCCTTTGTGACTTTTTTCTATTCCCTAACATGAAGAAATGCCTTCATGGGAGGCATTATCAATAATCAGAAGCAGTGTTGAAGGCTTCAGAGGCAATTTTGAAGGACCTCTCAAAAAATGGTTTTCAGTATGGTTTTGAAGACTGGCACAAATGCTTGGACAAGTGCATCACATTCATGGGAGACTACTTTGAGAAGGACCATCAAAATTATGAGGATAAGTGGAGGTATGTTGTCAAAAAAAGTTATGATCATTCTTTATTGAACAGCCCTCGTACAGTGGATAATTTGGCTTTAAGTGCACATTTGAATATTCAGATTCACAGTGAAGTAGGCCCTGGTATTAAGGTTTTCAAAATGGTTCAAATGGCTCTGAGCACTATGGGACTTAACTTCTGACATCATCAGTCCCCTCGAACTGAGAACTACTTAAACCTAACTAACCTAAGGACATCACACACATACATGCCCGTGGCAGGATTTGAACCTGCGACCGTAGCAGCCGCGCGGTTCCAGACTGTAGTGCCTAGAACCGCTCAGTCACTCCGGCTGGCATTAAGATTTTCAGTGTGGGTTTTGATATGTAAATTTTCTTGGAGTACAGTACCATATTATCTCATGTTTGGTTCTTTATTATGGCACAGTGCCATTCATGCCAGAAGATGAAAAAGTGCACTTGAAATCCAGCAAACTGCTCAAACTACCCAGTAGTGTGGAATGAAACATTTCATTTCAAATAAACTGAGTCTCAATGGAAAAGATTTCTTTAATGGGCTGACAGAAATGAATTCATCCTTCTGCAAGGTGATTTATGCCAAAAACATGGAAATAAAATAAACTCACAAAACAAACTAATAAAATGTTTTAGCCTTCTGTAATTATATTGAATTCTAATTCACATGACGGCTTCCAGCTACAGAAATCTGTTTTGTTTTCATTTGACTTGAGAACTGTAAATGAAGAGCAAACAGCAAAATCACTAAAAGTAAACATGGGTCATTTAGAGATTATTCCCTTCCCCTTACAACCCAGACTGCTTTGCGCATGCATAAACCTGGCAACTAGGAAACACCAGAAAAAATGCATGTGGTTGCTTGCCGATACATCTTAACAGCCATACTTCAAGTAGCCAGAAGCGAGAGAAGGTAACTTATTGCTCATATGTGTTGTAAATGGCCTATTTGCAGCTTACGTTTTCTTTCTCTCATTTATGTTTCATTACTGCAGTATTATTCCACAGCAGCAGAAAACAATAATATTCTTTGTTACAGTATCAGTTCTTACCAGTCAAAATTACAAATATTTAGCTAAAAATTAAAACAATGAAAAATTCTTGGAATTCTAAAAAATTCCTCGATTTGCCACGGTTTTCTTCCAGATGAAAAAATTCCTGTTTTTTTCCCACATTTCCTGGTTGTCCCAGGGTGTATGTGCCCTATAGAAGACAATCATTGGCTCTTCCTGCACTTGAAATGCTAATTTCTCCGTCTTCATCATCAATCACTGTAAATGACAGAGATGGGTCATAATACCTAAACTCAACCACTGCCAAAATAAATATACTGAATGTCCCAGTCTATGAAAAACAAGAACAGAATTTAGGCAATATTGTATTAAGCTAATATCTAATTATATTTTCCTTGCTGAGGGAAGGTTTCTTTGTGCCCTCACAAGATACACTTACAAAAAAAATTTCCAGTGTCCTCAATCATGCCCTCATACCCAGTTCACAAGGGACAATACAGTAACCTAATGAAAAGCCTTTGCATTCTCCACTTGAAACCAATTAAAATTTCAGGTTCACTTACAGTGAACTATGTCATGATTGTAACATTATATGCTCAAATTAATCTGACATCAACATCAGACATCTTATATGTTTATCCATATCTACATATACAGGGTGTCCTAGCTATCTTGTCCACCCAAAATATCTCTGGAACAATAACAGCTATTGGAAAACGACTTTCACCGGTATTAATGTAGGGCTGGGGCCCATGAATGTACATATTTGGAAACATTCTAAAACGAAATCATATGTGTTTTTTAACACAAACTTATGTTTTTTTAAATGGACCTCCTATATTTTTTCTTCAGCAATCCATAGCATGACAAAGCACATACACAATGGTGTTGATTGCATCGCAATATTCCCATTACATCCCAAGATATTAAGTCACGAAGTTGATGCTTGAAACACCCGACATGCGCTGCTAGCGCACGTCCTGAGGCTCAGGCGTGAACCCCATGCTGCCCGTAATCACAATGTGATTGACATGCGTAATCACACTTCCATACTTATCAAGAGGTCCGAAACGAATAATACGGTCTGCTGCCATCCTGCATTAACATCGTACATTCCAGCAGGTATTTATCCCACAGGCTAGGGGTGATGCGGTTCTGTAACATATCTGTGTACCGCAACATTAGTCACAAAGTTAACTTCGCTTGTCATTAATCCGTTACTAAAAAGGTAATGTCGTTCAACACTAAAACTTTACTTTACTGTAGATCTAGCGCAAGTGACAGTTAATCATTCACTCGTAATAGTAAAATTCATGTTGATGGTTTTAGTGAATCGAGCAAGTGGACTAAAAGCTTTACCGTTGTTTAGGTAAAAATGTTTTGATTTGGGAAGTTCAGGTAGGACATAGAAGATGAATGTAAACATGTTTAACAAATTAGTTTTATTACCACATAATTATCAATGTTATGTTTATCTAATGCGTTAAATGACAAATTGTTTCAAACAAATGTTTCTTAACATTTTTGGGTAAAATGGCCCTTTGTAGAAACTTCCACTGTGATACCAGCACTACATACTAAACATAGCATTCACACTTCATGCTCAAAGTGATGCCCATTGGCTTGCATACATAGGGTCACTCTGCGGATGAAGGATGCCCTACTTCATGCTACTGTTTCCTCTTTGATAGCTGTACAAGCATCAATAATGCGTTGCTTCATGTCCTCTGGTGTTGTTGGTTCATGTTGGTAAACAGCATCCTTCACTGCTCCCCAAAGAAAATAATCCAGTGGTGTAAGGTCCGGGGATCGGGCAGGCCACTCAACTGGGCCACCTCGTCCAATCCACCTACCAGGGAACTTACGATTCAGAAGTCGTCGTGCTCGAAAGGCGTTATGTGCAGGGTATCCATCATGCTGATACCACATGACCATTCTCTGGTTCAGAGGTACGGTGTCCAAGAGAACAGGAAGATTGTGCCGTATAAATCTGGAGTATTGTCTGCCATTTTGGATGCCATTTGTAAAGAAAGGTCCGATAATGGTATCTCCAATAATCCCACACCAAACATTAACTTTCCACGGACGTTGATGCTCTACCTGACAGAGCCATTTTGGATTGTCTGCGGACCAATAATGCATATTCCTCATATTGAAAATTCCTTTGTTGGAGAATGATGCCTCATCGGTAAAGAGAACATCTGCAAAAAAATTTGGATTAGTCAGAAATTTTTGCTGAGCCCACCGACAAAATGTTACGCTATTGCGGAAGTCATTTCCATTAAGACCTGGTGTAAATGAACATGGTAAGGATGAAATTTATGACGTTTAAGAATATGCTGTGCACTTGATTTGGACACACCAACTTCACGTTCAATTTGACGTGTGCTGATTTGAGGATTCACAGCTATGGTAGCGAGCAAAGTGACTTGAGCACGTTCATCTGTGCGTGTTCTATGACAATGTCGAGGTCTTGGGTTTAAGCTTCCCATTTCACGTAGACAAGATGTGAGATGACCAAACATCCAGCACAAAGGCGATGGCTTGCCAGGGAATCGTCTTCTGTACAGTCGTTCTACCTGAACAGCATTTTGTCCACCTACAACAGGGTACAGTACAGGTATGTAGAGTAGGGTGGAAAACAGACATATTAACTTAATAATCATAATGTTCGCTAACAGTACTATCAACAAACAAGCAATGTCATAATGTATTTCCCATCAACGTACATTCTCCATAGATCAGCAGCATTTCTACCATATCTTCATGTGTGTACATTATACTGTACAGTATAAGTTCCACAACACAACGCTTATTCACAATGTGTACTACCTCCGTGCCATCACTAGATTACTCTCATGCATGACTACACTGGCAAGCAGTGTACTGCATGCCAAAGCAACAACAAATGGAATGCTCAGAGGGTGGTGGAGTACAGGAGTTTGCATGGGTCGCAAATCATAAACAAGGTGAAGTGGTAACTGTGGCAGTAGTGGGAACTACGTTCGACACTTGACTAGGTAGAGCCAGGCCCTGCGCTATAGGCAAAATGGGTCATATAACACATTAGATAAACCTTATTTTGGATGTGCAGGATAAATAATACAACCTGACGGGTGTACACCAATCAGTACTGGTTCATATTGTGTACGTAGATACATAAAACGTGCAAGAGGGAAACCATTATGTGCTTATGAGAGTAGATGGCAGCAGACCATATTATACGTTTCGGACCTCTTGATAAGTATGGAAGTGTGATTACACATGTCAATCACATCGCGATTACGGGCAGTATGGGGTTCACACCTGAGCCTCAGGACATGCGCTAGCAGCGCATGTCGGGTGTTTCAAGCGTCAACTTTGTGTCTCAATATCTCGGGATGTAATGGGAATATTGTGATGCAATTAACGCCATTGTGTGTGTGCTTTGTCATGCAATTGATTGCTGAAGAAAAAATTTAGGAGGTCCGTTTAAAAAAACATAAGTTTGTGTTAGAAAACACATATTCTTTCGTTTTAGAATGTTTCCAAATATGTACATTCATGGGCCCCAGCCCTACATTGATACCAGTGAAAGTCGTTTTCCAATAGCTGTTATTGTTCCAGAGATATTTTGGGTGGACAAGGTAGCTGGGACACCCTGTATACTCTGCAATCACCATGACGTACATGTTAGGGGTACATCTTATTGTACCAGCTAGTAAGGTCTCTTCCTATTCCATACACATACAGACTACAAAAAGAATGATTGTTTGAGTGTCTGTGTACGTGCAGTAATTATTCTAATCTTATCCTCATAATCCCTACGTATGCGATATTTAGGGCATTGCAATATATTCCTAGAGTTATTATTTAAAGCTTGTTCTTGAAATGTTGATACACTTTCTCAGGACACTTTGCGTGTATATTCAAGAGTTTTCCAGTTCAGTTCCTTCTGTATCTCTGTGACACTTTCCCACATCTTAAACAAACCTGTGACTACTTGTGCTGCCCTTCTCTGTATACATTCAATATTCCCTGTTGGGCCTATCTGATATAAGTCCCACCACGCTTCAGCAATATTCTAGAACTGGTTGCATGAGTGGTTTGTAAACAATTTCCTTTCTAAACTGATTGCACTTCCCCAGTGTTCTACCACCTGCTTTACCCACAACTGAACCTATGTGATCTTTTCGTTTAATATCCCTACATAGAGTTATAACCATGTATTTGAATAAGTTGACTGATTCCATTAGTATTAGTGACTCACTCATATTATAGTCATAGGATATGACATTTTTTTCATTTTGTGAAGTGCAAAATTTTGCATTTCTGAACATTTGATACAAGTTTCCAATCTCTGCACCACTTTGAAATCTTATCAAGATCTGACTGAATATTTATGCAGCTTCTTCCAGATAGTACTTCATTATAGACAACTGCATTATCTTCAAAAAGCCTGATTTTGTGATTAATATTGTCTGCAAGGTCATTAATATACAACGTGAGCAACAATGATCCCAACACACTTCCCTGGGACACGTCCGAAGTTACTTCTACATCTGATGCTGACTCTCCATTCAATATAACATGTTGTGTCCTCCCTATAAAAAAGTCTTCTATCTAGTCACAAATTTGACTTCATACCCCCTATGATCACACTTTTGACATAAGTGTAGGTCTCATACTGAGTCTATTGCTTTTCAGAGATCAAGAAATAGAGCATCTACCTGATTGCCTTGATCCAAAGCTTTCAGAATGTCATGAGAAAAGTGTGTGTTGGGTTTCATGTTTGATGTTTTCAAATCCATGCTGATTGCCATTGAGGAGTTCATTCTTTCAAGACACCTCATTAAGTATGAGCTCAGAATATGTTCTAAGATTCTCCTACAATTCAATGTCAAGGATACAGGACGGCAATTTTGTGGACCACATCTACTATCCTTCTTGTAGACAGGCGTGACCTGTGCCTTTTTCCAAGAAATGGACACAGTTTTTTGTTCAAGAGATCTGTGATATATTAAAATTAGAAGTTTACATAATCTGACAGGAATTCCATCAGGCCCTGGAACTTTGTTCAGTTTTAATGATTTCAGCTGTTTCCCAACACCACTGACACTAATACTTATTTCAGTTGTCTTTTCAGTAGTATGAGGATTAAAATGGGGCAATACTCTTGGGTCTGTCCTAATCATCAGTACCATAACACTTAAGGATTTTGACTAATTTATTGCATATCAGGGAGATTGGCTGCTGTTTTGCAACATCTTTGGATAATAATTGAAATGAGCTGATGGAAACCATTCAGATTTTGGGGGCTGATCAAAATCAGAAAAGCTTACATCATGAAACACATGCTATCCTTGATGTATCCAGGGGCTTGATGTATTCACAAATGTAATTAACATACACTGTAATGGTAAAAGCAACTACTAATAAACTTCATAACTGAAGAACCTCCTTCTAACCCTGCTCCAAATGATAATATCGAACAGTACACATCGGTTTATGTCACAACTCTTTCAAGCTTCCTCTCAAAAGTGTAGCACAAGTCATCTGATTTCTGGAACCGTTCCAGTCCAGCACCAGTAAGGAAGCAGAGAATTAGATCAAACAACCAATGTGTTAAAGATAAAGGTAATCCGTTAAGATGCTGTAAAGCACAATTTACAGTTTGCTTGGAACTTATAGGGCTACATCTATGTTTTGGAGAATCTCAAGCAAACTGCTCCTGTACTGGTACAATCATGGATATTGCTACCCTTGCTGCAACAGGCTGAGCCACACTATCAGTTGGAATGGACATACCATATCTGCCTGGAAACCATGGCTCTTCTGTGGCTGTTTGTCCTGTCTTTCATTTCACTACGTTTGATATAGCGTTAAGTCAGTTGTTCGAATTACTGATTTTTGTTGTATGGGCATGTTTCTTTATTTTTAATAACTTTTCCAAGTAATTCTGAATAGCTTTTGTAGTGTGCAACTACTTCAGGAACTCTGCTTCTTCTTTCCATCAGAAACATTTGCCCATTCATTTCGCAAGATACCTTAATCTCTCTAGTGATCCATGGCTTTTGCACATGACTTTTTTAATGTTCTTTCTGTTTAGCTTTTGTGGAAAGCTATTTTCAAATAATGATAGAGATATACGTGCAATAGATTAAATTTTATGTTAGCATTTGGTTCATTACAAATTTCAACCCAAGTCATCTGTTGTAAGGCATTCTTAAAAATATTTGTCCTAGAGTCATTAATTATTCTAACTGATTTTCACTAAGGAGCATCCATACTGTAAGGCACTATATCCTAACTAACTGTGCATCATGATCAAAGAGAGCATTTGTTACTAGGTAAACAGTTATTTTCTTCCAGAATGAGAATTTCACTCTGCAGCGGAGTGTGCACTGATATTGCTTTGAACTTCACCAAAGAAAACATTAGCAATTAGAGTCCTACTGCCTTTACCCACAAATGTTGGAAAGTTAATTCCTGAGATAAAATTGTGGGAACCAAATCAAGTTTCCAGATCATTTTTCCTGACTGAATCCTTTACAAAATTTACATTGAAGTTACCATAGACTATTAGCTAGTTGCTTCTGTCTGAGAGACAGCACAGTAAGGCATCCAGATTCCTCATAAACAGTTCAAAATTTCCCAGCGGGTACCTATAGACAGTTATATCTAAAAGTTAACTATGTTTCAGGACTAATTCACAGGTGCACATTTCTATGTGCTGAATACTACAAAATGTACAAGTCTCAATGTTTTCGAACTTGTGTTTTGTCTTAATATGTTTAACAACTTCTCCTTTTCCCATATTCATTCGGTATAAGCAAGCTGCTAGAGTGTAATCTTTTAGAAGTAACTTATTTAACCCTGTGGTTATGTGGTGCCCAGACAGGTGTTGCTCATCTATCTTTTCAGAGCTCTCAAAATTTTCCAAACAGACAGGAAGCTCTTCTACCTTATTACTCTAATATTTTAATGAAATAAGCTAACCTTATTTTTCTGTGCATTCTTAAGCAATTGGTGGAGCTCTTCTGTTATTTCAACTTCTTCCAAAGCAGGATGCCTTACCTCATGGGATGAGAAGGAAAGACTCTTCTTTCCTTCTAATCCTGTATGGTAAGTCTCCCCTGATCTGCGGTTGTGGGTGACTTTCTCTAAATCTACCACTTTTCCTAGACTTCTCCACTCCTTTTCCTTCACCCCCCTTCCTTCCCTTTCAACCATGCTGCCTGAAGAAGGGGCCACTGTCTCTGAAAGACTGCATAATTAAGACAACTGTATTTTGTGTATGTGTTCTGCCACTGCTTGGTGAATAGATTTTTTATCTATCTAATTGAATAGTACTTCATTGTAGATAACTGCATCATTTTCAAAAAGCCTGATTTTGCTATTAGTATTGTCTGCAAAATCATTAATATACAACATGAGCAACAATGTTCCCAACACATTGCCCTGGGGAACGGCCAAAGTTACTTCTACATCTGATAATGACTCTCCATTGGAGACAACATGCTGTGCGCTCGTTACCAAAAAGTCCTCAATCCAGTCACGGATCTCACTTGATACCCCACATGATCATGCTTTTGACAATAAGCATAGATGCTGAGTCAAATGCTTTTCACAAATCTAGAGACACTGCATCTACCTGGTTTCCTTGATCAAAGCTTTCAGTACGTCTTGTGAGAAAAGTGTGAGGTGTGTTTCACCTGATTGATATTTTTGAAATGCATGCTAACTGGCACTGAGGAGGTTATTCTGTTCAAGATATCTCATTATGTTTGAGCTCAGAATATGTTCTAAGATTCTCCAACATATTGATACCAAGGATATTGGATGGTAGTTTAGTGGATCACTTCTACTATCCTTCCTGTAGACAGGTGTGACCTGTGCCTTTTTCCAAGAATTGGGCATGGTTTTTGTTCACAGGATCTATGATAGATTATAGTTAGAAGAGGGGCTAATTCTGCCACAAATTCGGTATATAATCTGATGGATTCCATCAGGCCGTAGAGCTTTGATCAGTTTTAATGATTTCAGCTGTTTCTCAACACCACTCACACTAATACTTATTTCATTTATCCTTTCAGTGGTATGAGGATTAAATTGGGACAATTCTCCAGGGTTTTCCTTTGTAAAGGAGCATTTGAAAATAGAGTTAAGCATTACAGCTTTTGCTTTGCTCCATTTCAGTTCCTGTCTCATTCACTAGGGACTGGACACTGACTTTGGTGCCACTAAAAGCTTTTACATGCAACCTGAATTTCTTTGGGTTCTGTGAATTGTCACTTGACAATATTCTGCTACAGTAGTCAATGAAGACTTGAAGCAATGCTCTCTTGACAGCAAAACGCATTTCATTCAGCATTCTCTATCTATAGTCTACGCTTTGTTTTACACCAATTATGTAGTAATAACTGTTTCTTTAGATGTTTCTTTCCAGTGAGTCTGTACCACGGAGGTTCGCTACCATTATAAATGCACTACTGGTTACGTGTATGTCCTGTGCATGGTCAACTATTCTTTTAAACTTGAGCCAGAGTTCCTCTAAATCTCCTGCCCTGTGCTGAAAGTTTCAAGTTCTTCATTGAGATATGACACTATTGATTTTTTTATCTATTTTACTGAAGATATATATCTTTCTGCTTTTTTTAGCTGTACTTGGCACTTTGGTAATCATTGTTGCCACAGCCAATTCAGGGTCACTGATACCAGTTTCAATGTGGACATCCTCAAAGGTGTCTCATCTACCTGTTGCCATTAGGTCCAATATATTTTCATCATGAGAGGGTTCCTAACTAGCTGTTCTAGGTATTTTTCAGAGAGGGCATTTAGTAAAGTTTCACAGGATGTCTTACCACACCCACCACTAGCAAAACTGTAATTTTCGTAATTAATTGTTGGATAATTAGAGCCTTCAACGATGATAACAGTATGACTGGGGAAGTTATGTACAAGTAAGCTGAGGTTTTCTCTGACGTTTTTGGTTACATCAGAAGATGAGTCTGGTGGCAGATAGAAGGATCAAACTATGATTTTATGCCCACCCCTGACACAGGCATCTTGCCCAGACAATCTCACAAGCAGCTTCAATTTCTGCGTCAGTGGATTTTTTCTGCAAAAAATACACCACCTCCATTTCCCATTTGCCTATCCTTTCGATACACACTTAAATTTTCCCCAAAAATCTCACTGCTATTAATGTTAGGTTTCTACCAACTTTCTGTATGTAGTATTATGTGAGCTTCACTACTTTTCATGAGCACTTCAAACTCTGGCACTTTATTGTGAATACTTCGGCAGTTAACCATTAGGATTTTAATACTGTCACCTGTGGAAGGCATTTCTTTTGCTCTTACACTGATATTTCCAGTTTCCTGCAGCTATTGTTATCTGGATTGGATAGAGAGTTGCTTAAACTAATAAACCCTTGTGTGCACCCTACAAAGTCAACTACCAGAGTAGCAGCTATTGTTGTGCAGTGCACACATGACCTACGTGGGGGAACCCTACAGTTCTCAACCCTACGGTGCAAGTCCAGGAAGTACCAACCTAGCTTGTTACAGAACATTTGAAGTCTTTGGTTCAGTTGTTCCATTCAACTCAGACTCAACAGCCCATGATCAGATATGGGGGCTATGCTGCAAATTGTGAGCTTCATTAAAATTCCATGCACAAAGCTGGTCTTTGCAACCTTCTCTGCCAGACACTGGAATGATCCAAAAATGACCTCAGGAGGCCAGACACCAGGTATCATTTGTCCCAACGTGCACCACAATCTACGGCTGGATGCATCCTGTTCCCCAGAACTGCCAGAATAGCCTCTGCAACATGTTGAATGAGGCCCCCTGGTATACATGCTGAGTGCATCTAGTGTCCTTTCCTGTCCTTTGCTGCCATTTCCCTGAGGGGTACCATCATTTACCATATGTTTCAACTGCCAATGAGTAATAGACCCCTACACCCTTGACCCTAGACCCCTGACACCAGGCAAAACAGGCTTCCCTAAAACAGGTGAAATGAGTCCCACTGGCGCAGTTGGTTAGGGGGATCAGTACAACACCCTGTAAGGATGGACACTGACTGCTGACTGCTGACACACCACTCATGGTCAAGTGGACAGGTAATAACATATCCTGTACTTCCTGCAGAGGAGACAGGATCCACAGGAATACCAAGATACCTCAGGTACACTTGAGGTACCTCAGTACTGGTATCACAGGTACACGACTCTTGGGAGCTCCACAGAGACATTGACTCGCAGCAGTCGCTGATCGTCTGACAGTAGTCATGGTGATTACCAGCTGCTTACAAACATCAACCAACTCATCCCATGTTGGAGAAAATCATTCACAGTGGGGCTGTATTTTGGCTGGTGCAACGTATCACAAGGCAATGAATAAATAACTTTAAATTATACCTGCTGTTTATCTTTTAATCTGTTGAGTTAAAGAATTACTAATTCTCTATAACAATTAAAGCACATACACAAAATGAGATTTCTATTATGGCAACACAAACATTTGTGGTAAAAATTACTAGTAACTAAATCCCAAACAGAATGCCTATTTGTTACAAATTCCTCTTAGATTATGCTATGGGCAATGGTAGCTTCCAAAAATTTTCAAAAACGCACATTTATTTGCATTCATGTTCAACAAAATTCAGGGGTGACGTATACTTCAGCTGAAATGTGAACCACAAACACTGATTTGCTATGAATTAAATCATGTATCCAGAACACAGAACCGCTAACTTACAAAAATATAGTTTTGCAAGGTTTCAAAAATTCTGCACTAACCTATTTCTCACATACTTATACAATGAAATTATAGAAGGATTGTTTTGAACCACCCTAAAAAATTTTAAAAGAGCACAATTTAGTTTATGCCTACAGTTGACGATAACAATGCCAGTTTATAGCGGCAATCGCGAATCTTTGAAATTTCACAATATATCACAATACAAATGGGTACTAATATAATCAATAAAAGATTACTCAGAAGAAGTGACGCAGACAGTAAAACATGTGAATGTAGAAATTTAAATCGACACACGAACTTGCACAAATAGTCTCACACAAGGGAAAATTCCAAAGTCAGCTTTTATATATAAATAAACTTGTGTATTGCACGGATCTCTTTCCCTCATTTGGTCCTGAACACACTTCTACACTGGTGTGCTGAAGAAGAACACTGCAGTGTAAATTTATCTCAATCAGAATTGCTAAAATGTGCAACATCAGCAAAGTGTGTCTCCTGCCTGTTGCAGCTAACAATGCATTCTTAACTAGAATGGGTGTACTTCTGATTAATCTTTGTATTCAGCAAGATTGTACTTATGACAGAACTCTACTGTGTTACTATGTTACACCCACGAGTATTATACATAATAATCACAAATGAAAAATCTTGCAGTGCATTGTAAGGCACATCCAACCCAAAATCTCAACATTCATACATCCGTTTATCATATTCTGTGAACCCCACCATTTGGAACAAATCTAGGTAACACAAACAAAGCAACAGAGAAACAGTAGTTTAGTTTAGTTATAATGAAATTGCTACAATCTGTTTGTGCTTGACCTGGGTAAGAATAACACAGAAAGACTATTAACAAATCTGCTAGTCTGAGAAAGAAAGTTAAAGTACAGACTCCAGGTTTCTCAGTTACAAAAAATACATTCTGTTAACTTCAAAAACATAATGGTCAGGAAATGTAGGAATCCACAGAGAGAATAATTTTCACTTAGGATTATTTGATTTAGTTTATTTAATTTATTTTTGCTGCGAGCAAAAAATCTTTCTTTACTTATTTAATAATAAAATACAGTTTGCTAAACATCATAAAGGTTTCTTTTCAAAAGAAAAGTGATATGACACAGCACAGCAGAAATTAGAATTAACAAATCAGTTTCACAGCAAACATATACAAATTTATCTTGCACACACACACACACACACACACACACACACACACACACACACACAGGAATGTAGGAACTGTATCACAGTCTGTAGATTGTTACGAAAAAGTTGTTTAAGTCCTGTGGGATATTACAGTTCTTCCTTTGAATATTTACTTTCCAAACTACTCCTAAGAGGAAGTGAACTCCAAAAATTTATTCTTTCCTTCAAAAGGCCTCTTTTCACTTCAAGTTTGTTACTTATTTCCATGTACTCCATGTCATCATCTGATGTTACTCTTGGCCAGTGCAATGGTTTGTTATTTGGAGTTGGATTTCTACAAAATGAGAAAACAAAATTAAATTGATTATCAGGGGTACTAAAATATTTCACTCTCTACAATTACCTCTAATCTAGTTACATAAAGAAATGCGGTAGTAAAACCTTGACATAACTTGGTAACTTATGTAACTCAGTGGATGCTTTTAAAATTAAAGTAATGTGTACTAAACAAACTCTCCACAGTTTCCAATTCAAATTTTAATGGTCTCAACAGAAAATCGAAATGATTATCAAAATACATGAACTGTGATATTTGAAAATTTGTGGCAGACTATATTTGAACCTTAAACTCCTAATCATAAATAACTGATGCAACCGTTTCTAATCAACAAGTTAATTATATTTTCACATATCAGATCATTCATAATCAAACATAATCAGTATCAACATTGCACTATATTCACATTTCACTCTTCACAAATGAAAATATGTATGTGAGAAACTGCTGTTCAAGTGTGTGTGTGTGTGTGTGTGTGTGTGTGTGTGTGTGTGTGTGTGTGTGTGTAAGTAAAATTAGGGTTTGATAACTTTATGCAACATATTGTCAAATGTTTTTATGGCCTAATCAAAGAATGGAAAGTCCAGGATGTAGCATTTGTGATCCAATATTTTTGACATTTATTAATGTAGAAGCAAAGAGATCTGTCACAAATAATCTATGGAAAAGGTAGTTCAGTATTGTGGTGATGGCACATATACACCTGCGGACTAGTTTCTGCATATTTGTAAACTAGTATGCAGCTTTACTCTATGGTTAAATGATGATGGCATCCTCTTGGGTAAAATATACCGGAGGTAAAACAGTCCCCCATTCACATCTCTGGGCAGGGACTACTCAGGAGGATGTCGTTAACAGGAGAAAGAAAACTGGCGTTCTACGGATTGGAGCGTGGAATGTCAGATCCCTTAATTGGGCAGGTAGTTAGAAAATTTAAAAAGGGAAAAGGATAGGTTAAAGTTAGATATAGTGGGAAATAGTGAAGTTTGGTGGCAGGAGGAACAAGACTTCTGGTCAGGTGAATACAGGTTTACAAATACAAAATCAAATAGGGTTAATGCAGGAGTAGGTTTCACAATGAACAGGAAAATAGTAATGTGGGTAAGCTACTACAAACAGCATAGTGAATGCATTATTGTGGCCAAGATAGACACAAAGCTCACGCCTACTACAGTAGTACAAGTTTATATGCTAACTAGCTATGCAGATGAAGAAATTGATGAAATGTATGATGAGATAAAAGAAATTATTCAGGTAGTGACGGGAGATGAAAATTTAATAGTCATGGGTGACTGGAATTCAAGAGTAGGAAAAGGGAGAGAAGGAAACATAGTAGGTGAATAAGGATTGGGGGTAAGAAATTAAAGGGGAACCCATCTGGTAGAATTTTACACAGAGCATAACTTAATCATAGCTAACACTTGGTTCAAGAATCATAAAAGGAAGTTGTACACATGGAAGAATCTTTGAGATACTAGAAGGTATCAGATAGATTATATAATGGTAAGACAGAGATTTAGGAACCAGGTTTTAAATTGCAAGACATTTCCAGGGGCAGATGTGGACTCCGACCACAATCTATTGGTTATGAACGGTAGATTAAAACTGAAGAAATTGCAAAAAGGTGGGAATTTAAGGAGATGGGACCTGTATAAACTGACTAAACCAGAGGTTGTACAGAGTTTCAGGGAGAGCATAAGGGAACAATTGTCACAAATGGGGGAAAGAAATACAGTAGAAGAAGAATGGGTAGCTCTGAGGGATGACGTAGTGAAGGCAGCAGAGGATCAAGTAGGTAAAAAGATGAGGGCTAGTAGAAATCCTTGGATAACAGAAGAAATATTGAATTTAATTGATGAAAGGAGAAAATATAAAAATGCAGTAAATGAAGCAGGCAAAAAGGAATACAAACGTCTCAAAAATGAGATCGACAGGAAGTGCAAATTGGCTAAGCAGAATGGCTAGAGGACAAATGTAAGGATGTAGAGGCTTATCTCACTAGGGGTAAGATAGATACTGCCTACAGGAAAATTAAAGAGACCTTTGGAGAAAAGAGAACCACTTGTATGAATATGAAGAGCTCAGATGGAAACCCAGATCTAAGCAAAGAAGGGAAAGCAGAAAGGTGGAAGGAGTATATAGAGGGTCTATACAAGGGCAATGTTCTTGAGGACAATATTACGGAAATGGAAGAGGATGTAAAGGAAGATGAAATGGGAGATATAATACTGCGTGAGGAGTTTGACAGAGCACTGAAAGACCGAAGTTGAAACAAGGCCCTGGGAGTAGACAACATTCCATTAGAACTACTGATAGCCTTGGGAGAGCCATTCCTGACAAAACTCTACCATCTGGTGAGCAAGATGTAAGAGATAGGTGAAATACCCTCAGACTTCAAGAAGAATATAATAATTCCAATGCCAAAGAAAGCAGGTGTTGACAGATGTGAAAATTACTGAACTATCAGTTTAATAATGTACAGCTGCAAAATACTAACGTGAATTATTTACAGATGAATGGAAAAACTGGTAGAAGCCAACCTCAGGGAAGATTAGTTTGGATTCCGTAGAAATACTGGAACACATGAGGCAATACTGACTCTACAACTTATGTTAGAAGAAAGATTAAGGAAAAGCAAACCTACGTTTCTAGCATTTGTAGACTCAGAGAAAGCTTTTGACAATGTTGACTGGAATACTCTCTTTCACATTCTAAAGATGGCAGGGGTAAAATACTGGGAGTGAAAGGCTATTTACAATTTGTACAGCAACCAGATAGCAGTTATAAGAGTCGAGGGGCATGAAAGGGAGGCAGCGGTTGGTACGGGAGTGAGACAGGGCTGTAGCCTCTCCCTGACGTTATTCAATCTGTATATTGAGCAAGCAGTAAAGGAAACAAAAGAAAAATTTGGAGTAGGTATTAAAATCCATGGAGAAGAAATAAAAACTTTGAGGTTCGTCGATGACATTGTAATTCTGTCAGGGACAGCAAAGGACTTGGAAGAGCAGTTGAACAGAATGGACCGTGTCTTGAAAGGAGGAAATAAGATTAACATCAACAAAAGCAAAACAAGGATAATGGAATGTAGTCGAATTGAAGGAAATTAGATTAGGGAATAAGACACTTAAAGTAGTAAAGGAGTTTTGCTATTTGGGGAGCAAAATAACTGATGATGGTCAAAGTAGAGACGATATAAAATGCAGACTGGCAATGGCAAGGAAAGCAATTCTGAAGAAGAAAAATTTGTTAACATTGAGTATAGATTTAAGCGTCAGGAAGTCATTTCTGAAAGTATTTGTATAGAGTTTAATGTATGGAAGTCAAACATGGATGATAAATAGTTTGGACAAGAAGAGAATAGAAGCTTTTGAAATGTGGTGCTACAGAAGAATGCTGAAGATTAGATGGATAGATCACATAACTAATGAGGAGGTATTGAATAGAACTGGGGATAAGAGGAGTTTGTGGCACAACTTGACAAGAAGAAGGGACCGGTTGGTACTACATGTTCTGAGGCATCAAGGGATCACAAATGAAGCATTGGAGGGTAGTGTGGAGGGTAAAAATCGTAGAGGGAGACCAAGAGATGAATACACTAAGCAGATTCAGAAGGATGTAGGTTGCAGTAAGTACTGGGAGATGAAGAAGCTTGCAAGGATAGAGTAGCATGGAGAGCTGCATCAAACCAGTCTCAGGACTGAAGACCACAACAACAACAACATGCCAGTATGCCATTGTTGTCAAGTGCTATACAGGTTGTTTGAAAATTTCAGTTAAAAGCTTCTAAGACTTGTTAGGGGAATGAGTATTTTGTATAGGAACACATGTCGGGAAACATACTGTTTCCACTCTGTGATTACTTCAATTCAGATGTGTACTCCATCCATGTCTCTTGAGTAAAAGAGAAAAGTCTCAGAGTTGCTTGTGCTGGTATGTAGTAGGGTACACAGGATGACATTTACTCCATCAGATGGTCACCTGAATTAATTTAATGTCTGCCTTGCTGTGAGACATATTCAATGCCTATGTGCCTGCCATACAATAAACATGGTCTGGTACCTATTTTCAGAATACACAGATATGCTCCTTGTTTATAGCATAGCTTGAAGTAACAGAATAGCTGCTAGTTGGCTGTATCATGAACATTTTCTGCAACATAGCAAGCCATCGCACAAATTTTTTGCCCAACTTTGACATGGCTCTGAGAAACAGGTACCTTCACAATGAGGAGGTACAACTGTGATGTTCCTCAGCAATTTCACATGCCTGGATTTGAAGAAGATGTACTACAGCGTGTTGAAGAGAACCTACAACAAGTACTCAATGAATTGCACACGGAATGGCTGTTAGTCACATTATCTGTTGGGACATTCTGAAGGAGCAAATAATTACATCCTTATCAATTACTATATCTTACAGACATAGATGCATTTTTTCTTTGAAAAATTGCCTCCAAAATGCAGGTGCATCTTTTACTCAAAATTAATATACAGTTGTCCACAGTTTGATTTAAAATTCTTGCCAGTCTTAAAAATGGGGGTATATTTGATGTCGTGCTAAACCTCTCTCTATCTGGCAACATTGGATTCAACTGGCAACAATGGTGCACCAATGCGATGAACATGAGTTACAAGGATTCACAAGTTTCACAAGCCATCACAAATGCAGAACACTGTTTAGTCTATCTTTGGTACCAATAGACATGAACTGAAAGTGATTTGTGTTATCAATAACAGCACAATATTTTTGTTGGTAGCCAGTTTCATAATGGAAAAAAATGAAAGATATTCAGATGATGCAGGCTATAGAATGAAAGTAATAGCATATGCAGAAGAACATGGATAGAGAGCAGCTGAGTAGCACCTCAGTCCTCCACCAACTGAATTGGTTGGCTAGTAAAGAAGAACTAAAAAAAATGAGGAAGAGTAAATGTGCAAATAGAGGACTGAATGCAAAATGCCCAAAACTAAAAGATGACGTGTTAAAATGGATTCAAAGACACCATCAAAATGCACTGCAATTAATATAAAAATGATTCAAATACATGCTTGAAAGCTAGTACTACAGTGGAACTTAACAGACTTAAAGGGTAGAATTGTTTCGTGCTACTAGTTTATGAAGGATCATGGACTTAGCATTCAAACCAAAAACAGAATGTCTCAGAAAATGCCACAAGAGCCTGAAGCAATAATATTCTCTCTCCATTGCTTTATTATTCAACATTGAAAGAAAACCAGGGTGGGACTAAGTGAAATAGCAAATATAGACAAAACTCCTCTGACATGTGATACGCCAAATAACTGAACAAAGCACTACACTGTTGCCCCTTCATGTTGTGCTGACATTACTAAACTTAATCCAGTGATCATTTTCAAGCACAAAACATGGCTTAGTCACAGCCTAGGGAATGTTTCCAGAATGAAAATATCTGGAAACACTCCCCCCCCCCTCCCCCCCCCCCCCCCCCCCCCCCCAGGCTGTGGTTAAGCCATGTCTCCACAATGTCCTTTCTTCCAGGAGTGCTAGTTCTGCAAGGTTTGCAGGAGAGCTTATGTGAAGTTTGGAAAGTGAGAGATGAGGTACTGCCTGAATAAAAGCTGTGAAGACATGTTATGTGTCATTCATTGGTAGCTCAGTTGCTAGAGCACTTGCCCTCAAAAGGCAGAGGTCCCTAGTTGGAGTCTCAGTCTAGCACACAGTTTTATTGTGCCAGAAAGTTTCAGGATACTCATTGCCTATTGTTTACCAGGTGATTGCATATTGAGAGATTTGTATCAAATAACTCATCTTCTTCACCATTGACATTTGTACTGTCTATATCATTTGTAACAGAGCTAAATCATAGTTCAGCTGGACTACTGGTATGGCTCTCATTTTATAATCAGCACTGTTGTACAGTTTAGCATAATAAGGTTGTCTCGAACAGCCTCAAATTGAACACTGAGCACTTTCTAATTAGTCTTTCCATATGCTTAGCAACTTGGAAGATGTTGCTGACATCCTTTTTGTACACAGTACTGCAGATTTTGTTTTGTTTGATTTGGTTCCTTCAATTTCCATGAATGGAAATAAAGGAAGGTTGACAAAAATAATGGAAACATCAAAAACCCAACCCATTATCATGCTTAACATAGTGTAGAAAACCAATGGCATTCAAAACAGCTTCCAGTTATCTTGGAATGGATACATACAGCCATGGTTTTAAAGGGAAACTTAACCATTCTTCATGAAAAATAGTGGCAATTTCAGTTAACAACGATGGAGGTGGATAACAATCACACAACTTTCCCTTCAAAGTAGACCACAGATATGTGATAAGATTGAGATCTGATGACTGCAGTGGCCAGGGAAGATATTACAGTTCATTCTCATGCCTAAAAAAACAGTCCTGGATTATGCAATCTGTACGAACAAAGGCTCTGTCATCTTGGATTATAACATCACCATTGGAGAACAAACATTGTACCCTGGGGTGAAACTGATCAGCTGGAATGGTCACATAATCCTTGACAGTAATATGATCATGCAGATTTCACATGGGGCTCATGCAGTACTATGATATGGCTGCCCAAATCAACACTGAACTCCTGCTGTGTTGAGAACAGCGTGCAACAAAACTCATTTGACCAAATTACTTTCTTCCGTTGCAGCAGAGTCCAGATTTTATGGCTTTGCCACCATGTTTTCATGTTATTTGCATTTGTGTCACTGATGAGTTGTTTTGGAATTCCAGTTATCACTACAATTCCCTGGTTAAGGAGCTCTCTTAATATTGTTTTGGTACTGACAGTGGTCAACAGTGTGACATTCAGTTCTGCAGTGACTTTTGCAGCCATAGTCCTCTTATTTTTCATCACAATCCTCTTCAACAACCATCTATCATGATCACTCAACACATACTTTTGACCACATTGCTATTTAGCAGGTGAGGTTTCCTGTTTTGCTGTAGGCAGTATAAATCTTCAATATGGTGCCTCTTGAGACACAAACAGAACTGCCTACCATACAAGTACCAACAATTTTCAGACGTTTGAACCGACTGAGCTCTGAAATATGGCACTCACAACTACACAGAGCACAGTGCTGATTACCCCTGACACTTGCAACATATTGAGGACATTGCACAGATGCCACTGGTGGACAAATACACTCCAAGGAAGAAAAAAAAGATGCACTAAGAAGAAATTATCTACATTGTATGGAAATTGGTAGATGTAATTTTACATCTAGACAAATAAATGTTTGCAACTTCCAAAAAAGCTGGATCATTAATTCAAGAGAAAGTACTTCACAAACTGAGTTATTAGGTTTGGCACTGACTGGTAGAACTGTTTGGTGACCTGAGAGGTATCATGCCAAATTCTGTCCAATTGGTTGCATTATATCATCAAGCTGTTTGGAGGGTCCTGCCTGGCCATAATGCTCCAAATATTCCCAATTTCTGGCCAAGGTAGGTTTGGCAGGCCTGAAGATAAGCAGTAGAAACTCTCTCCATTTGTGGCTTGGCACTATCTTGTTGAAAAGCAAGCCCAGGATGGCATGCCATAAAAAGCAACAAAATGGGGCACAGAATATCACTGAAATACTGCTGTGCTGTAAGGATGGCACAGATGGCAACCAAAGGGGTCCTGTTATGAAAAGAAATGGCATCCCAGAATGAAACACCTGGTGGGAACTGGAATACCACCTCAACATTCTCCGAGATACCAAGGGAGCACACATTGAGGTTTACTAACGTAAGTTGTATTTAAAAAAAACTAGTAAAACTAACCTATGTAATGGCATAAAACGTAACTTATTATGTCAAATGGTTATTCTGTTATAAATATCTATAACCAGGGCAAGACTTTGTGCTCACCCTTTATAAAATTTGACTTTCTTTCTCCTTCTAAAACAATTCATAGGAAAAGCTGTTGGTGTTACTACTTAAGACTTTTGCTCACTTGATTAGAAATGCAGAAGTCCTTACATTTTTGTCAACTTATGTCTTTACGTAACCTTGAAATCTCAAAACCTGTCGCCCTAGGGGGCCAACAGCTCTTAGGTGGGTACATGTGTGGCATGCATGGGTTCCTGAGCTATTGCAGCTTTTATCCTTCACTGCCTTCTTCCTTTCCCTTGACCCCTTTCATTCCTTCTCTTGGTGTTCTTCTTTACGTCAGCCTGCCTATTCTCATGACTTTGCTTTGTCTTATGGTTTTGGTTGGTTGCATTTCCTCCTCCTTTTTGGCTTTTCTTTTCTGGTCCCCTTCAGGTGTTTGACCTCCATCTCTAAATTTGAAATCTGTAGTGGGAGCCAAGTGGGGAAAAACTCCCTTCCTAGCATCTTTGGTGTGGATTCCTCTCCCCCTCCTCCTCCCTCCCCCCCCCCCCCCCCCCTCCAAAGCCCTTTCACCTTCTTGTTAGGTCACAAGATCGGTAGCCAGTCCATGTGGTGGGCCTGTTATGTACCCATGTGGCTGAGCCCCCCAATATCACAGGGATCACATTGCTGGTACCTGCACTGTGAATGGCTTGTGCAAGCCTAGGAGTGGTTGCCCATCTTTTCAGGCATCAGAACTCCTGGCAACAACCGTCCTTCCAGGTGGCCATTGCTATAGCTGGATGGCACCCACAAGGTGAGCCCCTGTTCTGAGTGGGTGGTACCAGGGTGGACGTTTGGTGCATGAAATGTGTTAAACTCCCTGGCTGCTCTACTGTGGCCATATCTCTTCCTTAACGTAGTTCTGTCAAAGTTCCTGTTTCTGCCTTTCCAGCTTCTCCCTCCTTGGGTACACCCTGGGAGGAGGGCCAGATGTGACGGCTTGTGGTGAGTCTGTACCGCGACCAAACCCCTTTCCTTGTTGGAACATATTGAGAACAATTTCAGTGAAGTTGAGTCATTAAGCAAGATGAGCTCTAGCTCTCTCCTGATAAAGACAACTTCTGCCAGTCAGCCAGCCTCCCTCTGTGCCTGCAACCATTTAGGAGACAACCTCACGGCTATTGCCCCTCACAAGTCACTCAGTATGACACAGAATGTAATTTTCCATAGGAACCTTCTCGTTGAGTTTGATGATGAGCTTACAGGTATTTTGGAACAACACAGCGTTCATTTCATCTGGCATGTCCAGAAAGGCCCCAAGGGCCATCGTGTAGATACTGGTGCTTTCATCATGGCATTGGAGGGGAATACCCCGCCCGAGATGATCAAGGTATTGGTGTACAGATGTGATGTGAAACAATGCATTCCACCTCCCATACGTTGCTTCCATTGGCTCAAGTTTGGCCATGTCCTCACGATGTGATGCCACTCCCATCTGCGGTGACTGTGACTGCCCTCTTCATGTGGGGAACCTTTGCACCCCACTGTCTAACTTTGTAAACTGTTCTGGTTTCCATTCTCCCCACTCACTGGAGTGTTCAGTGTACATGAAGGAAAAAAGAATTCAGAAAACAAAAACCCTTGACTGCCTCAGCTGCTTTGAAGCCCAGGAGAAATTTGACAGACTTGACAATGTAAATCTCTCCTCTACCTATTCCTCAGTTATGCCTTTGCCTTCTCACTCCTCCCCCTTCCCCCATCCTGCCTCCCTTCCATTTCCTCATCCTCAGTGGCTTCAGTCCCTTACCCTCCAAGAGCCGCTGCTCCTCCTCTTCCTCCACCACCAGGGAAAATGTCCTCTTTTCTGTCTCCTGCTAGGGATGGGGCTCCATCTCAGAACACTCCCCCCCAGCATTCACAAGACAGGTAGCTTGCACCCTGAGGCTGGAGGAGAGACCTGCATTCCAAGGGCCCCAATGCCACTCACTCTCTGTCTGATCCTGACATCAGTGTCACCTATTTCCATACTGATAAAGTCTCCTCCCTCCCTCTGAGGGAGAAAAGAAGCAGAGAAAGTCAAAGAATAAGGCTTCTCTGGCTTCCCAGAAGGCTTTACCCCTCCACTTCATCCTGAAACAGACCCAGTTTTTATGGATCCTCATTGGTGAAGACCACCGACCAAGTGACTTGATCTCCCCTCAGCTTCTTTTTGTCTCACCTGGACTCTCACCACAAGATAATTTAGTGGAATTGCAACAGATATTATCACCACTTCCCAGAAACACAACACCTTGTTTCCTTTTACTCTTAATTCTGTCTTACTTTTCAAGAAACTCACTTTTGTGATGACTGATCTCTAAAGTTTCATGTTATGGAGTGATCTTTTGGAACCATGCCAACCCTGGGATAGCATCTGGAGGGGTTTGCGCTGTGGTTCACACCAATATCATTAGTGACTGGATCCCCCTTCATACCAACCTGGAAGCAATAGCAGATAGAGTGCAGACAACTGTGGCAATCACCATTTGCAATGTCTACCTCCATTATGTTGAACTGTCTACCTTAATACAACAACTCCAACCCCCAGATCTCCTCCTTGGGAACTTCAATGTACACCACAGACCACCCCCTGTGGGGAAGTGCCACTTCTTTGGTTAGGGGTCTTCTACTTCACCAACTTACTACAGACTTTGATTTGTGTCTCCTCAATGACGGTCCCCCTACCCACTTCAGTGCCACTAATGGAAAATTTACTGCACTCGATCTCACAATATCTTCCACTGCTCTCGTGGCTTGTCTACATTGGTCATCCCTTGATGATCTTTGTGACAGTGACCTCTTTCCTGTGATTCTGTCATTCCCCTGCCACCGCCATGCAAACAGGCCCCCATGTTGGGCATTCTCGGACTGCATTGATGCGATCATCAGGGTATTTCTGCCACTATTCTTCATGATGCTGGCACTGCTGTCCCCCTATCCACAGGTCCCCCTCATCGTCAATAAGTATCATGTCAGACCAAGCACATAGCAGTCGCTGTCCAGGACCGCCAACAGGTGCAGCAACAATTTAAACGACGCCCTTCACAGGCAACCTCCTAGCTTTTAAGCATCACCATGCTAAGGCTCATTACCTTAGTAATCAGAGTACAAAGGAATGCTGGGAGCACTATGTTTCCTCCGTGGGGATGTACGGCTCTTCATCACAGGTTTGGTCCTAGCTCTGTAACCTTCTGGGCCACCTGTGACAGTCAACTGTCCATGGGCTTATCCTCCAAGGTGCACTGTCTACTGATCCACTGGTCCTAGCAGGACACCTTACAACACACTTTGCAGTACCATCGGCATCCTCTTCCTGTCCTGCCATGTTTCTCTGGCAGAAACACAGAGTTGAACAGACCCCCTCTTCTGTTTCAACTCACACCAAGGTGAAACCTATAATGAACCCTTCACTGAATGGCAATTCTTGCAGGCTGTTACCTCTTCACATGACACGGGCCCAGGCCTAGATTCTATCCACAATCAGATGATCAAACACTTTGACATTACACAGAGACAGTATTTACTCAGGGTCTTCAACCACAATTGGGTCATGGGTGCCTCCCCTCACAGTGGCAAGACAGTGGTGCTTTCCCAGTGGTGCCTTCCTCTCACAGTGGTGAGACAGTAAAGTTATCGCTGTTCTTAAGCCTGGGAAGAAACCAGCATCTCTCAACAGCTACTGCCCAATTAGCCTGACAAATGTACTTTGTAAACTGCTTGACAGGATGGTTACTTCTGGTAGTGTTGGGTACTCAAATCTTGGAACCTTTTGTCACTGTATCAGTGTGGCTTCTGGGAAGGACAATCTCCAACTGACCATTTGCTCAGACTAGAAACTGCTATCCAACTGGCTTTTACTAGCTGTCGGCACCTTGTAACAGTCTTCATTGATGTACATAAGGCATATGATATGGCTTGGTGCCATCACATTTTATTTACCCTCCATGACTGGGGCTTTTGTGGCCCCCTTCAAATTTTTATTCATGTTTTTTTGCCCAACAGCTCTTCTGGGTTCCAGTTGGCACTTCGCTCCACACCCCTCAGATTCAAGAGAATGGTATTCCACAGGGTTCTGTATTAAGTGTCTCACTCGTCCTCATAGCCATGAATGGGCTTGTAACCTCTGTTGGCTCTCAAGTTACGCTGATGTTGTATGTCAACGATTTTTGCATCTGGAGCAGCTCCCACTCGTTAGTATCTGCTGAGTGCCAGCTCCAAGGGGCCATCTGACAGGTCTCTGCATGGGCCGTCTCCCATAGCTTCCAGTTTTCTCCTTCCTAAATGTGGGTTATGCATTTTTGCCATCAATTAATAGTACACTTTGATCCAGAACTTTATATAGGCGATGAGCTCCAAGATGTTAGAGCACAGTCCTGTTTCTTGTGCCTTTTTTTTAATGAAAAGCTGATGTGGCCGCCCCATATTCACTGCCTGAGGATTACATGCATGAGGAAGCTTAATGCTCTCTGCCTCCTCAGCCATACATCTTGGGGTGCAAACCATGCTAATCTTCTCCATCTTTACAGTGCTCTGGTCTTGTCCAGACTAGATTATGGAAGTCAGGTTTATGGCTGAGTGGCTCCTTTTGCTCTGAAAATACTTGACCTATCCACCACTGTGGGGTGCATCTGGCTATTGGTGCCTTTTGCACTAGTCCCTTGGACAATCTCCTCGCAGAAGTGGGGATTCTCCCTCTATAAATACAATGAAGCCAACTTGTGGTTTCTTATGCAATCACCATTCACAGATTACCTCACCATCCCGTGTGCCCTGTACTCTTTGCAAGCAAGGGAGTGCTCCCTCCTGATAACTGCCCATGGGTGGGATTGCAGGTTGGAATGTGTCTCACTTCCCTCTGTCAGGATCCCCATTCCCATTCACTGATATGCGCCCTGTGCATTTCCTCTCACACCCCACCCTTGGATTGTGCTTAGACCACAGATTAGGACCAACCTGTTCCAGAGTCCTGAGGTCTCTGTTGCCCCTATGGTCTTTTGGCGTCTTGTACATTCCATCCTTGCAGATTTCCAGGGTGCTACTATCTTCTACACTGATGGTTCTAAGACAATAGATAAAGCAGGATATGCTTTCATGTCTCCTACAGCCATAGATCACCATTTATTGCCAGAATCATGTAGTGTGTTCATAGCAGAGCTGCTAGCCATTACCAGGGCCCTCCATTTTGTTACTCAGGCCTTGCTCCATAGTGTTTTACTATGTACTGACTCACTGAGCAGTCTGCTACTCTCATCATTTGGTCTCTGCTGTCCATGACCTTCTCTCTTCCTTGGCTGTGTTGCCTGCTCAGTTGTCTTTCTCTGAGTCCCAAGTAATGTGGGTATCCAAGGGAATGAAAGCGCTGACTGTTTGGCTAGATAAGCTGATAGTCATGCTCCATTCCCTTTTGTAACTCCAGCTGTGGGCATGCAGATCTATGTCAAATCTCTCTTTGCCCGAAAGTGAAATGACATCTGGTGTGCTACTGCTCTCAATAATAAACCCTGCACAATCAAGAAGACTGCTGCACTTTAGTGCTCTTCCTTCCATTGCTCTCAGAAGGAGTCCATTGCTGTGTTTTGGTGCTCTTGCTTCTGCTCCTCTCGGAAGGGGTCCACTGCTTTATGCTATCTATGCTTTGGTCATACTAGGCTCACCCATTGTGTCCTCCTGTGTAATGAACCACCGCCACAATATTGTTCTGCAACCAGACTGACGGTGTCCCACATATTGGTAGAATGTCCCCTTCATGCTAAGTATAGTTGTCTTTAATTTTAATATTAGTAGGCAATTCATAGGTGGTTGAACTGGTCCTCAGTTTCCTCTGTGAAAGTGATAATTTCCAGATATAAGGTTTTTCTTTACTCCTGGAGCGGAGGGAGGGTGGTTGTGGTTGGGGTCTCTCTTCATGTTTTCTCAGTCTGGGACCCCATGACCACTCCCCTAAGGAGAGATCACTCTTTTTTACAGTCTTTAGAATTTGTCTAAACTTTTATGCCTTTCACTGTGTGTGTTTAGCTTCATTGTTTTACAATTTGACTTCCCTGAGTGTGTCCATCCACTTTTAGCTGATCCTCTTTCCTCTGTAAGTAACTTTGGAATTGCTGGACTGATGATCTCACAGTTTGGCCCCATAAAACCACTCAATTAATCACTTAATCAGTCTCAAAATTTTTCAGGGAAAAATGTTAAAATGTTTCTGGAAATCAGGGAAATATCAGGCAAACTTGTGGCAACCCTGATACCACTCACATTTAAACTCAGTTCTCAGTCAAAGTATTTAATTCTTTTCTGAGAAGAAATTGTACAAAATATAAACACAGTTTTCAAACAAAATATGGTCATAAGGATAACAGGCAAAAGTATGAGGGGCAGTCAAATGGAAACCAAACGCCCACCACAACAGGACCATGGAATGATTCCAATCAAAAATAATCACCACACATTTTAAGACATTTGTCCTACTGGGAGACAAGATGTTCAGTTACTGTCTCATGGGATGTGATCAGTCACTGGCAGACCCACAACTGCACCCACTGTTGCACTACCTTTTCTGACTGAATGTGACATCCTTGCATGTCTTTCTGCAGGTCACTAATATACAAAAATTTCACAATGGAAGATCCAGGCTACATGAGGATGTAGCAGTTTTTCCCAACAAAATTGGCAGTATGGGTCAGGCATTATGCTGATTCTGTCTCACAGCAATCCAACAGCCTGAGAGCAAACAGAAAAGCAGACAGTAGAAACATCCAACATGTCCCCTGCAAAAGAAATCCAAAGCTGTTCACACACATTTCAGTACTGTCATGATCACCTACGTCTTTTACTGCAGGGGGCATTGAGTTCTTTGAAAATGGACCTACAATCAGTGCACAGTGCAATGAAGACATTTTGCAGAAACTTCACTGCTCCATAAAGTCAGAATGCCCAGGGAATGCTGTCAGATGGAATCGTTATGTAGCATGATTACAACTGCCTCCACAAAGCCAGTCAGACAAAGGCTGTATGTCAGCAATTTGGTTTGCAAACACTGAAACATTCTCCAAACAGCCTGGATCTTTCACTGTTGGATTTTCACATCTTTGGTGATCTGAAGAAATGCATGTGTGAATGTCAGTTACAGTCAGACAAGGAAGTGCAAGAGCGGGTGCAGTTGCAGATTCATTAATGGCTGACCACCTTCTGTGTAAAAGGAATCCCAGATGGGATAAATGTCTTAACATGTGTGGTGATCACTTTTGAATGGAACCATTCCATGGTTTTGTTGTGGCATGTCACTGGTTTTCATTTGACTGTCCCTTGGCTCATTGTGAAGATCTGCTCAAAATATTGTGAATTTTTTCTACATTGTGTGAGTACATTTACCTGTTAGTTATGCACATAAAATAGACTATTGATAATTACTTCACAAGCTGCATTGCTCGTGAACACAGATCAAGATTTAGAATGAACTTACAATTATGAGGAAAGAATAAACATAAAACTCAAACAGTATTTTCTACTAAGGAAAAAAATTGCCCAACATATGATCTCAAGAAATTACTAAAACGAATTTATTTAGAATGGTGGTTAAATGTAACTGTTACAC
This sequence comes from Schistocerca serialis cubense, assembly GCF_023864345.2. Taxonomy (NCBI): domain Eukaryota; kingdom Metazoa; phylum Arthropoda; class Insecta; order Orthoptera; family Acrididae; genus Schistocerca; species Schistocerca serialis. The sequence continues at coordinate 524,585,407 of NC_064641.1, forward strand.
TAAATACCTTATACAATCAAGGATTACTTAGATAACACAAAGCAATGGTGTGGTTCAAAATGCGACACAAGTAAATATTATTAATAACAACAGTAATAAAAACACATCTCTGTTATTTGACGATGCTTTTGCACTACAATACCTTTTTCTTTTAAGCCTCTGGAAAATTTCACTCCAAAGCCCTGTGGTTGATAACACTAACATCTTGTTCTCTTCTTCAGCTAGACACCTCACTTGTTATGGAGGGATACTGACTTAATATCTCAGAAAGCAAATGAAAAATTACAGTACACAAAATGCAAACCTAGCACCATCACCATGAACCTGACATCAACTAATGTAGTGCATAGGGTTACATGTGTGTACTGTGAATGATATTGAGAAATGAATGAATAGTGTAACACTACCTTTTCACATTACTGAATAACTTCTTTTCAAAGCAGTATTGTACACTAGGGATAAACTGAATGAGGTTATGCTGTTTTGTACAGACTGGCCTCACATTTGGGAGGAAGGAGGCTCCAACCTTCATCTGAGCATCCTGATTTAGGTTTCCTGTGATTTCCCTAAATTATTACAGGCAAATACAGGAATGATTCCTACTACAATTTCACAGCCTGTCTCATCCTTGTCAGACTAGACATTAAGTATGTAAATGCCACATATATGGATTACTTTTTTAATATTTATGCTGTAATACCATGGTATGTCCAAATCATATGTAAAAGTCAACCCAAGACCTCCAGGGCCAGATGCTAGTGCTCTAACCACTAGACCACCATGGCAACACTGAGTGTGTTATTGGTAAGTTAAATACCTGTTGTTACATCTGAAGAGCCCTGAAGCTGTATACCAGTGTGGAATCTGTCAAGAGTGCTTGTCATGCTCATAAGCAATCATGTCTAAGTTATGGACTAATATTCTGGGGAAACTGTCTAGTATTGCTCACTAGATTTAAAATAGAAAGAATGCCATTAGAATATTCCACAGAATTAAAATAAGGGAATCATGCAAATTTTCCTTCACAGCTCTGCTTTTACTACCACATATATATATATATATATATATATATATATATATATATATATATATATATATATATATACATATATATATATATATATATATATATATATATATATATAAAAACAAAGATGAGGTGACTTACCGAACAAAAGTGCTGGCAGGTCGATAGACACACAAACAAACACAAACATACACACAAAATTCAAGCTTTCGCAACAAACTGTTGCCTCATCAGGAAAGAGGGAAGGAGAGGGGAAGACGAAAGGAAGTGGGTTTTGAGGGAGAGGGTAAGGAGTCATTCCAATCCCGGGAGCGGAAAGACTTACCTTAGGGGGAAAAAAGGACAGGTATACACTCGCACACACGCACATATCCATCCACACATACAGACACAAGCAGACATATTTAAAGATTTAGAATGAACTTACAATTATGAGGAAAGAATAAACATAAAACTCAAAACAGTATTTTCTACTAAGGAATATGTCTGTACACTAAATATGTCTGCTTGTGTCTGTATGTGTGGATGGATATGTGCGTGTGTGCGAGTGTATACCTGTCCTTTTTTCCCCCTAAGGTAAGTCTTTCCGCTCCCGGGATTGGAATGACTCCTTACCCTCTCCCTTAAAACCCACTTCCTTTCGTCTTCCCCTCTCCTTCCCTCTTTCCTGATGAGGCAACAGTTTGTTGCGAAAGCTTGAATTTTGTGTGTATGTTTGTGTTTGTTTGTGTGTCTATCGACCTGCCAGCACTTTTGTTCGGTAAGTCACCTCATCTTTGTTTTTATATATAATTTTTCCCACGTGGAATGTTTCCTTCCATTATATATATATATATATATATATATATATATATATATATATATATATATATATATATATATATATATATATATATATATATATATATATAAGATAGCCCATTTTATTCTTAAGATAACTGAAAGACAGAATGACAAAGTTTCAGATGAATTGTGAAGTCCCTAATCACAACACAAGACTCAATGAAAACTTTCATCCTCCCCACAAAAGTACCAGAATGTGTCAGAAGGATAGATTTAATAGACAATAGAAACTTCTTAACAAGCTTCATCTGAAAACAAAAGCTATTCAGGTCTCCTTTCAACAAGCCTTATAGCAATATTTAGAGATTCACTGCCTTTAATCAGTAGCTGAACATGTGGGTATACAATTTAAAATGAACATTGGCACACTTTATGATCTTCATTTGTGTGCTATCTACATTTATATCATATGTTCATCTGTATGTGTGTGTAATTGTATCCATTAAGGAAAGCCACAAGTAAACAGATTACATATAAATTAACCAGTGATTATTTCAATACAGTAGGTACTCCACAAGCAATCTTGTCAGACAATGGCTCACAATTTACATCAAAAGTATGGAAAGATTTTGTTGAAAATGCAAACATAAAACATATTTTGATTTCAGTTTATCACCCGTCCAGTAATCCGGCAGAGAGGTACTTGAGAGAGATAGGGAGGTTGTGCAGTACATATTGTAGTAAGAACCATGTAAATTGGATTGAATATGTAAATGATTTCAAAGACATAATGAACAGTTTGTAACATACATCCACTGGCTTTTCACCATTTGAAATTATGTTTAAGAAAAGGCCCACTAGCTATATTACTGAACACATAGACTTTCCAGTTTGTCAAATTTTGTCACCTCAGGAGAGAGAACAAATTGTAAAAGACACCATGAAAAAACAAGCAGATTACAGAAAGAAAAGACACGATGCAAAAGGCAGGTTTTCACACTTTAATATTAGTGATTTGGTTTTGGTTAAAATGAAAGAAAAATCTAAACTTATGACTTCAGAATTAAAGAAATTTTTTGACGTTTATATAGGGCCATTTGAGGTGAAAGACAATCCTCACCCAAATGCTTACAGACTGATCTATCCAAAGTTGAGGAAATTATTTGGTTTGAGGAATGGAACTGAATTGAAACCTTATAAGTCTGATACCTAGAATGAAATTTGCAAATCTCAATAACCTGGAATACAAGGAAAATTTTTCACATTTTATATTGTTTATGAAGTTTGTTTCCTATCATGTGATATGGAAACTATATATGGTACTGAAGTTTACTTATTGCTGAAAGGAAGTGTAAAATGATTTTGCTTGATGAACCACGTATACATGTAATATATGTACTATTCAATATATATATGGCTAGATGTAAGAAAATATTTTGATGGTTGCTTCTGCATTTTATTTTCTTTGTGTGGTAAGACATGTGCTATTTTAGTTGTAGTTTACTCATGTTAGTTATTAGACATTTTGGTGAACATTTTGACATTCATATTTTGTGCTTACTATTGTTTAAAAATACTCTTTTGTGTATTATTGGTAAACCATTCTGTCTGCCTATGGAGGCAACACACAGATACCAACAATTTTCATTTTTCTGAATTTTGTCTTTCTATATAACATGTTTTATGATAAGTGTGAAACCTTTTGATATTTTGCATATTCTTGTTGTAAAATCCAATCTCTACTTTTGTCATTTTGATAATATTTCTTCTGTTTTTGTAAGACTTGGTGTAGCCCTGAACACTTTTCTTCCTTCTTTGTACATGTCATATTGTAGGTTTTTATGCTACAGTTAGATTGGATCTGTATTGGGGGGGAGGGAGGTTGAATATTGGGATAGACAATATATATCAGTGATGGGTTTCTTAAGCAACTGTAGGGGGATTATCACAGTCGTCCGTTCTGCCAGGTCTGTGTTGTATTTTATATTGGTGGACGGCTGTTGATATTCTGCTCTCAGTTATATTTTTTGAGCCCTCCCCTTTCATTTCTTATCCTACTGCCTGTCACTGATTCTATTCTATTTTTCTTCTTCTGCTAATGAGAGGGGGCTAGGCTGAACTCTCCAGTAGTACCTATTTCTATCTTTCTTTTCCATCCACGTATTTTGAGGTATCGCTCCTCCCTTGTTGCAGTGTCTATAATTGTACCATGCCCTCATGCTCTTCAATACAGATCAACAAGCAATTGTTTTCTTAAATGCTGTCTGGTAATACTTTTCTTTGTCACAAATTTCCATGTTAATGTAGTAAACTGTATCTGGTTGAATAACTTTGAAATTAATTTCCAAATTTATTTATACACTATGATACCGTATTACAGTAGAGTAAAAATTTCAATTACTTTCACATCAGAATGTTGAAGGGCTATGGATGAAAAAAGCTTGCTAATGACATGTCATAAACGAGATTTTTTTTAAAGTAATGTTAGAAAATGAGAAATTTAATGTGTGTTGTAATATACAGAATTTTTATTGAATATGAATAATTTTTAGACAATTATAATCTTTCATATTGTTTCTTTCATGTCATTCTACTAGTGTTTGATCATTCTTGGTGACACAATATAACACTGAATATTTGTGTAGGAACTTATACTGAACTATGTAATAATTTCAGGTCAACTACCTGTGTAGATAAAGAACCCACCAGCTAAAAGGAACTATGTAAAGGGAATATCTATGGACCTGTTATTAGAGGAAAAACTTAACTAGGAGAACAGGAACTACAGTGGTGAAATGGAAAGTGAGTTATATATAAATGATGGACTGAAAATAACAATTGGACTCTTATTTGAAAAATTTTAATACTTTTCTTATTATATTGCCAGGAGACATATTCTGTACTCATGTACATAGTTGTAATTAAGATTCAAAAATTTTATGAGTTTTCTTTGCATACAATATGTTACAGATTAACATATTACATTTTGATATTCATGCGTACTGTTGTAAAGAAAGTGAAGGGAGGCCTGTTGTAAAATTTAGTAATTTTTGCAAGTTTGAAAAGATATGGCTAAAGCAACTTTTAATCTATTACACTTCATTTCTTTAATATTATACCACGAGGATCAATAATCTCTATGTACTGTTTCAAAGATACTATTATTTTATATAATGACTACTGTAACTTACTACCTTGCTATCTTGCTGTTTGGGACACCCAATCCCATGCAGCTTGGGCATGGAATTGTGTGTGTGTGTGTGGAGGGGGGGGGGGGGGGGGGGGGGGTTTAATGGTACTTGAATTACGTAACCATTACGGCACCTCACCTGAACTTCTCGATACCAGTAATATTCTACTGTATTTCTGTAAAGTAGTTAACATATTGCTGAGACAACATTTAGATTTCATTTCATTTGTGATACATTGATATGTTTATATTGCAATGATATTATTCTTATGTGTATTCTTTCTTTTGTCACTATGATCTTTGATGTATTGTAACTCTGATTTTTGGGCGCGTAAGCGATTATTAGTTAGTTGTTAAGTTACTTTTGAATGCATTACGGGAACAGCAGTGATCAATGTCTTGTAAATAATTACTATTAAAAACAGTCTTGATCACGATTCATTTAACAAGGTGACTGGTTTCAACCACTACTGTGGTCATCTTCAGACCATTGAGTAGGAACCCCTTTCTGTTGGAGAATCACAACATTCTCCAACAGAAAGGGGTTCCTACTCAATGGTCTGAAGATGACCACAGTAGTGGTCGAAACCGGTCACCTTGTTAAATAAATCGTGATCAAGACTGTTTTTAATAGTAATTAGTTGTTAAGTTGTTAGAGAGTCAGACCTTTAGAAGGTCAAGTCTTGGACGTCATGTTGGAAAGATGCATATTGTAGTCAGCTTATAAAATGTGAACTTTAACAATGACTGTGAGGAAGATGTTTTCAAGTATGTTTTGTATTGTGAAGTGATGTTTGTGTGTCACATGATACTGCAATAAAAGCAATTAAAAGGAAGTGTAACTTAAATTTGGAGTGCTGATTACTTTTTTTTTACATGACCATTGACCTGCAAAAGTGAAATCTTCAAAAATGGTTTGTGAAGCACATCTACAAAACTTCTGAATATAGCAGAATAAAACCTAGGCCTCTTTGCATCCGAGCTTGGAATCATCACCACCCAGATTTTCGACGATTGAGCCATGATATTTAGTTTATTCATTATTACATGAAATGACATTATTAACTGTGCTCTAATAACACCTCCCACATAATAACTATGCTGTTGCCTGAAAATGCAGTACTTAGCAGCATGAGCAACACCACAATCATTATTAAAGTTTGACCTTTGTTGTGGTAGGGTTGTTAGACCCTCAATTGCAAATACTCAGACTTCATTCACCAGGTATTTAGCAGTGAGAGCACTCAATGACTTGCAACAAGTTTTACACATAATTCACCAAACCTTTACAAAACTTTTTGTATATTATATTATATATTATATGATGTACGTCCAAAGGAATAGATACCACACATTCCTATAAAAATTCTTGTTCACAATGCCCACAAAATGATGAAAGAAAACTCACATACTACATTTTTGCTGCTCATGCAACAAAAGTGCTGCATTAGGCATAACATTTTAATTCATTACTTCTTTACTAAGAACTCTATTCACAACACACTTTGCAGACAGTAATCAAATATGTTGCTGAATACACCAGCAAAATTATACCACTGTATGATGTGTATTTCATGAGGAGTATCACCACAAACACTGAGAGGCATGAAAAACTGGTGCATCATGCATGGCATTTAAATTTATTACTTCTCTCCTACTATTTCTATTTGCAACATGTTTTGCAGACAGTATCCACTTATGCCACTGAATGTACCTACAAAATTATATCATCGTACAACAAATAATTGATAGATTTGTCATAAACACTGAACTGCATGAAAACAAAGCTGCTGAGCAAAATTCTCTAGATTTGCAAGTGAAACATTAGTAAAAATGTGTGTGAAATATGTGACATGTATACATGGGTGAAGCTGCAGGTAAAAAGCTATTCCTAAACTCCTGGATCAATTTTAAGCAAACTTGATACACATACTACCATATCAAAAAAATACTGTGGGGTAAGAACCATGATCCTCCTATCAGGTTGGAGGTGGGGGTGATACTATAATGATAAACAGAGATGGGAGTGGAGGAGGAGGAGGAGGAGGAGATAGAGCAGAGAGACAGGGAGGGGAAAACTGACAAGGGAAGTGAAGATGAGGAGATGGATAACAAGATGGGGGAAGAGGAGATGGACAGAGAGGAAAGGGGAGGGGGACCGCAGATTGACCAGACATCCTGGTTTTGCCGGACCAGTCCCAGTTTTCACATAAATGTCCTGGTGTTCCGAGAAAAATCTTTCATAATATGTAATTGTCTCAGTTTTGAATTGAGAAACAAAATGCATGCAATAATATTTCTCATTCAATTAATTTTTTGTGAAAAACAGGTTTTCTTAAAGTAGAACATTATAGAAATGTATATTTTTACAATACATGTGTAGGCCTATTGCATTTGGTCTAATTCATCTTATGCCTAAAGGAAGAGGACGGAGGACGAGGTATGTTGAAAAGAAAAGCCAGTATTACCTACCCCTACCTCTAACTTGCTGACCATCCACTTTATGGCCCTAGAGACAAGAAAAACCAGAATCCAATGAAATATAAAGGAGCATCACTTAAACCATTTCTCCCAATAATACTGCCATCACACAGAAGTTATTTTGTGAAGACTGTAAGCAACGTGGGGTGTGTTAACAGTGCTTACTGGGTATGGTTTGTAATGTGTGCATACTTGCCCTAAAACTCCGCTTTCAAACAAAATCTTAAGTATTAGTAATAAATATACACTCCTGGAAATGGAAAAAAGAACACATTGACACCGGTGTGTCAGACCCACCATACTTGCTCCGGACACTGCGAGAGGGCTGTACAAGCAATGATCACACGCACGGCACAGCGGACACACCAGGAACCGCGGTGTTGGCCGTTGAATGGCGCTAGCTGCGCAGCATTTGTGCACCGCCGCCGTCAGTGTCAGCCAGTTTGCCGTGGCATACGGAGCTCCATCGCAGTCTTTAACACTGGTAGCATGCCGCGACAGCGTGGACGTGAACCGTATGTGCAGTTGACGGACTCTGAGCGAGGGCGTATAGTGGGCATGCGGGAGGCCGGGTGGACGTACCGCCGAATTGCTCAACACGTGGGGCGTGAGGTCTCCACAGTACATCGATGTTGTCGCCAGTGGTCGGCGGAAGGTGCACGTGCCCGTCGACCTGGGACCGGACCGCAGCGACGCACGGATGCACGCCAAGACCGTAGGATCCTACGCAGTGCCGTAGGGGACCGCACCGCCACTTCCCAGCAAATTAGGGACACTGTTGCTCCTGGGGTATCGGCGAGGACCATTCACAACCGTCTCCATGAAGCTGGGCTACGGTGCCGCACACCGTTAGGCCGTCTTCCGCTCACGCCCCAACATCGTGCAGCCCGCCTCCAGTGGTGTCGCGACAGGCGTGAATGGAGGGACGAATGGAGACGTGTCGTCTTCAGCGATGAGAGTCGCTTCTGCCTTGGTGCCAATGATGGTCGTATGCGTGTTTGGCGCCGTGCAGGTGAGCGCCACAATCAGGACTGCATACGACCGAGGCACACAGGGCCAACACCCGGCATCATGGTGTGGGGAGCGATCTCCTACACTGGCCATACACCACTGGTGATCGTCGAGGGGACACTGAATAGTGCACGGTACATCCAAACCGTCATCGAACCCATCGTTCTACCATTCCTAGACCGGCAAGGGAACTTGCTGTTCCAACAGGACAATGCACGTCCGCATGTATCCCGTGCCACCCAACGTGCTCTAGAAGGTGTAAGTCAACTACCCTGGCCAGCAAGATCTCCGGATCTGTCCCCCATTGAGCATGTTTGGGACTGGATGAAGCGTCGTCTCACGCGGTCTGCACGTCCAGCACGAACGCTGGTCCAACTGAGGCGCCAGGTGGAAATGGCATGGCAAGCCGTTCCACAGGACTACATCCAGCATCTCTACGATCGTCTCCATGGGAGAATAGCAGCCTGCATTGCTGCGAAAGGTGGATATACACTGTACTAGTGCCGAAATTGTGCATGCTCTGTTGCCTGTGTCTATGTGCCTGTGGTTCTGTCAGTGTGATCATGTGATGTGTCTGACCCCAGGAATGTGTCAATAAAGTTTCCCCTTCCTGGGACAATGAATTCACGGTGTTCTTATTTCAATTTCCAGGAGTGTGTAATTTGTATCTGCTTTACTGATTAGTAATATTGCATAGTTTTTAGGACTGACAAATTGTACCGAAATACCTAGTAAATGACAAACCATTGCAGAAAATATATCCTGGCTATTACAATAAAAAAGAATGTATCAGACTTTTTTACCTCTGAAGAAAATAATTTTATTTATGTGTAATGTACCTACATTTTCCTTTCCAATTCATAAAAAATAGATACATTCTTGCTATGAGTTTCTCAGCTGCTGCATCACCGTAGGTCTATTATCGACATTTGATTGCTTTTGTGAAGTGACTGTTGTTGTAAAGGGTCAAGAAGGTTGAAGTTATCTGTATAAAGTGCAATGGCTATTGAGAAGAAAGACTGGGCAGTGCTGGTAAATTGGTTTTATCAGAATGGCACTAGTAACAACACTGCATTGTGAGAATATCACTCAAAGAAACAGTTGTGAAGAGGCCCCATGCCAAAAAAATGGGCTAAATAATATGATCAAGAAATTTTAAGAAACAGGTAAATTAGGTGGTGCAGTAGGGAGAGGGACATAGCCTATTCACAAGGCAATTACTGATGAATTTGCAGTAGCTATAGTCAACCATGCAGCACCATATGATTCAAATTCTGCAATCAGTGTTCAAGCTCCTCTCCCCTGGTGAACAGTTCAAAAGATTCTGCTGTGCATTTTACACTGGTATCCCTACAAGATCCAAATGTGCACCAAATGAAGCCCCAAGAGAGGCTAAAATTCCATAATTTTGCCCTTCATTTTTTGGCACACACGGAAACGGATGACATGTGGCCAAGGAATATTGTTTGGAAGGACTAGACACATTTTGCTCTGCATAGCGCCATGAATGCACAGAACTGTCATGTATGGTGTTCTATACTGTCATATTTTGTGCAGGAACATCCACTGCACTCAACTTATGTGAGTCCTTTATCCTCAGTCATTCGCAGTTCGTGGTCTCACGTTCGTTTTCTCGCTTCCTGAGCACAGGGTTCTAGGTTTGATTCCTGTTGGGGTCAGGAGATGATTGGGTGTTTGTGTTGTCCTCATCATTTCATCATCATTCATGAATGTGGCGAGTTTGGACTGAGTAAAGGTTAGTAATTTGTACGGGCACTGATAATTGCGCAGTTGAACACCCCACAAATCAAAAATCATCATCATCATATCCTCAGTCCATTTTTCTTTGAGAAGAGGGCCTGTTGGGTATACAGTGACATCTGCACATTATAAGGGCCTCCTTGTGCAACATATGTTTCCAGCTTTGCAAGAACGTAACTGTGTTCACACCACTATTTTCATGCAAAATAGAGTGACACCACATGTCACTTTCCAGGTGAAAGATTTGTTTTAAGAAACCTTCAGTGAAAACTGCATCATCTCTAGGCAATTTCAAGCTGTGTAGCCTTCCAGGTCCCCCAATTTAAATCCATGTGAATTCTGGTTGTGGCCATATCTAAAAGATCATGTTTGTCAGGGATGTACCTGGACTCTTCTTGATCTGAAGGGTAGCATATAATGACATACCACCCCGATTACAATTGATATGCTACAACAGTTGTTGACCATTCCTTGTTACAAGTGTAGCTTGTTAATGAGTTGGGAGACCACACTGAACACATGTTGTAATTAGTGACCATATCCTAATGTGCCAGAATCACTGTATGTTTGATGGTTCCTCTCCTTTTCCCATACACACACCACATTCTAACTTCTTACAGGACTGTATTTTAACCTGGTGGCAGCAAGTGGAACAATTATTTTTTCAGCATATTCCAGAGCGCACCAATTAGTGAACATATTTATGACATTTCAGCATCCTGCAATGTATAGAGCCTGCACTGCAGCACTCAGAACAGCATCAGTTTAATTACAGCCACACAGCACTATTCTATTTGTCCATAAAAAATAATATGCATGATTTATCAATTATTTGTACACAAGGTACTATCACAAATCATAGATCTAATGAATGAACCCCTATTGTGAACTGTACAATCAAATTATTTTATAAGTTACAGGACATACTAGTTTGCTGTAGATTGTCATTTAAAATTTGTATGATCTGATTTGTTAAGTGAAAAATGACATGTTGTATGTACAGACTCTTCTGAAGTCAAAATGGAGATTGAGAAGATTTGTTATTTTGGGGCAGATCTGTTATTGTTCTTTTGCACATAATCCATACCCAAGCACCAAAAGATAAACAGTTGTATTAGCAATTGGTGCAGTAGTAGTAGTTTTATTCATCTGTATATCACTTTTACAAAGATAGTGAACATAATTGTGTAGGTGAATGCAGAGAAATATAATGTGTGGCATTTTAATGCATAATAGTTAATTGTTTGAATGTGTGGGAGTTTTTGCTGTTCCCTGCCTTTATCTATTGTAGGTATTTTTTCTTCTTTTTATTTCTTTTTCCTCTCTGAATTGTTAACCTGCAAATCTCTTTTTCATTTGTCTCACATCTATAACAAATAAAGACTCATTTGTCAAACTTCCTGTTATACTGATCAGGTACAATATCAGTGCATCAAGGAAGTACCAATAAATTATATGAACTATCACACTCTAAATACTGAACATATTCTAATATATGAGATCCAGAAATAGACTGGAGTATTAAATATTCATGCTAGTTTTAAATCTCTGATGAATAGCATTCAGGAGATGAACATACTTACCCAGTTGAAGCAAAATTTGCCCATAGTTCAGTCAATGTATGAATTAACTGCATGTCCTCTTCAGACCTTTTACCACTAGGAAACAATTTTTCCATTGGAAACAGATACAGTAGTTCATCAGCATGACAAACACCTAAATTTTTTGTTGATGAAAATAAATTTGTTACTATTTAAGACAAAAATATGACTTAATATATTATACAACATCACTAATTCATATGCTATTACAAAATAGGTAACTGGTTACTATTCAAATGTTTTGTCCATAATGATACACAAATCAGTGTGCTGCTGATGTGCACTTGAACAGAATAATGATGCTAAAAAAGAGATCTGTTATGGTGGTACTTGGTCTGGGGTACAAGGTGACATGTCATGATGCTCTTATCCAAAATAAATATCTCATAGTATGCTGGTACTCCCACTATAGATAATATAGTGAAGGTACCAGATGATCAAAAAGGCAAAAAGATAAGGTTGTCAGCACAAGATGTTATACTCCACATTAGTGTACAGAAGAGCAACCTCATCTGAACATTCAGCCATTACTGCATTTTAGGGGGCAGCTGGGATGACTGAGATCATTGCATACTGTCTTAACTCAGACATTTTGCAATAATTTTCCCACAATCAATTCGTCCTTCAAGCATCCATCAAGAACAACAGTATAAACCCCAGCACAGTGATTTGTCAATAAGATGGAACAGGAAAGACCTGGCATGAAAACTTGGTCATTGGTGTCCACTTCTTTGATGAATGCAAAATATACATGATACTATATGTCAAAATCTCTCAGACCATCAGGAAGGGAAGTGGGTCACTCTTATTACATGCCAATATTTTCTATTGGAGCTGGACATCTCTCATCACTACCTAAGGGCAGTATAGTGTCAGAATAGGATCCTCGAGAGCATTATTCAACCCTACAGTCAACATTTCCGAGATGGGTTCACCTTTCAATATGATAATGTATGAGCATACCGCTTCACCATGGAAATACCTACTTCCTGCAGGCAGAAATTAAGTGAGTGGTGTAGTGTTATCATCAACAAATTATTATTAATTTTTTTGTTTCATTGATTTGAAGCAGCCTGCCATGAATTCCCCTCCTGCACAAAGCTCTCCATCTCAGTGTAGCATTTGCACCCTATATACTCAATTATTTGCTGTGTGTGTTCCAGTCTCTGTCTTCCCCCATCATTGTTACCCTCTACAGCTCCCTCTACTATCATGGAGGTTATTTTCTGACTCATGTTCTATCAAACTATCCCTTCTTCTTGTCAGTGTTTTCCAGATGTCCTTTCTTCACCAATTTTGCATACAACCTCCTCATTTCTTATCATGTTAGTCCACCTAATTGTCAAAAATATACTGTAGCACCTCATTTTAAATGCTTCAGTAGTTTTCTGTTCTGATTTTCCCACTGACCTTGATCACTACCATACACTGCTGTGCTCCAAACATACATTCTCAGAAATTTATTCCTCAAATTATGACTTATGCTTGATGACAGTGGACTTGGAATGCCCTCTTTTCCTATGCTAGTTTGCTTTTTATGTCCTACTCATTTCATCTATCATGTGTTATTCTGCTTCCAAAGCAGCAGAATTAATTAACTTTGTCTAATTTGTGATCACCAATTTTGATGTCCAGTATCTCACTATTCTCATTTCTGCTACTTGTTGTTAGCTTTGTCTTTTGCCAGTTTGCTCTCAGTCCATATTAGGCACTCATTAGCTTGTTCATTCCATTCAACAGATCTTGAAATTCTTAATAAATGTCACTGAGGATAGCAACATCCACTGAGGATAGCAACATCATCAGCAAATCTGGTCGTTGATACCGTTTCACCAAAAATTTTCAAACCACTCTTTAATCCTTTTTTTAAAAAAAAATTCTTTCTATCATAGCTTCTTTGATGTATAGATGAAACAGCAAGGACAAAAGAGTGCATCCCTGTCTTACCCCCTTTTTATTTGTTATTGGTCTTCCACTCTTATTGTTCCCCTTGGTCCTTGTACTTCCCGTATATTATGTCTATTTTCCTATAGCTTA